>NC_133332.1:292594407-293200090 GCF_042186555.1 Aquarana catesbeiana | reverse complement strand
AATGGTAATGAAAAACATAACGTAGGAATCAAAGGTAGACACTATTGCAAAGATAAATGGAGGTATTGCCTCTACTAGCCGGTCAGTTTTTACCTGCTGTATTTCTACCGCAGGTAAGAGGATGACAGCAAGCAGGTACATTGGCTGACATGAGCTACACCGCTATTTGCTGCGATTTTTTATAAATGAGACCCAGTGTGTGTGTGTGCAGTCACAGTGACAGCCGTCCTCCGGGGAGAAATCAGACACTGCGTTCCCCCAGGACACAGGCGGAGGTGTAAAATGAAATGGTACAGAAAAATATCAGGCGTTTACAAAGAGCGTGACCCAGAGGGGATCCGCGTTATTTAGCATCCCGCTGGATGTTTTTGGAGGAATTTTGATTCAGAGGATCGTAGGCGAGTTGAACAATACACAGCACGCTGGCTGCTAGGAAACTGCAAGTCCCAGCAGACTCTGTGCTACATGCCCCAAAGGGCAGGCTGCATTAATAAATAGCACGGCAAATTATATGGAAAGTGAAATAACAACCAATCAAATTTCAGTCAAATTAGTGGTATGGAGGTTCTGATGGGTTGCTATGAATCGTTGCTCTTTAAGTTGTGAAATAAGCCTGATTGTGCTCTGTGTAGCAGAGAGTCATATGTACTATGTTATAATGGAGTAGTACAGTCATATGTACTATGTTATAATGGAGTAGTAGAGAGTCATATGTACTATGTTATAATGGAGTAGTAGAGAGTCATATGTACTATGTTATAATGGAGTAGTAGAGTCATATGTACTATGTTATAATGGAGTAGTAGAGAGTCATATGTACTATGTTATAATGGAGTAGTAGAGTCATATGTACTATGTTATAATGGAGTAGTAGAGAGTCATATGTACTATGTTATAATGGAGTAGTAGAGTCATATGTACTATGTTATAATGGAGTAGTAGAGAGTCGTATGTACTATGTTATAATGGAGTAGTAGAGAGTCATATGTACTATGTTATAATGGAGTAGTAGAGAGTCATATGTACTATGTTATAATGGAGTAGTAGAGAGTCATATGTACTATGTTATAATGGAGTAGTAGAGTCGTATGTACTATGTTATAATGGAGTAGTATAGAGTGGTATGTACTATGTTATAATGGAGTAGTAGAGAGTCATATGTACTATGTTATAATGGAGTAGTAGAGTCGTATGTACTATGTTATAATGGAGTAGTAGAGTCGTATGTACTATGTTATAATGGCGTAGTATAGAGTGGTATGTACTATGTTATAATGGAGTAGTAGAGAGTCATATGTACTATGTTATAATGGCGTAGTAGAGAGTCGTATGTACTATGTTATAATGGAGTAGTAGAGAGTCGTATGTACTATGTTATAATGGAGTAGTAGAGAGTCGTATGTACTATGTTATAATGGAGTAGTAGAGAGTCGTATGTACTATGTTATAATGGAGTAGTAGAGAGTCGTATGTACTATGTTATAACACCCCCACATAATCTGATTAAAAAGCAACCCTGTCGTCAAGTGTATAGACATAGAGCACGGTTGGCTCAATGGTTGGCACTTCTGCCTTGCAGAAAAATAAAGGCCTCAGGTCCAATCCCATCCATTACGCTACCTGCATGGAGTTTGCACGTTCTTCCTGTGCTGAGTGGCTTTCCTCTAGGTCAGGGGTCTCCAAACTTTCTAAATAAAGGGCTGGTTCATTGTCTTTTAGTTTTTAGGGGGCCAGAGAATGACCATTGGGAGTAAAAAATGTCCCGACATCAGTGGGTGCAAAAAAAAGGGTAAAATAGTGCCCCATCATTGGTGTCAACAGGAGGAATAGCGCCCCATCCTTATTATCACTGGGAGGTAGTGCCCCATCACTGGGAGAAATGATGCCCCATCGTTGGTGTCAGTGGAAGGAATAGTGCCCTACTCTTGAATAGTGGGAGGAATAGTACTCCATAGTAGGTGTCAGTTGAAGGAATGGTGCTCCATATTAGGTGTAAGTTGAAGGAATGGTGCCCCATAGCAGGTGTAAGTTGAAGGAATGGTGCCCCATAGTAGGTGTCAGTTGAAGGAATGGTGCCCCATAGTAGGTGTCAGTTGAAGGAATGGTGCTCCATATTAGGTGTAAGTTGAAGGAATGGTGCCCCATAGCAGGTGTAAGTTGAAGGAATGGTGCCCCATAGTAGGTGTCAGTTGAAGGAATGGTGCCCCATAGTAGGTGTAAGTTGAAGGAATGGTGCCCCATAGTAGGTGTCAGTTGAAGGAATGGTGCCCCATAGTAGGTGTCAGTTGAAGGAATGGTGCTCCATATTAGGTGTAAGTTGAAGGAATGGTGCCCCATAGTAGGTGTCAGTTGAAGGAATGGTGCCCCATAGTAGGTGTCAGTTGAAGGAATGGTGCCCCATAGTAGGTGTCAGTTGAAGGAATGGTGCCCCATAGTAGGTGTCAGTTGAAGGAATGGTGCCCCATAGTAGGTGTCAGTTGAAGGAATGGTGCCCCATAGTAGGTGTCAGTTGAAGGAATGGTGCCCCATAGTAGGTGTCAGTTGAAGGAATGGTGCCCCATAGTAGGTGTCAGTTGAAGGAATGGTGCCCCATAGTTGGTGTCAGTGGAAGGAATTGTGCCCCAAAGGCCGAATACAAACAAGCAAAGGGCCGCATCCAGCCCGCGGTCCACAGTTTGGAGACCACTGCTGTAGGTCATCTGGTTTCCCCCCACACTCCAGAGACCTGCTGGTAGGTTATTTGTGTCCTGTCTGAATTGGCCCCAGTATGTAAGATAGGGACCTTAGATTGAAAGCTCCTTGAGGGTACTGATATCAATGCATAGTATGTAAAGTGCTGTGTATCTGTAATAAATAAGGTAAGTAAAGCAGCAGTCCCCTGTACAAGAGGATCCTTTCTGCTGACCTCTCCGCCGGGTGGTATATTGAGACTTTGCTCCCTTGAAGAGCACTGGGAAACACTGTTAGCTGATACTTCCCGGCGTATCAGATGCCAGGTCCCCTGGTGCCCTCTGTGGTTCTGTCCGCCGGTCTCCAACCACACTACAGGACACAATAGTGATGTTGGGGCCAGCGGATCGAACCACTGTGCTCAGCAGGGGAAACCAGGTATCCGACACCCTTCCGGGATCCTGAAGACACTTTACCCAAAGATCACCGGCACAGGCGGTGGGGCAGGTAAGTATTCATTCTTTTCTTTATGGACACAATTTTTGTTCCAAAGACAAGAGAAAGTAAGGCATTCAGCGGTGAAATTTCCCCATTATCGCTCGTTCTCCAGTTTATTAGTAACCCAATTATTACAATGGGCGCTTAGATCACCTGCAATAATCTCATAACTAAGGCGATCAATCCGCAAGCTTTCAAGGCAAGATAATGGCAGTGAGGATATGCAAAGTGCAGCAATCCAAAGCAGCCAATCAGAAATCATTTCTCATCTGAGTTCTGATTGATATAAGAAGGTAGTCTTTATATAACATGTTTTTCCTTTATTTTTACCTGGTAATTCTGCCAGTGACACCCTTCCGTTCCTGTGCTAAGGTGACAACGCTCATTTACTCCACTGTATCTATGGAGGGAGCCATAGGTGTCACTCCAGGACAGGACTACAGAGACCCCCTCCCGCCCTTTCTATATAACATAGATTGGTGTGGTTCTGTAGTCTTCAGAGCTAACTAGGAACAATATAACTGATAACAATGCAGCACAGGCAGAGAGAACAGGAAGTTATCAGCTGACAAGATTTCTGGCAGGATCAACAGTTTGTTTTTGCACTTATCAAACAGATCTAACAAAACACTTTCAATGGTATATTTAACAAACCAAAAAAGGATCGAATGAGAGAAGTTTATTGTTAGTGTTTGCTTCCACTTTAACTTCGACCTCCAAGAAATCTCTGAGATCACCGCTTGATCAAACAAAAGCGATCAAATTTGACAACCGCCATCCATGTGTAGACGGGAATTCTGGTCAAATGAAGCTTATTCCATTCGAACAGCAAAGCTCAAACAAATGTTCAAATAGAAAATCCAACGATTAATAAGAAAAGCCTGGGCCTGACTTGCTTCGCCTGCAATTGCACCCCAATAGGACATGCTGGGGGGGAATCTGGAGCAGTTGTATATTGGACGACCAATCAGCTTCTATCTTACATTTTAAACACTTAACTGTACAAGCTGAAGATAGAAGCTGATTGGTTGCCATGTACAGCTACTCCAGATCCTGTTTGCCTCAGTTGATAAATTCCTTTGACTGTGCCTGGAGAAATACAGCGCAAAGCAGGTCAAATGCTGCCTCTGAACTGTTATCTACACTACTACATTGAAGCCAGAGGGCATTTCATGACCCGCATCAGACAAAAAGAAAAAACACCAGTATATGTGGGCTCTTATGCTGGTCACATATGTTTTGATTTATAATTGGTTTATTTTCCAATCAATCTCTGCTGATAAGAATAATTGATCTGTAGTCAACAACCAATCCAATTGATACACTATATTACCAAAAATATTGGGACACCTGCCTTTACACACGCATGAACTTTAATGACTTCCCAGTCTGATGCCCCGTACACACGGTCGGACTTTGTTCGGACATTCTGACAACAAAATCCTAGGATTTTTTCCGACGGATGTTGGCTCAAACTTGTCTTGCATACACACGGTCAAAGTTGTCGGAAAATCCGATCGCTCTGAACGCGGTGACGTAAAACACGTACGTCGGGACTATAAACGGGGCAGTGGCCAATAGCTTTCATCTCTTTATTTATTCTGAGCATGCGTGGCACTTTGTCCGTCGGATTTGTGTACACACGATCGGAATTTCCGACAACGGATTTTGTTGTCGGAAAATTTTATAGCCTGCTCTCAAACTTTGTGTGTCGGAAATTCTGATGGAAAATGTGTGATGGAGCCTACACATGGTCGGAATTTCCGACAACAAGGTCCTATCACACATTTTCCGTCGGAAAATCCGACCGTGTGTACAGGGCATTAGTCCGTAGGGTTCAATATTGAGTTGGCCCACCCGTTGCAGCTATAACAGCTTCAACTCTTCTGGGAAGGCTGTCCATGGGAATGGTTCACCATTCTTCCAGAAATGCATTTGTGAGGTCAGGCACTGATGTTGGACGAGAAGGCCTGGCTCACAGTCTCAGCTCTAATTCATCCCAAAGGCGTTCTATCAGGTTGAGGTCAGGACTCTGTGCAGGCCAGTCGAGTTCCTCCTCCATCTGTCAAATCTTTTGACTGGCTGCAAAAGTTTTGACAGATCACAACATCTGTCAAATCTTTTGCAGCCAGTCATTGATCGTTTTGCTGCAGGAATGATCCTTTCACTGTGCACATGCTGATCATCAGTGGGGGTCAGTGCATACGCTTCCTGATGGCGGTATAGACGGGGCAGACTTCATAGGTGTCTGTTTTATTTATAATCCCCTCTTGTTGGTGTGATCAGTGATCTGCATGGCTGGAGGCACCAAGGCTGCATCTTCATTTGGGAGTGTATTAGGCAGGAGGCCCTTGTCTCCGGTTGACTAGTAAAATCAATGCATGGAGTGTGAGGTTTGGCGGCTGGGATGGGATCCTGTACATCAGGGAAGTTGTCAGGCCTCATAGAGGATGAGCAGCCTTGACAGGAGCGGTTGTCATGACAACAGCATCTACTTAAATCCGGGGTCCCTCCAGGGAATATTTAGGCTGAATGTCCCCACCAGTAATTAGACTTGCCCTCCCCCTCCTGTACCCCCCTCCCTCTCCGCACCTATTCACAACACGGTCAGAAAAGCAGGATAATTGCGCTAGGCTGTGCAAAGGTCTGTACTGGCAGTAGGCAGGGGGTGCGCTTAGACGGAAAATGCTTTTAATGACCTCGACCAGGTTTGCCAGTCTAAAATGCATTCAATTTTTTTTTGGGCTGCTGGACAAAATAATTACAACTTTAAAATTGTTGTCACTAGCACGCTAAATTAAAGCTGAACTCGAGGCAAAAAAAGCTTTTATTTATATGTATTCCTCAATAGTCACAAAGGATATAAATCCACATTATGAATGTGCAAACACAGGTATAACCTTGTAAAAGAAGCAGTGACTTCATTGGTGTGCAGAGAGCAGAGCTGTGGGAGGGACCCAGCAGGCTCCACCCACCACAGGCTACCTACAGAAAACTACAGGAGGGGCGGAGACAAGACCAGTCATCCTGCGCAAGGAGCGAGAGCAGCAGTGAGCGGTCTTCATTATAGGAAGCAAAGTATCACACTGGATTACTGCACAGATCTGGAAGAAAATACACAAAGCACACCCAAGGTTCAAAGAGTACACATGCCTCGTGTGTAGCCAGTGTTTAATAATCCTGGAGTTCAGCATTAAGCTCACCACACATTTCAATCTGATTGTACAAGCTTCTTTAAATCTACCAACAACTATGTAGCGTAAAGGACCTGCTTGACTGGGTGTAAATTGATTGGATGATTTATGTAGGTATTTGCATCATATATCCCCTGATGAAGCTAATAGGCGAAACATGTCGGGCTTATATGAAAAGACAACTTTTGTCAGAACTAAATATTCGCCAAATGACCACCTTCAAATGTTGAGTACCTGTGAAAAAAGTGGCCCTGTTCTGTTTTAACTTTATTCTCATTAAAATTACAATACTTTTTAAAAATAAATGGTTTCCATTATTATCTGTAAGCACCGCAACAATCCCCCTTTTTCCTCTTCACTCCATTAATTAACTATTTGGGATGAGGTGCCAATTACTTGGGTGTTCTACCTTAGCCGGACATACTTTATATAAGATTTTATTGCATGGTTTTGTTAAATTTAAAGTTAATTGTACAGTCAGATTGTAACTTGTACCACGTATTTTTTTTTTTCTATTTTTTGCATTTTCCCATCTGCTATACTCATGTTTACGTGTTTACGATAGCTCCGCCGTATACCGGTGTACAGCAACACACAGCCATCCTTGTCTATAGGAGGCTGTATTGTGTACCTGGGCTGCTTAGCTGGAGGCCATCATTTACATTGAATGGTCTCACCCGCCTGTGTGCAAGGACCTTAAAAATCTTGAAAGCAACTTTTGGAAGCACATTAACATATTAAAGCATTATATATATATATTTTTTATATAATCAGATATTTATTGAGATTTTACAGTACAAAGGCATGATGAGATTTTAATAATTAGGTTTAGATGTACAGTGCTTTGAAAAAGTATTCATACCCCTTGACGTTTTCCACTCTTTGTCATGTTACAACCAAAAACGTAAATGTATTCTATTTGGATTTTATGTGATAGACCAGGGGTCTCCAAACTATGGCCCTCCAGTTCTGCAACAGCTGGAGGGCCGTAGTTTGGAGATCCCTGTGATAGACCAACACAAAGCGGCACATAATTGTGAAGTGGAAGGAAAATGATAAATGGTGTTCAACATTTTTTACAAATAAATATGTGAAAAGTGTGGGTTGCATTTGTATTCAGCCCCCTTACTCTGATACCCCTAACTAAAATCTAGTGGAACCAATTGCCTTTAGAAGTCACCTAATTAGTAGAGTCCACCTGTGTGCAATTTAATCTCATTATAAATACAGCTGTTCTGTGAAGCCCTCAGAGGTTTGTTCGAAAACCTTAGTGAACAAACAGCATCATAAAGGCCAAGGAACACACCAGACAGCTCAGGGATAAATTTGTGGAGAAGTTTAAAGCAGGGTTAGGTTATAAAAAAAATATCCCAAGCTTTGAACATATTACGGAGCATTGTATAATCCATCATCTGAAAATGGAGTATGGCACAACTACAAACCTACCAAGACATGGCCGTCCACCTAAACCGACAGGCCGAGCAAGTAGAGCATTAAGCAGAGAAGCGGCCAAGAGGCCCCATGGTAACTCTGGAGGAGCTGCAGAGATCCACAGCTCAGGTGGGAGAATCTGTCCACAGGACAACTATTAGCTGTGCACTCCACAAATCTGGCCTTTATGGAAGAGTGGCAAGAAGAAAGCCATTGTTGAATGAAAGCCATAAGAAGTCCTGTTTGCTTTTTTCAAGAAGCTATGTGAGGGACACAGCAAACATGTGGAAGAAGGTTCTCTGGTCAGATGAGCCCACAATTGAACTTTTTGGCGTAAAAGAAAAACGCTATGTGTGGCAGAAAATGAACACAGCCCATCAACCACCACACTATCCCCACCGTGAAAAATGGTGGTGGCAGCTACATGTTGTGGGGATGTTTTTCTTCAGCAGGGACAGGGAAGTTGGTCAGAGTTGAGGGGAAGATGGATGGAGCCAATCTTAGAAGAAAACCTGTTAATCTGCAAAAGACTTGAGACTGGGGTGGAGGTTCACCTTCCAGCAGGACAACGACCCTAAACATACAGCCAGAGCTACAATGGAATGGTTTAGATCAAAGCCTATTCATGTGTTAGAATGGCCCCGTCAAAGTCCAGACATAAATCCAATTAAGAATCTGTGGTGAGACTTGAAAATTGCTGCTCACAGACGCTCTCAATCCAATCTGACAGAGCTTGAGCTATTTTGCAGAATGGGCAAAAATGTCACTCTCTAGATGTGCAAAGCTGGTAGAGACATCCCCAAAAAGACTTGCAGCTGTAATTGCAGTGAAAGGAGGTTCTACAAAGTATTGACTAAGAGGAGCTGAATACAAATGTACGCCACACATTTCACATATTTATTTGTAAAAACATTTGAAAACCATTTATCATTTTCCTTCCACTTCACAATTATGTACTTTGTGTTGATCTATCACATAAAATCCCAATAAAATACATTTACGTTTTTGGTTGTAACATGACAAAATGTGGAAAATGTCAAGGGGTATGAATACTTTTTCAAGGCACTGTGGTTTATTTATTGTAAACTAAAATACAGTTGCTTACTGCACCTTAAAGTACACACAGGTCGATTGTTTTTAAAATTGCACCAAACGCATGCGCACATTTGCTAGATGCGTGGCTGTGCCATTAACAATTAGGGTACTTTCACACTGGGGCGGTGAGGGCTTTTAGCGGTGCTTTACCATCATTTTAGCAGCGCTTTTCGGCTGCTAGCGCTGCGCTTTTAACCCCAGCTAGCGGCCGAAGAAGGGGTTAATACCGCCCGTGTAGCGCCGCTGCCAAAGTGCTTTGCAGGCTCTTTGCAGGCGCTTCGTCAGCGCTGCCCATTCATTTCAATGGGCAGGGGCGGTTTAGGAGCGGTGCATACATCTCTCCTAAACCGCTCCAAAGATGCTGCTTGCAGGACTTTTTCTAACGTCCTGCAAGCGCACCGCCCCACTGTAAAAGCACTCGGGCTTTCATAATGGAGTGACAGGAGAGGCGCTTTACAGGCGCTATTTTTAGCACTAAAACGCCTGTAAAGCGCCTCAGTGTGAAAGTGGCCTTATACAAACGGCGTGTTTCTGTGCGGTGCAGGAAACGTGTGTTTCAGTGCAAGTGGTTGAGAACAGGCCCTTAATCTGTACTAGAAAAAAAAAAGTGGATTGATTGGTTGCTGTGGGCGGAACAGAGACCGATAAGAAAAGGGGTGACAGATATGTGATGCCAGTAGAGGATTCATGGGGGATCTACTGGTATAAATCTGGCGGTGTGAGCAGCTGTGCGGCAGAGACCCTTGGATTTACTGTAATTAATATGAAGAAGGGAGGGACTAAGTCATTACCGTTCCCTTTAATTTCCCAGTGGACCTAGCAGCAACAAATAGGTTACATTTAAGTGATCTCCAGCTTGCCTTAAAATTGCTTGGATTGTGCTGCCTCCCCGGCATAGATGTGTATTAAGGTTAATAAATTAGATGTGCTGATGAGTCCTTTTATCTA
This sequence comes from Aquarana catesbeiana, assembly GCF_042186555.1. Classification (NCBI taxonomy): domain Eukaryota; kingdom Metazoa; phylum Chordata; class Amphibia; order Anura; family Ranidae; genus Aquarana; species Aquarana catesbeiana. The sequence continues at coordinate 293,190,254 of NC_133332.1, read as the reverse complement.
AGATCTGGAGGTTAAATGGTAGTGAAAATGTGATCTATCTATCTATCTATCTATCTATCTATCTATCTATCTATCTATCTATCTATCTATCTATCTATCTATCTATCTATCTTCAGTGTTTAAAATCCCCATGCATGAAGTTTGCCGAAAGCGCTGCAGATGCTTGTTGGACATACTGGACATTATACATTATTCCCGCTTAAGCTTGTATGAACAGGGTCTTATGAAACTGAAAAATAGTTGTGCTTTAGAAGACAAACCTTAAACCTTTCCAGGCAAATCATGCAAATTTGTAAATATATTTTTTTTCCTTTCTCTAGCTGTCCCTGGAGAACTGAGCTGGTATCATCTAAGGTCCTGCCAGTTTGAATGTCCATCTATTTTCTGATTAAAATCCTCCAGCAGACACATTAAAGAAGACCCCCTCGGGGTGTTCCTACTTCATGAGCCATCTCACATTGGCTGTCAGGGATCAGCCATGGCAAATTGCATATCTAAAGGGATGTTGGGGATGCTTTGTTCCATATGACACGCAGCAAATTTACTTGCACTTAAATGAGGACGTGTGCTGTAGAAAAGTAATGATTTTAGAGCTTCTGAAAGTGAATTGAATTCAGTATTCCATGTCAACATAAAAGCAAATTTTATTTTTTTTACCAAAAAAGTTTCTATTTTTTTAAAGGAAACTTGTAATTTGCCTATTTAGGGCAAAGTAATAGGGTGACTTTAGAGCAGGAAGGAAGAGGAGCACTTACATTGCATGCAATTTCCTGCTCCCCAATGGAAATAATTCTCACTGTGTAAGTTCTAAGGCAACACTGGGTCAGAGCTTACACTGAGCTAAAGACCCTCCCACACACACTCACATGGCAACACACAGGCCTATGATTGGCCGCTGCAGAGCCAGACTACACATCACTGTGAGACGATCCACCATTGTCTGCAATCTTATGGGTTTTTCTGTCGGTATTATATCTCAACCTCGTGGACTCCAACGTTCTGTTGCGCACTTTGGCCTCCAGGATGATTCCTGGTGATTGTTGCCATTTTGTCATCAGTATTTTTGACTCATGTAACTTCCCCTAAATTGATATATTCCCAAATACCTACCATTATCTAATCCTGGTTGACATGTTTGGTGGCTACGGAGAGGAGAGTCGCACCAGCCCTGAGAGCAGCTCTACATGTGCATCCATATATTGCATGGTCATTACCAATTATACAGCCTATCTTCAACCCCTGAAGAAGGAATTTAGCAATTAACTCCGAAACATGTTGGGTCTTCTGAAAGCCATATGATTGACTTGGGCCTCTTACCCTGAGACCTTCTATTATGATTCAGAATTTAGCTGTATATCAAATTGTATATATGACCATTATCATTGTTTTTATAATAATGTTTTCTATGTATATTATATTGTTTAAATAAATTTTCAAGATTTTTCTATATACTCGTCTTCTCACCACTTTACTCTAAACTAACCCTATACGACTTGTCCCACGATTTTGTACTGCAAATCGTATGACAAGTCATTCTCCATGATTTTCAATGACTATCATTCATATTGGCACGACTTTAAGTCGTGCCGACTTCAAAGTAGTCCCTGCACTACTTTGGTCCAACTTCCATGCCAGTTGATGTCCATAGACCTCAATGTTAAACCCCCAAGTAGCATGAATTGAATTTCTTATGATTGGCCACTCAGACACTAAGCATTATACTGTGGTAATATAGCAGAGAAAAACCATGTGGGCAAACACATACCAGGTTTTTGTCCATCCCTGGAAGGCTAACAGGACAACGCAGACACACATAGGAGGTAAGTATGCGCTTCCTACTGTCCCTGCTCTAAAGTAATACTTTGACTTTATCCTTTATGGGTACAGTACAGGTTCCCTTTAAAATCCAGAATTACAACACAACATGAGTTGGTACCTAATCCATCCATCCCTCTTTCCATCCATTGTCTCAGACTCTCGGAAATAGCCTTGATTGCAGCTCTGGAAGGGAATGCTTGCCTCTTAGGGCTTCCAATCTAATGATTGGGCTGTAGAGCACATTCAGACTGTAGCGTAGCCATCTAGCTGACTCTAGCTGGCTATTACATCAGTGCTTTAGCGGCAGGCAGGGAAAGAGGGGGCCTTGTAGGGCTCATCGGCTCAGGTGTTCCCCTGGCCGCTAAAGCTCATTACAATGCAGACGACGCCTCTAAACCGTCTGTATTATTCAAGCAGGCCAGGCCAGCTTTGATACGATTTTGTGCGGAGGGTGGATTATCTCATTCTGGCGTGGGCACTGTCATACAGACTAAGAGCTGCCACCTGGACTGATAAAAAATGAGTGCGTTAATTCCCTTTCCCTGCAATCCTTTCTATTAGCGTGATGCTTCTGATCTGAATCCTCCATATGTGGAAGAGCATTACCAGACAGATTTAACTGCCTAACACTGATCCTGTTAAACAGTCATCATACAGCTTTCCGTGCGTAAAGAATGACACATTTTTTTTTGGGAGCATAACCGTCTCATGTCAATGTTGTAATAGACAATAATGGACACCTTTAGGCATGACACTTTGAGATTAATCCAGAAAAATATTAAAGGTGAAGGCAGCGGTTCACCAGAGGGGTTACAAGACTCTCTGCTGCAGAGCTGTATTTACCTTAAGGCCAGTGCCTTGGACAGTGGGATTAAGAGGCATCACAAAGTCTTAAAATGTACAAATTGCGATATCTTCTTCCTTACTTAGGTTCCATGCATGCTGTGTTTGTGTTATATTTGAATGGGCTGATGTACCTGCAGGAAATGCAGGGAGAAGGTCCCTGATCCTTTTTCCAAAATGGATCTGCAGCTTTTGCACCATGAGATTTTGTGCCACCAAAACGCACTGCATTTTTAGATGCATGGGGGTGCCAGTAAGAATTAATGGTACCCCCTAAAGCCTAGTACACACGGACCGAATGTTGGGCGACACTGTGCGGCCCCTGTGTATGGCAGCCAGACCGGCTTCTGTCAGACGTGAATGCTGGAAAACCAGCAGCTGACCAGCTCCCGATTAGCCAATGGCTGAGAGCGCTGACTGGAGTGTTCTGGCGGGGGGCCCTGTCAGAACACAATAGAACATCAGGGGAGATTGCTGTACTAACATTGGATTGTTAGTACTGCAGCTCAATCCTGAGCTGTCAGTGGTGTGTACTAGGCTTAAGCATCTTCTAAAGAGTAACATGCTTTGGCTGCAGGTGTGAAAACCCATGCGATTTACACACATCCCCGCACCTGCAATAGTGTGAACCTAGACTTACCATTCATTATCATTCAGGGAACATGAAATCACCTCTCTTCTCTTGTTAGGTGTTCTGTACAGCTGAAACGTAGCTCTGCATATAAAGCAGATCCTATGCTACCTAGTACATAGTAGCAGTTTTTATTACAATGATCACATGACAAGGGGCAGCACCTGTACTAAAGGGCATTATCAATGAGGAGTGCCTAGGGTAGTATAATGTCTAAATACAGGTCTGCCGGTCTAAACAGGAAACCTCTAGTCTTCCTAGACAAGCCATTTTCAACTAGGGTTCCTTCGGTTGCTGGAGGTTCCTTGAGCTGTGACTGACTGACCTCCCATCTGATGATGCCTTCATAGTTCCAGGGCCAGCCCCACTAGGTAGAGCCAGTGACTCCTGTGGATGCCAATGATCTTTATAGCTGTCCATAAGTGTGGCATTCTTTCTACTGACCATCAATGTAGGTGCATTTTCCCAAAGACTCCTGATTGATTTATTCTACCAGGGGTTCCCTGAGACCTAAAAAATTATTTTAGGGGTTCCTCTGGTGTAAAAATGTTGAGAAGGACTGCCTTGGGCTCTTGATTAGTGATCTGTATTGTCCAAAGTTACCAATACACATAAAGATTGATACCACTAGTAGTGTATTCCAGTATTCATTTCAGCAATACTGATCGCATAACAAAAGGTGTGGAGTCTTACAAAAGTGCTGTCGTAATTCAGAAATGCCTGGAGCTACTGTTTCTTTTAAGACATCTCTATGCTATTGATGTCACTATTAATTGTTGGCCACTGGAGATATTGGGTCACACGTGCAGTATCAACAGAGCAGGGAGGAAGGGGAAATCAATGGAGGAACTTCACTGGACCTTCACACTGTGGCAACAAATGTATTACATACAGATTGGCCAACTTCCTTTTTCTCAGATTTAGGTGCAGATCTCCTGTATGCATGGGGGTTAAAAGGTTGAGTTCTTGGTTATGTATAAAGCTGGAAAGGGGGTGGATGGCAGGACGAATATATAGAGGTGTGGATGTACAGTTTTTCCATTTGTTTGACATTAGACAGAGTGTATGTGATATTACTGTATGTCGATATGTTGGTGCCAAGGCCCAATGTGCATGTTTCCATTTGTCTGAAAACACGTTCCCAAGAATACGGAAACAACCAGGAATATTTTATATTTGCTACCGAGAGCAATAGTTAAATGTTAAATAGAGATGGTGGATTGATCAGCCTAGAGTTTATGGGAAATGAGGTGGGAAAATGGTCTTTTGTGATTTTACAGGACTTATTGAAGTGTCAGTCTTAACTAATTTTTTCAGCTTTGCATGAATGTTCGAGTGTTGAATTACTCACTGGATTGGTATATTTCTTGATAACTTACATTGTGTTTGTAGATGCTTATGCAAGCGGCCATTGTGAAGGAGTATTTAAAGTATTTAAGAGCAATCATTATTCACAACAAACAAGAATTTTGATGTATATATATATATATATATATTTTTTTTTTTTTCTAACCAACAGTTCTCAAAGGAAAAGTACATCTTGGATACTCCACCAGAGAAGCTGCACAAAGAGTTGGAGGAGGAATTAAAACTTAACAGCTCAGACTTGCGCAGTCATGCCTGGTACCATGGTCGCATACCTCGAGAGGTGAGTGATGTACCCGAAGACGTGAGAAAAAAAAATAAGAAATACTTGTGCTCAAAATCCAAATAGCCTTTACATATATATATATATATATATATATATATATATATATATATATATATATATATATATATATATATGTAAAGGCTATTTGGATTAAAAAAAAAAATATATATATATATATATATATATATATATATATATATTTTTTTTTTTTTTTTTTTTTTATTTATATATACCCATCAGGGTTAACACTACAAATCCTGACTGGACCCTTTGCACACTGCTATACACCCTTTCTAGCAAACTGCACAAAAGGGGATTTTTAGTTTACATACATTGTAATATATGTTTAAGCCGGCCAACTGCATCAAAGTAATCCCTCTCTGACTAGTCCCTGCTCTGCTCTGCAAAATGCATGTGCTCCAGTGGATGTAGTACCAATATGGGGCAATTAGACACAGGTTGTAGGAGAGTTACAGGTTCGGGTCTGCTCACTGACTTGCAATGTAATATAAATAAGATATACCTGTGTTCAAATCCCAATAGCTTATACATATATAACCCATCAGGTGCTAAAGGAGTATGACTACATGTTAACACTAAAAATTCTGAATGAACCCTCTGCACACTGCTATGCACCCTTTCTAGCACACTTTGCAAAAAAACGTGGATTTTTTTGCTAACGTGCATTGCAATACATGTTTAAGCTGGCCAACTACATCAACGTAATCCCTCTCTGGCCAGTCCCCCCTCTGCTCTATACAAAATGCAAATGCTCCAATCTATATAGTGCCAATATGGGGAAAATAGTCACAAGTTGTAGGGGGCTGCAGGCTTAAGGTCTAGTCAGATGTGAGAACTGTTTTAGTCTAACCTCAATGTAAAAATTTAATGAGTGCACATTTTCCTATTGCCACAGGTGTCAGAGACTTTGGTCCATAAAAATGGGGATTTCCTCATCAGGGACTCACTGACCAGCCTGGGTGACTACGTCCTAACCTGTCGATGGAAAAACGAGCCTCTACATTTCAAGATCAACAAAGTAATGGTGAAGACTAGTGACAGCTACACGCGGATACAATACCTGTTTGAGCAGGAAAGCTTTGACAATATCCCTGCCCTGGTCCGCTCCTATGTGGGCAGCCGGAAGGCTGTGTCAGATCAGAGCGGGGCACTCATCTACTGCCCAATCAACCGCACATTCCCACTACGATACCTAGAGGCCAGCTATGGGCTGTCACCCGGCCGGCAGGGGTCACACAGCCCACAGAAAGGACATATGAAGAGAAGAAGCATTACCATGACTGATGGGCTCACCGCAGACAAGATTACTAAGGCCAACGGGTGCCCAAACAGGTAGAAACTGAACTTCAGTACAAAAAGCTTTAGTAGTCATATACTGTATATTTCTACTACTTCAGTAAGTGCAGTGGGCTTATCTAATTCCCAGTCCTCCAGCAATCTCAGAGAGTCATGGAAGCCCTCAGAAACAGCTTCCTAAGACAAAGGACAGTTTGCTGCAGAAGAAGTGTTCATCAGCCAAGCAAAAGAAAGATATGGCACACAAGCCACAAGCATCCATATTGTGTTCAAATCTCCAAATGGTTTTTTATTGATGTCCCCACTTTCCCTCACTTCTTGTTTCACTGTTACTAGGACAGAAAGTGAGCGGGAAGCCCCCAGTGGAGATTTTGGCAACACTAAAAACCTGACACAAGTTCTACCAAGCCACCACAGATTTTTATTGCTACTGTATCTTTGTTGGAGAGATTGGCCCTCACTTCCTATCTTGGTGACCACCAGCACTGGGATCATAAAATATGGGTATCCTCCTTAAAGTAGAATTATAGGCAAAACTATTTTTTTATTTTTGGATAGAGTAAGGGAGGTTATAAACCCTGTCGGTTTTTTGCTATCGGTGTCCCAATGAGGAGATTTACCTTCACTTCCAAGTGAGAAGAAGTCCCTGTAGATTAAGGGAATTCATGGGACCCCCAGATCACCAGAATTAGTCTCCCATTGGAAGGTTTATTCTCTTTTACTGTTCTGGGGACAACCCAAAATTTGCAGTTTTTCTTTTACTTTCCCTACCATTGATAATGGTAAATGGGACAAATACAGAGGGTGAATCTCCCTAATAGGGGCAAGGGCTAGCAATAAAAAGTTAGCAGGTGTTCTAATTTATCTCCACTCACCCAGGAAGTGAGAAGAATGTCTATCCAGTGTGAGAGGGAATCCCCATACGAGTGTTTTGATTGCAAGATGTCCCATCTATTCATTATACATTGACAACTGTTACAATTTGGAATTCCTATAAGGCCCCTTTCACACGATCGGACCGTTCAGGTCCGCCTGTCAGTTTTGACGGCGGACCTGAACGGGCGCTCCATGTTAGTCTATGGAGCGTCGGATGTCAGCGGAGACATGTCCGCTGACATCCGACCCCGTCTGATCCGCTAAAAGCAGACGGATGGCTCTACGTCCAGGTCCGTCGCTGGCGGATCGGGTGAGATCTGATGAAGACGGACATGCTGTCCGTTTTCATCCGATCCCTCCATAGGCGGCAGCGGCGCCTGACAAGCCCCTCCCCGCTCAGTGAGCAGAGAGGGACCTGTCATCCGCCGGCTCAGCGGAGATCAACAGACTGATCTCCCGCTGAGCCGGCGGACCGAGGCGGGCTCCATAGAAACGGAGTCCGCCTCGTGCGAAAGGGGCCTTACTTTCTGTCCCAGTGATAATGGTCACTACAACACATAAAGAGTGACTCTCCGAAGAGGTGATACATAAATCAATAAAAGCCTAATGGATTATTACAAAACTGCCACATCCTACCCAAAACCATAAAAAAAAAAAAAAAAGATTTTGGCTTTAGATATACTTTAATTAAGGCAAGGAAAAGACTTGTATAAAACCTAGTACACACGGGCCGAATGTCGGGCAACATTGGAAGGTTCAATAAAAACCAGCCGACAATCGGCCCATGTGTATTATGCTTTATACAAGTCTTTTCTTTTTTCTTAATTTTTTTTTTTTTGTCAGACCCAGCCGGTCTGACAAAAGCTGGCCGAGCATGCTGGAAAACCAGCAGCTGACGGGCTCCCGATCAGCGCTCTCAGCCAATGGCTGAGAGTGCTGACCTGAGTGTTCTGGTGGGGGGGCGCCCCCCTATCAGAACGCAAAAGCACTGCAGGGTAGATTGATGTACTAACATTGGATTGTTAGTACAGTGGCTCTGATCTGAGCTGTGAGGTTTTTTTTTTTTCGTTCAACCCAGCGAAAAAAAATAGTGGTGTGTACTAGGCTTAAATGGTAAGAATTGCAATTGATTAGTGACCAGGAATAGATACAATTAGAGTAACAAGTTTCCAGGGCCAGATCTCCAGAACAGTGAGCTGTACAGGCGATATGAATTCAATCATAGTTATTGTGCTGTGAATAAGGAATTGATGGCTTCATTCATAAAATTTGTTCTATTTTTTTTTCTCCTAGCACGTCCTCTCCACATCATAGAGATATCATCAGGAGCTGTGCAGTCAGTGTGGACCAAATCCAAGACTTGCACTCCCCAATGTCCCCTATTTCTGAAACCCCTGGATCTCCAGCCTATAGTACAGGTAGGAAAAAATTGCTGGTAATGTATGGTGGTGGTAATCCAGGACAAGTAGGGACCGATGTGAGTGTGCACTATATGGGTACCTTAAATAAATAATAATATCTATAATAGATGAGCATCTTAATGAGATGCAATTTACAGGGATAGGGATAATTGTAGACACTCACACTCACTCAGGACTCACTCAGGTTGAACTGGATGGACTGGTGTCTTTATTCAACCTTACTAACTATGTAACTATGTAAGCCCAAGCAAACTGCCCTTTAGGCTAAGATAACACTGGCATTAAAAGCAGGTGTTTGAGGGGTGTTAAAAACACCCCTCAAACGCCTATGCAAATGATACAATGGACAGCATATAGTGCTGTTCACACTATCAAAACATGAAGCACTACGGTTGCGTCGCTTCAAAATTGAAGCCTCATGTCGAGTCAAGAGGGGTTTGAAGCCATTTTTACCCCTCCCATTCAAGTCTATGGAAACGCTTCGGTAACACTCTGGCAGGCAGTTGCGGTGCAGTTGCGGGGCGTTACGATTAGTATATTAACTTTAATGGAATAGGCATTTGTGAAGCAGTTTTAACACGCTTTAACGCTCATCAAACGCATCAAAACTGACCACAGGGCGTTGGGGAGCATTTTCAACTCTTGTAAAACACTTGTAAAACACGAGTCTAATGCCCATACTAAAGCTCATTAATGCGAGTCTAACGCCCATACTAACGCTATAGGAGTGTTTGTTAAGCATTAGAAATGTAGTCAATTGTGAACAGGCCCTTAGACTTCTTTGGGTAAACTACAAAAATATCAGTGATTCCTTATTAATGGCATTTTTTTTGCGAAAGTCAAAAAAAATTCAATATGGTTGAAATATCTCTATGGTAAACATCCAAGTCAGAAAGTTGATCTGAAATCTATACATCCAGAAAACCACATCATTAAAAGAGATTATTTTTGTGCATTGCTTTGTGTTTATGGTGGTTTCCCTATTAACATAATACATAGAGTTAAGGCATAAAGTACATCATAAGAGCTAATAAGAATTCAGCATTTAAGACTAGAGAATAGTTAAAGCTGATTTCTGATTTTTTGCACCATGTTAAGCAATATTACTGATACTCGATATTTATTGATCATAATGAGACGCATAAAACATATCAATGATGGAAACCACATATATAAAAGACATTGTAATAAATATCATTTCATAAGTATTTACAAGCACATGTGTATGCGCGTATGTAATACGGACATCAAGGGTACATCAAATATATATCAACTTGGCACCACATAGTGGTCTCAATTGATGAATTATACATACAAAAAATTCCATATATGTACATGTAACATTACAGCAGTACTTGTGGAGGGAATAAAAGTATAGAAAAAACACAGTAAAACCATAGTTAGAAGGTGAGAGATGTTCTGAATTGATGGTATACTATAAACATATGTCTGCATCCCAAATTGTCCGACGCGTTTCGTGTGAAAGACACTCATCAGGGGCGGATGATCAGGGACGTCTAGAAGATATGATAAAATGTGATTAATCTAATTGTAACTGATCATAACAGGGAAAGGCGGGTGAGCCCACCCTGAGTACTTACATAGAATCAGTGCAATGAGGTATAGCTGGTATAGAGCCAGGGCCAAAAAAGGTGTCTGTCCCGGGAGCTGAGGTATTTTGGGTCCGCGTGCTAGCGAGGAGCACACACAGAGCCCCCCCTGGACACAAGGACCCAGGTTGCTGGTATTCGTAGTAAGATAAGGTGCCATGCTAGTGGTGACTACCTAAATTAAAAGGATGCATAATCAGTGTATCAAAATATGCTAGTAAGAAGAAAAAAGAAAAAATTGTATCTGTCTATTGGTAATGTTGAAAAACAGAAGTCTGTGCAGATAAACAGAATGGGATGGAAGGGTAATCACATCCTAGACATAGTAGAGTCTGGTAGGTAAAAAACTGCAGGGACACTTCTGATTTCTCTGAAGCCAATCAGTAGAAAGAAAAACTGTCTAGCAGGGTGATGGGTAGGATAACTTCCAGGTGGGAAAGAAAAGAGCCAGGAACTATGTCAGGGAGGTTTTATTGCTCTTCAGAAGTTGCAAGTAATCAGCAAGTACCCCAGCTTAACAGACTCCTAGCTCTGGAATATCACTTTTCGGTAGTCTGGACCTTTAACATAATTTGGTGTTTAATAATAAGACTTTTTTCAGCAATAATAAGACTTTTTTCAGCAATATGTGTAGACATTTATTTATACATTTTACTCCCATGCTATACAGCTTGTAATAATTTTCTTGTTAATGTATGCAGTTGTCCGGGTGAAGCCCCAAGGAGCTCCGGTAGTTAATAATGTGACCCCTGGCTCTCCTGTGCTGAGACGGTCCAGTGAACCCTACGTCTGCCCGGCAAACAACAAAGCTGCTTTAAACATGGCTGAAAACAACCATTCTTCACCAAATCATGGGTACCCACAGATTTCTCCTTCCCCCTCCATAAACAGTTATAGTGACCCGGACAATGCACATTACTGTCAGCTTCGCCCAGCTTCCCCAACACATGACACCCCCAGCAAAACTCTTCCACCCAAGAGCTATGTCGAGAGGTTAAAAGTGGACGAGGGTGCCCGGGCAGGGGCAAACCGTGGGGTGGAGGACCCCGATAAGGACAAACTGTGCTTTACTATCCCTACAGTAGAGGCCAAATCTTCCTTCAACCCAACAAGTTTCAAGTCCACACTGATCCCCCCAGACAACAAGCCCCTGGAGATGTGTATACTAAAGAAGGTCAAGGAACTCTTCTCTGAAGTTGATGCCAAAACCATTGCCAAACATATTACCAAAACCGACTGTGAGGTAAGAGTGATGCCAAGAACATTGATATTGAATATACAGAAGAGGGCTTGAAGTCTATTTAAACCTTAAATATTAACAGTCTTTTTTGCACCATTTTGGTCTCTTGAACACAACATTAGGAGCATTTTGTTGTATCCCTTTCCATAAAGGCAAAAATTGTAACTGTTCATCCTGCACGAAAAATTGTTCAGTTCTTTGTGGAATACAGAAAGCCTCATCCCTATGTTATGAAGATGGGGATGTGTTTTGTAATCCAAATCAGGAATGAGCAACCTAGGGTGACAACACTACTTCATGGTTACAGTACGTTTAGTGGATGTTGTCACCCTAGGACAGGAAGTGTATCACTGGTATGATCACCAGGTGAAAATAAAGGAAAACAAGTCTTAAAAAGCTAATGCAGCCACAATATCTAAGTACTTATATATGCTTTAGTGGGCTAACAAAGGGTGTCTAGAATGCAGTAGATGTGATGTGGGACCAGTGATTCCCAGATATTTCTTCTATTTTGGTCACAATGACAGCATTGTTACCAGAACAGGAGGTCACAAGAATACTCAACAGTAAACAAAACAAAAAAAAGAAACAATAATAATAATAATATTAATAAAGATTCTAACGCAGTCCTTCATAAGCCTGTCCAACACAGGCGAACCCTTGAAATAACTTTCCAGTCATGGGGAACCCCTGCTCAACACTACTATATCTACAACTCATGATACATTAGTGCGATGGTCGGTGGGAAGATGTTTCCTTACACTTGTGGTTATTGGGAAGAATTATCCATTATGGATAACTAAAAAAATCAGTGGTGTCTTTAAGTGGGAACTTATCTAAGAGGCAGAAATTGCTCATTGCTCAAGGAACCACTGATAACCTCTGGAGGAACCCTTGTTGAGAAACTCTGTTCTAACCCTTCCCATTATACCCCCAGAATCCAAAACTAAAGAAAAAAACATTTGGCTGGGGGATACTTTGAATTAAACCTGTGCTTTGTTCATTCATATCAATGTTCAGAGACAAACATCATCCATTCATGACACCCCTTTCCAACATGGCCCCAGGAGACCAATCTTTGGTTTATATATCTGGGCCCTCTCTAGTGTCTGTTGTCAGTAGAGACTTCCTGCAACCCTGGCACACATTTTTATTACTGATAACAACCCAGTAATAAAAGAAAGCAAGCCTCTGGTGGTCCCAGTCTCTGCATAGGATTATTGTAGACTACCAATTTCATATCTTCATTTGTGTAATTTCTCCTTCTAGCATTCAGTAGTAGTAAAAAATGTCCTGGACTATGTTTGGGGTTTACATACAACCAGCAATACAAATTATTTAGCCATCAAAATGAAATTAAGAATGCCAAATGATATATAGTAGTAGGTTGTCTGTTGATTACAGAGGAATCCACCTAATGTTCTAGAGCAAATTAGAAATACAACACAAGTCAACAGCACTCTTAGATTTCTAAATTTTCAGGGTTCAATTATCAGATCCTGTTGACATTACAGTTCATTATAGGTACAGTAGGATCAACAATTGTCCATATAGCTCAGTATTGGTGGTATAAGGGCTGCAAAAATTTCTTTATAGATCTACCTGTTATGAGGTTAGCCGTCGAATGCCTCGTTTCCACTGAGCGGATCGGTTCAGTTCCGTACGGTACGCTATTTTGGGTGTTTGCATTATGAAAGTGGCCCATACAACCGAACCGTACCACTCCATTCAGGGTCCTGCTTCAGATGTGGGGCTATAGAAAATGGAACGGTTCGGTTAGGGCGGAGCTACGATACATTCCACTGATTGGCTGACAGAAAACCCTCTGCTGTGCTATGCTGAGGCATTTTTTCTAAACCCTGTATGGCCCCTTGTGGTCCCACTTGCAGTGGAAACGCTCACCAGAATAGACCGGACCATTCTAGGCCATTCAAACTGTACCGACCCGAACCAATCCGCTCAGTGGAAATGAGGCATCTGTTGTGTTTAATGGTATAAAGAGAAATTTATGGTATACAACAGGGATATGCAATTAGCGAACCTCCAGCTGTTGCAGAACTACAAATCCCATGAGGCATAGCAAGACTCTGACAGCCACAAGCATGACACCCAGAGGCAGAGGCATGATGGGACTTGTAGTTTTACAACAGCTGGAGATCCGTTAATTGCATATCCCTGGTATACAAGTTCAGTCAGGTTCTGTTTCCCTTCACTGTTGTTGAGCAGGGAGGCTGAGAGATTGCAATGAATTTCAGGGTGAATCTACTAATCTATGTGTTACAATTCAGGGAATATGGTACAGCACGCACATAACAAAGTAAAAGTTCAAATGAACATTTACTTTTAAGGAACCCTGTACTGAAAGGAGTACAGAGGCTATTATGGTAATAGCTCATAATATCTGCTCGTTGGAAAAGCACAATAATCTTCCTTTAATAATAGCCTAATTGTTTTTCATATAAGCCAGCTTATGATCCATAGTTAGGGGGGCTTTTAAATTAGAGTAGAGTCCTTTTTTACATATATAAATTATTACTCAAAGTGGCATCGTGGCTTCAGGCTGACAGATCTTAGTTCCAATCTGAAATAAAGGTTTAACACTAATGAAGACTCAAAGTGCTGAGATATTTTTGGCCGCTGCAATGATGTCACCATGACATCACCTTATTCTCTTGCCAGTACGGCCAGATTAAAATGCCTGCCATTAATGTGTTTATTGCTGTGTCCTCCGGGGACTCTTCCTTCAAAATGTGGCGAGAATCTATTTCCAATTAGGAAAGATTAATCTCCATCTTCACGTTACTTTCAGGTTGCCAGGATACTCGGTGTTACCAAGGAGATGCAGAGGATCATGGGAGTCAGCTCAGGCATGGAGCTCCTAACACTGCCGCATGGCCGCCAGCTGCGACTTGACCTTCTGGAAAGGTGTGTGGAGAACAGACGTAGAGGCTTTTGTCATCAGTGACTGCAGTGACACGCTGGATGCAAATGTCAAAACAAAAAGTCAACCCCAATTAAACTGAACAGGCCGTGGGCATTAGCACAACTAGAACATGACTATACCAGTGGACTCAGCTTATGTTCATATGCGGAAAAGCAACAGGTTGACCCCCAGTTTCTAATACTGATCCCACTTGATCCCCACACTGCTCCATTCAGACTAAAGAGAAACACCCGGTACATATGGGCATGAAGGAGCATTGTGACTGTCTTCCCCATGACATGACTTTGGGTGCCTAAGGCCAGGCCAACTTTGGGTGCCAATGGCCAGGCCAAGGAGAGAGTCCTTGGCCCTGTGTAAGCTCCCACAGATTGACTTGATGCCCATGGGGCTCTTTGCAGGTGATAGGGATAGCAGAATATACAGTATTGTATATCATGCATTGGTACAAATTACCAAGTTGGATCTGGATTACTGGAGACAGATACAGAGAAATTAGGAGAGAGAGAATGCAGGAGAGCCTGTTATTAAATGCAAAAATGAACTGTTTATTCTCAGAAACTCTGCCTAATTCTTCTCCGTGGGCTACAGGATACGTCACCTCTATGTTATGGCGATGGGAAGGTGTTTCGTAGTCCAAATAAAAAAAAAACTTTTAGCTAGAGATATACTTTAATATAAAACTATGCTTTGTCCATCCACATCAGTATTCAGACAGAAACAACATGACAGCCCTTTCCAACATGGCCCCTGCAGACCAGGATGGTGGACTCTTCCAGACTTTGGTTTATATAACTGGGTCCCCTCTATTGCCTACTGTCAGTGGAGTCACACACACATGCTGAGGTTTCACAATCAAATTTTAGGATGTGTGGTGAGCTTAAGTTCTCAGCCTGTGCATATATTCCCATATGGACCTAGATCAGTGATGTTGCATATATTCCCAAAGTCACCGATTCTCAGAGGAAGACCCGATTACATAGGAAGGATTTTTTTTCTGGTCAGTCAGTATCATTCATTGGGATAAACACAGCGCTGGGGGGGGGGGGGGGGGCTCTGTAGATGATATAAGCATACTGTATATGTGATTGTCCATAGAATCCTGTGCAGCCATTTTATTTTCTGATTATCAAGCAAATGTTTGTTGTAGTTTATAACATGGAACACCATTATTCTACCCAATGATTACAGGAAACTCACCTGTGTGGCAGATCGTTCTAACCTCTCTGCATTGCTCCACAGATTTCACACCATGTCTATCATGATCGCTGTGGACATCCTGGGCTGTACAGGCAGTACGGAGGAAAGAGCCGCTCTGCTTCACAAGACCATACAACTGGCAGCTGAACTGAAGGGCACTCTGGGAAATATGTACAGTTTTGCGGCTGTAATGAATGCCTTGGAGATGTCACAGGTACAGAGAACATAAGCCTAAACCTAGTACAAATGATGAGATTATCGGCCGAATGATCATCCTTTTTTTTTTTTTATTTTCCATGCTAGTCTCATATCACAAATGAAGAGGTTACTAAAGTACGAAAAATTATCATACAACAGAATAAAAATTCGGAAGTGATGTAATGTATTGTATTGTATTTTCGGACGAAAAATGTACAGATTAAACGAAAATCGTACAATCTAATCATACCTGGTATCGTACAAGAAAAGTGTTTGTTTTTGTCCCTTCGGACAAAAGCTGTGTACTAGCAATCAGATTATCGTACGATCGCTTTGAAAGCGGTATTTTTTGTACAATTTTCTGATTGTGTGTACAGGTCTTTAGTGTACAAGAAAAATAAAGCCCAATTCCTAGAACTAGATATGCAACCAGACATTGTACCACTACCAACAACCTCTATTTTCATAATCGTATCTCCACTTACCTGTTACAGCAGTTGTGCAGGGTGTCTAAATATGACTGCGCAGTCCAATAGGCACCAGAGTTAGATATTTTGCACTCAGTAACAGAGCTGGTCAGATACACTATTCTCCTCTGCATTATTAGCTGTTGTTAGGACACTTGTGCTGATGGGTGTGCCTGTTACTCAGCTCTGCCAGGACAAAGCACTGTAGTGTGAGATTTGAATGCACTGTTTCATTGAGAGTAAAATATATTTTAAGGTATTTTTAAGGCAAAGAAAAAACAAATAATAACATGGACTATACAGGATTATAAAAAGCAGAACCCCAGGCAAACAGCTGAACTACTCTTATGTGAAGCGCTTTGCCTGCCAAATATATTATAATTCTGATCAGGCAGCTTTGTGATTCTGGCAACCCTTACCAGATAACACATATAGGTCCTGGACTTAAATTGCAGTTGAGCAGTGCACTGGTTTGAGACCCGTCCCAGCCTGTGAATGGGCAATCAAGGAGCAGCAGAAGCAGATCTATGGGGTGATTACTCCACTCTTTTGTCCTACTGGGTATCTACTATGCATTGTAATAGAGTGCTGATTGTCATGGAGTGTAGGTAGGGGCTGGCTACAAACCATCAGCTTTTTTTTTTTTTTTTTTTGCTATGTTCCTCTTTTTTCCCTCATTTCTTATCTGGACGACAAATGAATTAATGAGTTTCTATGATCATGTCCCAAGTCTCACATGCTTTCAATATAGGTGCCTAGGACTGTCCTTGGCTTTTTAGGAGCCTAGCAATGCCCATAGCCCACTATCCAAGACTCCAGTTTTGGCTGGAATTGAACTTTCACCCCATAGAATGTCTAATTATGTAAAGCAAACCATAGATTGCTCCCTTCTCTTGGGATAGCTCCCATCTTGGAATTGCAGATATCAGATCGTGTCAGGTTCTTCTTCTTCTCTCTTCTTAGCCAGATCTGACAAATAGTCATATTTTGCTGTCTTTAGCCATGGGAGAGCTGGAGCAGAGCCAGGATAAAATGTGGCTCTTCATTTGGTGTCACATTTGTAAACTGGTGAAGGAGGGACACGGGAGGTTGTCCACACATAATGAGGCCTCCTGCCTCTATTATTGCCTGGAAGGAAATGATGCTATAACATAGCTAGATTAATTTATCTTTTTACACACAGTGTTATAAAGTGTTTGCTTCTCGCTCTACAGATCTCAAGACTGGAACAGACATGGGTTACCCTGAGACAGAGGCACACAGAAGGGGCCATCTTGTATGAGAAGAAGCTCAAACCATTTCTGAAGAGCATGAATGAGGGCAAAGGTAATTACATAGTCACCTTGGTCCAAGGCCCCCCACATATGACTACATTTAAAGCTGAGCTCCAGCCAAAGTATTTTAATAGGCAAAGGGATTTGTAATTCTCCAAAGCTAGTCTTTTCTTACCCTGCCAGATAGCAAAGAGAGGTCCTGGATCTCCAGGACAGTTGTTCACAGAAACCAGTCAACTGCTCCTTTTCTTTTTCCCATAATACAGTGGCAGAAAGAAATCTAGCTTTAAGATTAATTATTATTTAGGAATTCTGACCAAAAGTGGTCTGATTTTTTTTTTTTTAACTTAAAGTGATGTTAAAGGCTGAGTTTTTTTCACAATATAATAAAGGATTTTATACTTACCTGCTATATGAAAAGATATTGCACAGGGTGGTCTCTTACCTCCTTTTCTGGGGACCCCACCAGTGCTGCCCACTCCTTCTCATTTGAATGTGCCCCCATAGCAAGCTGTGTGCTATGGGGGCACACTTCCGAGACAGACTGTGTGCGTTCATAGACACAAACAGCGCAGCTCGGCATCACACCCCCTGCACTCTCCTCACTGGATTTGACTGACAGCAGCAGGAGCCAATGTCTCCCGCTGCCATCAGAGCCTCCAATGAATACAGGAAAAGGAGTGAAGAGTTACAACAGAAGGGCACAGTGCTGGGTCAAGAGTTGACTTAGGTAAGGGTTTGGGGGGGGGGGGGGGGGCTGGGGGAAGCTGCTATTAAAGTTTTTTTTTTGCCTTAATGCAGACAATGCAGTGAAAATGTGCTGTGTGCTTCATTAACTTTAGGACTCGATAATATATAAGCTATACCTGTGGTCAAATCCCAATAGCTTATACATATTTATAACCTATCAAGTGCTAAAGGGCTGTGATTACATGTTAACACTAAATTCTGAATATACACTCTGCACACTACTATAGACCCTTTCTAACAAACTTTGCACAAAGCAGGGATTTTTAGTTCACATACACTGCAATACATGTTTAAGCTGGTCAACTGCATCAAAGTAATCCCTCTCTGGCCAGTCCCTACTCTGCTCTGCAAAATGCTCCCCTGGGTATAGTGCCTTCATATTTTGTTACCTAAAGTAATTTAAGCAGAAAATCTTCCCTTACAGAATCACGGAAAACAATAGAAACCTGACAAAAGTTCTGACTCTTCCATATTCTATCCAAAACTGAATAAAAAAGTTTTGGCTGGAGCCAAGGCAAGGGCATGCTGATACCTTCCGTTTTATGACTGCGATATTGAAGTGTTCAAAATGAAAGGGATATGTAATGTCTGTGCTCCAGAAAGTCTTTGTACATAAGGGAAATTTTGAACAAGCCACAGGTTTTACTTACACCTTTCCTTCTAATGGCGTGATCATAGTTTTTGTAAATCCACAGCATAGTGACACTGAATGATCAAGATGAGTCATTCTGCAACCGTTTCTATAGAGAACTGACTTGTGTACATTATAATAATGAGAAGTAGGAAAACTTTGTTTGGATCTTTGAGATTCTCCTCTTACCATAATTACAATAATTTTTTGATTTCTTGCAGAGAGCCTCCCGTTGAGCAATACAACCTTCCCGCACATTATCCCTCTAATCACTCTTCTGGAGCGAGATGGCCCTCTGCTAGATGGAGGAGAACCCTGGGATAGCATTGACAGCGGTGTAGAAGTGGTGATGGCTCACCTGGAAGCAGCCAGGATGGTGGCACATCATGGAGGCCTTTACCGGACCAACGCTGAGATGAGGCTACAGGGTAAGCCAGCATAGGTGCATTCTTCAAAAACTCAGCTGGTGGCACCCAGAGGGGTTCATTGTTCTCCATGTACTGTAGTAGGCCAAGCAGGTGTGAACATCCTGCTGTGTTCCTTTCTGTTTTAAATCTGATGGCCTGTCTGCACTAATCAGTTAGCACAATGTTTAGAACATAGCCAGTAATGTCGTATGTTAGGATATTAAGGGCTAAACTAAGTTTGACTTAACTCTACTATTAATAATGCCATAACCAAACAGTGGAACATTTTGAGGCATTGTTAGGTGCTACACATCTTAGAATATATACACTTACCAATAGCAGAAAAGGCCTAGTTTAAATCATAGAGGAACACATTCAAGGGAGGTGTAGGAGTAGTAGACTGGTGGAACAAACTCCAGTGGAGACATCTTACTGGTGGAGCTACCAAGATATATAAGAGAGCAGTGGGTTATGCAACATACTACAATCCACACAAGACAAGGCCAAGTAATATCTACTTAGATATTAAATGGCCATGATGAAAGATAGAACTGCCTGTGGACCACGTTAGCTCTCATTTCACTGTTCCTGTTGTCTCCTCTTCTCCTAAATATATGAAAGTACCCTCCCACAATGCTTATCTTTGCGAGATCCATTACCATTGATTGGCTACTGTAGATCAGACCAGCAGTAAACAGAAAGTCTTGGGTGTCTCAGTCTACCCATGCACAGACAGGTTTAGTCTCATCCATCAAGCAGAGTCTTAAGCTGGCCATACAATTTTAGGAGTTCGGCAAATTCAGAAGAACGGTTCAGCCGATACAGGCACTGATTGGGCATTCTGACAGCCAGCACCAGCAGCTCTCAGAATACAATAGTCTGGTAGGGACATTTAGGCCATCCATGCTTGTATTAGATTTCTATTGCTCAGCCCACAGGTCAGCTTTATTTAACCCCTTCGCGCCTAAGGGTAAAATAAATCTTAATGCCTAAGCACAATTTTGCAACTTTGACACGTGTTAGTAAAACCGAACATATCATCAACTACTTTGTGCATCCTGGTGGATTATACCTTGTTTTTTTCAGGACAAATTGGGCGGTAAATGGTAATGGATATCTCCTGATTTTATTTTTTATTATCAAAGGAAGACTTGCCCAGCATAGTAAAAAAAAAATAATTTTTTTTTAATTTAGCTGTATATTTCTTGCTATTACCATAATCTTCCACCAAGGAACAACCCACAATAAATTATCTTGCTCCTGACAATTGCAGCTATACCATATATGTATGTTATTTGTTGTTTGTACCCGTAGTACAGCCCAGAAACAATAGTGCGTATTTTACTTTTTTTTCTTATCCTACCTAAAACACAACGACACTGACACCAACTGACACAGATACTAACTTTAAAAAAAAGATGAACCCTGACCCAAACACTAACCCTGGCACTGACCTAGATCAAACATTGGTATCAATACATCTAGGTATTATTTTTTAAATGTTTTTTAATTTTATTTTATTATTATTGTTTATTTTTATTTTTTTACGCACATTTTTTTTCTCTCTCTGCAAGGATAGAGAGAGATACTATGTATCTCTCTCCTCCATTCACAGAGAGAGAAAACACGGGGGGCAGGCTTCACAGTCAATAGTGTATTTAGATTTTGTGTTGCCCTAGACCTGACTAAACTTGTGTACCCCCTAATTTAAATATGACCCACCCCTTCCTGTCAATGCCACACCCCTTGCTGTGTAAGACCTGCCCTGAAATTTTCGAGTGGGGACACTAGTTCTGAGAGACTGGGGGGGGGGGGGGGCGATGGATTCCCTTAATTTGCATAGCTTTCCTCTCACTTCCTGATTGGCTATGGGGCAGGAAGTGAAGGAAAATCTCTGCAATGGGACAGGGATTGTAAAAAATAAATTAACAGGAGTTATAACCCTCCCTTGTTCTATCCAAAATGAAAAAAAAAAAGTGTTGCCTATAGTTCTAGTTTAAGCACAAATTTCTGATAATTTTATGGAGAGGACTAAGAAGATATAACCCTGCCAATGGTGCAGCAGGAAACATATAGCACAGTGAGGAAGGTTTGTGGTACAGGATGATAGGACAGTCAAAATTAGAATCGGCGCCCCCCCCCCACAGTTACGGAATGCTGGCCGCCCGCATACCGGAAGCAGTGCGGCCACTTTATGGGGGCGCCAGAATAATTTGCCTCTCAGCCCAATCCGCCTCATAAGACTGGTGCTACACTAATAGTTAGCGCAAGCCGGCGGGGACTCTCTCCGTGCTGCCCCCCTGCAAAGTGCTGCCCTAGGCTTGGGCCTTGTCGGCCTAGGCCAGGATACAGCATTGTTCACAGTGACTGATCACTATAATAGCTAATCAGAGGCTATCACAGCAATCAGGTGACCCAGAATTCGAAGTTCCGGGTCCCGATCATTAGAACAGTTCATATTTTTAGAAAGAGGCCTAGGAGGTCTAAGTCTTTCATTTACATCCAATAGTGTGCATTGAACCCCATCAAGCACCATCATCCAGTTGTCCTAACTATACAACTATTTATATGTACTAGAAATATTCTGTTCCTTGAACACATTACATAGGTATCTGAGCATGTCACTTTTCTTCTGTGTCTGGGGCTTCACTTGATAAGCCTTAAGGTACCCATTAAGCTAATGCATCTCTGCAGCTCTCATTAATTATTGATGATTATCATGCTGGCTGCTGTGACACATACATGCATAAAGTCACTTTATCAAGGCTGCTCAACAGACTGACTCATGCCTGTATAATCAGCTATGACATCATGCATGGCCGCAGTGTATTAAATAACCTGCCCTCCCTGCCAGCACAGGATGAATGCACAAATCCAGCTTTGACTGGTACAATAATGGTTTATAGAAGGAAGGCAAGAGAGCCATAAAAACCCATCAGATGTCAATCCCTTCCCAGCTCTACTAGTGTTCTTGTTGCAGAAATTTTCCATCATTGCCTGTCCCAGTTGTAGGATGTCACCAGAAAAGGAAGTGGGCAGATATCTCTCCAACAAGTAAAATCTGACTGAGGTTTCTAATCATTCCTCGGTCTACACAAAACAACATTTTGTAGCATGTATTTGTCATTTCTGGTGTAGACTCTTTCCTGATTGTGTGTTTTCCACCCCTGAACAGGTTTCCACCCCAGATCGGATCTCCTGGAGGTCTCCAGCACAGAGTTCCAAATGCGAATGCTGTGGGGTAGCCGAGGAGCAGCGGGCAGCCAATCCGAGAGATTTGACAAATTTGACAAAGTCCTGACCGCGCTGTCACACAAACTGGAGCCCTCGGTGCGTTTCAGCGAATTATAACACAGCATCTGTAGGTGGACACTGAAACGCTGTAACAGAAGGACGTCAAAAGGGATAAACACGCCCAAAGCAATGCATCTCAGAGACTTCTTTGAGCAAAAAAAAAAAAAAATAGCACTTTTCAGTGGCTTCCATCATGGGGGCTAATATTTGTAGCAGTGCATGCTGGATCCTATCAAATTCCAGAAAAAAAATGGCTGCACTGTATGTATTCATTTAAGGATCATTATATGTGGGTTAGCCCTGACCAATATTTGACATTTTTTATTATAAATCTGAATGTTTGGCCACTTCGGGGGCTCTGATGTAAGACTGGAGGTTAGCCCTGGACAAGTGCAAGATCTCATTGTACATAGTACTATAATGTCCAGTGCAGGGACAAGGTTATCCAGCACCCAGGGCAAGGATGCCAAACTGCACCCCATTCCCTTAGGGTTAGGCTCAGGACGCCCCCATTCCTGCAATAAACCATTGCGCCCAGGGCAGCCGTCCCTCCTGCCAACCCCTTGTCCCGGCCCTGATAATGTCAGAGAGTAAAGGGCTTTTGATTGATCATACCTGATTGGAGATCATCCAATCAAATTGAAAAAGCTTAGGTGGAGGGGGAGGTGCTTGTGGGCGCTGCGGGTTCTAGGTATGCGCAAATAGTGACGAGCCTCATTCCTGTAAGAGACAGCACTTGGCATTCCTCTCAACTGACCATTATTTTTGAGGACTAAACTCATTTTTGAAGAGTTGGTGGCTTCTTAAATGTGGGAATCAATTTAAGGTGGAGTGTAAAAATGATAGGCACAGAAAATCAGACTGCCTAGCTACTGTGAAAAAAAAAAATGATCAGGTCATCCTGGGACTTGTAGTTCTACAGTGCCTGGGTACCCATAGACTGCTCAAGCTGCCATATCCCTACTGAATGCCAAATATGATACAAAGCTGTAGAATCTCTGTATTCTAATATACTACTGACAGCTGTCAGAAATACATTCTCCCTATACAGGATCAAAGCCGTCCTAGGTTATATAGAGCTCAGCTGTACCAGAGATCTTTTTTTAATTGCTTAGTAACAAGACTGAGCACTTGTTAACAGTGGCCATACATGTAGAACACAATTTCCAACTGCCATGAAGGGGATAAAATAATATATCTGTCACCCCATACAGTTAACAAATAGACTACTGTACTACATCTGGTCTGTAGGTGCATGAAGTTAGAAAAATGGATTGGGCGCCATCTAGTGACTATAAAAGAGATGACAAGCATACAGATGACACTTGTTCTACGCTGGGTTTTAAAGTAGACTTCCATATTTAATTTCACTTTAAATACCCTTCTACAGTTCAATAGTCATTTTCAATTTACCACAATTAAACGGGTATACAGATGAAGGCAGAGATTATGGGATATTGTGATGTCCATCAGCATGCCAGCCAAATATAACATGGAAGTTTAATAAAACTGTCAGTAAAATGATTTTGCTTCTACTATTGTTTATAGGATGGCTGATGGCACTTGAGTAGAATAAAGAATCTATTTTTTTTGTATACAGATAGCAGCAGCTAAACCTCATTAGTGACCAGTAAGACATAGGACTAGCTTATCTATTACTGCAGAGAGTGGCGATATCCACCTGACCTCCAGCAGCCAATCACATCAGAGCTTTCAGCACTATAATAGAAGCAGACATAAAAGATGATTTGTCAGCACTTTGCTGTATTTACATAGCTCCCAACTGTCCCTGAATTCGAGGGACTGTCCCTGATTTGGAGCAAAGTCCCTCTGTCCCTCTTTCCTCCTCATTTGTCCCCCATTTTGGTCTGATCTATATAATTGTATATAAAATGCACTTTTTATCTTTCAAAAAGTGTTTCCCAGGGCTAAACCTTTCATCCAAATTTTAAATTGCTGCATTTGTACATTTTTAAAGCCAATATAAAGGAATAGTAGTGGTAAAAAAAAGCTCTTGTGGATTTAATTAACCTATTTTTTTGGTTAATTCTCCTTTAAGGGGGTGTGGCAGGGGGCGTATCTTATGCCTGCATACATTTGCTAGTAGGTGTCCCTCATTTCCATTTCAAAATGTTGGGAGATATGTATTTATAAAAGTGATGAAAACATCATCCAAACAAAATGTTTTTTTAGTTTTGGATAGAGTGGGGGATGATCAGAACCATTGTCAGATTTTTGTGTCATTCTCACTTTTCCGGTGATCATTGTTCCCAGGAAAGGTAGTGAATGGAAATGAAAATGTTACCATTGTCACAGGTACGGGAATTGAGTGGAATTCGGGGATACCTGCCAAAGGCCAGATTATCACTTACTTTGCAGAGATTTCCTTTGACTTCCTTGCTGTGTGTCTGGGGCAGGGAATGTGACAAACTCTCCCAGTAGGGATGCAGGCAGTGATAGGAACCGGACAAATATTCCAACCCTTCCCAACTCTATCCAAAACATGAAAAAAAAATGGCTGGAGTTCTGCTTTAAAGTAACCAGCATTATCGTATTATAACAGGGACAATCAGCTGCCTCAGTTTGTGTAATGAGAGCTTTGATGCACCTTGGAAGGCCCGAAATATTGACTTTGAGGTCCAAAGCTTGCCCAATTCCCAACACATTCCAAAATGTAATGTGAGTGCCTATCAGCAGTGGAGTCGCTAGGGGGTGGCTTTTGGGGCTATAGCCCTGAATCTGGGGCCCATAGCCCTGAGTCTCTGCAGGGGTCCCCAAGGGGAAGGGAGGCTCTCTGGGGACCCTGATTTAAGGGGGGCTCTCTGGGGACCCTGATGTAAGTGGGGGCTCTCTGGGGACCCTGATTTAAGGGGGGCTCTCTGGGGACCCTGATGTAAGGGGAGGCTCTCTGGGGACCCTGATTTAAGGGGGGCTCTCTGGGGACCCTGATGTAAGGGGAGGCTCTCTGGGGACCCTGATTTAAGGGGGCTCTCTGGGGACCCTGATTTAAGGGGGGGCTCTCTGGGGACCCTGATGTAAGGGGAGGCTCTCTGGGGACCCTGATTTAAGGGGGGCTCTCTGGGGACCCTGATTTAAGGGGGGCTCTCTGGGGACCGTGATGCAAGGGGGAGGCTCTCTGGGGACTCTGATGTAAGGGGGGCGCTCTCTGGGGATATATATACACACACACACACGTATATTATATACATGTGTATGCCCGCCCAAGCGTATGACTTTCTTTACTACGCTGCTATGGGCTCTAGCCCCAGATCTTTTGTAGACCTAGCAATGCCCCTGCCTATCAGTAAGTTGCTAAGGCACCTGCATTGCACTGTAATTGGGTGGGAGGGTTGTTAGTATCTACACAATATGAGCCCTAGATTAGGATCTTCATTTACAGGAATGTAAAGCTGAACTCCAGAAAGACGCACATTAATTCAACTTTTTGTATCCTTTTTTGCATTAATAAATGTAAATTTTAAAATGCAGGCAGTGAAAGCACCCGAGATACCTGCAATCCCTGTACAGCAGAGCTCAGACTGGGAGAGGTAGAGGCCACACATTGAGCCAATCAGTTGTACCGCTGTACTCATGTGCTAAGAATGGGCAGTCTGATAGGAGGAGAGAGAAAAGAGACAGAGAGGTGACCTTATCAGTCTGCTGATTTTGCCTTTTACTGTCCAATCACAGCCTGGGGGAGGGACAAGGCCTGTATGTGTTAGTAATCTGCAGTACACAAATATGTCTCCTTACTTGCCAGACAGGGCTGTACTGCTTAACAGGGCTGAGTAGATAGATGGAATACAAATCCTTTGCCAAGTAAATCAACGGTATTTCACAGTATATCTGGAGTTCAGCTTTAAAGTATTTCCAGACATATTATCGTACTTGTTATAATATATTAATGCTGGTTTACCAAAGTACAGGTTCACTTTCAGGAAACCTATAGTGAGGAATATGGAGGCTGCCATTGCTGGCCTCTCACTCTGGAAATAATAGTTCCCTGGCTGTCATTGTGATCCAACAGATTCAGCACCTTCTAAGTCACTGACAAGTATGTAGATCAGCCATTCTCAACCAGGGTTCCTCCAGAGGTGGCTAGGGGTTCCTTGAGCTGTGGCTGATGTACCTCCTGTCCTACATAGTTCTAAGCCAATGCCACTTGGAGGAGCCAGTGGTATGACAACAATGATCTTTATAGCACTCTGTAAGGGGGCTATTCTTACACTGACCACCAAAGTAAGGGGCATTGTTCCCACTGACCCCCAATGAATGGGTTTTATCAGGGGTTCCCCGAGACCTGGAAATAATTTTAAGGGTCCCCCTGGGTTAAAAAGGTTGAGAAAGACTGATGTAGATCATAGGTGTCCGCAGCCTATGGCATTAGGGTGTCTACCCAAAATTTAAACACATATGTTTGTGTATGTATGTATGTATGTATGTATATATATATATATATATATATATATATATATATATATATATATATAATATACTGACGCTGTCACTAGAGCAGTGAATGGTGTCATAAGGGCAGAGATTGGTGTCAGTAGTTATCATTTTTATTATTTTATTTTTTTATTATTTTTTCCATTTGTTTTAAATATTTTTTTTTTACGATTTTTTTAGGAGAACAAAGAAAAAAGGGTAAGCGTTTTTTTAATTGGTGAAATGTTAGGGGTCTAAACGGGGGGAAAAATGCACCACACGGGGTGATTAGGGTGTGCCCAGGCACCCCTGGCACACCCTGTGTGCACGCCTATGATGTAGATTAGGAGCTCTGCTTCAACTACCTCTCAGGGTCTGCTCACTTGTCCTCCTGGGTCAGGAGGTCAGCAATGGCATCCTTTGTAATTCTCCCAGTAGAAGGCTCCTTAAAGGAGGTGGTGGATGGTAGTTTAGCGGGGAAAGTAGGATTGTAAAAGGACACAAAAGGAACATATTTGCACAAATGTACATAAATATATTGCCAACCACTGTACCATTGAAGGGTCTCAATTATACATTGTCCTGACAGAGCTGTGAAGGTTGTCTTTATTTTACTAGCAAAAGTTGAATATACGGACTGTACAGATAATCCGGCTTCCCTCCTCGGGGACAGAAGTTATGGATCCGCAGTAGGAGTGCCATGTTCAAACCTCGGTGTAAAGGAGAAGTAGTGGCCCATCTCTAGTTTTTCTTGTCTGATTGGGTCGGAATGGGCAATACCTCTTCCTTTATCCAAGTTTCTGAATATACCCGGGATAGAGCTGCAGAATGATGAATGTCAGTTACTGTGTGTGTAGAGTAATGGTGTACATAGAACTCGGCGCTCCTATGTAAATAGTCATGCACTGTCTGGTTGTACAGTAATTCACACCATCACATTGTACATAGCCATGTGCTCTTCATATCCATGTAAATAAATGTATTGATGTAAACAGTCTGTGTGCTTGTACTTCTTATAAACTGGATTGTAAGCAGAATTTCTAGATGGATTGGTAAGGAAACCTGTGCTGCATCCACGAGGGGAAAAGTAAAATGTTCACTTGAACCCACTCTCCATTGCCCAGCAGGATATTCACTTTGTATAATAAATTCAGGTGCGCTACTAGTGTCCCAATAATTAAAGTTAATCTTCCACCCAAACTTCTTGATATTTAGTATTACTTAGTAACAATCATAATAAATAAATAAATACACATATGTGAAGTCCCAAAAAAGTGAATCAAAAGTTGTCAAAACAATGTGTCAAAAAGGAAAAGAAAGAAAAATATGTGTTGCTATAAGATAGTCCTTCTTTTTGCTAGTGGGATTGCTGATCCTTTAGTGTCTGATCATGCTGACAAAGCGGTAACATAAGGGGGGGCCGCTTACCAGATAAGTTGGACCCCTATTATGGGGGTCTTTAGAGCCTCACAGGTGCCAGATCTTGTAGACAAGAACAGCTGCTTTCCCTTGCGGCTTTGGATCCACCTTGGCTTCTTATCAAGCACCCGGATGATCTCACCTTAACCGATGCCGCTATGTGATCTCAGATGTCTTCAGGGCTTCACCGGTGCCAGGGCTTAAGGACACGAACAGCTGATTTTAACTGCAGTCGCAAATCCGCCCTAGGTTCCTCTCAAGCACTGGGATGCCGTATCTTGGGCTGTACTCCTGTGTAATCCCTTGTTACCATATTGGGAATAAGACAGAAAAATCCTCCATTTTTTTATTTAAAACTGATGGATGGCTGACATCAAGGTTAGAGCAGAAATTTCAAAAACGGACAGCTTGGCTGCGGCGAGGCTTGCCCAGCTGATGTGTGGTGACGTCAGGTCCCATAGCTCCGTCCAACGCGGCGTTTCTCTGTAAGAAGCTTCGACAGGGAAAGGAGACTTCCCTTTCCCCGTCGAAGCCTCTTACGGAGAAACTCCGTTTTTTTTTGTACTTCACCATGGAGGATTTTTCTGTCTTATTCCCAATATGGTAACGAGGGATTACACAGGAGTACAGCCCAAGATACGGCATCCCAGTGCTTGAGAGGAACCTAGGGCGGATTTGCGACTGCAGTTAAAATCAGCTGTTCGTGTCCTTAAGCCGCGACACCGGTGAAGCCCTGAAGACATCTGAGATCACATAGCGGCATTGGTTAAGGTGAGATCATCCGGGTGCTTGATAAGAAGCCAAGGTGGATCCGAAGCCGCAAGGGAAAGCAGCTGTTCCTGCCTACAAGATCTGGCACCTGTGAGGCTCTAAAGACCCCCGTAATAGGACATTGAAAAAATAAAATTTCCTCTAGGTGGGATATTTGGAAAGGGATAAATAGTGCAATGAGGTATGAGAGTAGTGTAAAAAGTATATACATTTTTATTAGGAAACATAGGTTTAAAATAATGAGCACATATATACACTATACATATCACAAAATATCATGAATGAATACTGGACAGGACTAATCATATAATAACATTACAAAAAAAGACAGCTAGTAAATCGCAAAGATCTGTTATGTTGGAGGTGAGCACAACAGAAAAGACCCAACGCGTTTCTAAAATGCTATTTCTTCATCAGGGGTGTATGCGATTTTATCACAGAACCTACAACCGTCGTATGAACTGTGTAGTACTAGAGTGGATTTTCTGTCCAGATTTTGACGTTTAAAAGCAGTTTAAATGTTGCAGCTGTCAGCCTGTGGGGCCCAAAGCCAGACGGGGTGAGTAAATGCACCAGCGCAAATAGAAGGGTCCAATGGTGGCACGAGGGGAAACATGGGCAGAGTCCCACACAAAGGACAAACCAGGCTGGCCCTCCGAAATGTATCCCTTACTAGGGGCGGTCGGAGTGGAGAAGGAGGAAAAGATACCAGAGCCAAGGCAAACGAGGATCTATACCTCCACAGATCCTTGAATCAGGAGACCAAAAGTGGCGCCCAAGAGGTTAATCTGATACTTGTATGGGCTCTATGGCGATGGATCCTCACCAGTGCCCACCCTCACAGCAAGCAGACGAAAGACCCCCGTAATAGGGGTCAAACTTATCTGGTAAGCGCCCCCCCCCCCCCCCCCCCCCCCTTATGTTACCGCTTTGTCAGCATGATCAGACACTAAAGGATCAGCAATCTCACTAGCAAAAAGAAGGACTATCTTATAGCAACACATATTTTTCTTTCTTTTCCTTTTTGACACATTGTTTTGACAACTTTTGATTCACTTTTTTTGGGACTTCACATATGTGTATTTATTTATTTATTATGATTGTTACTAAGTAATACTAAATATCAAGAAGTTTGGGTGGAAGATTAACTTTAATTATTGGGACACTAGTAGCGCACCTGAATTTATTATACATGTCACAGAACTAGATAGTCGAGTTTATTTTGGTTGCAGCACTTTTTGTCCATAATTGTTTGTTCACATTTATTGAGTTACAGTATCGCTGTAGCAGAGCGGGTATAGCGCAGATTGTGACGGGTTTTAGGATATTCACTTTACCACCCTCACCAGAATTGAAGAAGACCATTGATGTGTCCTTCTAGATGATGCTTCCAATGGGTTGAGGACTGTCTCTCTGCTTCCGTGTGATGGCCCTGGGGCAATCCGAGCTAACATTGTCACATATGATAAAGAAAATCAACAAATCTCTGCTCATGGTGAAAGGTTTTAAAAGTTACAAAGAAAAGTAAAAATTGGAAACTAGAGAAATTAATGCTCAAATCTCGTGTCTAGGATCTGATGTCTTCTTAACCCCTAGCCGACCAGCTCACGCAGATATACTGTGGCAGGGCGGCTCTCCTGCGCAAACCGACGTACCTGTACGTTGGCCCGTGCAAGGAGGATAGCATGTGCGCCGCGAGAGCGTGCCCGCGGGTCCCCGTGGACTCAATGTCTGCTGGCGACCAGCGATCGCGGTGAGGGGAGGCAGAACGGGGAACTGCCTATGTAAACAAAGCCATTCCCCATTTTGCCATAAGACATGACAGAGATCTACTGTTCCCAGTGATTGGTAACAGTGATCTCTGTCATGTTCTAGTAAGCCCATCCCCCCTACAGTTAGAACACACCCAGGGAACACACTTAACCCCTTGATCGCTCCCTAGTGTTAACCCCTTCCCTGCCAGTGTCATTTATACATTGATCAGTGCATTTTTATAGCACTGATCAATGTAATAATGTCACTGGTCCCCAAAAAGTGTCATTTGGGGTCAGATTTGTCTGCTGCAATGTCGCAGTCCCGCTAAAAATTGCAGATCACCAGTAAAAACAAAAAGATAAAAGTCCCTAAATCTATCCTGTAGTTTGTAGATGCAATAAATTTTTACCAAAAATATGTAGAAGAAAATATATCGGCCTAAACTGATTAAATTTTACTTTTATATATATATTTTTTTGGATATGTATTATAGCAGAAAGTAAAAAAAAATAGATTTGTTTTTTAATTGTTGGTCTTTTTTTGTTTATAAACCGCAGAGGTGATCAAATACCACCAAAAGAAAGCTCTATTTGTGGGTAAAAAAGGATGTCAATTTTGTTCGGGTACAACGTTGATCGACCGCGTAATTGTCAGTTAAAGCGACGCAGTGCGGTATCACAAAAAATGGCCTGGTCATTAAGGGGGCTAATCCTTCCAGGGCTGAGAGTTTTTTTAAACCCCAGTGTTTATCTCCTAAAACATCTTATATGTTAACTCATTAGGAATGTACACAAGCCACACATCAACAGTTACAAGAAACATTCATTTCTGTTATTATAGAACACCTTATCTGCTTAAAACGGTAGTAATCCGATGCAAAAAAAAAAGCAACATTCCCCTGCAAAATAATATCATAACCTTAACACGAAGCCCTCCAGAGGTGCGCTGTCACTGCTGAGAAGGCTTCCATGTGCCCCCGGTCTTCCTTCTGGGTTCGTGGACTCCGGCTGTGTGAGTGGCCAGAGCCGCGATGATGTCACTTCCGTGTATGCATGTGGTGGGTGGGTGCAAACTGTCCATTTACATCAGGCTAGCTCCGATTTGGTAAACAGAAAAGAACTATTCCTTTGCCTTTTTTTTTTTTTTTTTTTTTTTTTTTTTTTTTAGCGGACCTGATGGTGGGTGGGTGTAAATAGATAAAAGTCCATGTACACCCACCTGTCCGTAGGGCTCTATGGACTTTCTGATCAGGACTGCCCGAGAAACTGACAGGCAGACCTGACTGTGTGAAAGGGGCCTTAATGTGGTCATAGATGGATCGAAAATATGACAAAAGGCTTCAGTTCTATTTAATCATTACCCTTTAAACCACTCCCACTGCTAAATGCCATGACAAGGGTAGCTAAGAGCTTACCCTGCTAAGACCACTTACTTATTTATACCTTAACATACCTTTACCATAACTTAAATAACCACCCAACACCTGAGGTGGGTTAAATGGCCAACATGGCCTTTATTAATAAAACCAACTTTTATTTAACATCGCACATCGCACCTAAACTTCACTATTCTCACTGAAATGTATAACTTTTAAGATCCAAGGTGGTACCAGTGTATCCACAACCCTCTTTGTTTGTGTCCGAGGCCCATCTAACTGAGTTGCCACCCCAGCCGCTATTTATAAAGACTCAGGGCCTAAATCCAGATGACCTCAGCCACATCAGGGTCTTTAAGCTACATGGTCACTAGCCAGTGAACTGTTCCCACTCGAGGATACCATACCTGATGGTTCCCCACCGCTTACCCAGAATGCACCACATTCTACCACCGCCAAGGATCCCAAAATGCACCCCCCACTCTACTCAACCCTAAACGAAACAACCCACTCCACTTTACCAAGATTAAGGGCAGGAGGGAGGGATGCTCTTGACCAGTTTCTCAAGGACTGTTACAGCCCCACCCTCTTATCCTTATTTTATTACCTACAAGCTCCCCCCCTTTGCACCAAATTCTGACCAATAATGCCCATCTAACTAAACATATGCCACACCTTTAACCCTTACCTTGCTGGCTTGCCTTAACACCCTGTCATGTTCCCCTCCGCTGACTACGTTCCTTCTCAGCTACGAGCTTCTCTTGACAAGGGTAGCTAAGAGCTTACCCTGCTAAGACCACTTACCTATTTATACCTTAACATACCTTTACCATAACTTAAATAACCACCCAACACCTGAGGTGGGATAAATGGCCAACATGGCCTTTATTAATAAAACCAACTTTTATTTAACATTGCACACTGTAAACACCCACCTAAACTTCACTATTCTCACTGAAATGTATAACTTTTAAGATCCAAGGCGTTAATAATGTATTCACAACCCTCTTTGTTTGTGTCCGAGGCCCATCTAACTGAGTTGCCACCCCAGCCGCTATTTGTAAAGACTCAGGGCCTAAACCCAGCTGACCTCAGCCACCCCAGGGTCCTTAAGCTACATGGTCACTAGCCAGTGAACCGTTCCCACTCGAGGATACCATACCTGATGGTTCCCCACCGCTTACCCAGAATGCACTACATTCTACCACCGCCAAGGATCCCAAAATGCCATAGCACAGCAGGTATGACTCCTTATACCTGCGCGCTCCGCCACACCTGAAAAGCCCTCTGCACTCCGTCTTCCAAACCCAAAAACCATAAGTCTGTACCGACTGCATTAAGGTGAACGCCATCACCTATGAGGAACCTCCACGTCTCGGACTCCAAATCCAAGTGCCTTATGACCAGACCTCCATTTCTAATAAAAAACCTCCCCACCTCCTTGTTGACCTTAACCCAGGCTTTATTGATTCGGTCCACAGATCTGGCCTCTCTCCAAACAGTGCGTGCTACGATCTCCGACCAAATCAACGATCGACAAAATACGACCCTTGCCATCTACAGCCCAATAGGTGCATGCTATCCGGATGTACCGGAAGCAGACGAAATGCTGCCTCCACGTCAACTTTTGCCAACAAAGTACCCCGTCCATACCTCCTTACCCATGTTACATCAAATGAAGTATAGGTGACCGCACAGGCCTGCGGGTCCATACCATCCTTTACTGATGCCCCTTTGGGATAAGAAAGATGGTGAATCAAACAGAATATGCCAGGATCCTTTTTGGGAACCACACCCAAAGGGGACACTATTAACCCCGGAAGTGGCGGGGAAGAAAAAGGACCGCCCATCCTACCCAAAGAAACTTCCCTCTGTAGTTTCTCCATTACCACCTCCGGGAAAAGGCGAGCAGACTGCAAATTAGCAGGAATCGAGGGAACCGTAGACAACGAGCACGGGATTCTAAAACCTACCGAGAATCCCTCCCCTAAGAGTCGAGCCAACGCCCTGTCCGGATACCTATTTAGGAAAGGAAACATCCTTCCCACCATCACTGGCGTCTTCCCTTTTTCCAGACCCATCTCCTGCCTTGTGCTTTCCGGCCTTAAAACACCTGGTGAAGGCATGACTGCCCCCGCATCCAGAGCATTCATGCTTGAAGCGACAGGACCCTCCGAAACGGCAAGAGCTGTCGTTGAATTGCCAGCAGACCCCCTTTTTTCTAATGACCGAAGAACCTGAGGTGGAAGCACCGCCAGCCCCCCCTGGAAAAAACTGGCTCCTGCTCCTAGCCGGGGTCATCAGTTTCATCCAAAGCCCTATGTCTTTGTGGTCCCAGCGTATAACCGGTCTGATCGCCTTCCTTTGCCTAAACTGCTCGTCATAGCGTAGCCATGCCATGCCACCATAGATCCTATTAGCCTCCCCTATCGCGTCCAAATAACAGAACAAGGCCGAGCAGCTCGCCGGCTCCTTCTCGCCAATCACACTGGCCCAAATTGCAAAAACTTGCAACCAATTATTGAACGTGCGAGGAATCAGACGATACCTCTGTTTTTCCTTGTCCTCCTTTTTACTCTCATCTGGTTTAACGCGATCCAAATTAAATTTTTCAAGGGGGAGTAAAGAAAATATTTCTACGTACTCCCCCTTCCAAATCCTTTCCCGAACTTCCGCTTTGAGGTGTG
Organism: Aquarana catesbeiana; assembly: GCF_042186555.1. Taxonomy (NCBI): domain Eukaryota; kingdom Metazoa; phylum Chordata; class Amphibia; order Anura; family Ranidae; genus Aquarana; species Aquarana catesbeiana. Next base: position 293,155,250 of record NC_133332.1, on the reverse strand, counting down.
CGCCTAGGGGCCCTTCGAAGCATACATATACTTCGCACTTCGCTGCGTCAGCCAGTCTCACCTTGTCCACCTCTTTGTCACTTTTATCCTTCGGCTTCTCCGCCGCATCCTCACTGCTAGCTCCTTGGGGCACATCCACCGCTTTCACTACTGCCGGAGGGGCAGAGGGGCTAGTCACCGACTCCACCTGTCCCACTGACTTGTCCCCCGCAGCAGCCGCCCCCCCCCCCGGCACCCCCCCCCACTGCCAAGCCTTTGCAACAACTCCTTCAACCCCTGAAGCACCTCCCTCGTGAGCACATCCGTCCCATGACCCCCATAAGTCACCCCCGCTTGTCCCTGGGCCCCCATCCCTGACAACACAGAGGGAGAAAGAAAAGGAAGAATAGCAGCATCACACTCACCAGGCTGCATGGGGCCAGTAACCCCTCCAGCCGCCGGACCGACTTCCCCCATGGCGTCACCGATGTCCTCCTCCAGTTCTCCTTCTTCTGCGCTGCTGCCATCTGCTCCCCGCTGCTCCACTGGCCTCCTGGAATCCGCAAGCTGCCTCAGCGTCGGCTGTCCTCTCTCCTCTCCAGCCGCCGAAGCTTCACGGGTCACCGACAAGCTCACCGTCCTGCGCCGCTCCGACCGTCTCCCCCCGTCGCCTCTGACGTCATCCGCCTGTGCCCCGGCCTGACCCGGGCTCGCAGTCGCCACCTGTGGCCTGGAGGTGCGCATCGCAGCTGTAGCTCCTCCACAGGCAGATGTGCCCTTCCTCTCCCGCCGGCCATCTGATCCTCTGGTGGGGCCACCGGCCGCCTCCTGTTCCAGGCCGGCGCCCGCCGCTCCGTCTCTCCCTCGCCGGGCTAGCGTGCCGACCGGAACATGGCCAGTCACGCCAGCCGCATTGTCCCGGATCCGGACGATGGAGGATGGGGAGGCGCGGACCGCTGAGGAGACCCCATCCCCCTTAGGCTCCGCCTAGGATGGGGATTCCTTCCAGGCTCACCCCCGTCCAAGGCAGGCATGCGTTTGGCAGGGGGCCTGAAGGTTCCGCTTGCGGGCTCCCGGTGCGGCGCTGAGCCTGAGGGGTCCTATCGGGGGTGAAGCGCTCAGGGGGTTTAGACCTCCTAGCGCGCTGAGGCACAGGTACCGTCCTTGTAGAACTCTGCTGGACCCCCTGCAGCGAAGCCGAGACTTGGCTCTGTATCCAGTCCGCTCCATGTATATCAGCAGCTGCTCTAAGCTGAGCCAAAAGTTGTTCTAACTCGCTCATTATTAAGCAGGAACTCTACCCCTAATTAAAGATGCTCTTGATGCTCTTGACCAGTTTCTCAAGGACTGTTACAGCCCCACCCTCTTATCCTTATTTTATTACCTACAAGCTCCCCCCCTTTGCACCAAATTCTGACCAATAATGCCCATCTAATTAAACTTATATTCCACACCTTTAACCCTTACCTTGCTGGCTTGCCTTAACATCCTGTCATGTCCCCCTCCGCTGACTACGTTCCTTCTCAGCTACGGGCTTCTCTTCTTGTCAACTGTTTGCCGTGACCCATGTAGAATTGCTTGTTGCTTTCCTCGACATGCCCCATGGTGCTCTCAGTCTTTTACAATCCTTGTAAACTTCAACTTATACCAATATGTACAATTGCATTTACAAGCCATAAAGGGAGCTGTTTACACATATTTAGTAATTTGGTTTACATAAACCTGAAAGGGTTGGTCCACTTTACCCAAAAATTACCTATGCAGGTAATGGGCACCTGTATATAAAAACAAACTGTGCAGTTTTGACCTGTGAAGATGGATTATGCCCTTGCTATATGTGTAGTCCATTTACTGTATATACCTCCTGAATCCTGCCCAAAAAACTCCCAAAGATTTCAACATCCTGTTCTGCTTTGTTGCTAGGACGTTGCTTCAGGGGATACAAAAATCCTATAGCAAAGACATTATTCAACTTTGGTCTAAGCTGCACAGTTTGTTTTAATCTCTTGGGACCCCTTACCTGTACAGGCAATTATTTTGTAAAGGTGGACTACCCAGTAACCCTTTAAATCAGAGTTCTGCTTTAAAAAAATAAAGGTCAGCAGCTACAAATACTGCAGCTGCTGACTTTTATTAATCGGACACTTACCTGTCCCAGGGTCCAGCGATGCAGGTGCAGGAAGCCCCGCTCGTCTCCCCCTCCTCTCTGTGGCGCCGGCATTGTAACTGTGGGTGCCCGGCTGTGGCTTCACAGCCGGGCACCCACTGCGCATGCACGAGCCGTGCGCCGTGACTGGCCAGGCAATCATCTGGGACCTGTAACGTGTCCCAGATGATTGCCAAGAGGGAGGGGGGAGAGGTGATCTCCCTTCCGGTGCCGTGGTGCACTTTAAATTTTGTTAGTAGGACAGCAGAGACTGGTGGGATTGGTGGTTTAGCATCCAGAAGTACAAGTTCAGGGTTTCATCAGCCTATACAATTGTCAGCCTTGTTTACATATGTAGCGCACCTCCGTAGGAGCCACAAGTAACTGGGATCCCCCACCCTGCACAGCCAGGCACACCAAATTTTTACAGTCACTTCAGAGTCAGGAAACAGTCCAGTACTTGGTTTTTGTTATTTTATTGAGGGATTAGAACTTGGATGGGGATCGGAAATTATGGGATGCCCACTTGACTTCAAACAAACTTCTCCAAAATACAGTCTATATATACTCACTCTTCTGCTTCCTCCAGCACCCACTTTCTTGCAGAACTCCATCAGTATCACCTTGTTGCAATTTGGTAGCAAAGGCCACTTACAGGCAGGGACTCGCAGCCCCTATACTTGGAGATAGGATGACACAGCTCACACTTTCCCAGCACTTCCTCTTTGTGGTCACTGATCCCAGCACCACCTCTTCAGGCACTGCCAACCCACCTGGCTGCAGCTGCCCCCTTTGCCCTCCTGGCTAACGTCTCCACAGTCCTCCCAGACTGACACTCTCTCCACAGTCCTCCCAGACTGCACAATCACAAGCCCACCAGCCCACCCGGCTGACTTCTCAGGAGATCTCCCGGAAGTGCTGACCTGCTCTTGCTGTCCTCTCACTTGCTCCCGTGCCTCCAGGAAGGGCTTCCTCTGTGTGTTGTGAGGGATCCTTCCAGCACCCGATCCCCAGACCCGAGGTCAACCCCCCCCCCCAGACTAGGGGGCTTCCTGCGAGGGCCTCCGGCATCCCCAGCACTCCATCTCCATCTTCCACCTGACTGCCCTTGCTTGCATTACTCATGCCCATCTATTAGGTGGCCTGCTCCCTTCCAGCCCATTCGCTGGGGACTGACTGGGGCCCTCATAAATATGCCAAGCAGCTCCTCCTATCTTCCACCCACTACATCTGGAAGCTTCTCTAAGGTTCCAGAAAACAGGGGGAGGCCCCAGAGATGCTGCTTGCTGAGTCATCCAGCCTCCCTTAGTCACTCAACCCTGACTCAATTTCAGCCCATACCTGGCTCCCAGCCAAACCAATTTACCTACACCAACAGCTAACTATATACAACTAGCACACTAGCTAGAGGGTGCAACACATACATTTGTGACAACACTGGCTGAATTTGGAGAGAGGACACTGCTGACTGTAACTGCCATTGAATATGTGCAACTTCCCTTCCCTGTTGTCTTTACTGTGCCTTAACCAAGTTTACTCAAACCAAAATTTGTCAGATTTTCACACCGCAATTACTAAGTAAGTCTATGAAAAGAAAATAATTCCTCTTACACCCAGAGTCATTTTGAGTCCTCCCGAGACATGACACCCAGGCATTCAAGCTTCTGGCAGTCTTCTGGCTATAATTTTGAAAAAAAAATTCTGAGTGAACCCTCTGCACACTACTAAACACCTTTTCTAGCACGAAAATGGGGCTTTTTAGTTCACATACATTGCAATACATGTTTAAGCCGGCCAACTGCGTCAAAGTAAGCCCTCTCTTGCCAGTTTCTACTCTGCTCTGCAAATTAGAAATGCTTCAGTGGATGTAGTGCCAATATGGGGCAAATAGGCACAAGTTGTAGGAGAGCTACAGGAGCAGGTTTGATTACTGACCTGCGATGCAATAAACCATAAACCATGGTCAGTAGGGTGCTACCAGATTTCCCCTAAGTCAAGAATTGTCTTTAGGAAAAATGTTCTAACATCTAACAACGAAGGTTAACAAGAGTGTTTGGTCCACATAAGCAAAAACTAGAAAAGTGGCCCCATGGTATTAACAACGCTATTACCCATTTGTTGTTTAAGTGAATTATATTCTTAAAAGGGGGCATGATGATTGTTGAAGGGGTGTTCCAGCCGTAAATTTTTTTTTTTAAAAAGTCAGCAGCTACAAACACTGTAGCTGCTGACTTTTAATAAGGACACTTACCTGTCCAGGGCACCCGCGATGTCGCCCCCCCCCCCCCCCCAGGCCGATCCGTCCCTCGTATCGTGTGCCAGCGCCGCCATCCTCACTAAGGGAAACAGGCAGTGGAGCCTTGCGGCTTCACTGCCCATTTCCTACTGCGCACGCGCGAGTCTCCCAGCGCTTTCTGAATGGGCGGCTGTCTTCTGTGACAAACACAGGTCCCAGAAGACACCGCGCCCAAATTTCCCAGAAATCAACGCGAGGAGGAGAAGACTGAAGATCACCGCGGAATAGGAAGTGTCAGATTAGGACGATCTGCCTAGCAACAGGCATTTCTGGTAAGTAAAAATTTTTTTTTTTCAAATGTTTTTTAATGTTTTAAAAGGAGCGTTTTTATGTATTTTTTTTTTTTTTTTTTAGGGTGGACCTCCGCTTTAAAGCAGAACTTCACCTAAAAAGGGAAGTTTCACTTAACCTCCGATCTCTCCCCCTCCATTTTTTTAAACTTTTTTTTTCCTTGAGCGGATACCTAGTTTTGACAAGTACCCGCTCCCACTTCTGTTTGGATTGTCTAGGAGGTGATCGGAGCAGAAGTTTGTCCCCCGCCCTACCCATCACAGGTCCCAGGAAGCTGCAGGTCCATTCACAGAGTGCAGTGCGACTTGCGGAGGCGGCTGCAAAGCTGCAGGAAGTCAGAGACGGCTTCACACAAGCAAGATGGCACTACCAGGGACCCGAAGACTCTGGATAATCTTTAGCCTTCCTTTTGGATCTTTTGACCCATTCCTCACCCACCCTCTCCTTTGTTATTTTCCTTCCTCGCGGTCTATCTCTTTGGGGTCATGTTGCCCACTTTGTGGGTGGACAGTGGTTGGTAAACTGTTCTATCATAGGTGTTGCTGCTTAAGTCGTAGTGACTAAGCCTTTGGTCTGTTAATGTTTAACATTGGTTCTGTTTGATATTGAAGGTTACAATTTAATTTTATAATCAACGACTTTAGCCCCGGAAGGTTTTACCCCCTTCCTGACTGGGCCATTTTTTGCGATATGTCGCTGCTTTGCTTTAACTGACAATTGCGCGGTCGTGCGACGCTGTACCCAATTAAAATTTATGTCCTTTTTTTCCCACAAATGGAGCTTTCTTTTGGTGGTATTTGATCACATCTGCAGTTTTTATTTTTTCGCTATAAACAAAAAAAGAGTGACAATTTTGAAATAAAACACAATATTTTTTACATTCTGTTATAATACATATCAAATAAAAAAATGTTAAAAATCAAATTTTTTCATCAATTTAGGCCAATTTCTATTCTGCTATATATCTTTGGTAAAAAACTTAATAATTGACACTGGCAGGGAAGGGGTTAACATCAGGGGTGATCAAAGGGTTAAGTGTGCTCCTAGGGAATGCTTTCCAACTGTGTAGGGGCAATGCTGTGACTGGAGGAAGAGAGAGATCTGTGTTTCTGATTAGCAGGAACACAAGATCCCTGTCTTCCTCTCTGTTCTGCCTCTCCTGTAAACGATCGCAGGTGGCTGGTGACCATCGCGGCCGCCGGACCCAGCTCTGGAGCGCACGCCCCAGAGTCGATCCGAGGAATCACGTACAGATATGTGATTTTGCACTTAAGGCCCGCCCTGCCGCAATATATATACGTGGGGCGGTCCTTAAGTGGTTAAAATTGATTTAAACCCAATAAAGGGGCCGTGGCCTAAACTTTCCCACAATCCTTGTTGTGTGTTTACTTTATTATTTAAGTATGTTGTTATGGTATGATGGTTGATTATGAGGCGTAAACTCCCATGATAGCTGAACACCAAGTCATGTTCCCACTTACCTTTTAGTCCAAGCACAAGTCAAACTCTACAATCAAGTGTCAGTGGAAGGAGCTTGTGCAGAAGGCGTTTTGACTAATAAAGTTAATGTTGCCATTCTTGTGGTATCAATGTATGTGTCTGGAGGTGATCCCTGGAAAACCAGCAACTGAGGTGACCTGGTGTAAAAGTTCAATATGCCAAGAGATTCCCCTTATCCCACAACTTTTCTAATAACACCAATTAACAATTAGTAAGAAAGAAAGAAAGACAGACCTAGCAAATCATTTTTATTTGATTAATATTTTATTTAAGTGAGAAATAGTCAATTAATCAACACTGATAGGGGCTAGCATGATCCAGAGGAATACAAAAAACCCTTAGCTACAAGGAAAAAATTCCTTTCTGACCCCCGCAGGCGATCGGCTACTCCCTGGATTTATGATTTTAAAGTGCTAACCCTGATAAAAATGAACACCCAGTTAAACCTGTTCTTGAGCATTTTTTGCGCATTTTTGAGCATTTTTCTGCATAAATATTAATAAACATATGCACACATAAACACACACAATAAGTAAATATTAAATACTACATAAATATTAATGAATAAATGCACACATTAACACACACAATAAGTAAATATTAAACACTACATAAATATTGGTTTGTAGCAAGAGATATACAAATAAACCGCCCCTGAATCTCTCTTACTCCACTGCGCCAAAGAAAAGTGCAAAGCTATAAAAAAGATGTGTAAATGAATACAAAATGTGTGTACATACACAGTGTACAGTGAAAAAAGCTGCCACTTAAATATATACGTAAACTGATCAGAATCCTAAAACTATACCTCTCACACGTGTACAGATAGAGGCAGCGGCGCTAATATAAATTGTGTAAAATAATGGGTCAGAGCAGCATAATGCCTATGACCCTCTACTTAGACATAAAAATATTAATAATAATAGTGTCATGAAAAATATTAATTTTATCATGAAAAGAAATTTCTTTAACACCCAGTGAAAAGTGTCACTATAAATAATCAATTACAAGAAATGAATGATCAAGTTCAACAGTTGTTTTTCAATCTTCTTGTGTGAAAAATCTTCTCCTCTTCCACCACACCACCGTGATAGTGACACCACTCTCTCTGAAGAGCGCACTCACCAGATTGTATAGCCTCCCACTCTCGTGTTTGGCAAAACAGCAATTGAACCACATCTGGGTTGCATGTGATGAACCGTGACTCCAATCAAGCCAGCTCCATATGTGAAAAAATGAATAAAGTGCTCCACATAGCGTGATACCATTTTGACAGATTTATTAAAATCACTTCAAACACACTTCAATGGTTACACTCACTTTTAAACTGAAACATGAAAGCCTTTAAAAAAATCCACAGCAAGCACAGCAAGCAACAGGATCAATGATCCAACAGTGCACCGCGGTCACAGCGGACCTGAAGTGTAAACTGGTGTATCTCTCACCCAACCTTCTAAGGCCCAGCCATCCGATCGGTGTAGTCCTCCTCAGACAGCGGCATCTAATGTCAGTGCGATGGAATGCCGTGTAACCATGCCCAAGACATCTTGTAATTGATTATTTATAGTGACACTTTTCACTGGGTGTTAAAGAAATTTCTTTTCATGATAAAATTAATATTTTTCATGACACTATTGTAATTAATATTTTTATGCATAAGTAGAGGGTCATAGGCATTATGCTGCTCTGACCCATTATTTTACACAATTTATATTAGCGCCGCTATCGCTATCTGTACACGTGTGAGAGGTATAGTTTTGGGATTCTGATCAGACTACATAAATATTAATGGTACTGGCAGTAGGCTGGTATAGTGATTAGTCAAGAAAATGGTGACCATAATTCAATTGATTTCAGACTATAAATATATCTGAGCTGTTACTAGGCCCCTATTGTGAGCGAAATTCACCTGAGACCATACTCTGAATCCAGTTAAGAAGTGTTCTTTATTTGACTCGTAGGAGGAGACAAGTTACAGCAAAATGACAGATATTTGCCTATTGGTTCTGACTGCCTGCATAGACAAACAGCCAGCCTGATAGACGCCTATCTGCTTGACCCTGTCAAACTTAAAGTACTGTACATAACTTTCCCGTATTCCACATAATTATTTTAACCACCTGTTATAAGATGTTCTTATCTTATCTCTCTGATTTATATGCATTTCAAGGACTTGAGATAATTCTATATAACTTGAATCTATTCTAAAGAACTTTCACCCAGTAAACTATAAAAAGTATGAGAAAGAAGCAGGGAGGTCATCTAAAGTGCAACATTTTCTATATCTACGAAATAACATATATTGGTTAATATGAAATTCTACTACTTTTAAGCAATCTTTTGCAAACAAACATAAATGATTATAAAATAAGAATCTAAATTCTCTAACACCTATCCCTTGAGAAAGTCACGTGATTGGTGACTAAACAAGTCGGAGCGGAGCCTGTGACCTTACCATGCACCACCAGGACAGGGACCTGATGGTGGTTTGCAGCCAAGTATATACGGACATCTAGGTGTTCTGTATGGATGTTGCACCCCTGATGTATCAAACACATTGCCCGAGTGCACCGGAGGCTGTGCACATTCAAATTTTGAGTTTTATTGCTTTCTTTTAATAAATGGCAAGTTTTTAAAACAATAAAGCACCATATGAGTTCCTTTCATCCACATGTGATTATCGGGATTATCGTGGTTTGATGTGTATGGGAGCCTTATGAGCACCTAAGCAGCTGACATCCAGAAGGATTTATACCCCTGTGGGGAAGGTGCGACTAGACCCAATTGGGGTCCTATGGGGAGGTGAGCGCATTGGTTGACTGGTGGAGGGTTTATGTCACTCTGAAATTCACCCATTTAGTCACTGACGAACTTCGCTAGTGCCATACAATTGATCCGCATTGTTCACTTTGACTTTTTATTTGAATTATTATTGCACGAGTTTCATTAGGTGTTAATGCTCACTGTGATTATTATTTTTTTTTCATTTACATGAGATTGTTTTGTATTTATATGACTTTCTCAACTTAAGTGGTATACACATATGAAGTATATAGATATTTTGTTAGCCACTGGGTTTCATTTATTCATCAGCACGTGAGAGAGTTAAGGTGTCACGTTTTTTATTTAAATTTTTTTCATAGTTTATGTGGGAACACTATTTGTGTCAAGCAGCTACTTCACTTTATAAGCACTTTATAAATAATTAATATAGTAGCGCAGACTTTTTTTTTATTGATTTAGTCATCCACACAGCCGGTGACAGATTGCCCCATAGCGCGTTCCGGTAGGACGTCACATGATTTCCACCTAGAATGATGAACCACTATCATTTGACTATAGGCTGGGCAGGAACTGGTTAAAGGAGTTGTAAAGTCCCAAGGTTTTTCACCTTAATGCATTCTATGCATTAAGGGGAAAATTCTTTGCTGCAGCTCCCCCCAGAGCCCCCCTTTTTCTTACCTGAGCGCATTCGTTGCAGCGATGTGCACAAGCCCAGAAGCTCCAACCGCTGTCTCTGTCCTCATTGGATAGATTGATAGCAGCAGGAGCCATTGGCTCCCGCTGGTGTCAATCAAATCCAGTGATACGGAAGCAGGGGGGGACAGGGCCGAGTCCTGCTGTCTGTGTCAATGGATGCAGCAGTGGGACTCGGGAACGTGCCTGCATGGGTGCTCCCCTGGAAAGTGGCTCTCCTAGGGGGCAGCTGAGGAAGGTTGAGGGGCCAGGAGCGCCGATGGGGCACCTTAGAAGAGGAGGATCAGGGCTGCTCTGTGCAAAGCCCTTGCACAGAGCCGGTAAGTATAACATGTTTGTTATTTTTATTTAAAACCCCTTTAAGTATAATCAGGTTGAAAAGCAACCCTTGTACCAACTCATTACATGATGCTTAGTACCTTCAAAGACTAATACAGAGCAAAAATAATGTGCAAAAAACCCTTATATAATCAATTATCTATAAAGTTATAATTATGTGCTAAAAAAAAAATTGATTATTAGTTATATAAGATATTTCTGCAAATAAATAGCACTTTATTGATAATTGATTGTATTAGGTTTTTTGCACAAACTTTGTTATTCTATATTAGTCTTTGAAGGTATTAAAGTAATTTTAAAGGTTAGTTTTTTGTTTTGTTTTTTGTCTTTTTTTAATAACAAACATGTTTTACTTACCTGGTGTGTGCAAGGGTTTTGCACAGAGCAGCCCTGATCCTCCTCTTCTGGGGTGCCCGTTAGCGCTCCTGGCCCCTTTATCGGCTGCCCCCACGGAGGGCCGCTTTCCACGGGGGCACCCGTGCAGGTGCGCTCACAAGTCCCGCTGCTACATCCATTGACACAGACAGCAGGACTCGGCCCCGGCCCCCAGCTATCTTGTCACTGGATTTGATTGACAGCAGCGGGGGCCAATGGCTCCTGCTGCTATCAATCTATTCAATGAGGACAGTGACAACGGCTGAAGCTACTGGGCTTGTGCTCGTCGCTGGAACGATGAGGTTCAGGTAAGAAAAAGGGGGGCTCTGGGGGGCAGCTGCAGCACAGACGGTTTTTCACCTTAATGCATAGAATGCATTAAGGTGAAAAGCCTTGAGACTTTACAACCCCTTTAAGCATCATGTAATGGTACATGAGTTGGCAATGCCCAATGGCTGCTTTTGTCTGACTTTATGGAGTAAATGACTCTGTATTGTGTATATATATATATATATATATATATATATATATATATATATATATATATATACACAATACAGAGTCATTTACTCCATAAAGTCAGACAAAAGCAGCCACTGGGCATTGCCAACTCATGTACCATTACATGATGCTTAAAGTGGTTGTAAAGTCTCAAGGTATATATATATATATATATATATATATATATATATATATATATATATATATATATATATTTTTTTTTTTTTTTTTTTTTTTTCATAATCTGTGTTTATTGTTTTAAATCATGTAATTTAAGGGCACAGAAAAGAGGAGAGGGTACATCAAATGCCGAATGAGTGTGATCTCAACAACAGAGATAGGCAGAAGCTACTAAATATGTTAAATAAGTAGAACATATATGAAGGAACATCACTGTGTCAGAGGGGTGAATGTACATAATAATGGTAATTTTTTCCTCCATCCATGTGTTCATATGAGAAATAAAATCTGATGTAAGGAGGCCAAGCACAGGGAAAAATGAATCAAAGCAACAATAATAGATGTAATAAAATGTGGGGAGAAACGATCCTATCAGATATAAAATAGGGAAAATAGTTTGGCAGGTATGAAGAGGGAAAAAGGGGTGAAAGAAGGGGAACAGGAAAGGGAGGTTGAGGAAAGGGGGAGGAAGTCCATAAAGTAAAGCAATGTGTAAAAAAGCAATTGGGAAGCTCATCTGACGAATTGATGAAACCCATCCAAAGCTTCCATTTCTCCATAAATGTGTCATATGTGTCATGATACTGGGCTACTCATTGTTTTATTCCCATGTTACGGCAAAGCTTAGATACCCAAGCAGTAATAGGAGGGGTGGTAGAAGCATTTCCGATATCTAAATTTCATCCCAAAATCCAGGGGGATTATCAGACGACATCCAAGAAGCAACACAGACTAAATACATACGGATTAAAATATTTCCAGATTTATTAATCCCAGCACATGTATACAAAAATAAAATTACACATGGTAGATACCATACACTAATTTTTCCTGGATATTTGAAAATGACCATATATATTTTTATTTATATTAGGTATTCCATTCACAAGTAGCAAGTTGCTGTCAATGCATTTCAAAGATATATCCACTTCATCAGGACTGGCAGTGAAAGGGTTACAAAGACATCTGTACCATTCCATTGAACCTCAATAGAGTGGTCCCAATTGGTCTATAGCACAAAAAAATACAAAATTGACATTAAAGGAAAAAAACACATATTTTCCCTCTCACAAATAATACAACAGATAGGGACTGTTCCCCCGCCACACACTATAAAGCATTAAAGGTTCCATCAGTCTATAGGGAATAGATAAAGCCGTGTACACACGAGTGGAATGTCCGACAGAAAAAGTCAGACGGAAGCTTTTCATCGTCTATTCCGATCGTGTGTATGCCTCATCGGATGTTTTTTTTCGAAAATTCTGACGGACCTAGAAATAGAACATGTTCTAAATATTCCTGACGGAACCAATTCCTATCGGGAAAACCGATCGTCTGTATGCTGTTCCGACGGACCAAAAACGACGCATGCTCTGAAGCAAGTACGAGACAGAAGCTATTGGCTACTGGCTATTGAACTTCCTTTTTCTAGTCCCGTCCTAAGTGTTGTACGTCACCGTGTTCTGGATGGTCGGACTTTGGTTTGACCGTGTGTATGCAAGACCGATTGAATGGAATTCCATTGTAGTTTCGTTGGAGATACCTTCGGAGTTTATTCCGGCGGCAAAACTGCTTGTGTGTACGCGGCATAACAGGCTACTCCTATAGAGGACTAAAAAGATGAAGAATCCTTCAAGCCCAAATACAAAGACACTTGCCAGTTGTACTGTCCTGTCACAGGATGGTAATGGTAGGAGAAACGCTTTCCCCTCCTAGTCCAACAAACAGGAATGTGTCCCCCCCCAGCCCCCCATTCCATTGGATAATGGAGGGCCCTGCAGAGGGAAGTTATAAGGACAGAATGCCGTCCTTTGGGGCACGTTCCCGTTGGGGACTAGGACTAGGAGGGAAGAGGGTTTCTCCCACTATTCCAATCCTATGACCGGACAATACTCAGTCCTGGGAAGTGTTTGGTCTTGGTAGCCTTGGATCTATGTATATCAGTGAGCAATTGGTATCATATGCTTCCTTTCCCTGATCTGTCTTTTCTTTTTCCCCCTTGCAGAATATTGCCTACCTTGCATCTTTTTTTCTATTATGGAATGTTGTATTTTGTCTTAATATAGACCAATTGAGACAAACTGTGCATCTTTGACCAAAGATGAATAATGCCCTTGCTATAGGTGTAGGCCATTTATGTACCTCATGAAGGCTGACTGGAAAACTTCTAGGACATCGCTAAGAGACTCCAAGCTATTATTGTTCACCTTCGCCATCACAGGAGGGAGCTCTCTAACACTGAGCTCAGAGCAACTACATAAGGGGAGAGAAAGGACATGTGAGGAGGTTTGAATCATGGTAAGAGCTTGCTCCTGTGATGGTAGAGGTGAACAGTAACAGCTTGGCTTCTCTTAGCAACGTCCTAGAAGTTTTCCAGTCAGGCTTTGTGTGGTACATAAATGACCTATGCCTATGCCATGGGCATTATCCAACTTTGGTGAAAGCTGCACAGTTTGTTTTCATCTATAAACGTCCTTTATCTGCATAGGCCGATTTTTTACATAAAGTTTAACTATGCCTTTAAGCTGTTAGATTTAACTTCATCAGATAGGGTGACACCCAGTTCCTTTTAACAATCTTTAGGGAGATATAGTCCATTCAGGAGTGCAAGAAAAGAAATGGGCTTCGTACAATTTAGATATAGTATAATTTAGGATTTCCCCATAAAGACCAATTTGTTCAAGAAGGTTGGTTGGTACACTAATGCCGCGTACACACGAGCGGACTTTACGGCAGACTTTGCCCGGCGGACGGGATTTCGTCGGACAATTCGATCATGTGTGGGCTCCAGCGGACTTTGTTTTCTCAAAAGTTGGACGGACTTAGATTTGAAACATGTTTTAAATCTATCCGTCGAACTCGGGTCTAGTCGAAAAGTCCGCTCGTCTGTATGCTAGTTCGACGGACAAAAAGCCACGCTAGGGCAGCTATTGGCTACTGGTTATGAACTTCCTTGTTTTAGTCCGGTCGTACGTCATCACGTACGAATTCGACGGACTTTGGTGGATTGTGTCTAGGCAAGTCCGTTCATTCGGAAAGTCCGTCATAAAGTCCGTCGAAAAGTCCGCCGGGCAAAGTCTGCCGTAAAGTCCACTCGTGTGTACGCGGCATAAGTCTGTTTGTGAGACCCTAGAGTGAAGATATTGCATCCACACAACTCTATGGGGACAAGTAGCTTCAAAAAGTTGAATAAGAGGTCTAAGAGATCCATTACGTAGATACTGAGTCAAGTACGAAGGCTGAGTGGCATCCCTATTGAGGAAGCTAAGGACTCCTAGTGCATGAAGAAACTATGGGCTGTTAATGACAGGTACAGTGGGTATAGAAAATATTTTGTTGCTTTGCAGCCTGAAATGAAGACAGATGTAGTTTTTGTTTACTGCAGTTGTATTTAAAACTTATAACATCCAAGTGAAAGATATAACATCAACATGTCAGAATTTTTTTTTTTTTATTTAAAAACAGAATCCCTGAGTTAGAAAAAGGATCATCCCCTTCTAAAAATGACTTGTAAACTCAATCAGGTGTAGCTATCACCATCTCAATGTCACACAAAGTAATTTGACTTTCAACTGTGATCAGTTGTGGTCATTTTGATTCGCTCAGGATGAAAAGAGCTTTCCTGGGGCATTTCAGTCCCTGGCAGTGCAACTGAAGCAAACAATTATGGGTGGCAAGGCGCTGTCAAAAGATCTCCGGCATAAAGTTGTGGACAGGCACAATTCAGGAAATGGATACAAAAAAAATCCAAAGGCTTTATCAATGCCAAGAAGCGCAGTGAAGTCTATTATTGAGAAGTGGAAGGTATTTGGTACAACATAGACCCTCCCTGGATCAGGACATCCCTCCAAACTGGATGAAAGAGCCAGGAGGAAACTGGTCAGAGAGGCTACCAAGACGCCTACAGCAATTCTGAAGCAGCTGCAAGAATTTATGACAAAGAGTAGTCATTGTGGGTATGTGACAACAATATCACAAATTCTTCACAAATGTGGCTTGTATGGGAGGGTTGCGAGAAAAAAAGCAACTCCTCAGGAAAGGCCACATAGAGTCATGACAGATTTGTCACAACGCACCTTGAAGATTCTGAGGCCACATGGAAAAAAGGTGTTATGGTCAGATGAGACTAAAATTGAATTATTTGGAATCAACACCAAATGATATGTCTGGCTCAAATCCAATACAGCTCACCATCCAAATAATAACATTCCTACAGTAAAGCATGGAGGTGGTAATATCCTGTTATTGGGGTTGTTTCTTTGCAGCACGGACTGGAGCACTTGTCAGGACAGAAGAAAAATGGATGGGGCAAGATACCATCAAATTCTTGAGGAAAATCTGCTGCCCGCTGCCGGAAAGTTGTCTATGGGAAGAAGGTCTACCTTCTAACATGACAATGACTCAAAACACACAGCAAAAATGACCACACAGTGTTTGAAGAAGAAAAAGGTGAATGTCCTTGCATGGCCTAGTCAGAGCCCAGAATTAAACCCCATTGAAAATCTGTAGAATGACTTGAAGACTGCAGTCCACAAAAGTTCACCATCAAATTTAAAGTGGGGTTCCACCCAAAAAAACAAAACTACCTGAAAAATTGTAAAAAAAAAAAACAAAAAAAATTTGAATATTTTTTTTTTTTTTACTTACCTCTAAATGCCTGTTGCTAGGTGGTCCCTCATAGTCTGCCTCTTCCTTTGCCTGGGCTGGTGACATCACTTCCCCTCAGGCACAGGAAGGGCTCGGCTCTGCTCCCTCCCTCCTGTCAATCATCTGGGACTCATTACAGGTCCCAGGTGATTGAGCGGCCAATCACGGCGCGCGGCGCCGCTCGTGCATGCGCAGTGGGTGCCAGGCTGTGAAGCCACAGCCTGGCGCCCACAGTTGAAATGCCGGCGCCGACGAGCAGAGGGGGGGGACGAGCAGGGCTTCGATCCCCCGCATCGCTGGACCCAGGGACAGGTAAGTGTCCAATTAAAAGTCAGCAGCTGCAGTATTTGTAGCTGCTGACTTTTAATTTTTTATTTTTAATGGAGCCCCTGGGTGGAACTCCTCTTTAACTAAACTTGAGCAGTTCTGTAAAGAAGTGTGGACAAATATTGCAAAGTCTAGATGTGGAAAGTTAGTAGAGACATATTCCAACAGACTAAAGGCTGTAAATAAAGCAATATAGAAAAAAAAAAAAAAAAAAGCACGCCCCTGAAGATGCATGTTTGTGACGAAACGTCGGGTTGAGCAAGGGACGAGTGACGTAGTGGTGTGGACAGAGGAGTGGCCGCTATCTTGTGGATAGGAAGCGTTGGACCCTTTTCCTATGTCTGTATTGCACATATCACATGTGAGTTTTATATGTACCTTTTTAATAAATTTGCCCTTCTGTTAGATGTCTGCGCAATGAGAGTGTTCCTTTGATTCCCTATATATGTGACCATCATAGTATACCACTGGAGCATTCTTTTTAGCCAAGGTTTTGCTGAGAATAAGTTGTTTATATCTGGTGGATCAGTGGAAGATGGATCTCTTGCATAACTAGTGGATTGTTTGTTGAATAGGAGGGACCGTGGATCTGACCATTCAGTGATTTGTTCATTGTGTATATCCCATACACTGACGGTAAGAGTCAAGTTATATTGGGTGTTGGTGAAGGTTCTTTCTCTCTTCATCATATTGAATTCTCCAGATGGACTATAGTTTGATGAATAGATTATTTTTTTACCATTGAATTTATTTTGGTGTCCGTTTATGAAGCAGTGAAATCTATTCACTGCTTCGTTCTCCGGCATTCACAGTGAAGATCTTTCTCCTCTGTGTGCCAGTTTATGAAGCTTTATAGATCGCTTCACCTTCTGATGAGTGAAGCGATCTACAAACGCTTCCAAAAGTGGAGAATGGCCCCCGATACTGGAATCTCGTGAGACTATATGAGATTACAGCACCAGAAATTCACTGAAATACAGAGATGTCAGTTTATTAAGCAGTGATAAATTATCACGGCTCAATACACGGACAGACGGCGTGGATTAATGTTAATAAAATAATGATACATTATATACATATGTATACACACATACACATTATATATACATGTATATACACACACATTATATATATATATATGTATACACATAAATATGACAGGGGGACATGCTTACAGTGTTGGGGGGTCTAAACGAGGCATAAGGAAGTTAAAAATCTTCCTCTTTCCTCCTCAGATCCCCGGGATTCCCTCTTCACTCCCCAATTCACCACCTCTGAGCTGGTGAACCTGGGAGTGTGAATTCTGACTCAGATCGCCAGTGAATCGGTGAGATCACTGCTTCATAAACTGGCCGTTACTGTGTCATTCAATGAGGATTCTCCATGCGTAGAGATAATCGGCGGGAGAACAAGTTCAAACATGTTCTCCCCCGATTATCACTGTTTCATAAACTGTTTATGGACTGTGATCAGCGGCGATCCTTGGGATCACCGCTGATTACTGCTTCATAAACGGACACCTTTATATGAACTTTTTGTTTATTTACCACTAGGGATGAGCTTCGAGTTCGAGTCGAACTCATGTTCGACTCGAACATTGGCTGTTCGCAAGTTCGCCGAACAGCGAACAATTTGGGGTGTTCGTGGCAAATTCGAATGCCGCGGAACACCCTTTAAAAGTCTATGGGAGAAATCAAAAGTGCTAATTTTAAAGGCTTATATGCAAGTTATTGTCATAAAAAGTGTTTGGGGACCTGGGTCCTGCCCCAGGGGACATGGATCAATGCAAAAAAAAGTTTTAAAAACGGCCGTTTTTTCAGGAGCAGTGATTTTAATAATGCTTAAAGTCAAACAATAAAAGTGTAATATCCCTTTAAATTTTGTAGCTCGGGGGTGTCTATAGTATGCCTGTAAAGGGGCGCATGTTTCCCGTGTTTAGAACAGTCTGACAGCAAAATGACATTTCGAAGGAAAAAAGCCATTTAAAACTACTTGCGGCTATTGCATTGCCGGTCCGACAATTCACATAGAAGTTCATTGATAAAAACAGCATGGGAATTCCCCACAGGGGAACCCCGAACCAAAATTTAAAAAAAAAATTACGTGGGGCCCCCCTAAATTCCATACCAGGCCCTTCAGGTCTGGTATGGATATTAAGAGGAACCCCTGCCAAAAAAACCCAAAAAAAACGGTGTGGGGTTCCCCCTAAAAATCCATACCAGACCCTTATCCGAGCACGCAACCTGGCAGGCCGCAGGAAAAGAGGGGGGGACGAGAGAGCGCCCCCCCTCCTGAACCGTACCAGGCCACATGCCCTCAACATTGGGAGGGTGCTTTGGGGTAGCCCCCCAAAACACCTTGTCCCCATGTTGATGAGGACAAGGGCCTCATCCCCACAACCCTGGCCGGTGGTTGTGGGGGTCTGCGGGCGGGGGGCTTATCGGAATCTGGAAGCCCCCTTTAACAAGGGGACCCCCAGATCCCGGCACCCCCCTGTGTGAAATGGTAACCATTTCACTAAAAAACTGTCAAAAATGTTAAAAATGACAAGAGACAGTTTTTGACAATTCCTTTATTTAAATGCTTCTTCTTTCTTCTATCTTCCTTCATCTTCTTCTTCTTCTGGTTCTTCTGGCTCTTCTGGTTCTTTCTCCGACGTTCTCGTCCAGCATCTCCTCCGCGACGTCTTCTATCTTCTTCTCCTCGGGCCGCTCCGCACCCATGGCATAGGGGGAGGCTCCCGCTCTTCTCTTCATCTTCTTCTCTTCTTCTCTTCTTCATTTTCTTCTCCGGGTCGCTCCGCATCCATGCTGGCATGGAGGGAGGCTCCCGCTGTGTGACGCCGTCTCCTCGTCTAACGGTTCTTAAATAACGGGGGGCGGGGCCACCCGATGACCCCGCCCCCCTCTGACGCATGGGACATGACGGGACTTCCCTGTGGCATTCCCCGTGACGTCACAGGGAAGTCCCGTCAAGTCACCGTGCGTCAGAGGGGGCGGGGTCACCGGGTGGCCCCGCCCCCTGTTATTTAAGAACCGTCAGACGATGAGATGCCGTCACACAGCGGGAGCCTCCCTCCATGCCAGCATGGATGCGGAGCGGCCTGGAGAAGAAAATGAAGAAGAGAAGAAGAGAAGAAAAGAAGAAGATGAAGAAGAAGATGAAGAGAAGAAGATGAAGAGAAGAGCGGGAGCCTCCCCCTATGCCATGGGTGCGGAGCGGCCTGAGGAGAAGAAGATAGAAGACGCCGGGGAGGAGATGCTGGACGAGAATGCCGGAGGAAGAACGAGAAGAGCCAGAAGAACCAGAAGAAGAAGATGAAGGAAGATAGAAGAAAGAAGAAGCATTTAAATAAAGGAATTGTCAAAAACTGTCTCTTGTCATTTTTAACATTTTTGACAGTTTTTTAGTGAAATGGTAGGGGTACTTTTGTACCCCCTTACCATTTCACACAGGGGGGGCGGGATCTGGGGGTCCACTTGTTAAAGGGGGCTTCCAGATTCCGATAAGCCCCCCGCCCGCAGACCCCCACAACCACCGGCCAGGGTTGTGGGGATGAGGCCCTTGTCCTCATCAACATGGGGACAAGGTGTTTTGGGGGGCTACCCCAAAGCACCCTCCCAATGTTGAGGGCATGTGGCCTGGTACGGTTCGGGGGGGGGGCGCTCTCTCGTCCCCCCCTCTTTTCCTGTGGCCTGCCAGGTTGTGTGCTCGGATAAGGGTCTGGTATGGATTTTTGGGGGGACCCCATGCCGTTTTTTTTTTTTTTGGCTCAGGGTTCCCCTTAAAATCCGTACCAGACCTGAAGGGTCTGGTATGGAATTTAGGGGGGCCCCCACGTCATTTTTTTAAAATTTTGGCCGGGGTTCCCCTTAATATCCATACCAGACCTGAAGGGCCTGGTATGGAATTTAGGGGGACCCCCACGTAATTTTTTTTTAAATTTTGGTTCATGGTTCCCCTGTGGGGAATTCCCATGCCGTTTTTATCAATGAACTTCTATGCAGGGGCGGATCCAGGGGGGGGCAACAGGGGAATTGCCCCCTCCGAGAATGTGGGTGAGTGGGTGGGCAGGCATCGCTGTGGGTGAGAGAGCCGGCAGACGGCTCCACGGCTGAGAGCACGGGCGGCTCCGTTGGTGAGCGTGAGCAGCTGTGCGGCTCAGTGACAGTGTGAGCGGCTGCTGGCCAATCAGGGAGCCGGCGGGCGGGGGAGCAGAGAGATAACATCATCTCTCACCACCGAGCGCCGCCCTGCATCCCTGCAGTTCCGCCCTCACTGTAGAATGCACAGGCAGCCGCAGCAGCAGAGAGATTACATCATCTCTCTGCTGCCCCTGGGGTGGGATGCAGCGCTGACACATCCACTCAGGATGAGCCCTTTGTTCGCTCTGCTCCCATCACTCTCCCAGCAGCAGCAGCCAGCCCATTCCTCCCTGCCCTGCACTGATGACAGCGGGGTCACCAGTTGAATAAGCCTGACTCTGGGACACAGCAGACAATTATAGCAGGCAAGTGACAATCCGCAACGTGTGGCATGGGACGTGGCAAGTTACAATCTGCAACGTGTGGCATGGGACGTGGCAAGTGACAATCCGCAATGTGTGGCATGGGACGTGGCAAGTGACAATCTGCAACGTGTGGCATGGGACGTGGCAAGTGACAATCTGCAACGTGTGGCATGGGACGTGGCAAGTGACAATCCGCATCTAGTGGCATGGGACGTGGCATGTTACAATCCGCAACGTGTGGCATGGGACGTGGCAAGTGACAATCTGCAACGTGTGGCATGGGACGTGGCAAGTGACAATCTGCAACGTGTGGCATGGGACGTGGCAAGTGACAATCTGCAACGTGTGGCATGGGACGTGGCAAGTGACAATCCGCAACGTGTGGCATGGGACGTGGCAAGTGACAGTCGGCATATAGTGACAGGTGATGTGGCAAGTGACAAACCGCAACATGTGGCAGGTGACAGTGGCAAGTGACATGCTCGGGGCTCCCACTGATTCTATGGTGAGTTGAACCATTTCATTTTTTGTAACCATGTAATAGTAATAATGCGCTTCAGTCATCCTGACACCATAACAACAATTTTGCTGTGATGATTGAAGCGCTAACACCAGCCATTTCCCCGTTAAATTTACCTCCAAAAAAACGTATTTTCTGGCAGTGCCCCTCCTGAAACTAGGCTCTGGATCCGCCCCTGCTTCTATGTGTATTGTCGGACCGGCAATGCAATAGCCGCGAGTAGTTTTAAATGGCTTTTTTCCTTTGAAATGTCATTTTGCTGTCAGACTGTTCTAAACATGGGAAACATGCGCCCCTTTACAGGCATACTATAGACACCCCCCAGCTACGAAATTTAAAGGGATATTACACTTTTATTGTTTGACTTTAAGCAATATTAAAATCACTGCTCCTGAAAAAACGGCCGTTTTTAAAACTTTTTTTGCATTGATACATGTCCCCTGGGGCAGGACCCGGGTCCCCAAACACTTTTTATGACAATAACTTGCATATAAGCCTTTAAAATTAGCCTTTTGATTATTCATGTTCGTGTCCCATAGACTTTAACAGTGTTCGCGTGTTCGAACTTTTTTCCTGTTCGCATGTTCTGGTGCGAACCGAGCAGGGGGGTGTTCCGCTCATCCCTATTTACCACCATTGGGCAATAGTGAGGTTGCTCTAATGAGGCAGCACTGACAAGTAGTATAAATCTCAATGTTTACTCATTTATAAAGCAGAAAAGTGCAAAGCCAATATAATATAAAAATGTTATAGGAGATGGTCAGAGATTATACAGGAGATGGCCAGAGACTGCAGACATGGTAGATTAGATGGTTGGGGGCTGCAGACTTGGTACAGGAGATGGTTGGGGACTGCCGACATGGTAGAAGAGATTGTTTGGGGACTGCAGACATGGTAGAAGAGATGGTTGGGGACTGCAGACATGGTAGAAGAGATTGTTGGGGACTGCAGACATGGTAGAAGAGATGGTTGGGGACTGCAGACATGGTAGAAGAGATAGTTGGGGACTGCAGACATGGTACAGGAAATGGTTGGGGACTGCAGACATGGTACAGGAGATGGTTGGGGACTGCAGACATGGTAGAAGGGGTGGTTGGGGACTGCAGACATGGTAGAAGGGGTGGTTGGGGACTGTAGACATGGTAGATTCGATGGTTGGGGACTGTAGACATGGTAGATTAGATGGTTGGGGACTGTAGACATGGTAGAAGAGATGGTTGCGGACTGCAGACATGGTAGAAGAGATAGTTGGGGACTGAAAACATGGTAGAAGAGATGGTTGGGAACTGCAGACATGGTAGAAGAGATAGATGGTTGGGGACTGCAGACATAGTAGAAGAGATAGATGGTTGGGGACTGCAGACGTAGTAGAAGAGATAGATGGTTGGGGACTGCAGACATGGTAGAAGAGATGGTTGGGGACTGCAGACATAATACAGGAGATGGTCAGGGACTGCAGACACGGTAGATTATATGGTTGAGGGCTGTATACAAGATACAGGAGATGGTTGGGGACTGAAGACATGGTACAGGAGATGGTTGGGGACTGCAGACATGGTAGATTCGATGGTTGGGGACTGTAGACATGGTAGATTCGATGGTTGGGGACTGTAGACATGGTAGATTAGATGGTTGGGGACTGTAGACATGGTAGAAGAGATGGTTGCGGACTGCAGACATGGTAGAAGAGATAGTTGGGGACTGCAAACATGGTAGAAGAGATGGTTGGGGACTGCAGACATAGTAGAAGAGATAGATGGTTGGGGACTGCAGACATGGTAGAAGAGATGGTTGGGGACTGCAGACATAATACAGGAGATGGTCAGAGACTGTAGACACGGGAGATTATATGATTGAGGGCTGTATACATGATACAGGAGATGGTTGGGGACTGCAGACATGGTACAGGAGATGGTTGGGGACTGCAGACATGGTAGAAGAGATGGTTGGGGACTGTAGACATGGTAGATTCGATGGTTGGGGACTGTAGACATGGTAGATTCGATGGTTGGGGACTGTAGACATGGTAGATTAGATGGTTGGGGACTGTAGACATGGTAGAAGAGATGGTTGCAGACTGCAGACATGATAGAAGAGATAGTTGGGGACTGCAAACATGGTAGAAGAGATAGATGGTTGGGGACTGCAGACATAGTGGAAGAGATAGATGGTTGGGGACTGCAGACGTAGTAGAAGAGATAGATGGTTGGGGAATGCAGACATGGTAGAAGAGATGGTTGGGGACTGCAGACATGGTAGAAGAGATGGTTGGGGACTGCAGACATGGTAGAAGAGATGGTTGGGGACTGCAGACATAATACAGGAGATGGTCAGAGACTGTAGACACGGGAGATTATATGATTGAGGGCTGTATACATGATACAGGAGATGGTTGGGGACTGAAGACATGGTACAGGAGATGGTTGGGGACTGCAGACATGGTAGATTCGATGGTTGGGGACTGTAGACATGGTAGATTCGATGGTTGGGGACTGTAGACATGGTAGATTAGATGGTTGGGGACTGTAGACATGGTAGAAGAGATGGTTGCGGACTGCAGACATGGTAGAAGAGATAGTTGGGGACTGCAATCATGGTAGAAGAGATGGTTGGGGACTGCAGACATAGTAGAAGAGATAGATGGTTGGGGACTGCAGACGTAGTAGAAGAGATAGATGGTTGGGGACTGCAGACATGGTAGAAGAGATGGTTGGGGACTGCAGACATAATACAGGAGATGGTCAGAGACTGTAGACACGGGA
Source organism: Aquarana catesbeiana (assembly GCF_042186555.1). Lineage (NCBI taxonomy): Eukaryota > Metazoa > Chordata > Amphibia > Anura > Ranidae > Aquarana > Aquarana catesbeiana. Next base: position 293,131,400 of record NC_133332.1, on the reverse strand, counting down.
GATTATATGATTGAGGGCTGTATACATGATACAGGAGATGGTTGGGGACTGCAGACATGGTACAGGAGATGGTTGGGGACTGCAGACATGGTAGAAGAGATGGTTGGGGACTGTAGACATGGTAGATTCGATGGTTGGGGACTGTAGACATGGTAGATTAGATGGTTGGGGACTGTAGACATGGTAGAAGAGATGGTTGCAGACTGCAGACATGATAGAAGAGATAGTTGGGGACTGCAAACATGGTAGAAGAGATAGATGGTTGGGGACTGCAGACATAGTGGAAGAGATAGATGGTTGGGGACTGCAGACGTAGTAGAAGACATAGATGGTTGGGGAATGCAGACATGGTAGAAGAGATGGTTGGGGACTGCAGACATAATACAGGAGATGGTCAGAGACTGTAGACACGGGAGATTATATGATTGAGGGATGTATACATGATACAGGAGATGGTTGGGGACTGCAGACATGGTACAGGAGATGGTTGGGGACTGTAGACATGGTAGATTCGATGGTTGGGGACTGTAGACATGGTAGATTAGATGGTTGGGGACTGTAGACATGGTAGAAGAGATAGTTGGGGACTGCAAACATGGTAGAAGAGATAGATGGTTGGGGACTGCAGACATAGTGGAAGAGATAGATGGTTGGGGACTGCAGACGTAGTAGAAGAGATAGATGGTTGGGGACTGCAGACATGGTAGAAGAGATAGTTGGGGACTGCAAACATGGTAGAAGAGATGGTTGGGGACTGCAGACATAGTAGAAGAGATAGATGGTTGGGGACTGCAGACGTAGTAGAAGAGATAGATGGTTGGGGACTGCAGACATGGTAGAAGAGATGGTTGGGGACATGCAGACATAATACAGGAGATGGTCAGAGACTGTAGACACGGGAGATTATATGATTGAGGGCTGTATACAAGATACAGGAGATGGTTGGGGACTGCAGACATGGTACAGGAGATGGTTGGGGACTGCAGACATGGTAGAAGAGATGGTTGGGGACTGTAGACATGGTAGATTCGATGGTTGGGGACTGTAGACATGGTAGATTAGATGGTTGGGGACTATAGACATGGTAGATTCGATGGTTGGGGACTGTAGACATGGTAGATTCGATGGTTGGGGACTGTAGACATGGTAGATTAGATGGTTGGGGACTGTAGACATGGTAGGAGAGATGGTTGCAGACTGCAGACATGGTAGAAGAGATGGTTGGGGACTGCAAACATGGTAGAAGAGATAGATGGTTGGGGACTGCAGACATAGTGGAAGAGATAGATGGTTGGGGACTGCAGACGTAGCAGAAGAGATAGATGGTTGGGGACTGCAGACGTAGTAGAAGAGATAGATGGTTGGGGACTGCAGACATGGTAGAAGAGATGGTTGGGGACATGCAGACATAATACAGGAGATGGTCAGAGACTGTAGACACGGGAGATTATATGATTGAGGGCTGTATACAAGATACAGGAGATGGTTGGGGACTGCAGACATGGTACAGGAGATGGTTGGGGACTGCAGACATGGTAGAAGAGATGGTTGGGGACTGTAGACATGGTAGATTCGATGGTTGGGGACTGTAGACATGGTAGATTAGATGGTTGGGGACTGTAGACATGGTAGATTCGATGGTTGGGGACTGTAGACATGGTAGATTCGATGGTTGGGGACTGTAGACATGGTAGATTAGATGGTTGGGGACTGTAGACATGGTAGGAGAGATGGTTGCAGACTGCAGACATGGTAGAAGAGATGGTTGGGGACTGCAAACATGGTAGAAGAGATAGATGGTTGGGGACTGCAGACATAGTGGAAGAGATAGATGGTTGGGGACTGCAGACGTAGCAGAAGAGATAGATGGTTGGGGACTGCAGACATGGTAGAAGAGATGGTTGGGGACTGCAGACATAATACAGGAGATGGTCAGAGACTGTAGACACGGGAGATTATATGATTGAGGGCTGTATACATGATACAGGAGATGGTCAGAGACTGCAGACATAATACAGGAGATGGTCGGGGACTGCAAACATACTGTAGGAGACAGTCTTATGCCCCGTACACACGGTCGGATTTTCCGACGGAAAATGTGTGATAGGACCTTGTTGTCAGAAATTCCGACCGTGTGTGGGCTCCATCACACATTTTCCATCGGAATTTCCGAGACACAAAGTTTGAGAGCTTGCTATAAAATTTTCCAACAACAAAATCCGTTGTGGGAAATTCCGATCGTGTGTACACAAATCTGACGCACAAAGTGCCACGCATGCTCAGAATAAATAAAGAGATGAAAGCTATTGGCTACTGCCCCGTTTATAGTCCCGACGTACGTGTTTTACGTCAGCGCGTTCAGAACGATCGGATTTTCCGACAACTTTGTGTGACCGTGTGTATGCAAGACAAGTTTGAACCAACATCCGTCGGAAAAAATCCTAGGATTTTGTCGTCGGAATGTCCAATCAATGTCCGACCGTGTGTACGGGGCAATAGACTGCTATGTTATAACTGGGCTCTAGCATATTTCCCAACTTTTTGAGATGGGAAATGCAGGACAGTTATTAGAAAAATAATGTAGGCATAGGACACGCCCCCTTAAAGGAGAATTTTAAAAAGATTAGTTAAACTCACAAGTGCTTTTTCCCCACAGATTTACAAATGCAGCAATTTAAAAATTGGATGACAGGTTTAGCGCTGGGAAACACTTATGAAAGATAAAAAAGTGCATTTTATATACAACTATATAGATCAGACCGCAATGAGGAGGAGGGGGACAATTGGAAGTCATATAATGGGGTCACATGATTCAGTATCTGCAGCAGCCCGGAGGACCACACAGACAATACACCACATGTTCTCTCAGTCCCCGGGCTCCATACACGGACAGTGTACTCCTCGCAGTGCCCTGCACTCATCTCTATATAAATCCTCCTTCCTCCACCAACATGGCGGCCGGCTCCTGACACTGCCAGTCACGTGACGCTGAGCCCGGGCCTCCAGTCAGCTGATCTGAGGAGCGGACTACATTTCCCGTCATGCCGCGGGTGAGGTGAGGATGGCGGGTCGCCTCAGTCTGGTGTTGTCGGTGGTTTGGGTGGCCGGCCCCGGACTTTGCTGGCAGCTCTCCTCTCTCCATTGTAGCCTGTACTCCAGCAGCGCCTGTGACTGCAGCTTCCGGCCCGGCCTGGACGGTGAGTGGAGAGGACTGACACCCCCCCCCCCCCCCACCTGTACTAAATGGTTTGTTCCACTGGGAAAAAATAGTTCTATTCTCTTAAAGGGACAATCCAGAGATAAATGTGAGGGGGCTTCATGCAGTGTGTGTGTCAAGTCACATCATCTTCTCTTAGGTTTATTTGTATTTAGAGAGTGGTGAAGGGTTAGACCCCCCCCACCACCCTGTCAGGACTTTACTGCTATCTATAGAGAGAATTCTTCTCACTTCCTGTGCTGCTGACAACCTTCTACCAGACAGAAAGTCAGGAGAACTCTTCTGCAGAAACACAGAAATAACATTCTTCTGGTTAGAGGTGAAGGGGGAAGACTGGAACCCCTGGCAGAGTTTTATTAAAGGTTGTGACCCCAGTTGCAGATTTCTCCTTACTTCCTGTCTGGTAGAAAGTTGTCAGCAAGACAGGAAGTGAGGGGAAATCTCTCTATAGGAGCCCAGATAAAACTAATACTTCCCCCGCTCCACCCAAAACTGGACACACAGCTTTTGATTGGACATACACTGTAAAGGATGACTCCGCTTTTACCCGACAAGCTGCTCTGTGCCCACCCAATACACCTGAGGTGAGGAGGACGTCTCTCCAATCATGTGATACCTCCTGGGTTGTGTACATCACATATCCCAAGATGCTTCACTTCCAATTCACAGGAGTCATGGAGAAGGAAAGCCCGGTGTTCTGTCAGAATAGCGAACCCATCAGATAATGTAATGGAAGTGACGTTCCGTCAGCTGCGCATGCGTTCCACCGCTACCAGGTTTGCTCATCTGACAGAAGACCTGTAGTCAGAGGAAGGCGGCGGACATCTTACTACACCCAGCTACGTCTTGAATTTCAGAGTCATTTTGGCAATAAAGTGAGCGTATAGAAATAAATATAGTGTGATGACATTTGTGATGCTGTCTGGATGTTACATTTTGAAAGAATCCGGACGCCAGCAATAGGAAGGTGGCGGAGGCCATGTTGGTACACCCTGCACTATTTTGAAAGCCTAAAAGTTTAGCGCTGAGCAGTGCGGGGTGTACCAACATGGCCTCCGCCACCTTCCTACTGCTGGTGTCCAGCTTCTTTCAAAATGTAACATCCAAACATCATCACAAATGTCAACACACTATATTTATTTCTATACGCTCACTTTATTGCTAAAATGACTGTGTAATTCAAGACGTAGCTGGGTGTAGTAAGATGTCCGCTGCCTTCTTCTGATTGCAGGTGTTCTGTCAGATGAGCAAACCTGGTAGCGGTGGAACGCATGCGCAGCTGACGGAACATCACTTCCGGTAACCTAATTTGACGGGTTTGCGATTCTAACAGAACACCGATGTACATCATCAGGGGGCCGGGCTTTCTGAACCAGGACCGAAGGACTTCAGAGCAAAGATGGCTGCAGCAGATCACAGCAGGAGAACGCTGGATCTTCTGGGCAGGTTGTGCATTGGAATTGTGGACAATCCAGCCTAACTCTTAAGCCTCCTACACACAATCGGATTTTCCGATGGGAAATGTGTGATGACAGGCTGTTGGCGGAAAATCCGACCGTTTCTACGCTCCATCGGACAATTGTCGGATTTTCCGCATACAAATGTTGGATGGCAGGATTTAAAATTTTCCACTGACAAACGTGTGTTATCGGATTTTCCGAGCGTGTGTACACAAGTCCATCGGACAAAAGTCCAAAGTACAAACACGCATGCTCGGAAGCAAGGACGAGCTAGAAGCGGTCGGTCTTGTAAACTAGCGTTCGTAATGGAGAATTAACATTCCTGACGTGGCAAATTATGAAATCTCTCAATGCAGCGCACAATTCTCTTCTTCTTTAATGGGATAATAATGAAGCTGCTTTGCTGGTGATACTGATGGAGTTATTGCAAAGAAATTTTCAAAGGCTTTTTTCTTTTTCTAGTGATAACAAGAATAACTAAAAAAGCTAGAATTTCTGGGGAAATTGTGAAAAGTGTTCTTGCCTCTACAACTGGAGTGGGCGGAGTAACTGGATGGAGTGGCTTGAGTAACTGTGAAAAGTGTTAAAAGCTTAATATTTTAAAAAGTATAAATAGTAGTAAAACAGTTGAAGTCCCATCATTAGCTGAAAGAGCTGAACATTTTTTTCAAAAATGATTTTGTTTTTGTTTTCAAAAATGATTTTTTTTTTTTCAAAAAGGATTTTTTTTTTTCAAAAATGTTTTTTTTTTCAAAATTTTTTTTTTTTTTTCAAAAATGATTTTTTTTTCAAAAAGGATTTTTTTTTTTTTTTTTTTTCAAAAATGATTTTTTTTTTTTTTTCAAAAATATTTTTTTTTTTCATGGGGCGGTCATAATGTTTTGGCTGATCATGGGGTTGTCAGCTTTTGTCACCTTTCACTCTAGTTTTGAACATTTCACCATTCATTCCTATGGGACCAATTTCGCTGCAAAAACGACGATATTTCGTGAACCATTCGGCGAAACGTTTCACAAAGTAATAGCACACCAATTAAATGACATTGATTCCGGATTCACACTGGTATTTTTCAGCTTTTCACAAAGTTCCACAAGGTAATAGCACACCAATTAAATGACATTGAACATTTCGCCATTCATTCGTATGGGACCAATTTTCCGCAAAAACTACGATATTTCGTGAAAAATTCGGCGAAACGTTCCACAAAGTAATAGCACACCAATCGGGAACAATCCACACCTTCGGTATATTACTGTCTATGTAGTTTAAAAGCTGTGGGAGGAGTTAGGGTGGTATGATCATGGGGTTGTCAGCTTTTGTCACCTCCCACTCTAGTTTTGAACAATTCGCCATTCATTCCTATGGGACCAATTTCGCCGCAAAAACAGCGATATTTCGTGAACCATTCGGCGAAACGTTCCACAATGTAATAGCACACCATTCGGGAACAATCCGCACGTTTCGGTATATTACTTGTCTATGTAGTGTAAAAACTGTGGGAGGAGTTAAGGTAGGAAATTTGGCTATAATAATAAGAATAATATATATGTGAGATAACAGTAAGTGGTCTTGCTATGCAAGAACACTTAATAATTATTTTTTAATTTTTTTGGGCAAGTTACCACAACACCATTATCCTGTAGTTTTTAAGATCAAAGATACAACTATGTTGGTGTCCCTTGTCAATTTTACATTGTATTTTTTTTACTGTAACTGCCTACTCCCAAACTGTCATTTGAAGTAAAACACATAGCCAAGTATTATTCTCCACAATTTTTTTTATTGTGCATTAAAAAAATAAATAAATAAAATTTAGACATGCTATCTGCCAATAGAACTTAACCAAAAAGTGCATTCTATGCATCCAAAAATATAGAAAATATAAGAGATCAAAACATTATTATTATTCAACCAAAAAATAAAATAAAAGCCTCATGCATGTGTCCTGCTTCTTAATATAGGGGGTCAACAATGCCAAGAGTTGGTGAAAGCAGGGGTCCGTCATCCAGAGATAATTCCGAAAATCATCCGGATTATTCTCCTGGAGCTCCCGCAGCAAAGGCATATGACATAATTGGTCACGATTAATAAAGCAACAAATTTTAGGTCCAAGAAATCCTCCTCCTGTTCCTGGACTGGACTTGGGTCAAAGCAATAACTCCAAGGCCAATAATAAATAACACGTTATCTCCTCCGATTCCACAACACGTCTGGTTGACGAACGGCCGTCCAGAAACAAACTGAAAAGCACGAAATGACAATCGCAAATCAACACTCACCAAACTTCTACTAACATTAAATTAGCAGAAGGAGCCCAAAGGGTGGCGCTAAAGAGCTGAAGAAAACACGTAGTACGTCACTATGTTTGTGTTTGTTGGCCGACAATTCCTTGCCATTTGTATGCAAGACAAAATCCAGGCACACTCCTTCGGACAAAAGTCTGAGGTTTTGTCTGCGGAAAATCCGATCGTGTGTACGAGGCTAAGGCCCCTTTCACACTGGGGCGGTGGGGGCGTCGGCGGTACAACAGCGCTATTTTTAGCGCTGCTGTACCGTCGTTCTTGCAGCGGTATTCGGCCGCTAGCGGTTCGGTTTTAACCCCCGCTGGCGGCCGAAAAAGGGTTAAATCCGCTCGTACAGCGCGGCTATTACCGCGGTATAGCCGCGCTGTCCCATTGATTTCAATGGGCAGGAGCGGTTTAGGAGCGGTGAACACACTGCTCCTTCCCCGCTCCAAAGAAGCGGCTCGCAGGACTTTTTTTACCATCCTGCGAGCGCACCGCTTCAGTGTGAAAGCCCTCGGGCTTTCACACTGAACAAACAGCGGAGGCTGTTTAGGGGCGGTTTTCAGGCGGTATTTTTAGCGCAATACCGCCTGAAAACCGCTCCAGTGTGATAGGGGCCTTAAGGATAGGAGTGGGGGGAAGTGATATTCCTCTTTCAGGCTGACCATACACTAGTGGAATTTTGTTTGAGAATTTTAATTTGAAGAACATTTGTTCAATTTTCTAATCATTAGTGGGGTCAAGTCGACGTTTTTCAACCGCAGTGACTAGAAAGTTTGAAGCAGGATGGAACTTTTTTTTTTTTTTTTTAAGACTGTTATTCATTCACTCCCAAACTGAATGTTAACCACTTGCCGACCGCCATTTACTGCAGGAGGGCGGCCTCTCTGCAACAGATCGTGTACCTAATATGTGATCTGGCAGTTCTGGGTCTAGGGCATGAGCGTGCTGCTGTAGACTCACTCCCGCGGTGATTCTACGCAGCGGGAGCCCAGCAGCGGGTACCGTGCACTCGATGTCCGCCAGCACCCACTGATTGCACTGTCACTCTGCCTGTGTCCTATCTGTCTATGTAAACAAGACAGATTGTTGTTCTGCCAGAAGGGAGGGTATTGATCCTGTGGCCCTGCAAAGCAAAAACACTAATCCTCTGCCTTCCCCTAGTCAAAGCACCTTTCCCTACAGTGACCCTGATGTTAACCCCTTCCCAGCCAGTGTCATTAGAACAGTGACAGTACATATTTTTAGCATTGGTCGCTGTATTAGTGTCACTGGTTCCCACAAAGTGTCTGATTTGTCCGCCGCAATATCGCAGTCATGCTATATGTTGCTGATTGCCGCCATTACTAGTAAGAAAAAAAAAATCCTTTCGTTTGTGGACGCTATAACTTTTGCGTAAACCAATCAATATACACTTATTGGGATATTTTTTTTTTTTTTACCAAAAATATGTAACAGGATTCATATTGGCCTAAATTGAAGACGAAATTAGTGTTTTGTTTTTTTTTTTTTAATTACCGTAGATATGTTTTATAGCAGAAAGTGTGTGTGTGTGTATATATATATATGTATGTGTGGGAAAAAAGACATTGTTTTTATTTGGGTACAATGTCACAATTGTCAGTTAAAGTAACGCAGTGCTTTATCGTAAAAAATGGTCTGTTAATGAAGGGGGTTAAAACCTTCCGGAGGTCAAGTGGTTAAAAGTAATCATTTTTTTTTTAAGTAATTTCAGGCGCCATTTGTCAAGTCATGGAATGTACCGATGAGACTTTTCATATGAATATTCTGCTAGTGTATGGGACTATATAAGACTGGTCAGGTGGCGATAGTGAAGACAGACCCTCTCACTGTGCAGTGTGTTTGGCCAATGATAAGGCCTATAAAAAAAAATGTCACAACAGAGAGGTCAGCAGCTTACCTGATTTCTTGCAAACAATATTATTCAGATGGAAGTAATTTTTTTTTTTTTTTTTTTTTTTTTTTTTCCCATTTAAAATTTTTATTAAGAAGATAATAGAATACATCAATCATCAAAATGAAAAAGGAGCACATCGCTCATCGAGTACAAAATGAAACAATAATACGTCATTTGTAAAAGATGACAACCAAAAATTTTAGGCAGATAGAGGCTTGTAACACAACTGGATATCTAGTTATGGGCAACGAGAGTCCCGGCGTCGGAGCCCCTTCTGGGAACCAACTGCTCCGACTAGCCGGGTCTCCCCCAGCCCATCTCTCCACAGGCTAGTGAATAATTGCCTAGAGTGCAGGTACACGCCTACAGAAACTGGGAAATGATAAAAGGGAGACAACCAAAAGGGGTTTGTTTCACTGTAACCATGGAAGATCATATCAAAAACGCATTTATACATTCGTTACTGGGAAAGAAATAAAATAAAAAATAAAAATAAGAAAGGAAGATAACCAATTGGTCTGTCTATCTCTCATGAAGGGTCAAATTTTGGTTTGATGATCTAGTCCAAAACATGTTATGTTCAAAGGTTAGAAGGGTGTTACCTTTGATAATCTGCCCTGAGGCAAATAGCCCAGATAATTAAAAGTACTGAGAGCTTGAGGGACCAATATAGATGTGTATAGAGAACAGGAGATTGAAAGGGGTAAAGGAGGAAAACAGGAGGAGTAGAGGGGATAGAGAGGATGAGGGGTTAGTTGATCTTCAGGAGTTATGGGAAAGAAGTGCACAGGAGGCCTCAAAGGGGGGGGGACCGATAGCCCCTCAGCTGAGGACCACTCCAGTGTACCATCTATCACACATACAAAGGATGCCCTACTAGATTTGCCCAGGGTTCCCAAATAGCGTTAAATTTATCAGTAGTATCTAGGATAATGTTGGAAATTTTTTCTTGCAGCATGATCCACGTGATTTTTTGCTTGGCTAACCGAATGGATACTTTCGGTGATTTCCAGGCCCTGGTGATGGTCATTTTGGCCCCCACTAGAATAAACTGGATCAGCTTCTGTGTATGTTTAGAAATTTTTGGTATGGGACCATTTAGCAATGCAACAGTTGGGTCTTGTTGCAGAGTACAACCGCAAGTTCTGCGGATAAGGGAGAATATCTTGTTCCAATACATTCTGATTTTAGGGCATTCCCATAGTATGTGTAAAAGAGACCCCATATGACCGCATCCTCTAAAGCAAAGAGGTGACGTTAGCGGATAGATTTTGGCAAGACGTGACGGTACCAAATACCAGCGTGTGAGAACTTTCAGCCCTGCTTCGCTAATTGAAGTATTAACCATACCTTTAAAGGAGCGGGCGAAATTAATATGCCACTTATCCAGGTCCCAGCTGAAGTCAAGATCTCGTTCCCAGCTTGTCATGTATGCTGCTTTTTCCGTGGGTTCCGCCAGGGATGAGTAGATGAGGGAGATACCCCCTTTGGTGTCCGAGGCTGAAGCACACCATTGTTCATAAGGCGTTACAAAGAGATGGTTTTCATTGTCCTTCCATACCCGATTTAAAAAATGAAGGAGTTGAAGGAATCTAAATTTTTCGGTTGGGGGCATTTCGAGTTTAGAGGTACAGTATGCTAGAGTGAGGGGACCATTGGAGTTGAAGAATTGCCCGATTCTATAAAGGCCCTTGTCAAGCCACCATTTAAAGGCCCGAATCTCCAGGCCAGGGGGAAAATTATGATTTCTGAAGATATGTGCCAGGGGGTGCCATGTGGAGATGAGGGGTTTGAACTTATGAAGGGCGTCACAGAGTTTCATTGAGTGAGATAAAGTTGGTGCTAAAATAGGGGGACGTTTTTTGGGGATATTCCAGAGCAGGAAGTCTAAGGTGAAACCAGGAACCGCCTCACGCTCCATGCTCACCCAGTCTGGTTTGGGTCCTTTCATGTATATAGTTGAGAATTGGCTCAATTGTGCTGCTTGATAATACCACCACAGATTGGGGACCCCCAGTCCTCCCTTTTTTCTAGGCCTAAAAAGCACCTCTTTAGAAAATCTGTGGCCTTTTTTATCCCAAATAAAACGGATTATGGCAGATTGTAGGCGTTGAATGTGCGGTTTGGGGACTGGAATGGGTAAGGAACGAAAGAGATAAAGTAGCCTAGGTAGGAGAGTCATTTTTACTGCGTTCACTTTACCCAACCAAGAGAGCTTATATAGTGACCATTGGGTCAGGTCGTCCGTGAGCTTTTTGATCATGGGGGGGAAATTATATTTATAGAGAGTATCTATGCCAGAGGTAAGGTTAATACCAAGATAAGGGATTGATGTGGAATTCCATGAGAATGGAAATATACTCTTTAGGTTATTTACTATGTCAGGAGGGGTGGAAACATTGAGAGCGACTGATTTGGGTACATTAACCTTGAGTCCGGAAGCTAATTCAAAGTTTTGTAGAAGTTGCAAAATGTTGGGGATGGAGGTCATGGGAGACGTAACGAACAGGAGGACATCATCCGCGAATAGAGCGCATTTGTGGTAATTTTGCCCACAGCGAACTCCATGAATGTCTGGGTGTTGTCTAATCGCGATGGCCAAGGATTCTATAGCCATCGCGAAGAGAAGGGGAGAGAGAGGGCATCCCTGCCTTGTTCCTTTCTGTATGGAGAATTTATCTGATAAGTGTCCTAATAGTCTCACCTGTGCTTTAGGTTGATGATAGAGGGCTCTTAATATATTGATAAAGTTAGGGCCGAAACCCCATTTACCTAAAATTGTGAAGAGATAGGGCCAAGCCACCGTATCAAACGCTTTTTGGAGATCTATGGAGAGGAGGAGGCCCCCCTGGGGAGATCCCCCATCCCACCCCGATCTCATTAGGGAGACTGCATTTATCGCTCTCCGTATCTGGTCCGGTCCCTGTCTCCCTGATATGAACCCCACCTGGTCCTTATGTATGTAGGTATCTATAAAAGAAGCGAGTCTATTGGATAATATTTTTGTCATAAGTTTTAGGTCGTTATTAATTAACGAAATAGGTCTATAGTTACTGACATCGCTGGGGTCTTTACCTGGCTTAGGTATAACTGAAACAAAAGCCAAATTGGCATTTGGGTCTAACGGTGATGCTTTAGCTAAGGAGTTAAAAAAGCGGGCCAGGTACGGAGAGAGGGAATCTATAAAAGTTTTGTAATAGTGGTTTGAGAAACCGTCTGGGCCTGGGGTTGAGTCCTTTCTGAGCCCTTTTATAACTGCTCGGATCTCAGATTCTTGGAATGGTGATTCCAGTATGGAGCGGTGAGATTCGGAGATTTTTGGCAATGGGATTTTGTCTAGAAATGCATCCAACTTTTGTTGGGAAATTGGGCAATCGTCGGAATACAGATTGGCATAAAAGGATTGGAATGATTTAAGAATTTTACTTGGGTTTTGGGATAGCGATCCGGATTGGGTTTTTATTTTAGGTAGGGCAAAAGACCTGTGTTTCGGGGTAAGTTTGGCCGCTAACTGGGGGCCAAATTTGTTCGCTCGTAGATAGAAACTGCCGCTGATCCAATGGAGGTGCTTTTCTGCGTTAGAAGTCAAAGCTGAGTTAAGAGATAGCCTAATAGAATCTAGCTTAGATAGAGATGTAGGATTGGGGTTCAGTTTATGGGACTTGCTAAGATTTTTGTATTCTTTCTCTAGTTTCTTGATATCAATTTGCCGTTCTCTCTTTAATTTGGCTGCAAATTGGATCAATTTCCCTCTGATTACTGCTTTGTGAGCATTCCAGAGCGTGCTAGGGGAGATGTCTGCCGTGTCATTCAATAGAAAATACTCTTTGATATCTTTTTCTAGTATAGTACAGTGGACGGGGTTAGCTAGGATTTTCTCATTTAGGCGCCAGGTGCGTGGGCCAGATGGGGATAACGAATTGGATATTCCTAAGATTACTAGGGAGTGGTCAGACCACGGAACATCGTGGATGGAGGCTTGATTAGCAATTTGTATGTCAGAGTTCAGTAAGAAAATGTGGTCGATTCTAGCATATGTCTTGTGGGGTGCTGAGTAGTGTGTGTAGTCCCTTGTTGCGGGGTTTAATTCCCTCCATGAATCAATGAGTCCCACCGAGTGAATTAGTTTGGCAATCTGGAGGCTTTGTTTGGGGGGTCGTTTAAGGCGAGGGATCCCCTGGGCTGCTTTATCTAAGATCTGATCAAAGGTAATATTGGAGTCCCCTCCCATAATCACCCTACCCTCAAAGTGGGGTGAGAGAGTTGCTAGTAAGGAGGAGAAGAATTTAGCTTGGCCTTTGTTGGGTGCATAATAGGAAATAAAAGTGTATAGATTACCTTCAATTAGACCTTTGATTAGAATGTATCTTCCTTCATCATCTCGCACAGTTAGGGTGTGAGAGAAAGGGGTTTGTTTGGAGATTAGGATGGCTACTCCTCTCTTTTTCTCGCTAGCGTTTGCGAGAAAAAAAGTGGGGTATTTGTTGTGTAAAAAAGAGGGCGAGTAGTTTGAGGGGAAATGTGTTTCTTGGAGGAGCACTACATCTACCCCTCTTGAGTGATAGCTTTGGAAAGCTTTGCGTCTCTTGACAGGTGAGTTGAGCCCTTGAGTGTTATGGGAGGCAACTTTAAGTGTCCTCTGTAAGGTAGGTGGGTCAGTCATTTTCACTAAGGGAGTAACTCTGGTGCATTAGGTGTGTTCCTACCCGGTTCCTTGATGATGCAGCATGGAGTCTGGGAGAGAGATCTTGCTGTCGCAGCGGAGGGCTCTGGACAAGGTTGGTCTCCTGTGCACTTTCCTGAAATAAAAAAAAAAAAAAAAAAAAAAAAAAAAAAAAGGGGGGGGAAGGAGGAGAAGAAGGGGAAGAAGGGAGAGATAAGAGAATGAAAGAAGAGAAGAAGAATCATTAAATAATACATTCTAATAACTTCAAAAAAAACTAGGCGTAAAAGCCCAGAAAATCCAGGAACTGGACTAAAAAGTTCAGTTTGAGTCTGAGACCCAAAAACAAAAGGGTCTCAGAAAAACAAGAACAACCTCAGCCGAGGTTGTTAGTCTGGTGTAATCAGTGGGAGGGTCTCCCCTGATCACAACAGAGGAAGTGGCGATGCTGGCCCAGCCGAGCCGCCGAGGCCCCATCTAAAATGGAACAATGGAACCTAGTAAGTGTGAGCACAAAAAATTTGAATAATATACCCATATAAAAAAACACGGATTTAAACATGAGGAGTTGAGCCCAGACTCTAAGAGGTACGAGGGCAAATTACTGTTTTAAATGAAAATGACAAAACAATACTCTCCATAGGGGAAGGTCCATTAATAACCGGGAGGGGGGGTGGAGGGCAGGAACAGGGAAGTGGGAGGGAGGGGGGAGAAGTGAAGTGAGGTAAAAACTTATTAAGGGGGGAGGGGGGGTGGGGGAGGTGAGGGAAACAACCCGGAGTCATCTTCGTCCATCTTCATTGCATTGAAGAGAGTGGGGGAAAATCAGGTGAGTGCAACCATTCTCACTATTAGATAAGTGGGGTCTGAAAGGGTGTATGCCATGTACACCATAGCTTCTCCTTCAGCGGGTACAGCCCTAGGGAGAAGAGGGAGTCACAAAGTCCTTATAAAGCCGAAAAGGGATGACTTCATCTTGGAGGAAAGGAGTCGCGGTGACGCTTCGTTTGCTGTTTGTTCCAGAGGGGGGTGATGGGGCTGCCTGGAGGGGGTCTCTTAGATGAACTTGACTTGGGCGGAGGATCCTGGGGGGGAGCTTCTTGAGAGATGAATCCAAGTCGCAGGAGTAAGTGTTCCAGATGGAAGTAATTTTATATGTAAATGTGGAGTTTCACTTTAAATCCTCTGCACACCACATGAAAACTGAAATCATCCTGCCAGTTTCTCTAAAGGGATGAAGAGCAACAAGTGTATTATAGTCTAGTTTGTGTGTGGGTTTTTTTTTTTTTTTTTTTTTTTTTTTTTTCTTTTTTTGTTGACCAGAATAAAAAGTGACTACACATTGTAGGAAAAAAAAGATATACGTGACAACCAATACCTCAAGCATTGTACATAAGGTCTACAGTGAAATACAGACGGTCACATCATATTTGGAACATATACAAGGCTTTATAAGGAAATAAAAATAATTAAAAAAAAAGGGAAAATACAAACCAAAACAACCAGCACTTATTGAGGGACAATTGCTCAGAGCGGCATCCTTTTTCTACTCTCGGATATAAAACTCAGAAATACCCAAGTTGAGGCCAAAACCATTGTAACTATTGGTGGGTTCAAAATTGTAACAGCCTATCCATCACTGGTTGTGGTGGGGACTAGTTGGGGTTTAGACAGACAGCAAACAAATGTTGTGATAAAAGTATCAGAAAATGGGAGTCTCGATCCTTAGTGTAATGCACAGAGACAAACCCAAAAAGGGAATAAAGACATAACGGGTAGGGGCGACTATTGAATGTGCTGATAGAAAAATCTTGACATTTCTTTTTAGATTTGAGTGTTTCTTTATCTTGTTGTCTTGTGTTGTCTCTGCAGCCTTGGAGTGTGACCTCGCTCGTAATTTGTTCGGGCAGCATCTGGCCCAGGAGCTGGTGGTGAAAGCTCTGAGGGCGTTTGTGGAGACGGATTATCCCAGCAAACCCCTCATATTATCCTTCCATGGCTGGAGTGGCACAGGCAAGACGTTCCTGAGTTCCCTGCTAGTAAAACATTTGTACAAAGATGGAAGCCGCAGTCCCTACGTCCATCGCTTCTCACCCATCCTGAACTTCCCTCATGCTAAGAATATCAACCAGTACAAGGTGAGCCTTTGTATTCTGTCAGTATGATTACCATCTTAGAGGAGAACTCTACTTTTATATAGTTATTCTTTAAAGCAGGGGTCTCCAAACTTTCTAAACAAAGGGCCAGGTTACATCTGTGACCTGATTGTGGCAAGTGGTAGTAGAAAATTCACATGGCACCTGTGATCAGTAGGAGGAGTTGGTGTCAGTGGGGGGAATAGTGCCCCATGGTTGGTGTCAGTGGGAGGAATGGTGGAAGAATGGTGCCCCATGGTTGGTGTCAGTGGGGGAATGGTGTCCCATGGTTGGTGTCAGTGGGGGGGAATGGTGTCCCATGGTTGGTGTCAGTGGGGGGGGGAATGGTGTCCCATGGTTGGTGTCAGTGGGGGGGAATGGTGTCCCATGGTTGGTGTCAGTGGGGGGGAATGGTGTCCCATGGTTGGTGTCAGTGGGGGAATGGTGTCCCATGGTTGGTGTCAGTGGGGGGAATGGTGGAAGAATGGTGCCCCATGGTTGGTGTCAGTGGGGGAATGGTGTCCCATGGTTGGTGTCAATGGGGGGAATGGTGTCCCATGGTTGTGTCAGTGGGAGGAATGGTACCCCATGGTTGGTGTCAGTGGGGGGGGAATGGTGTCCCATGGTTGTGTCAGTGGGAGGAATGGTACCCCATGGTTGGTGTCAGTGGGGGGGGAATGGTGCCCCATGGTTGGCGTCGGAGGGGGGGAATTTTGCTCCATTGTTGGTGTCAGTGGGAAGAATAGTGCTCCAAGGGCCAGATAAAATCAAGCAAAGTGCTGCATCTGGCCTACAGGCTACAGTTTGGAGACCACTGCTTTAAAGTACACTTATTCTGTTTGTAGTTAATTTACAGATCTCTGTGAAAGAATTACATGACTTCGCAGGCAGAGATCCCCACAGCCATGTAAACCTTGAAGTGACAGCTGCTGCAGGGGAGTAGAATTCCTGCATGCTGTCACAGGGAGGGGGTGGTGTGGGGTCCAGTTGCCACAATGTTATACCCTAAATATGGATGGGACATGGCCCAAAGATAGAATTCGCCTTTAAGACAAAGTGCACTTCTCCCGTTTTGCCCATTTGCAGGGACCCTCCCCCTCCTCCACTGTATACTTACCTGGACCCAGCGTGGCAAATCTCGCTGTCCTGGCAGTACCTGCACATTACAGCCCCTTAGACTTCTATGGAGCTGTGTTTTCAGGCTGGAGATGGTGGACTCTGCCTCATAGAAGTCTATAGGGCTGTAATATGCAGACACAACCAGGATGTAAACAAGCATTGGAGGCAGCAACTGTCAGATCCAGGCAAGTATGCATAGTGGGGGGGGGGGGGGGGGGGGTGTAGGTGGGTGCATTGTGGAGACATTAGGAGGAATATTGCCCCATTGTTCTATTGAAAAAAAATCATAATCTTTATTTCCATTGTCATGAATTGTATCATCATCTAGGAGAACCTCAAACAATGGATCCAGGGTAACCTCACCGCTTGTGGTCGATCATTGTTTCTATTTGAAGAAATGGACAAAATGCACCCTGGGCTCATAGATGTCATTGTCCCCTTCCTGGGCCCGTCCTGGGTGGTGATTGGCTCAAATTACAAGAAGGCCATATTTATCTTCATAAGGTTAGTAGATGGGAATCATGGGATCATTCTTCAAGGATTTGAACAATTTCCTACATTAGACCCCTTTCACACTGGGGCTGCCCATGCGTTAAAGCACCGCCCGTTTTAGCGGCGCTTTACCTCTGTTTGAGCAGCGATTTTCGGTCGCTAGCGGGTTAAAACGTCTGTTGCGGCGTTTCGGAAGTGCTTCCCATTCATTGCAATGGCCAGGGTCATTTTTGGAGCGCTGTATACAGCGCCCCCAAAGATGCTGCCTGCAGGACTTTTTCTAATGTCCCACAAGTGCACCGCCCAGTATGAAAGCACTCGGGCTTTCACATTCAGGAGACATGGGAGGCAGTTTACAGGCGCTATTTCTAGCGCTAAAACGCCTGAAAACTGCCTCAGTGTGAAAGGGGTCTTGGTTATAGAGATTCTTATCCTAAAAGAAAAACCTCTCTGCCTGCTGATACTCACCGCACATCCCACCGCTCTGTGCCTCCACCTGAACTCTCAGGAAAAAAAAAATGGCACTTTCACGTATTGGGGAACATGTGGCCTTCAGGATGAGCAGCCAAATGCTAGAGAGGCGCATTGTCATAAGAGCAAAGAGAAGACCTTTTGTAAGATACAACATGGAGCTTACACAAGGTTAGGACTCCCAGCTCTGATGGTGGAACAGATAAGTGGGGGATTGGAGCAAAGGTGATTATCGGTGGGTAGGGGTTCTTTTAAGAGAACCTGTTACTTTACCCTGAATGGGCTATGGGACGGCTTCTTTGTAGTGTGACCCTGTTACTATTGTAAACCTTTTCAGGCAACACATACTAGGGGTGTCCTAAAAGTTCACAGCCCGGCATTCAAGGGGTGACCACATAGACTTGAAACTGTACCACCGCACCAAACCACTCTTGCAGATGTTCAGCGCTGAAAATGGCACATCAGCGCTATACGGTTTTCATGAGCTCCTTGCAAATTATTCACTGCTCCCGGAGTCGAGTCGAAAATGGAGAAAGCGGAAGGCTTGGAGTGTTTCATCAGTGGGTAAAGTGATGGCGGCAGTTTTCTGGGATTGCTGCTGCACACCCTCAGAACCCCAGAAGACTGTTGCCATCGCTTTGCCTGCTGATGGATCGCTCCGAGACGCCGCCTTCCACTTTATCCAACTCCGGGGGAGCCAAACGTTTACAAGGAGCACATGAAAACCACATAACGGCCATGCACCAATTGAGTGCCGGACATGGCTTGCTGCGGTCCTAAAGGTTCATATGTGTGTGGTCACTCCTTCCGTGTTAAGCTGTGAACTTTTGGGATTACTCTCGTACCTGTAAAAGAACAAGATAAATATTTGTTGTTCCTGCAGCCAGCATTGGTTTTGTTTGATACAATGTTTTTATAACTTTTTTTTATAAACTGATAAATAGACAAAAAAAAATTATGAATTTTAGATCTGTTCTGTCCCTTTACATAGTAGGTGAGGTTGAAAAAAGACACAATTCCATCAAGTCCAACCTATGTGTGTGATTATATGTCAGTATTACATTGTATATCCCTGTATGTTGCGGTCGTTCAGGTGCTTATCTAGTAGTTTTGTGAAACTATCAATGCTCCCCGCTGAGACCACCGCCTATGAAAGGGAATTCCACATCCTTGCCGCTCATGCAGTATAAGGGTTAAACTGCCTTTTTTCTAATTTTAGTGAATGGCCACATGTCTTATTAAATTCCCTTTCCTGTAAAAGCTTTATCCCTATTGTGGGGTCACCAGTACAGTATTTGTAAATTGAAATCATATCCCCTCTCAAGTGTCTCTTCTCCAGAGAGAATAAGTTCAGTGCTCGCAGCCTTTCCTCATAATTAATGTCCTCCAGACCCTTTATTAGCTTAGTTGCCCTTTCCTGGACTCGCTCCATTTCCAGCACATCCTTCCTGAGGACTGGTGCCCAGAACTGGACAGCATACTCCAGGTGCGGCCGGACCAGAGTCTTGTAGAGCTGGAGAATTATCGTTTTATCTCTGGAGTTGATCCCCTTTTTAATGCATGCCAATATTCTGTTTGCTTTGTTAGCAGCAGCTTGGCATTGCATGCCATTGCTGAGCCTATCATCTACTAGGACCCCCAGGTCCTTTTCCATCCTAGATTCCCCCAGAGGTTCTCCCCCCAGTGTATAGATTGCATTCATATTCTTGCCACCCAAATGCATTATTTTACATTTTTCTACATTAAACCTCATTTGCCATGTAGTTGCCCACCCTATTAATTTGTTCAGATCTTCTTGCAAAGTTTCCATATCCTGCCGAGAAGTTATTGCCCTGCTTAGCCTTCTTCCACTAGCTACCAGTGAATGTCTTCTCACAGCTAGAAGCACGCAGCACAGCCAGGTCATCACTGTCCAAATGGAACATACACTATATTACCAAAAGTATTGGGACACCTGCCTTTACGCGCACAAACTTTTTTTTTTTTTTTTTTTTTTTTTAACAATCAGGAGTGCTTTATTGAAAAGTATAAAATGCAGTACCGAAGAAAAAAGGAGTAAACAGACCATGTGTATAGAAGTACATACAATTACAGATCATATATTTGACTAGAGGTAAACTCTTGCTCACATAATAGTTATCATACTACTTTCAAAACATCTACACAAATTCGCTTAGTATTTACTTATAACCATGCTAGATAATCCTATCAGGCACATCAATACATTGTCAGCTAATCCATGGTAACCAAACCTTATCGAACTTCCAAGGGCACCCCCGACTAGTATACGTCAGTCTATAGAGGGGCAAAGCGTTATTAATTCTCTTTTCCCAGGAGGATAGGGTCGGGGGGCCAGCAGAGGTCCATCTAGCAAGGATCTCTTTTTTGGCGTAATAGAAGAGGAGCGAAATTAAAATTTTACTATGATGCGACCTGTGTTCATCCTCATGTATTCCCAATAGGGCTATCTCAGGTGTTTTTGGAACAGACAAGTCCATTCTAAGATTTAAATGATCATACACTCCCAGCCAGAACTTTGACAATGCAGGACAGTCCCAGAACATATGCAGATATGTGCCAATCTGGGTTTGGCATCTAGGGCAATGTGGATCCCTATCAGGGTATATTTTGGATAGTCTCGCTGGCATGAAATAGACCCTATGTAAAAATTTTATTTGTGTCAGTTTATCTCCGGCCGATATTACCAGTTTGGGACCTTGCTCCAGACAGGTCTCCCAGTCCTCTCTATCCAAAGTAGGGATGTCAGATTTCCAAGTATTCCACAACCTGTCCATCTTGGGTATCTCCCTAGGCAGCAGCGTATTATATATGGCTGATAGGGGTTTCACTAGATCATTACTGGACAACAGGTCTTCTAACGGGTCTAATTGTAGGAGAGGAGGGACAGGAAATTGTGCCCGAGTCGCATGGCGTAATTGAGCGTACCGGAAAAACATCCATCCCGGAAGCCTATACGTCCTTATCTCTTAGGGTTTTGATCCCAAATCCTGCCCACAACTGAGGATCAGGAATTGTTCGATAATGGGGCAACTGAGGATTTCCCCAAAGAGGCTGGACAGGCGCCCATCGTCCTACAAGGGAGAAACTCCTTCTAGCCATCCTCCATATGCGCACAAACTTTAATGACATCCCAGTCTTAGTCCGTAGGGTTTAATATTGAGTTAGCCCACCCTTTGCAGCTATAACAGCTTCAACTCTTCTGAGAAGGCTGTCCACAAGGAGTGTCTATGGGAATGTTTGACCATTCTTCCTAAAGCGCGTTTGTGAGGTCAGGCACTTATGTGGATGAGAAGGCTTGGCCCGGAGTCTCTGCTCAAATTCATCCCAAAAGTGTCCTTTCAGGTTGAGGTCAGGACTCTGTGCAGGCCAGTCACGTTCTTCACCCCAAACTTGCTCATCCATGTCTTTCCCTCTGGGAAAACAGTGATTATTGCTAGTGGCTATAACAGATACTGCCAATAATCGCATATAAAATCAGACAGGCTGGTTGTACCCAAGTTGAACGATCAATTAACGTGGGTACACTCAGATTGCCCATACATGTCTTAAATCTTGGCTGCTTACTGCTGAAGATTCTAATTGTCTATGGCCAGTTTTAGATACAGCCCAAAATGAACAGTTTGATGAGCTGTCCAAAAAAGAAAGCATACTGTATTTAGTAGTAAGTGTTGTACCATCTCAGAGCTCCCCACCAGCCACTGACAACTTCGGGCAACGAGCTTCTGGGTCTCAATCGCCAGCCACTTTCATTGGCTGGGCGGGGATGATGTCACTCCTGCACATGTGTAGGAGATCCGTTAGCTTCGGCATTGCCGATTTTTGTACAAGGGAGGAAAGGCAGGTAGGTAACTTTAATGCAGAAGAGACAAAGCAGGTCTCTTCTGCATTAAAAATCCTGCCTGTTCGCTCATTTTAATTTTGTACATAAAGTTTCACTTTTACATTGAAGATTTTATACAAGTGATGGTAAACATTTCAGAAAATGTTTAAAAGAAAATGACCAAAAACTGCTGTCTTTGAGATGTGTAGTCCACTAATATACTTGTGTTTGCAGCAATTCAGGAGGAGATGACATTAATCAAGTAGCTCTGAAATTCTGGAGAGAACGCAGAGACAGAGAAGAGATCCGGCTGAGTGATGTAGAGTCTGCTATAACCAACACTGTGATATCTGACCATGAACGTGAGTTCAGTTTACCATCATAGACCAAACCCTATATTGTGCTTGTGGCACTGAACCACCCTCCACATTTGGGAAAAAAAAT
This sequence comes from Aquarana catesbeiana, assembly GCF_042186555.1. Classification (NCBI taxonomy): domain Eukaryota; kingdom Metazoa; phylum Chordata; class Amphibia; order Anura; family Ranidae; genus Aquarana; species Aquarana catesbeiana. The sequence continues at coordinate 293,109,355 of NC_133332.1, read as the reverse complement.
ATATACAGTTAAGTCCATATATATTTGGACACAATAAATTTGAAGTGCAGACTTTCAGCTTTAAATATCAAGTACAAATTTTAGAAACCTACAACCATTTTTATACACAGTCCCCCCATCTTCAGGGGCTCAAATATAATTGGACAAATGAATATAATCATAAATAAAATGTTCATTTTTAAGATTTTGTTGAGAATCCTTTACTAATGACTGCCTGAAGTCTGGAACCCTTGGAAATTACCAAAGACTGGGTTTCCTCCTTTCTAATGCTTTGCCAGGCTCTAACTGCAGCTGTCTTCAGTTGTTCTTTGTTTGTTTCTGCCTTTAGTTTTGCCTTCAGCAAGTTAAATGCATGCTCAATTGGGTTGAGATAAGGTGATTGACTTGGCCATTGCAGAATATTCCACTTCTGTTCCTTCAAAAGCTCCTGGGTTGCTTTTGCAGTGTGTTTTGGATCATTGTCCATCTGGATGGCGCTTCACAGTACAATCAACTTTGCTGCATTTGGCTGAATCTGGGCTGACAGTATATCTGTAAACACTGCAGATTACATCCAGCTGCTTCTGTTTTCTGTCACATCATCAATAAACACTGGTGTCCCAGTGCCACTGGAAGCCATGCATGCTCATGTCATCACACAGTCTCCACTATGTTTTACAGACTATGTTGTGTGCTTTGGATCACAAGCTGTTCCAAGCCTTCTCCACACTTTTTTTTTTTTTTTTCCCCTCATTCTGGTGCGGATTAATCTTGGCTTCATCTGTCCAAAGAATGCTTTTCCAGAACTGGTCTGGCTTTTTTAGATGTTTTTGGCAAAGTTCAATCCTGGCTTTTCTATTCTTCAGGCTTATGAATGATTTGCACCTTGTGGTGAACCCTCTGTATTTGCTCACGTGAAGTCTTCTCTTGATTGTAGACTTTGACAATGATACACCTAGCTCCTGGAGAGTGTCCTTCACTTGTCTGGATGTTGTGAATGGGTTTTTCTTTACCATAGAGAGGATCCTGTGATCATCCACCACTGTTGTCTTCCATGGACATCCAGGCCTTTTTATGTTGCTGACCTCACCAGTGCGTTCTTCTTTCCTCAGAATATGCCAAACTGTTGATTTGGTCACTCCCAATGTTGCTGCTATCTCTCCGATGGATTTGTTTTGTTTTTGAAGCCTTACAATGTCCTGTTTCACTTGCATGGACAGCTCCTTTGAACGCATGATGTAGGTTCACAGCAATAGATTCAGAATGCAAATACCACACTTAGAATCAATGCCAGACCTTTTACCAACTTAATTGATGAAGAAATAACGAAAGAGTAGCCCACACTTGGCCATGTAACAGCTTTTGATTCAATTGTCCAATTATTTTTGGCCCCTTGAAAAAGGGGGATGGCTAGGCCTAAGAGCTGTAATTCCTAAACCCTTCCTCCGATTCAGATGAACATACCCTCAAATTAAACCTGAGAGTGTGCACTTTCAGCCCATATCCATTATATAACTATAGCTTGAATATGTTTTGATAAGTACCTGGGGAAAAAAAATGAAATTGTGCCTGTGTCCAAATATATATGGCCCTAACTGTATATATAATATGTGTGTGCGTATACTCATATTAAACTGCATGGATGGAGGTGTCTCCCCCTGATGGCTGTTGTATTCAGACAGTGGTAGCGTTTCTGGCTGAATCAGATTGGATGCAGTCAATGTTCAGCTGACAATTTTGCACTCCGCTCCTTCAAAAAAAAAATTTTTTTTTCATTTTGCTAATCAAAATTTTTTTTCATTTTGTGGTGCCGATAGGGTTACCCGCAGCTTGATTCCTGCTGCGTCAGCTGAAATTTGAATGGTGAATGGCCAGCCTTAAAGTGATTCTAAAGGAAAGAATTAAAAATACAAACATGTCATACTTGCCACATTGTGCAAAGGTTTTGCACAGAGCAACCCTTATCCTTCTTTTTTATTTTTTTATTTTTTTTTTTGGGTCCTCCACTAGCGGTCCTGGCCCCTCCTCCTTGCTGCGTGCCCCCAATAGCAAGGCTTTTGCTATGAGGGCACTCTAGCAGGCTCGCTCCTGTGGCTCTTTGTGTCCATTTATACACAGATTTCGGCTTGGCTGCTCCCTCCCCGCTTTCTCCTCATTCACTCACTGGCTATAATTGATATGAACGGGAGCGTGTGAGCCAGTGAGGAGAGAGAGAGAGACCCAGGAGAGCCATCGGCAGAATACAATAGCTTAGTAGGAATGAATGTGTGGATGGAGGAATCGGCTTATTTATTTATTTTCCTTCAACCCACTGGATGAATGAGGAAAAAACGAATGAATCATGTGAGGCCTGCCTAAGATAGAAGCTATCCCCTCATTGATTTGTTTTTTTTTTTTTTTTTTTAATATATGTACATCTTCTTTGGCAGATGGATTCTGGCAGTCTGAGATCATCAAGCAGAACCTCATAGATGTCATTGTGCCTTTTTTGCCCTTGCGTCCTCACCACATCAGACAGTGCATTCGCAATGAGCTGGCACAGCAAGGCTTATCTATTGAAGAGGATATTGTTCCGTCTGTAGCAGACAGTCTGGTTTACATTCCTGAAGATGAAAAGGTTTTCTCATCAACGGGCTGCAAAACCGTACCGTCCCGCCTCAACTACTACTTGTGAGCACCTGCTCTGAGTGCAGGCAGAGGAGACTTGGAGACATCTCTGAGCAATGTGTCACACTTCATCTCTCTAGAACCACCTATGAGTCTCCCCATGTTGGGAGATACTGGCTGCTAATGACCCAGTGTCTGGTTATCTAGAGAGACTGCTGATTGTCACGTACAAAGTTCAGGGTGTTATGAGGGTTTTATCGAAATATTGGATAAATGACCTGTTTACAAGGACTGAGCTGGATATCGAGAAATGTGTCTCACATCTCATATTTATTTACACAATGGAAGGTGCCACATGCTGACACTGTAGGAGTCAAGGTACAAGTATGTGGAAATGACAGAGGTCAGCATTGGTTGACTTGTTGTCTAGCGATCTCCACTTACTGTAGAAAAGGGAATGATGATTTCCAGTTTTTAATGAATAGTATTTTGTTGATTAAAATGTATCTTTGATCAGGTTCTGCTGGGTTACAGAACCAAATATTGTTTCTTTGAAGGAGAACATGAGAGATAGAGTGCTGGTGGAGCCATACCCTGTTCTCCTATGTACCATTTGGATGCCAGGTCAGAATAATATTTCTAATAAACTTGGAAGACCTTTTTAATCCTTTATCAAATGGACCACAGGTCTGTGTGTGAGATCAGTTATCTATACAGGTGGTATCATATAGTGGGTGACTATCTTTTATTCAGGCAGGGTCAAATGAGAGCTTGTCCAACCTGAAGATGTCCATGCAAAATGCTCTGTATTTACCAATGTATGGAGGAGTTCCTGTCCTCCCTGAGTTTACTTGCACTTCATCTTCAGGAATGGACATTGTATTTCTTTTCCATAAATCAATCTTTGCAACACTAGGAATTGAATTGGACCAGAATAGAAAACAGATGACCTCGCTAATGCTTCTTCACAAGTCCTCTTTAATTCAAGTCTGAATAGACCATGATGTTCTTGTAAGGGTCTAAAGCTATTAAGTGTCTTCCTTGATTCAAAGTTCATAGGACTCTCCTATGGAAATTGTATATGAAAAGGAGAATTTGAGTGGTTGTGATTAGGGTTGGATGCTGAAAACAAGCACCATTGGCAATTTAGTGCTCTTCATAAACCTCTTGTAAAAGCACAACTGACCACACCTAATAGGGGGCTTTGTGACAGGTGCCACACTCCAGGATAAACCTGAAAAAAATTGTGCTTGTGTTACACCTCATAAAAAAACACAACAGTGACCTAAAGTAATACAAAATGCAATGTGCAATATTCTGTGAAAAATCATATTGATAAATAATGATAAAAAAAATGTTCAATTCATAGTGCAAATTGTCCAAGAGTGAAAAAAACAGCCCCTTTTTGAGGTTGAGAAATTAGTAATCCAAGAAGCCAAGCGAAGATTGGTGAAATTCTTTCCCTCCACCATAAAGGACCAACACCCAGATAAGATGTCCTCTTACCTGAGCACAAGGACCCCCTGAGGCCAGGCAGATCAAACAGGCTTTTGGGGAATGTTTCCCTGTATCAACGCTCCAGCTGATATCGACCAATCACATGAATGATACCTTGACATACGACTCCAAAGGTGCAATGCATATGGATAAAAAAAAAAAAACACTAGTTAAGGTTTTACACTAAGTTGGATCCTTTATTAAAAACGAATACTACATTGTATGAAAGATTCATGCGCATGTTTCAAGCAATCTCGGGCAAGGAAAATGGCTTCCAATTCCAGGTGACGCGATGACGTAACCAAGCCGCTCCGTCCGGCACACTCCAGGGACCTGCAATGTCACAGATTGTTTTCTAATCCATCAGCTGTCCTAACAGCAGTGGGTCCCTGTGACCTGTGTAGCAACTTGCACTGCAACCGCTGTGATAAAATCCTTCCATTCCACCTACAAATGACTTCCATGACTAGGAGGAAGCAGATGGTGCATGCATTATGGTCCGTATAAGATAAAAAAGCTCTTCATCTTCTAAAGCCCAACTCAAGCCAAAATGTTTTACAGTATTGTGTTTGCTTAGAACCTCTGTTGCGTTTTTTTTTTTTTTTGTTCTGTGTCTTTGGCAGCACAGGAAGTGATGAAAATTCTATCCTCATTTTTAGTTCAGTGCAGAAAAGTCCGACCTCCTGACAATGGGGTTGATTTACTAAAACTGGAGATTGCAAAATCTGGTGCAGTTGTACATGGTAGCCAATCAGCTTCTAACTTTAGCTTGTTCAATGACGCCTTGACAAAATAACCTGGAAGCTGATTGGTTTCTTTGTAGGGCTGCACTAGATTTTGCACTCTCCAGTTTTCATAAATCAACCCTTATGTTTTTATTGCTATATCTGAATTCCTGTCCTGATGATAACTGTATCCCCATCTCTTGTATGGGTGTCAAAGAGACAGGGAGTGAGGAAAAAATCTTCCCAATAGGGTTGTAGACAGAATTTCTGACTCTTGCCCCAAAACTGGAAAAAAAACAAACATTTTAGCTGTAGATGTACTTTTATAATACTAGATCATTATATTTCCAATATGCAATGGCCAGCACCAGTGGGAACATCACTTGCCATATATCCTGTCATCCTTTTATTATTTTGTTAGTCACTGACCCAGAAGAAGCATTTGCATTAGGTGGGGTAAAAAAAGTACCGACCCCATACACACTATTCGATTTTCTGCAGATTTTTGTCTTCAGATTTACCAAAACCATATAATATAAATGAAGAGTTTCAATTGTATGCAATCGAGCAGGCCCTATCGCTACATGGTTTTGCTAAATCTGAAGACAAAAATCTAATAGTGTATAAGGGTCTTAAGCAGTGTACACACGACCGGACTTTTCGACAGCAAAGTCAGCATAATGTGCTAGTATGCACAGAATATTAGGAAGTTGTGGAATAATGGAAATTACCGCGCTAGAACGAAAAAGAACCACATAAAATAAAGCAGCTGCTAAAACTGTGAGCTACACACATGTACAGATATGAAATTCAATGTAGCAGCGCTATAAAAATAAACACAAAACACAAGAAAAAATAGTGACTGATCCAAAACAGTGAATGTATGTGAGCTACAACACAGCAACATGTGTAAAAATAATGAAAATGAATAAACAGTCCATAAAAAAACACATCAATTTAGATTCTTGTGATATACACCTCTCAAAGACAGAGCACCTCCACCACATAGAATGCGTGCTTACCAAAAGGCAAATTTTTAAGATACTGTGGCTAAATACCCAGCCAGGGCCTCTATCTACCCAGGGGGATGTTGAATGTCCACAGGAATTGCAACTTGAACTGTGCACCAAAAGACCGGGGAAACTCGAATATCAAACCACCAGGGGGATAGGTCAGGCGTCGCCCAGAAAAGCAAGAAGACTCTCCATAGTGTAAAACGTACCAAAGGTTTATGAAAACTAAAAAATATTGCACTTACAGAAGTGATGTTGTAACAACGATCAAGAAAAAAATAGCCAGCTGGCTTGCGAACACCCATCCACTGAGTACAGCGCAATGACGTCCGCACGTCAACCTCCCTATGCGCGTTTCTTCACAAGCTGACGCCTCGGGGAACGTGACAAAACGTGCGTAGGGAGGCTGACGTCATCGTGGGTGTTCGCAAGCCGGCCGGCTGTTTTTTTTCTTGATCGTTACAACATCACTTCTGTAAGTGCAATTTTAATAGATCTAATAAACCTTTGGTACGTTTTACACGATGGAGAGTCTTCTTGCTTTTCTGGGCAACGCCTGACCTATCCCCCTGGTTGTTTGATGTTCGAGTCTCCCCGGTCGTTTGGTGCACAGTTCAAGTTGCAATTCCTGTGGACATGCAACACCCCCCCCGATAGAGGCCCTTGCTGGGTATTTAGCCGCAGGCTCTTAAAAGCTTGTCTTTTGGTAAACGTGCATTCTATGTGGTGGAGGTACACTGTCTTTGAGAGGTGTATATCACAAGAATCTACAGTGATGTGTTTTTTTATGGACTGTTTATTAATTTTCATTATTTTTACACATGTTGCTGTGTGCTGTAGCTCACGTACATTCACTGTTTTGGATCATTTATTTATTCTATTTTATTTATGTTTATTTTTATAGCGCTGCTACATTGAATTTCATTAGGAAGTTGTACTTGCACTATATTGATCCCAGACACAAACGAAACGACTATACGGGCGCGGCCACGCAAATTTCAAAACAGAACGAGGCAGAGGAAGACGTTCCTTTTGTCTGGGTTTGTATATCCAGCACTAAGTAGCTTATAATATATTGGAGAGAATTTTTGTGGCTGTGAATCGAGGATAATGACATTTTTAAATGATCTTGAAAGGTATTGCAAAGCAGAACATGTCTATGACTTATAATGCAGAGACTGAGCCATGTTAAGCTTTCTGACATTCGTTCAGATCGCATAATTCAAATGGTCCTTTTAATGCTGTTTCACCATAGTAAAAAAAAAAAAACATTGAAATGCAATACTTGGAATGATGTGGTTTGTTTGGGATTTACCACTTACCGACCGGCCACTGTATATATACGTCATTACTTTAAAGATGGATATCTCGGTAACTGCAGCAGCTGCTGCCACAACCGAGATATCCATCTTTAGGGCCGGCGGTTCTGTAGACGATAATGGTGGTCTCTGCGGTGGGTTCGCCGCGAGATCAACGTTATCGGCCGCGGGAGAGGTGCCACCCCCCCTCCCACCACTCTCCCGCGCCCTCCGCCGCTTACCGGAGCCATCGGGTCCTCTCACTTCCTCAGTATGGAGACGAGTGAGGCTAAGATGGCGCCCACCCGTCTCCATACCATAGGACGGGTCAGCTTACTATAGTTACGTCAGCTCCGCCCACTTGTCTTAAAGGCACATAACTTTACTGTTGTCTTATTTTTTTATTCAAAAAAGTGAATTTTTTCCAAAAAAAGTGCGCTTATAAGACTGCTGCGCAAATACGGTGCAGAAAAAAGTATTGCAATGACAGCCATTTTATTCTCTAGGGTGTTAGAAAAAAAACAATATATAATGTTTGGAGGTTCTAAGTAATTTTCTAGCAAAAAAAAATTGTTTTAAACACCTAAAATCCAAAACGAGGCTGGTCTTTAAGTGGTTAAAGGAAACATGTATGGGGAGTATCACAGAGGTTGCCATTGATGGCCTCCTGAGACACAAAAGTAAGAGGAAAATCCCACCTTAGACAGCTGTCGCCAGATCAGGTGACCCCATTGGGAGATTTCCCTTAGCCCTGGTTCACACCAGTGAGGCTTTGAAATCGTGCTACTTCTGTGCGACTTCAAAGTTGCAGATCAGTGCAATTTGGACCTCCGATTTCATTGCAGCCAGCAACTTAATGTAACAGAAGTCAGTGCAGGTCACAATGAAATTGCTAAAAAGTAGTGCAGGAACCTTTTCCTGAATCTCAACAATTTGAATGGTTCCATTGCCGGCAATAGGTTGCGACTTGTCAAGTGATTTTGAACTGTTAAATCACATGACAAATTGCACTGGTGTGAGCCAGGGCTCAACCTGTTGTGCCAGCAGCCACCATAAGAGGATCGATTATCACTAAGACAAATTGTGTCAATCTACAGAGACATACAATGTAAAAAAAATCCTGACCTAGGCCCCAACCTTTCCTTGCTTTACACAAATTATAAATCAAGTTTCATGGAGTTCTATTCAGAACAAAGTATAGCCCAGCAAATGTTGGTTGATCTCTAAGGTATTTACCCAAGCAAAAGGTTTTCCTTTAAGTGGGAGTAAATTCCCATACATAATTGTATGTAAATACTAAGGCTTAGATATTTACTGCACATGCAGCCGGTTACGTCACCAACAAATGCGCTGTAAAGGAACGGCCACCTGGGCTGTTCCTTCAGAGTGCTGCGGCGTAAACGGCAGCTCCCGCGCACATGCATGGGAGTGACGTCATCGTGGCTCCGGCCACTCACACAGCCAGAGTACGTGAACCCGGAAGGAAGAACAGGTGAAGATGGAAGCCTTGTAACAGCTCGCAGCTGGGAGGGCTTCGTTCTAAGGTAAGTTTCATATAATGTGCTAGTATGCGATGCATATTTTTTTCTGGCTTTGTCTGCTTTTGTCCCTAAAAAAACATCAGAGGGACTTAAAACAATATAAAGAAGGGAAGGTGTATGAGTGGAAAGATGATCCAGAAGCCGTACTATCTAGGGAAACGTCACCAGAAAGAGAGGATTACAAGAGGTTAGAAATGTACCCAGTAATGTCAGAGGAGGAACTAATATTACTAGTAGAGACTCACATGGATACCAAGAGCAGGCATCATCCCAATGGAATGACATTAGAGGGGGCCATCCCAATGGTAGATCGGGGGCTAACCAGTCCAATCACTATAGAGGAAGTGCTGGTTATGGATTTGGTGTGAGCACATCTAACAGGTACTCTCCCCTTAGAGTAACATCCTCACCTGGTTATCATAACAGAGAAGGATCCCCAGCCCCAAATGATTATAATGGGTATGGGACCTCTCTGCGAGGGGATAGGCCACCTCTATGCACAAAATGGATATAGAGATAAGCCCCCGTATAGAACGCAGGGGGGTAGATTTAAAGGGAACAACAAAAGCAGGGGATCTTTCAGACCCTATTGCCAACCACAAGGGGAATAGAGGGAGTGGAAAGAACCCTGTTGTTCACCCCAACAGTACAAGAAGAAAAAGAGGATGTAGAGGTGGGAAAAAGAAAGAAAAAGAGCAGTTTAGATATAGGACTATTTAACCTTGCAGGTGTTCAGTTCTCAAAGGATGAATTATTGGGCCCTAAAATATGCTCCTGCAAAGTTTATAGATAAATTTGAACTTTACATAGATATAGAAAATTTTTCAAGGAAGCTTAACATGCGCGTATGCTAATAAAATACGTAAAATAACTGGCTTATCACCCAAGTAGTTTTAATACTATGCTGTTACTATGTAACTACCTCACCACTATGGACGATATAGCCAACTCAAGATACAATGTTGTTATGTGGCTTACTAGTGTTACTTTCCTTTTTTTCTTTTCCTTTCTTTTTTTTTTGTGATTGATAAAAAGCTGTCTCTTGGTCCAGTTAAGCCCCATTGATTTACTAAGTTTACCATATATATTATATGTGACCTTTAAAATTTGAAATTTAGTCATTTAGTGTTTTTGTTCCTGAAATATTATATGGAATTGAAAGCGGTATGTATATATGTATACCATATATATATGATTCCGGTATAATCGCAGGTTGCTACATTAGTCTTTTCCTTTATTTTTCCAGCCTACTTATATTGGACAATAGCAGTGGTTGTAGATCTAGGTGCCCTTGTTTTAACCCATTATTTTCTACACATTATGTAAGTATACCCATTAGGCCAATATAAGCCACTTGCTGGACATATAATAGTTGTCCATGCAATATTTGAGAGCTAAAACTTTATATAATCTTACTTCAGCCCGGTCTATGTGTGTCCCCTGTGGCCATGTGGCGCCCTTTCTCCACTCTGGTGCTGACGGTCAAATGGGGGTCCATGGGTAATTGCCCGGGTAAGCTGGGGACGGTGTTGACAGAGGGAATTTTAGTAAAATTAAATAATGTTAACAATTGTACTGATCTATATTGTATGATTAATTCAATTAAATATTATGTTTTTTGCTTTGTTGTAGTTTAAAGAGGAAGTTAAATCTTCTTGTTTAATTGTACCTACAGATAAGCCGATAATAAGGCTTACCTATAGGTACTGTAAATATCTCCTAAACTTGCACAGTTTAGGAGATATTTACCATATACACCGCTAATGACGGGTGGACGTTCCTTCAGGGCCCTGTAGCGTGACCAGCGGCTCCCACACGCATGCAGCTCATCGCAGCTCCGGGCAATCACAGCGCTGGAGCCTGCGAACCTGGAAAGAACACCGGGGAAGATGTCTGCTGTCTCAGTGGTGTGGGGGAGGGCGGCTGCAGGGCTTTGTTCTAAGGTAAGTATTTCATAATGATTATAATTAAATATAAATATATCTTCATAATGAGCTAGTATGCAATGCATACTAGCTCATTATGCTTTTGTCTTACAGGTTTTTTTTTTGTTTTTGTTAGGGTTGACAACCTCTTTTTAATAAGTAGTAATGGTCTTCAAATCCCCTGAAGAAGCCATTATTGGCGAAACATGTCAGGATCAGACACCACATAGCGAGCATCTACTCCACACATTATTGTGACTATATAACGGGTGTGTGTAATGTATTCCTTTTTAATGATCATGTTTTAAGTATGTGATAGATAAACTTTGAAAGTTTTATAAATGGGAACGATGTTCCACACCTGGAGGGCTTGTCCTAAAATTAAGCTCTACTGGACAAGAGTACATCCTGTACCCAAGAATGCAATTATAGAGATTCACAGACATACTCAGATACTTATCTTGTACATGTTCCTGGTCGAAAAAAAAATACCCATAGCAAGGGCATGGAAGTCATCTGTGGTCTAAATGTTTTTTTTCCTTCATTTTAACTTGTCGTTACCTATATCAGTGGTTCTCAACCTCAGTCCTCGAGTACCCCCTATGGTCCATGTTTTCAGGTTTTTCCCTTACTTTGAAACAACTGATTTAAATCAATATCAATGACATGGCATTGATAAGAGCTATTTTACCTAAGGGAAGCTCCCAAAACATGGCCCGTTGGGGGTACTTGAGGACTGAGGTTGAGAACCATTGATACAGGTAACAACAAGAATTGGAATGTTCATGCCTCCCTACATGTGACCACCGGGTTTTATAGCTGGAACAATATCAAAACCAAAGAGTTTGCCTTGCAGAGGCCTCCTCAGACCTGTCTTGCTACTTCTATACCATGAAAAAAAAGCTGTCAAGACTCAGGCCCTACTCTTGGCTCTACTTGATGGCTTTCCACTCTTTGTACAATGTGTGCCTTTGCTATGGCCCTTACTAATGTTTCATCATGAATGAACAGGAGACATTTGTTTCTAATGTTCTTTATTGAAAATAATAAAAATGGTTGAAACAGAAATTAAGATTTCTATCCCGTCCTCCCTTATCTGTTTCATAAGATGCTATATCCTTAAAGTTGTAATAAATAATGGAGACTGAACATCATTCTGCATATCAAAATGAATGGGAAATATACCATATTTGTTTTGGAGTGCCAATAAGGTAATATCATTGTAGCTCAGCTAGTTTCTCTTGTTGTTGCGTATCTAAGTCAACTTTTGATAGCGGTGTCTTTATGCCCTATACATCTGTTTTTTCAATATAAGAAATGCTCCGAAAAGTACAGACATACTTTGATTTATGTGATCTAAGGTATTTGTTAATTGGATGTTGTCTGGTTACATACGTATATAAAGGGTCTGTCTCGTACCAGACTGAGGCTGGGTTCACACTAGTGCGAATTGGATTCAGGTTTCTCCACATCCAATTCGCATGTCAGGAAATTGTGACTGGCTCTCAATGGAGCCAGGTCACACATCTCCAGGACGGCTGCGGAGCGGTTTGAAGGCATCTTCTAGTCTGTTTCAGATCCGATTCCAGCCAAAAACTCAGCCCTGATTTATTCTTGAAAAAGAGAACAGGGAGACACAGGACCCCCGCTGTGAGCCGCTTCGCACAGCAGTGTGAACCCAGCCTCAGACTTGCTTTCTGGCTTCTATCAGAATACTTGACAGTATGCTCAGCATCAACCCGTCACTCTTTTTCACTCAAATTATGATAAAATGTGGGCAGGTATGGTTTATTAGCAGCCAGGATTTGTCCATCAACTGTGATAACCTCTAAGAAGAATGCACATCCACACATTACTGCAGATCTGGTTCTTCATTCTTTTTGTTTCTGTGAAAGTGGTTCCTATCAATAATGATTTCACAAGAAATAATGAGATTTTATTAAGCAACAGCTCAAGATTATAATACAGCAACATTTTCAAAGTGAACCTTGTCCTGGCACAAATCATCAATAGTAATAAATTAGAGACATTTGTAAGCTCTGATGACCCAATAAAACAGTGTTGACGAGTCTCACTAAGAAATTAAAAGCTTGAAGTGTTTGGGAGTGAAAATGATTGAAAAATGGGAATTTCTTTTCTACTCCCTTTACCCCATTAAGTCTTTTTCATTGTAAGGCCCCTTTCACACAAGCGGACCATTCAGGTCCGCCTGTGAGTTTTTTAGGCAGACCTGAACGGACGTTCCATACAGTTCTATGGACTGACGGATGTCAGCGCTGACATGTCTGCTGACATCCGATCTGCTAAATTCAGGTGGATGGAAACCCTATTTTCCATCCGTCTGGCGGATCGGATTGGATGAAAATGGACAGGCGGATCCGTTTTCATCCGATCCCGGAGAGTGGAGATCTGTGGGCTGAGACGGACCTGTCATCTGCCGGCTCAGCAGGGATCAACTGAGCGATCCCAGCTGAGCAAGTGGAGTCCGTCAAAAATAGACATTATGTGTGAAAGGGACCTAAGGCTGGCCATACATTATACAATTTTCTTGTACAATTTTCCTTTAGATTTATCAAAACCATCTAATACGAGGTCAAATCTAAACACAATTTGTATGCAATCGGGCAGTTTAAGATGAAGGTAAATCTAATCCTGCGTACACACGAGCGGACTTTCCGGCAGACTAGGTCTGACGGTCTTTCCGATGGATTTTCTGACTGGGTCCGACGGACTTTCCGAACCAACGGACTTGGCCACACACGATAGGACTAAGTCCGTTCATAAGTCCATTCCGTTTGAACGTGATGCGTAAACGGGACTAAAAAAGGAATTTCAATAGCCAGTAGCCAATAGCTTCCCTTGTGTCGTATTTGGTCCGTTGGACCAGCACACAGACAGTTTTCCCAATTTTAGTCCGTCGGACTTTGAGTCCGTTGGACAGATTTGAAACATGTTCTATTTCTAGGTCCGTCGGATTTTTATCCCGAAAAGCTATCAGACTAGCCCACACACTATCGGATTGTCCGCCGGACTAATCCTGTCGGACCTAGTCCGCCGGAAAGTCCACTCGTGTGTAGGCGGCATTAGGGTGATTAAAAAAGAAAATTGTATAATGTATGGCCAGCTTTAGAGTGAGTCCACTTCTCCACTCTTTCTGGGTTGTAATTGGCTGGCTGTCATTTGTCTTTGTTACCTGTCAGCCATAGCAGCCCACAACAGATCAGTAAGGAGGAGAGGTGCACTTTTAGCTTCACAATGATAGCCAAGTGACAACTTATTGCTGGTTCAAAGCAACCCGAAGAAACTGAAATCTGCAGTTGAATATGTTATTTACAAAGAATAGATGGAATATCATTCTGCTTATGCTTAGTGTTGTAGAGATTACAATGGCACAATGTTAAAAATGGCAACTATTACTCTGCTGGCAGAGAAATTAAAAGTCACATATCAGTGAAAATCAGACAGGTGGACTGGAGCCGATCTCATTAACACCAAACAAAATGGAACAATGCAATAATGTACCTTCAAACAAAAGGGAACGTTTTATAGATGATTCTCTTTTTTTCCCTTGAACCAGCGGGTTGAAGAAAATGACTCAATTTATCCTTCCACACATTCAATGTGGATGGGGTAATCCTCCCGCTGTGCCTTTGTATTCTGACAGAGGGGAGACTTGCCTTAACATCAGAATACACTTATCAGTGTCGCCGGCTATAGCACTGATCGATTGGCAAAAATGCAACAGGGTGGTTGTAGTCGATCGGTAGATCAACTTCTGTACAACCGCTCTGCCCATACATGGATCGAAATTCGTCTGTTCCCTGCTGAACCAGCTGAATTTTGATCCATGTATGGCCAGCTTAAGACCTCATCTCCGTTCATGAATGTTAATGGGACAAGTGTGGCTATTTCTCATGGCTGCAGTTGCAGACGTGAGCTTGTCCTAACCATTTCAATACCATGACTTGTAAGGCACGTCCTTGGCATTAAAAGGGTACAGCATTTTTACTACTACATAGGAATATGCAAACAGTCCGTATCCATAGCGTGGTCACAGTGCTACTTTAAAGCTTATCATGCACATGGCAACAAGCTCACATCTGAGTGGTCCCGTTTACTGCTCAGTGTACCTCTGGTGATAAGTTACTGACTGAGGCTGTGTAGTACATCGGGTTTCTCCTCCTTATCTAGCATCAGTAGAACAACTGAAACTGCCCAGCTCATTGTCTTCTTATTTGTGATGTGAGTCTCAGTCTGTGATTGTTTTTTTTACCTCCAAATATGGTAAGGTAGACAATTCCCCTGTATAACCCCATTTCTATTCTATTTCTTCTTTAGTAATTTCGCCTCTACTTCCTACCAAAAAAAAAATAATATCTGTTGTCAGGTTGTCACAAAATCCTTCACTGTATCTTTAATTCCTGATGAGCTACTTTATTGTACGTCTATCAAAATTATATCAGAATTGGCTTGCTGCCAGATGTGGAAGATATTCCCGGTAATGCACTTTGTTTGGGTAGTCTGTCCTCTTGACTTATTGATAGCCGGCCCTAAAAGAAGAACACATACATTCAGGGTATCTTTTTCTGTATTCATAACTCTCACGAAATGACAGGTTACAATAATGGCTGTAAATACAGAAGACTCTGTGCGCCACCACAAAAAACTAAAAAAAAAAAAAAAAAAAAAATATGCAGAAAAATAATAAATACTAATAGTAAGAGGCTGCAGCATACACCAATAATGTGTTCCCAAAAGCAAGACAACAATTAATACAAAAATGTGTATTGCGGTACTCTCCAACGTACAGTATATAACCGTGCCTTGTACTTTACAATAAATCACTAAATATGCATAATCCTTTTAAAGGAGTTGTAAAGTCTTCTGAAAAACCTTCATGGCTGCAGCTGCCCCCCAGAGCCCCCCTTTTCCTTACCTGAACCCATCGGCGAACAGGAGCCCAGAAGCTCCAGCCGCTGTCTCGGGTCCTCATTGTATAGATTGATAGCAGTGGGAGCCATTGGCTCCCGCTGCTTTCAATCAAATCCAGTGACATGGGAGCCTGGGGCGGGGCCGAGTCCTTCTGTCTGTGTCAATGGACGCAGCAGTAGGACTCGGGAGCGCGCCTGCACGGGTGGAAATATATGGAAATTGGCTCTCCGTGGGGGCACTCCCCGAAGAGGAGGAGGAGCCAGGAGCGCCCGGGGGGACCCCAGAAAAGGAGGATTGGGGCCACTCTGTGCAAAACCCTTGCACAGAGCAGGTAAGTATGACATGTTTGTTATATATATATATTTTTTTTTTTAAAGGAACCTTTACAATCACTTTTTAATTTAATATAGAAATGCCTATAATAAATCATCACAAACAAAACATTTATAAACATGAATAAATGTTCAATCAAAAAGTTAATTAACAATCTCCGTGCTTAATAAATTCAACTCCATGCTCCACCTGAAGAATGTGCAAAACTCCACAAAATTCCAATCCACAATATAGCACACTCACATTCATATTCATATGTGATATTCATTTGGCGTCTCAGACTTTTTACCAGCATTGAGAAAACACTCACTTGCGGTTTCGGCTCTGGACCAAAAGTGACGTCACCTGGCTCCGCCCTACACATTACGTAACTGCCCACATGGCTTAAACAGGCTCTTGGAAGTGAGTGTTTTCTCAATGCTGGTCAAGAGTCTGTGAGCGTGCTATATTGCAGATTGTAATTTTAAGTAAACGGTACTGCGCTATTGGAGGCCTCTTCATCTCTTATGGGCAAATATATGAGCAGAAGGATACTGATGAGTTAAAGGGGACCTGTTGGTGATTTAAAGGGAACCTACTCTCCTTTACCCAATAGATTAGAAACACAGACAGATGATGTAATAAGGTGCTTTGTGACCTGTATTTCTATATAGGACCACTATTTAGGTGAGCGGGTCTTCTTACTGCTGGTGGAGTTTTGCACATTCTTCAGGTGGAGCACAGAGTTGAATTTTGTTAAGCACGGAGATTGGTAATTAACTTTTTGATTGGACTTTCATTTATTTTTATTTTATTTGTGAGGACTTATTTTATGCACATGTATATTAATTAATGGGATTATGCATGTTTAGTGATTTACTGTACAGTACATAGGCACGGTATATAGCCATGGTTATATAAGTTGAAGAGTAGCGCAATACACATTTTTGTATTAATTGTTATAACAATTACTGCTATGTTCACCTTGGGGCTTAAAGCTTTTTGGGGTACAAAATATTCCATAACTGTTTCTTTATAATCATACACATGGACTTGGACAACTAATACGAAGGGGTCTGGGGTCTTACCTTTGCAGTGCCTGGATAGGCTTGTATAGGCCCAAGTCTTGTGGTTCTAGAAAGCATTCCAATTCTGCTGATCACCCCCCCAGAGGTGTCTTGTCTCGGTACTAGTCCCAGATCTCCTATCCGGTAATGAGGAATGACACCCGGGCCTTTCAACGTGGGCGACACAAGATGCCTAGAAGAAACTGCCATGTGTTTACAATCAATGTTCCTACAATGTGTATGAAATACCATCTTTACAGTGAGACCCAGAAAAAGGAATACAACACATGTTTTTAATAAGTGCATGACTCTTAGAAACTAATTCTGCAAAAGCGTCAGTATCAGAGGCAGACCTACAGATCATGAAGCTCTTGAAGATTTGAAATGTCAAAGGTGTTCACTTCAGGATCAGTATCAAAGGGATGCAATTGGGCTTTCAAATCTTTCAGAGCAGCCTGTTTATTGCCTTCTTATGATGATATACTATACCATGTGGTCCTGAGTCTGGTATGTGGCTTAGCTTAGCTCTACTAATAAGCTGCTTCCATATAGTCAAATCTCGTATTCCGTTTCAAATAGTAACCCCAACAATCCCACTGAAAAACCTTGTTTTCTCTTTCTCATCCATTGAAGGAAACAGGAGTTCTTAGTATTCTTAGACTGTTGGGTTATACTGCCCCCCTACAGGAGAAATGGTCACTGGAAACAAAAAGGCGTTGGCCAGCACAGGATAATCAAGCCCAAAACTATCATGCCTCAATTTTTTGCTATTGTCCTCAGTAGAGTGAATGTGTCTTTTGCAGCTGTGTTTGATGACAGCACTTTCAGGGGCCATGTTTCTGCCTAGTCTATCTTGTTTCAGAGATCATTGGTCTTTTCCTTCAGACCTTTCCTAAGAATTCCTGTGTCCCTCCAAAAAGAACAAAGGATTTTATGACAAGTACAGAAATCCTACATTTCTGCCACTTGTCCTTTGACTCTTGTTCTTTTGGTCATTACTCATAGTCAAGGAGCATCTTGAGGATAGGAATAGGAATGTGCTTATTTTAATAAATTGTACCTGTTGACTTTAGATGTAATGTGAAGATCCGTAGATTGGTTATCTCTGCTCTGGAAGTCATCTAAGGCTGGACCAAGGCCTAATGTGGCCGCACTGTTGAGTAGCACCAAGAGTTTCTCCAAAAGTTGGTTTTGTTTTACTAATAATGTCGCTTCTGTGTCCTCCCCTTCAATTTTGGGTGTCTTCTGCACAGACATACAGTAAATAGTGAAAATTAGTAAGAATAAAAATTTATATCATGCCACCTTTATATCATACATTGTAACCTTTCCTGGACTGCTTCTATAATATTACAGTACAGCCACAGGTAATGACATACAGAGAACTATTATACCAGGCTTTAGACGCAAGGGTTGCATGTAGCCCCAATATATGTGCTATGCAGCTCTCAGGACTTGATAGGGATGCCAGCAGAGGGACAGTGAGCTTCCAGCAAGGCACTCTCTCATTGACTACCAACCAATCTGCTCTTAGTTGTACACTCCTGCTTCCTTAGATTGCAGCTGCTAGTGAGAAGTGAGATAAGAGTGAACCTGTCAGTCTGCTTCTCCGCAACCATAAGGAATAGAATGGTACTCACCTACTCTGTAAATAATTCACATTTTCCCAAGTCTGCATATTCTGCAAACCCAGTAAAGCCTCATCTACATTACAACCAAAAACGTAAATGGATTTTTTTTGGGGGATTTAATGTGATAGACCAACACAAAGTGGCACATAATTGTGAAGTGGAAGGAAAATGATAAATGGTTTTTAAATTTTTTTACAAATACCGTATTTATCGCCGTATAACACGTGCCAGCGTATAACACGCACCCCAAGTTTAGGAGGGAAGTTTAAGGAAAAAAACTTTTAGGAGGGAAGTTTAAGGAAAAAAACTTACATTTGAAGTGTGTATCTGCAGCCTTGCCCAGTGTTCATCTGCAGCCTTGCCCAGTGTTCAGCCTTCCCCAGTGTCCAGCCTTGCCCAAAATTGCAGCATTATCGTTTTTTAAATGAATGCACCGCCGAGATTTTCTAAATTATTGTGCCGCCCGTCTCGCAGTCCCACCCCTTGGCCCGGCTCCTATGATGGACACATAACCGGTCTAATGGCGGGACGTAAAGGCTAGGAGGCGGGACTGCGAGCGGAGCCGAGCCGAGTACACAGTACACTCGGCTCGGTCTTTTTCGGCGACGCTCGCTCCTCTTTCACTCACACAGCAGGGAGGCGGGATGGCATGACTGCGAGCGCAGCCAAGAGGAGCCGAGCCGAATACACAGTACACTTGGCTCGGTTCGGTCTTTTTCGGCAGCGCTCGCTCCTCTTCCCCACACAAACAGCGGGGATCGGCGTATAACACGCACCCACGACAAAAGTGCGTGTTATACGCCGATAAATACGGTAAATATCTTAAAAGTGTGGGGTGCATTTGTATTCAGCCCCGTTTACTCTGATACCCCCTAACTAAAAGCTAGTGGAACCAATTGCCCCCAGAAGTCATCTAATTAGTAAATAGAGCCCACCTGTGTGTAATTTAATCTCAGTATAAATACAGTTGTCCTGTAAAGTCCTCAGAGGTTTGTTGGAGAACCTAAGGTAAACAAACAGCATCATGAAGGCCAAGGAACACACCAGACAGGTCAGGGATAAAGTTGTGGAAGTTTAAAGCAGGGTTATATTTAAAAGTATCCCATGCTTTGAACGGAGCACTGTTCAATCCATCATCCGAAAATGGAAAGAGTATGGCACAACTGCAAACCTACCAAGACATGACCATCTACCTAAACTGACAGGCCGGGCAAGGAAAGCATTATTCAGAGAAGCAGCCAAAATGCCCATGCTAGCTCTGAAGGAACTGCTCAGAAGGGTGAATCTGTCCACAGGACAACTATTGTTGTGGCAAGAAGAAAGTCATTGTTGAAAGAAGGCCATAAGAAGTCCCGTTTGCAGTTTGCGAGAAGCCATGTGGGGGACACAGCAATATGTGGAAGAAGGTGCTCTGGTGAGATGAGACCAAAATTTTACTTTTTGGTCTAAAAGCAAAACGCCATGCGTGGCGGAAAACTAGCACTGCACATCACCCTGAACACACCATCCCCACTGTGGAACATGGCAGTGGCAGCATCATGTGTTGGGGATGCTTTTCTTCAGCAGGGACAGGGAAGCTGATCAGAGTTGATGGAAAGATGGATGGAGACAAATATAGGGCAATCTTAGAAGAAAACCTGTTATGCCCCGTACACACGATCGGACATTCCGACAACAAAATCCATGGAACTTGTCTTGCATACACACGGTCACACAAAGTTGATGGAAAATCCGATCGTTCTGAACGTGGTGACGTAAAACACGTACGTTTAACGACTAACGACTATAAACAGGGCAGTAGCCAATAGCTTTCGTTTCTTAATTTATTCTGAGCATGCGTGGCACTTTGTGCGTCGGATTTGTGTACACACCATCGGAATTTCCGTCAACGGATTTTGTTGTTGGAAAATTTTATAGCAAGCTCTCAAACTTTGTGTGTCGGAAATTCCTACGGAAAATGTGTGATGGAGCCTACACACGGTCGGAATTTCCGACAACAAGGTCCTATCACACATTTTCCATCGGAAAATCCTATCGTGTGTACAGGGCATTAGGGTCTGCAAAAGACTTGAGACTGGAGCGGAGGTTCACTTTCCAGCAGGACAAGGACCCTAAACATACAGCCAAAGCTGCAATGGAATGGTTTCAATCAAAGCATATTCATGTGTTAGAATGGCCCAGTCAAAGTCCAGACCTAAATCCAATTGAGAATCTGTGGGAAGACTTGAAAATTGCTGTTCACAGACGCTCTCCATTCAATCTGACAGAGCTTAAGCTATTTTGCAAAGAAGAATGGGCAAAAATGTCACTCTCTAGATGTGCAAAACTGGTAGAGACATCCCCAAAAAGACTTGCAGCTGTAATTGCAGTGAAAGGTGGTTCTACAAAGTATTGACTTGGGTGGGCTGAATACAAATGCAGGCCACACTTTTCACATATTTATTTGTAAAAAAAATGTGAAAACCATTTATCATTTTCCTTCCACTTTGTGTTGGTCTATCACATAAAATCCCAATAAAATACATCTACGTTTTTGGTTGTAACATGACAAAATATGGAAAATGTCAAGGGGTGTGAATACTTTTTCAAGGCACTGTATTTGCAATAAGCTTTGACAATTTTCTCCCGGATACAGCAGTATGGATGAACTTGTAGTGCAGTATTAGGCATTTGCCCAGCACACCTAACAACTTCACTTTAAATACTGTAGGCCTTTTTTAAAGAGAACTCTTGTTTAAGTTAGCCTTCATAATGTCTCCCAGCATGTACACCAAGCCCCTAAGTGAGGGATTAGAACCTTTGCCCATTTTGCTATTGCTATCTGTGTCTCCATCAGGGAGACTTATTTTATTTTTCTATCCCAGACACATGACAGAAAGTAAGTGCAAGTATCCCCAAAGTTGGAGAAAATCCCACCTTTGAAAGCTAGCATTGGAACAGGTGTTCCCATTGAAAGATTTTCCCTCCACTCCCGTTTTTTGGTGTAAAATTTTGAATTTCCCCTGACTTCCTGTCTCAATAACATGGCATGAAATGAAGGATCACATTTGGGAGACAGGGACAGAGCATCCCTATAACAGGAAAGGTCTAACCATGGACCCTCATGGCGGGATCACCAGACATTATTGTATGAAGGCTGCAGATTTAAGAATGCATTATGAAAGTACATATTTCCCACCTATGCTTTAGGCTGTCTGATAGATACCGTATTATCAATGATCAGATCCTTCATTAAGTTCTGATATAACTCAAGTCCCCAAAAAGAACAATTTACTAGACTTAATGATCATATCTCTATATTCCTATCCACAGCTATAAAAACTACACTGAGATGTATATTAATATCGAACGACACCTAGATATACTGTATACAAACATATAAGGATGGATCAAGTGTTTTTACAGCTGTCATTTCATATATTACAGAGAACTATTAAGAAAGGCACAAGTAGGGATGCAGCTAAACTACAACATAATCATGCATGTGAATGTGCTTTTGGGGTGTAGGATTATATTAAAACATCCATAGGCCCAAAGATATCCATGGCAGCTCCTCAATGAGACTGAAGTAAACACCAGAGAGTGCCAACTAAGTGCAGTATATAAGAAAGGACTTTATTAAAAACTGTCACTTGTGACTTCTAATAAAGTCCTTTCCTATATACTGCACTTAGTTGACGTCCTTTGCCATAATGTAATTAGCTTACTATGAGAATTCATACCATAAGCACATCCTTCAGAGACGAGGCAGCCTCCCCCAAGACCCTCTCCACCGTTTGCCTTGTTTTCTTCTCATCTTCCAGCTCACCAATCACCTTGTCCTTCTCTGCAATCAGTCTCAGCACCTCTTCTTCCAGATGGACCATTCTCTGTCTAGAAGGAAGGGACCATAATTTTATTGACAATAATATATTAATGAAGGAAAAAGCAACTACTGTATGACCTGGAAGGAAACTTTATTTCTCTCTGGTACTCTTCCTTTCTTTTTTTAAACAAACAACCTCTCTGAGGCTGTCTTCTATACCAAAACGTTCTTTGTCACACATCCCAAGAACAAGAGTTTGTTATTATGGCATTTCGTCCCTAACCTTGGTCAGTTTGGGGCTACTGTAAAAATGTTTCCAGTGTCCAAGTTTCAGAAGGTTTGCCCAAAGCTACCCTTTGTGCCCCCACCTACACTGCTGTTGCTTTGTTTAACTTATAGTTTCTGTAACTCGCAGTATAATCCAACACTTCCTTCTGCCCACAGTTGAGGTTCTTGGGTACATTCCCATCATTCTCAACTTAAAATGACCAATATTCAAGAAGTGTACTCCATAGAGTTCATAAAACTCTCATGTTCTGTCCAGGACAGGCCAGCAGCTAAAGGAGACTATACTTATTTTGGAGTCAATTTTATTTCATTTTTTCAAATTCAGATATATATATATATATATATATATATATATATATATATATATATATATATATATATATATAATGTATTTTTTACAAATAGATAATACTACAGATTACACTGCCTTTGCAGAGCAATCTAAAGACAGAGCACAGCAGTAGAGTCTTCATTTGAGAAGGCCTCCGTAAGTAGAGTCTTCATTTGAGAAGGCCTCTGTAAGTAGAGTCTTCATTTGAGAAGGCCTCCGTAAGTAGAGTCTTCATTTGAGAAGGCCTCCGTAAGTAGAGTCTTCATTTGAGAAGGCCTCCGTAAGTAGAGTCTTCATTTGAGAAGGCCTCCATTTAACTTAAAATCTATACAAAACAGCAAGGAAGGTCAATCATTCAGCTATATGATATAAGCTGCAGCTATTTAGCTCTGTAAACATGTTTTATAGTCAAAACAATTAAAATTACCCCAGGTTGCCTAAGTAAATGGGAACTGGATCTTAATAAAAAGTTCACACCCAACCAACGTTGGAGCTTCATTCGATTTGCTCTGAAGTCCTCCATATGTACCCGCGTTCAGGAGACTAATTACAAGTTGCTCACCCAATGGTACCGTACCCCATCAGTGTTACATCAATACTACCCTGAGACTTTGGATTGATGCTGGAGATGCCGGGAGGAACAAGGACACTTTTGTATATATTTTGGTCCTGCCCGAAGTTAGGCCATTACTGGAAAGAGGTGCGGAGACCCACTCAACAATTTAGAGACTTCCCACTCCCTCCTCTATTGCGCCCCTATCTCTGTTGGGACTTACAAGAAGTTGGACCAAACCCTCTACGAGGGAAAGACCAAAACCCCCCTTCTATCTTGTTGTGACTCAACAAGGTGGAGGAAATCAACCATCTGGAAGATTTAGTTCTTACTGCACAGGACCGTCGGGAACAATATACCAAAATATAGTTCTACTGGAACATGTTCATGTACTCTGATGAGGGCAAGGCCCTACTGGAAACCTGTTCTGAGGGTTGACTTCTTATTGTTTTTCCTTTCAACACGAGCTCCCAGCATAGCACTCCTCCCCTTCCCCCTTTTTTTTTTTTCCGTCTCCATGCCCTTTTTTGTACCCTTCATGCTCTTCTGATTCTCTCTTCTTCTTCCCTGAAAATTGGATATCCGATTGAGCATGTACTATGGCCGGTAACTGGCAGTATAGTAGTGCGGGGACGCTACTGATTACGACCTTGAACTCTAGGGATACTCTTTCTCCAAGGGCCTATGCGGCTCATGGCCGATAGTCAGGATCAAACCCCCCCAGTCCCTAGGTTTGGTAGTTTCACTGGATAAATCTCTTCATGTTTGTAGATATGTCCTTATTGGCATCCGGTATTTGACATTCATTTTATACTTTTGCACTTTGGACTTAATGTACATATTCTGTATATCTTCTCACTGAGTGGTAATTTACTTTTTGTGTGATGTTGCTGCTGTTTTGTACTTGCATAAATAAAGAATTTGAAAAAAAAGTTAGCCTTGTGAAAGTATGAAAAGGAGCCCAGAGCTCCACCTCTTGGCTGGAAATACTACAAATTAAATGTTCATATGCAATATTTCAATAGTATATGTTTACTTGACTACAAGAAAATGAAAAAATATATCCACAATTTTTTTTTTCAGTCGTAAACATGGTAAAAAAAATATACGAAAACACTATACATTTACATTAAATTGTGGACCACCTACAATGAGGCCTGGCACCATCAGTGGTGTATATCTGATATTTCGGGCAATGCTTCAATTAATGTAGGACTTTGTGCGAGTCACTTGCAACTTTTAGTACTGTAATGTACTGAGGATGGACTTTTAAAGCTCCAGCCAAGGTTGTATATTATATAGAGCAGGGAAGAGCCACAACCTCTGTAAGGTTTTTATTGCTGAGTCTCCCTGGGAAAAGGTGTGTGCACCCCATTGGGGAAATTTTCCTTCAATTTCTCTCCAGGAGATGCAGAAAAAAATCTCTACAAAGTAATCCTCTCATAAGTTCACACCTATGCAGTTTTCTTTTGATCCGTTTTTGCAGTGCTTTTTTGAGGTGCATTTTGTGTTTTTTGCACACGTGTTTTTGACGCATTTTTTGTCTGTTTGTGACACGTTTTGCATTTCTTATGCTTTTTTTTTGGCCAATTTGTTGGGTGGATTAAAAAAACACAAATAGCGCCAAAATCACGGCAAAAATGCACTACATGCATTTCTGCAGCTTCTCCAGTCTATTGAACCAAAAATGCACCGTTTTGCTTTTTAAAAAAGTCCTTGACCCTTTCCAAAAGCTCAGCAGCTGAAAAAAACATAGATGTGAACATGTCCCATAGGAAATCATGTTAAATGGACTGTAATGCGTTTCTGCACAAATGAAAAAGCATTAAAAAATGCATAGGTGTGAACTGAGCCTGAGACAGCTATTAACAGAACAGGTGTCCCCCATTGGAAGATTTACTTCACCTGTGACAACCTAAAAATGTTGGATTTTCCATTATATTTTGTACCAATGATAATGGTCACCAGTAAAAATAGAGAGGGTGAATGTCCCCAGCAGGGACACAAACAGCAATGAAAACCTGAAGATGTTTCAACACATTTTTGGAATCTTATTGGTTGCTATGGGCAACGTCTTTGGCGTTGGCAATGGGTCTTTAGCGAAGCACCAAACATTCCTCATAAAAAGTCACCTGAGGTTTTCTGCCTCCTCCTGCAGGGTCTGATGGTATACGTGCAGCTCAAGTAGCTCGTGTTCCTTCTGGTTGGCTATGTCCAACATCGCCTGCTGTTGTTGGCACTTTTCAGTTAACATGCGGATGACCTAGAATATAAAGCAGCCATGGGAGAGAAGCAAAATTCTTATTTCAATATACATGTGTGGTGCACCATCATTATGAATGGGCTGCCAGTGCACCAAGCCTGATCAAAAATGCACTTTACCCTTTTTGGCAATATAGCACACTGTGGTGCACTGTGTTGCGTCATGCATTGCACTTCTTGTAGGGAGCATTGGAGTCCGTTTCACAATGAATGGCGCCACACATGCAGCAGGTGCATTGCTGTGTATTGTGGAAACAAGCAGTAACGCACATGGTAGGCATGGCCCAATGGAAACCTGCCCTGAGAAATACCATGCAGCCATCATTGGAGTGCTTGTAGACAGGAAGTGTCTGCAAAAAAAGCTGCAGGTAATCAGCAACAATGAGAGACAGCAAATGATTTAAATAGGGAAAAAAATGTATTTTATTTTAAAAAAAAAACATTGTTTTTGATATTTTTAGATCTTCAGTTTTTAATAAAATTGATTCTGCCATGAAGGTCCTTTGTATAGGCACCTTCTGTTATGGGGTGATAACTGTGTCCCAGTTGTGCTCCTGAGTTGTCACCTATCACATGTACAGGCAGGTGCAGTCTATTTTCTCCACGGCAGGTGGCGCTCAACCACATCGGCATTGCAAAAGGAGAGGAAGCCAATAGGAACCTAGTTCCTCTATGGTTTCCTAGGTCCCAATGGGGCAGCTATCCGATTGGATGCTGGTGTCTCATGTGACTCTGGTGACCATCTTGGATCAGGCAGAGTCTATTTACAGTGAGGGAAAAAAGTATTTGACCCCCTGCTGATTTTGTATGTTTGCCCACTGACAAAGAAATGATCAGTCTATAATTTTAATGGTAGGTTTATTTTAACAGTGAGAGACAATATATAACAACAAAAATATCTCAAAAAATGCATTTCAGAAAAGTTGTAAATTGATTTGCATTTTAATGAGTGAAATAAGTATTTGATCCCCTATCATTCAGCAAGATTTCTGTCTCCCAGGTGTCTTATGTACAGGTAATG
The DNA here is from genome assembly GCF_042186555.1 of Aquarana catesbeiana. Lineage (NCBI taxonomy): Eukaryota > Metazoa > Chordata > Amphibia > Anura > Ranidae > Aquarana > Aquarana catesbeiana. The sequence continues at coordinate 293,082,568 of NC_133332.1, read as the reverse complement.
AGCTAAGATTAGGAGCACGTTCTTAAAGGGAGTGCTCCCAATCTCAGCTTGTTACATGTATAAAAGACACCTGTCCACAGAAGCAATCAATCAGATTCCAATCTATCCACCATGGCCAAGACCAAAGTGCTGTCCAGGGATGTCAGGGACAAGATTGTAGACCTACACAAGGCTAGAATGGGCTACAAGATCATCGCCAAGCAGCTTGGTGAGAGGGTGACAACAGTTGGTGCGATTATTTGCAAATGGAAGAAACACTAAATAACTGTCAATCTCCCTCGGTCTGGGGCTCCATGCAACATCTCACCTCTTGGAGTTCCAATGATCAAGGCAGCTGGGACCAAAGTCACAAAGAAAACAATTGGTAACACACTACGCTGTAAAGGACTGAAATCCTGCAGTCCCTGCAAGGTCCCCTGCTCAAGAAAGCACATATACAGGCCCATCTGAAGTTTGCTAATGAACATGTGAATGATTCAGAGGAGAACTGGGTGAAAGTGTTGTGGTCAGATGAGACCAAAATCGAGCTCTTTGGCATCAACTCACCGTGTTTGGAGGAGGAGGAATGGTGCTTGTGAACCCAAGAACATAATTCCCACCATCAAACATGGAGGTGGAAACATTATGCTTTGGGGGTGTTTTTCTGCTAAGGGGACAGGACAACTTCACTGCATCAAAGGGATGATAGACGGGGCCATGCACCATCAAATCTTGGGTGGGAACCTCCTTCCCTCAGCCATGGCATTGAAAAGGAGTCGTGGATGGGTATTCCAGCATGACAATGACCCAAAACATACGACCAAGGCAACAAAGAAGTGGCTCAAGAAGAAGCATATTATGGTCCTGGAGTGGCCTAGCCAGTCCCCAGACCTCAGTCCCATAGAAAATATGTGGAGGGAGCTGAAGGTTCGAGTTATCAAACATCAGCCTCAAAATCTTAATGACTTGGAGAGGATCTGCAAAGAGGAGTGGGACAAAACCCCTTCTGAGATGTGTGCAAACCTGGTGGCCAACTACAAGAAACGTCTGACCTCTGTGATTGCCAACAAGGGTTTTGCCACCAAGTACTAAGCCATGTTTTGCGAAGGGGTCAAATAATTATTTTACAAAGAAAGCAAATCAATTTATAACTTTTTTGAAATGCGTTTTTCTGAATATTTTTGTTGTTATTCTGTCTCTCACTGTTAAAATAAACCTACCATTAAAATTATAGACTGATCAGCAGGGGGTCAAATACTTTTTTCCCTCACTGTAAGGCCCTGGCTCCTGGGCTTGGTGCTCATTTCATGTGTGGCTACAGTGGGAACAGGTAACCTGTCTGTTGGGAACAGTGCATAGCGAAAGGGAGAGGTTCCGAAGGAGCACGGGAGGTGCAGGAACATGCCAACCTACCTAGATGGATCCCCACTTGGGTACGGACATTCCACCCTTTAAGACAGATGCTGTCTGCACACCTGAGACCCTCTGCTACTACTCTTTGCTGTTACATCCTGTGAATACTCCTGGTCGGGTTGCCCTTCTGGCCGTCTGGCTTGTTGTATTTTGCCGAACTTTAATTACAATATATCTCTGTTCTCTGCACCTGGACTCTGAGTGTTTTATGCTGCACATACCCACATGTCCATAATGAAGACTATGAGGGACACACATTGCCTAGACATGGTCCACCTTTGTCGCTATCAGGAAGCCGGTTTAATGCTAGTTGACTTGTTGTCATGCTTCCTGATGGAGATCAGCATCAAATCTGACAACAATTATGCCCTGTACACAAGATCGGACATTCTGACAACAAAATCCATCAGATTTTTTCAGACGGATGTTGGCTCAAACTTGTCTTGCATACACACGGTCACACAAAGTTGGTCAGAAATTCCGAACGTCAAGAACGCGGTGAAGTACAACACGTACGACGAGCCGAAAAAAATGAAGTTCAATAGCCAGTGCTGCTCTTCTGCTTGATTCTGAGCATGCGTGGCACTTTGTGCGTCGGAATTGTCTACACACGATCAGAATTTACGCGATGGATTTTGTCGTCGGAAAATTTTAGATCCAGCTCTCAAACTTTGTGTGCCGGAAATTCTGATGGGAAAAGTCAGATGGAGCCTACACACGGTTGGAATTTCCGACAACGAGCCTCGATCGCACATTTTCCATCAGAAAGTCCGACCGCGTGTACGGGGCATAACAGTATAGTGTATGTATAGCCAAAAATAGATTCTTTTTAGTTTTGGATATTTATTTTTTTTTTAGTTTTTGTGAAGGGTTAAATTCCTTATTGGTTTAAACAGTTTGCATCCATGACCAATCATTTACAGATGTCTGATTACATGTGAATGACCACAAATGGCTGCATGCGCTGTCAGCTTCTCATTGCTTTACATTGGGCTTCCTGTCTACAGCTGTCCCCTAAAATCCTGCTGAGTCTACCGCAGGAAATCATAGCTGGCCCCTAAACGCACGTGTAAGTGGGCCCTATACTGTGATTATTCTGCGTCCATCTCTGATCATTATCTCTAGGATTACACTTCACACAAATGACTCCAGCACCTTTCGAGGGTAATATGTCACCTTTTGGTTGCTGAGACTTTTCTTCACCAGCTCCTTCTCATTCTCCTCCAGCACCACCAGCTGTTTGTGGAGTTCAGATTCTCGCTCTTTCAGAAGGTCATTCTCATGGATCAGCTCCATGCTCTTATCTGACATCTTGGCCAGCTGGGAACCAATAGCCACATTCTCGCGGATCGCTCGCTTTGTAGTCTCCGCCATCTGGTTGTTGGACACCCGGCGGAATTCAGCTGCCACAGTATTCACCCGCTGGACCATTTCCTTCTTTAACCTGTGGGGAAAAAAAATGTAATTTTGGAAAACTTAATGCTGGCCATACACTATACGAAAAATCGGCCAAACCAATTTTCGAAAAACGAACATTCAGCCGTGAGAGCAAACGATAGTGCCATCATGTAATGACCAATAAATCGTTCAGTGGACATAAATTAATTTATTATTTGTTCGTTTTTTTACATATACCTAGTGTAGACAGTTCAAATGGGAAACACATTAACCCAAACAATAAAAAGTAAAATATCCAAAACGTGGTTCAAAATGGCTGACACTTGAACTGTCAGTCTTCAAGTGTCAGCCATTTTGAACCACGTTTTGGATATTTTACTTTTTTATTGTTTGGTTCACCTTTCCAAACATTAAGGACCTGTTTTCCCTTTTCTTTGGATATTACTATTGGACACTATTCACTTAATTCCTATCTGCACATTTGTTTATATGAGCCTCACTTTATCATTTTGATTTTAGGTTTATTACATTTGTATATTTAGCGTATACTTATATGTATCCAAACATTGTTTGTATTGTCTTGAGTTCATTCTCAGATCATATATGTGCACTTTTTCATTATATGTATACTGTTATTTTCAGTTCAGTTAATTTTGAGCGCTGCACTTATCGTTCACATAATTCCTATTTCTTGCAATTGATCCATTGCTGTGGTAGCTGCTTTCTGACATTGTTTGTAGACAGCGCGGTATATTTGCTTTATTTTTCACATTATGGCCAGCATTAGGCTGCATTCACACCCAAGCGTTTCAAAGTCGCAAGTTTTTACTGTGTTTGTGCCGCGATTTTGTTCAGATCACCAATGTAAAAGGCAGAAAAACATCTGTAATCTGCCCCAAAGAAGCTCATGTTTTTTTTTTTAGCTTAGGGCGATTTTCAGGCGTTTTTGACAAAACGCTCAGATGTGAACAGGTGCCATTGAAATGAATGGGATTTTGCTTGTTGAACGTTTTTCAGGCGTTTTTTCAGAGCGTTTTATGAGAGTTTTAGGTGTGAATGCAGCCTCACTGTGTCATGAATCCATACATAGAATGGGTGTAACCATTATAGAGACCAGGTTGACTAACCAAACGTCATCTAGAAGGGAAATTCTACTAATGGGACCAGCACCAAGAATGAGCACCAACTACTATCCCTGGGGTTTGTTTGTACACCTGACAACAATGTCACTCCTGTGTAGACACTTACTAAGTAGTTCTATCTGTATACACAAGAAACTCTCTTAACCGGTTCCCGACCGGCGCACGCGGATGTACATCGGCAGAATGGCACGGCTGGGCAAATGGGCGTACCTGTACGTCCATTTGAATTCCCCGCCGTGCCATTGCCTACGCGCCGCTGACGGCGTGCGCCGGCCGAGAGCTCCGTGAGTCGGGTCACGGTTCCCGCGAACTCGATCGCCGCGGGGATACCCGTGATCGCCTCACGGAGAGGACGAACGGGGAGATGCTGATGTAAACAGAATCTCCCTGTTCTGCCTAGTGACAAGTGTCACTGATCACAGCTCCCTGTCATCGGGAGCTGTGACCAGAGTAATGACACTGCTAGCCCATCCCCCTACAGCTAGTAATCACTCCCCTAGGACACACTTAACCCCTCCCCGCCCCCTAGTGGTTAACCCCTTCACTGCCAGTGTCATTTACACAGTAATCAGTGCATTTTTAATCGCACTGATCGCTGTATAAATGACAATGGTCCCAAAAATGTGTCAAAAATGTCCGACATGTCCGCCATAACGTCGCAGTCACAATAAAAAAACGCCACCATTACTAGTAAAAAAAAAATTATTAATAAAAATGCCATAAAACTATCCCCTATTTAGTAAACGCTATAACTTTTGCGCAAACCAATCAATAAACGCTTATTGCCATTTTTTTTTACCAAAAATATGTAGAAGAATACGATCGGCCTAAACTGAGGGAAAAAAATGTTTTTCTATATATTTTTGGGGGATATTTATTATAGCAAAATGTAAAAAATAATGCGTTTTTTTCAAAATTGTCGCTCTTATTTTGTTTATAGTGCAAAAAATAAAAATTGCAGAGGCGATCAAATACCACCAAAAGAAAGCTCTATTTGTGGGAAAAAAAGGACGTCAATTTTGTTTGGGAGCCACGTCGCACGACTGCGCAATTGTCAGTTAAAGCGACGCAGTGCGGAATCGCAAAAAACGCTCTGGTCAGGAAGGGGGTAAAATCTTCCGGGGCTGAAGCGGTTAAATAACTTTATGGAAGCACATTATTAAAGTGTATGGGATTCCTTACAATTCCCTTTTGGTCTGTTCAATATACCATTATCTTGCCCTTATACAAAGCCCTAAGAAGCCCATGAGTCTTTTTCCCCAGGGGAAGGGCCAGGACGGAGCACGGAGCCTTTCTTTCCACTGAGATGCGATGCACAGCTTATCCCTCCTGACAGGCAAACTTTGGAGACTGTTATAAGATTGGTGCACTCACGCACCTTGCATATGTGAGTACCCTAATGTAGGGAGCTTTTATTCTAATAAATATTTATAAACGATATCACACTATCCAGTTTTTCTTTTCCTTTATTCCTAACTGTGGAGTTGCTGCTGAAAACTGTGTATCTGGATTCCATCACTGAACCGTGGGATGGCTCAAAAGCGTGTTTAGACTCAGTCTCACAGCTGAGTCGCACGCTCTGAGGTGAGCGGCTGTCCCCGGGGGGTCACTGGATGGCACTTGAGCATGGAATTCTGAGCACTAAGCACCAAGATTAATGCACGCACGTTGGATTTTTTATGAACTGTTTTTATGGACTTTATGTGCATTTCTTTCATATATTGGACTTTAATAATCACGTACTACATCTTGGATTTGATATTCACACTCATTGTGTGGCACTTGGCACTTTGTTGTATTTTGCACTTATCACTGTGATATATTTATTTATATATATATATATATATATATATATATATATATATATATATATATATATATATATATATATATATTTTTTTTTTTTTTTTTATTTTTTTTTTACACGGTAAATTTCAGACTATATAAATAATTTTTCATCCATTATATATACAAGTAGTAGTTCAGTAATCGCTACTCTCATTCTAATGGTATACATCTAGTATATTATTTACACATTGCACTTTTAAATCACTTTTTTTTTTATATATATCCTTTGTGCCTTGCTGTGGCTGGATAAGCCACTTATACAGTGTTGCCAACCTAACAGATTGAAATTTACTGACACAACACCCAAAATTTACTGGCACAGCCACGTTTTTACTGACATTTCCAAAAGTTACAAAATCACAGTTTTACAAAATTTCACTATTTAGGCTACAAACAAGTACAATATGTAATTCGCAATGTGATTTAAGGTAGATAATAAGGCAAAAAAAATATTTCTTATTTTATTTTCAATATAGTAAGTAAGTAGCTCAGGGACAGGACTCAGGAGGGCAAGAAATTAGAATGGGCAGCACACACATGAAATTGACTCTCACAGTGATACTGACAGTGTGCAGCAGTACAGATTACTGACACGACACGTCTCCTCTAGAGTCACAGTCTCTCTCCAAGCCAGGTGGTCCCTCCAGTCCAAACAGCACTGATGGTCCCACTCCCGCAGACCCACACAAAAGGCTCTGCCCGCTCTGCTTGGCTCTCTTGCACTATGACATCACAGGACATGCTCAGGCACCGCCTGCACCAGAGCCGCACTGTAGCAGGCACTTGCATGGTCTTGGCTGGCTCTGGGCCGAGCGTCACAACCATATTTTTTACTGGCAAACTTTTATTTTTACTGGCATTTACTGGCAGGAAAAATTGCCTGTTTTTTACTGGCTGCCAGTAAAAATACTGACGGTTGGCAACACTGCGCTTATGCGGTATTTTCAGTATACCTCATATGCATTAATAATCTCCAGATTGATATTTTCACCTTAGTGCAGCGTATCTTTTGTATACACTGTATTGCACAGCATATGAAACGTGTTCTGCGCGGGGAGCTAGGTGATTTCCACATTTGAGGCAATAAACCATTGTGGCTCGCAAAATCCCCTTTTATCTATCTAGAGGGAAGGAACTGCTCAGGTGAGCACATCGCTGGATCCTAGGACAGGCGAGTGTTTAAGAGGCAGCAGCTACAGTTTTTGTAGCTGCTGACTTTTAATAAATACAAATATGACCTGAGCTCCTCTTTAAGCTTTCACAATAAAACCTAGAAGCTAATTGGTTACCATGTACATCTGCACCAGATTCTGTGTGACCCAGTTTTAGTAAATAACACCCCCCCTTATCTTAAATAATTACATTTTGGGCAACAATTCACAAAAAGAATGTAATGGAAATTGAAAGAGTTCGGAGAAGAGCGACTAAACTAGGGAATGCTTGGAGGACCTCATCTATAAGGAAATGTTAGCTGAACAGAATGTGTTCCCCTATGAGAAGAGAAGACTAGGGGAATATGATCACCTCATGTAAAAACAGAAAGTGTCCATGATGTCAAGTCAAAAGGAAAATTGTTCACTTTAAAAAGATTGGATGACCTTTAATAACATTTGCCAAAACATCCCTATGCATTACAGCATCTTCAGTACATTATTGGGCAGTACTCCATTTTGTAAACAATGCTTACTTTTAGCCCATGTTCATATCGGGCCATTTTGACATGCGATTTGACAAATAGTCAAATAGCCGTCTATGGCCGGCAACAGCACCGCCCGAGCAGTTCCTGCACTACTTTTGGTGACTTCGGGGGTGATTTGAATAGACATTTGTGCATGAACCCGCACAAATGTCTGTCAAATCGCCCCCGAAGTTGGACTGAAATGCCGGTTTGAAATCAAGATTTTAAACTGGCCCTTAGTGTGAACGTGGGCTCATGCCCTGTACACACGATCGGACATTGATCGGACATTCCGACAACAAAGTCCAAGGATTTTTTCAGACGGATGTTGGCTCAAACTTGTCTTGCATACACACGTTCGCACAAAGTTGTCGGAAAATCCGATCGTTCTGAACGCGGTGACGTAAAACACATATGTCGGGACTATAAACGGGGCAGTAGCCAATAGCTTTCGTCTCTTAATTTATTCTGAGCATGCGTGGCACTTTGTGCGTCGGATTTGTGTACACACGATGGGAATTTAAACGATCGGATTTTGTTGTCGGAAAATTTTATAGCCTGCTCTCAAACTTTGTGTGTCAGAAATTCCGACGGAAAAAAGATGGAGCCTACACACAGTCGGAATTTCCGACAACAAGCTCCGATCACACATATTCCGTCAGAAAATCTGACCGTGTGTACGGGGCATTAGAGTTGTTTATTCCAGTGCTCTCTCCCCTTTCCATCATGTAGGAAATACTAAGCATTGGATGCACACCCCCTGGAAACTCACAAATCAGTGCCCAGCTTCAATCCCTACCCACACATGTGCAGTCTGCTCTCTTTCACGCTTGTAGAATGCTGAGCTGTGAGAGCATGGACTGTTCATGCAAAGGTAGGGAATAAAGCTGAGCATTCTTTTAAAGCCGCGCACACTCGACTGGTTTTCCTGTCGGAATAAACTCTAAGCCTGGTGCGAATTGAAGCTCAAGTTTCACTGGGAAGATAAAAATCAGTTGTTCAGAGGTTCATCTGCATTGTAGCTGCGGATCAGTGAGCAGGGAGAGGGGGAGGGAGGGGGAGGTGTAGTGAGGAGAAGGAGAAAATCCTTGTTCAGATCGCAATGCATCTGCGAATCAGATGCGTTCCCATAGAAGATAATGGGCTTGTAATTTGCACCGCAATGCCCAGAAAACGCACACGTTTTTTGTGCAATGTGCAGTGCGAATGCAACGTACATATGTGAACCAGATGCATTCATATGAATGTATTTTAAAATGTCCTGCGAATTGGATGCGGTGTAAGCCACATCTAATTCGTATAGGTGTGAACGGGGGCTGAAGGTTTTTCCGATGGAGTTCCGCTGAAACTCTTTAGCGTACACACGGTCACACCAAATTCCGACCGTCCACAACGACGGGACTAGTAACGGAAGTTCAATAATCAGTAGCCAATAGCTTCCGTCTCGTACTTGCTTTAGAGCATGCATCATTTTTGGTCCGTCGGAACAGCATACAGACGAGCGGTTTTCCCGATAGGAATTGGTTCCGTCAGAAATATTTAGAACATGTTCTATTTCTAGGTCCATCAGAGTTTTTGAAAAAAAAAGTCCGATGAGGCATACACACGATCGGAATATATGATGAAAAGCTTCCGTCGGACTTTTTCTGTCGGACATTCCGCTCATGTGTACACGGCAGAGTTGCCAGGGCTGTATATCCAACACATGTTGCGTCCTGCTAACTTCAGGACAGAGAGGGTAGGACAAAGGAACACAAAGCTTATTAAGTAAGCATTCCTTTAGATACAGGAAGGGCTGCATAATACTGTATTGAGGAGGCTGGAATGCATAGGGATGTTTTTGACAAATATCATTAAAGGATGAACTAACCCTTAAAAGTCAATTCAAAAGACACACAGGCATTTGTTGTAATTGCAGGTAAAAAGGTTTAACATCCACATATATGTCTGTATTGTCAATTGCATTGTACTGTTACACGATCGGCCCGTGCGATTAGCCTGTCCGTTTTTCAGGCGGATCCGAGCGGGCCACCCATTGACTTGTTCGGGCAAGTGGATGTCAGCGGAGATGTGTCCGCTGACACCCACCTGCCATCCGAACCGACAAGATCCGCTCAAAACAGACAAATGGCGATACGTTTGCCATCTGTCCAGCAGATCGGCTTGGATGGGATCGGATGAAAGCGGACAGGTGGTCCGTTTTCATCCGATCTCCCCATAGAGGACAGCGGAGCTCTGATAGGTCTGTCCCGGCACAGTGAGCAGAGATGGACCTGTCATCAACCGGCTCATCAGAGATCAGCAGAGCGATCCCTGCTGAGCTAGCGGAGTCCGCTGAGTAGATCCGCCCCGTGTGAAAGGGGCCTTAGAAGTAATGAATACCTGTAAGTGCTGCACTACCACCTTAGGTACTATTGTGTACGTAACATAAAAAAAATATGTTAGGTTCCCTTTAAATGCTGGGGAAGGGAAGAAAAGTGCTCTTATCCTTTAGGCTTGGTTCACACTAGAGCACGGAGCGGCTCACAGCAGGGGGTCCGGTGCGTCTCCATTCACCTGTTCAGGTCCGATTTCACCCCGAATTTTTGGCTGAATTGAGACCTGAAACAGACCAGAAGACGCACAGAACTCCTGTGCAATTCTCACCGGAGCCGCTCTGGAGATGTGTGAACCAGCTCCATAGAGAGTCAGCCACAATCTCCTGCTGTGCGAATTGGATGGGGGGAAACCCCCATCCAATTTGCAATAGTGTGAAACCAACCTTAAACTATCAAGAGAATGAAGATCAGACCATTATTTGGGGAAACATAAGATGTGCACAAGACAGAGGAATAGGGCTGAAACAACTAATCGATTAATCGACAACTAATCGATTATGAAAATAGTTGTCAACTATTTTCATAATTGATTAATCGGCCAGGCGATTAGTTGGCCTGCATACAGAATGCAATATTTGTTTACATATCAGGAAATACAGTGCAGCACACATACATCTCAGTACACCGTCCATACATGTCAGTAAGTGCCTGAGAACTTGTAAATGTGAATGTGTAAGGAGCAATGCCTCATGGGACATGTAGTCCTGGGCAGGAAGTGAGTGGGTCTAAAGGCAGAAGTTTTTTACCTTGTTATAGGGCCACACTATAATAGGGCCACACTATAATTTGCAGCTTGCTATTGGGGTACTCTAAAGGCTGGAGGAGCCAGAAGCATCGGTGGGGGACCCCAGAAGAGAAGAATCGGGGCTGCTCTGTGCAAAATCATTACACAGAGCAGGTAAGTATAACATGTTTGTTTTTAAAAAAAAATACTTTAAAGACTGTGCAGGGAAGATGAGCATCTGAACCCAGAGAAGGTGAAGGCTGATAGACTGGAGGTAAAAGAAGGCATTACAATTACATTTAAAGTAAACTTTTACATGGAGGCAGGGCACATTATGTGGGAGCAGGGCATATTACATGGAGGCAGGGCACATTACAAGGAGGCAGGGCACATTACAAGGAGGCAGGGAACATTACAGGGGGCAGGGATCATTACATGCGCCCCGGTGTGAAAGGGGTCCAAATAAAAAATGTGATCTCCTAGTCTGATATTTCCCAGATTCAACCTCCAATGGTATATACAGTATATCTCTTCTGTCTGTTATTCTCAGAGTAGATTAGAGAATTTTCTCCCTAAACATATAGTTGGGTTATTTATATTTACCACTGCATAGAGATTTTTAAGAATACATTTTTTTTAAACTTTACATATTAAATTATACACCACACTTTTTTTTAAAGTTATTATCCGATTAATCGAAACAATAATCGGCCAACTAATCTATTATGAAAATAATTGTTAGTTGCAGCCCTACAGAAGAATAATTCCTCTATACCCCTAATTGGATACTTTCACCGAAATGAACTGACTTCACAGCGAGCCTAACCTGTCCTTATCCAGCACCGCCTTCTTCTCCAGACCGTACATCATTTGTTTGTGTCCTTCTTCCTGAGATCTTAACTTTTCTTCCAGAGCAGCAAATTTGGCCATCAGCTCCTCTTTCTGCACCCTGAACTCTTCCAAGGAAGCCAATTTACCAGCTGCAAACAAAGCACACCAGTCAGACATCAAGTTTACTTATGTCACAAATTGTCCCAGGTGCCGAACTGCCATCTCACTTTATTGCGTTCATTTGCATAGTGCTGGCTCAACCTTTAGTCTCCACCCCTGAGGAGCTTACAGTATAATGTCTCTCCCACAGTCATTAAAAAAAAGGCTGTCTACTTAAAGCCCATCTTGGTCATAGTAAATCAGGTTATGACAGATTCCTTCATAGTTTCCAGAGAAATGAGTGGCAAGGAAACAAAGGAAGGTAACTATATGTAGCTACAAGACTGGTATTCCCTGCATGGGCAAAGCAAAGATTCGCTTTGGGGCTAAAACATTAGCAGGGTGTCACTGTACAGGAATACTGTGTATTAGAAATGATAGCGGGAGCCTACAGTGTAGGGTGATGGCAATGTTTGAAATAATTGAAGCCCCTTAATAGAATGGAAAAATCATATCAGCAATTGCCATAAAACTAGATCATGCGAGTAGATAGGCAACCCAATGACCTTATACAGTGCCTTGAAAAAGTATTCATTCCCCTTGAAATTTTCCATATTTTGTCATGTTACAATCAAAAACGTAAATGTATTTTATTGGGATTTTATGTGATAGGCCAGGGCTCAAAATTTCAAGTCCTGAGCTACTAGCCAGGTCTCAAGGGTTACTCGCCAACAGTTGCCCCGCCTAACCCCTACCTTGCCCCTTGCTACTTTGCCCTGCCCCTAATAACGCCCTCATAACTCGTGAGCCCATAGCTCTCCTCTTCCTCCATTCCACCTGGGCGATCACTGGGAGAACGGCTCCCGATCAACCCCACCTGCCGGCAGTGCTTGCCCCCCCCCCCCCCCACTCCCAGGCAGCCCAGCTTGCTAGCCCTCATTTTCCACTCGCAAAATGCGAGTAGGTGAGTGGAAAATTTGAGGGCTGTGGTAGACTAACACAAAGGGGCACATAATTGTGAAGTGGAAGGAAAATGATAAATGGTTTTTACATTTTTTTACAAATAAATATGTGAAAACTGTGGTGTACATTTGTATTCAGCCCCCCTGAGTCTATACTTTGTAGAACCTCCTTTCTCTGCAATTACAGACACAAGTCTTTTTGGGGATGTCTCTACCAGCTTTGCACATCTAGACAGTGACATTTTTCCTAATTCTTCCTTGCAAAATAGCTCAAGCTCTGTCAGATTGGATAGAGAGCGTCTGTGAACAGCAAATTTCAAGTTTTGCCTCAGATTCTCAATTGGATTTAGGTCTGGACTTTGGTTGGACCATTCTAACACATGAATATGCTTTGATCTAAACCATTCCATTGTAGCTCTGGCTGTATGTATTGGGTCGTTGTCCTGCTGGAAGGGGAACCTCCGCCCAAGTCTCAAGTCTTTTACAGACTCTAACAGGGAAGATAGATGGAGATGGGATCCATCCATCTTCCCATCAACTCTGACCAACTTCCCTGCCCCTGCTGAAGAAAAGCATCCCCACAACATGATTCTGCCACCACCATGCTTCACGGTGGGGATAGTGTGTTCAGGGTGATGTGCGGTGTTAATTCTCCACCACACATAGCGTTTTGCTTTTAGGTCAAAAAGTTAAATGTTGGTCTCATCTGACCAGAGCATCTTCTTCCGCATGTTTGCTGCGTCCCGCACATGGCTTCTCACAAACTGCAATGAGCCTGTAATTCTTAGCACTTAAATCTTCCAAACAAGAGTCTAGCAGACATCCCGGGTAAGATAAAGTTTGAAACACAAAATCATAAATTCAAATATAATAAATAACTATAAATAATTATAACAAATGATAATATAATAATAATAATAAAATATATTCAATAATGTAATCAAATCAAAAACACTGAAATTTGCTCAGTTGCAGAATTGTCGCTGTCATTACTTTCAGGTTCTGATGACGAATTTCCCCACAAATCACTATCGCTCAATTCTGCAAGTGATTCTAATGTATTATCGCTATTTTCTAGCTGGTCTAAAACTGCTTTTGATGTAAAGAGACACAAAGCATTATGGACAAAGGTGATGTGAAATAATTTGATACGGTAATGTAATCTGTAAGATTACAGTGTACTGTATGTATTGTGTGTTTTTCACTTTTTGAATTTGGTGGCGTTCTCCGTCCCCGTGCATTGCGACGCTCTCAGGGAACGGAGCCCGGCACTGTGATGAATCGAGCAAAGGACAAGGCTTGCACAGACAGCAGGGAGACATCTCAGGATCCTGGGGACAAGGTAAGTAACTTTGCCTGAATCCTGTGATGCAATCCCAAGTGTGGCTCGGGATTACCGCTTTTGGTAATGAAAATTCATCCCGAGCCACACTCGGGAATACCGCCAGGGAGGTTAATACAGATAGGATGGAAGCGAGTGTGGAGGACAACTCTTACCCAGAAGCATGTTCTCTGAAGTAAGGCGGTCCATTTTCTCCTGGGACTCACTCCGTACCTGCCCCAGCTGGGCCTCGTAGGCTTCTTTCTCAGCATCTTTGGCCTCTTGTAGTCCAGTCAGCTGATCGTTGAGGTCAGCGATTTCATCCATACGCTGGTTGAGGGTTCTCTTGAGGAAAGACACGATCTCCTTCTTGTCACTGGAGAGTTGCTCAAACTGTGCCTGGGACTGGCTCTCCTTTGTACAAATTTCATCCCATTTGTTCTGATACCTGTGTATAAGACAATAGTAAGGCCACATTTACATGTGTGTCTGTATATCTGTGTGTGTATGTCTGCATGTGTGTGTGTGTGTATCCTGCATGTGTGTGTGTGTATGTCTGCATTTGTATGTGTGTGTGTATGTTTGCGTGTGTGTGTGTCTGCATGTGTGCGTGTATGTCTGTGTGTGTATGTCTGCATGTGTGTTTGTGTGTGTGTATGTCCTGCATGTGGGTGTGTGTATGTCTGCATTTGTATGTCTGCGTGTGTCTGCATGTGCGTGTGTATGCCCTGCATGTGTGTGTGTGTGTGTGTGTGTGTGTGTATGTCTGCATTTGTATGTGTGTGTGTATGTCTGTGTGTATGTGTCTGTATGTGTGTGTGTATTTGTATGTCTGCATGTGTGTGTGTATGTCTGCATTTGTATGTGTGTGTGTGTGTGTATGTCTGTGTGTGTCTGTGTATGTGTGAGCGTATTTGTATGTCTGCATGTGTGTGTATGTCTGCATTTGTATGTGTGTGTGTATGTCTGTGTGTGTGTCTGTATGTATGTGTGTATTTGTATGTCTGCATGTGTATGTCTGCATTTGTATGTGTGTGTGTGTGTCTGTATGTGTGTGTGTATTTGTATGTCTGCATGTGTGTGTGTGTATGTCCTGCATGTGTGTGTGTATGTCTGCATTTGTATGTGTGTGTGTATGTCTGCGTGTGTGTGTGTCTGCATATGTGTGTATTTGTATGTCTGCATGTGTGTGTGTATGTCCTGCATGTGTGTGTGTGTGTCTGCATGTATGTGTTTGTGTGAGTCTGCATATGTGTGTATCTGCTTGTGTGTGTCTGCGTGTGTGTGTGTCTGCATGTGTATGTCTTCATGTGTGTATGTCTGCATGTGTGTGTGTCTGCGCCTGGGCCCTGAAGGTACTAGTTATGCCACTGCATGGGGCCTATGCATCCATGCCCTGTGTGACGCCATATTTACCGCACGAGGATGCACAGGTGTTCCACACTTTTCCGATGCGGACAGTCACATTCAGGTAAATTAGGACACCGGCTGCACGGACACCGCTGCTCCCAATGTGACATCTGTGTGGGTGCATGGTCCCGAACGCACCTGCATAGGTGTTATATTGGGAGCAACAGCTGTGTCCGTGCAGCCGCTGCATCCCAATTGACTCGAATGTGACTCTAAGGAACACCAGTGTAACCACATGTGGGTAAACACAGACGGCAGGGGAAGCACGGATCAATACCTCCTGTGTGAACAAGGTCTAAAAGTTTAACTGCATTTCAAATTTAAAGTTTATGTACAGCACATTCTTTTTTTTTTTTCAGTTTTGGTTAGATATCACCCACACAGAAGAATGCAGGAGATGCATGCGAGTGTCATTAATCCTAATGGCACCGGCACGCACTAGAAATTGCAGCAGCCGCTTCCCGCACTGGGAACCGAACTGCAATTGCAGTTTCCGTGTGGGCTGCAATTTAAAAAATGGAGCAGGGACCTTTTCCTTGTGTTTTCAGGTGGCACAGCAGCCCATTCGAATGAATTTGCTGCCATGTCTGCACAAAATGCAGCTCCCCGAGCCACACAAGTGAGAACAAGGCCTGAGGGCCAATTTACATTTGTCTGCAGGGTAACATCTGTGGGAAAAGGACTATAAGATATGGGCTGGCCAAACCACTTGAACAGGGTCTTCAAAAATGTGTTCAATAAAAAAGACACCGTGTTTTGGGGATTTTCACCCTTCATCAGGGCTGAAACAGGCTACATAAAACACAATAAATATCTGTTATATACAGTGGGGAAAACTATTATTTGATCCCCTGCAGATTTTGTAAGTATGCCTACTTACAAAGAAATGAAGGGTCTATAATTTTTATCATAGATGTATTTTAAATGATTCTGAGACAGAATCTCAACCAAAAATCCAGAAAAAAACACATAAAACAAATGCTATAAATTAAGTAGCCGTTTAGTGAGTAAAATAAGGATTTGGTCCCCAAGCAAATCATGACTTAGTACTTGGTGGAGAACCCCTTGTTGGCAAGTACAGTAGTAAGACGTTTCTTGGAGTTGGTGACCAGGTTTGCACACTTCCCAGGAGGGATTTTGGTCCACTCTTCTCTAAATCCTTAAGGTTTCTTGGCTGTCTCTTGGCAACTTGAAGTTTTAGCTCCCTCCATACATTTTCTATAGGATTAAGGTCTGGAGACTGACTAGGCCACTCTGGGACCTTAATGTGCTTCTTCTTGAGCCACTTCTTTGTTGCCTTGTTTTGGGCCATTGTCATGCTGTAAGACCCATCCATGACCCCTCTTCAGTGTTCTGGCTGAAGGAAGAAGGTCCTCATCTAAGATTTTACAATACATGGCCCCGTCCATTGGCCCCTCAATGTGGCAAAGTCGGCCTGTATTTTTAGCAGAGAAAACGCCCCAAAGCATAATGTTTCCACCTACGTGCTTGACTGTAGACATGGTGTTCTTAGGGTCATAGTCAACATTTTTCTTCCTCCAAGCTCAATTTTGGTCCCATCTGACCACAGCACTTTCTCCCAATTCTTCTCTGAATCATTTAGATGTTCGTTGGCACGACTGTACATGTGCCTTCTTGAAGAGGGGGATTTGCTGTGTTTGGAGGAAGAAAAATGCCCACCATGACCGTAAGAACACCATCCCTACAGTCAAGCACAGAGGTGGAAACATTATGCTTTGGGGCGTTTTCTCTGCTAAAGGTACAGACCGACTTTGCAGAATTAAGGGTCCAATGGATGGGGCCATGTATTGTAAAATCTTAGATGAGAACCTTCTTCTCTCATCCAGAACACTGAAGATGGGTCGTGGATGGGTCTTCCAGCATGACAATGAACCAAAACATCCCACCAAGGCAACAAAGGAGTGATTTAAGAGGAAGCACATTAATATATATATGCAGTGCCCTAAAAAAGTATTCATACCCCTTGAAAATTTTCCACATTTTGTTACAACCAAAAACGTAAATGTATTTTATTGGTATTTTATGTGATAGACCAACACAAAGTGGTACATAATTGTGAAGTGGAAGGAAAATGATAAATGTTTTTCCAAATTTTTTACAAATAAATATATGAAAAGTGTGGTGTACATTTGTAATCAGCCCCCTTTACTCTGATACCCCCAACTAAAATCTAATGGAACCAATTGCCTTCAGATATCACCTAATTAGTAAATAGAACCCACCTGTGTGTAATTTAATCTCAGTATAAATACAGCTGTTTTGTGAAGCCCTCAGAGGTTTGTTAGAGAATCTTAGTGAACAATCAACAGCATGAAGGCCAAGAAACACACCAGACAGGTCGGGGATAAAGTTGTGGTCTTGTGGAGAATTTAGTTGTGGAGGGTTAGGTTATAAAAAAATATCCCAAGCTTTAAACATCTCACGGAGCTCTGTTCAATCCATCATCCGAAAATAGAAAGAGTATGGTACAACTGCAAACCTACCAAGACATGGCCGTCCACCTAAAATGACAGGCCGGGCAAGGAGAGCATTAACCACTTCAGTCCTGGAAGAATTTACCCCCTTCCTGACCAGAGCACTTTTTGCGATTCGGCACTGCGTCGCTTTAACTGACAATTGCGCAGTTGTGTGACGTGGCTCCCAAACAAAATTGACGTCCTTTTATTCCCACAAATAGAGCTTTCTTTTGGTGGTATTTGATCACCTCTGCGGTTTTTATTTTTTGTGCTATAAACAAAAAAATAGCGGCAATTTTGAAGAAAACGCATTATTTTTTACTTTTTGCTATAATAAATATCCCCCAAAAATATTTAAAAAAACATTTTTTTCCCTCAGTTTAGGCCGATATGTATTCTTCTACATATTTTTGGTAAAAAAAAAAAAAATCGCAATAAGCATTTATTGATTGGTTTGCGCAAAAGTTATAGCGTTTACAAAATAGGGGATAGTTTTATGGCATTTTATTAATATATTTTTTTTACTAGTAATGGCGGTGATCAGGGATTTTTATTGTGACTGTGACATTATGGCGGACACATCGGACATGTCTGACACATTTTTGGGACCATTGTCATTTATACAGCAATCAGTGCTATACAAATGTACTGATTCTTGTGTAAATGACACTGGCAGTGAAGGGGGTAACCACTAGGTGGCAGTGTAGGGGTTAAGTATGTCCTGGGGAGTGTTTCTAACTGTGGGGGGGAGGGGGTGTGGCTACATGTGACACGTCTCTGATCTCTGCTCCCGATCACAGGGAGCAGAGATCAGTGACACTGTCACCAGGCAGAACGGGGAGATGCTTGCTTACATTAGCATCTCCCTGTACTTCCTCTCCGTAAGGCGATCGCGGGTATCCCCGCGGCGATCGAGTCCGCGGGACCCGCGACCTGACTCACAGAGCTCCCAGCCGGCGCGCACACAGTGGCGTGGCGCCAAATTTAAAGGGACGTACGGGTATGCCCATTTGCCCAGCCGTGCCATTCTGCCGACGTACATCGGCGTGCGCCGGTCGGGAAGTGGTTAATCAGAGAAGCAGCCAAGAGGTCCATGGGTCAGATGAGACCAGAGCACCTTCTTCCATGTTTGCTGTGTCCCCCACATGGCTTCTCACAAACTGCAAATGGGACTTCTTATGACTTTCTTTCAACAATGTCTTTCTTCTTGCGTCCGTTCCATAAAGGCCATAATTTGTGGAGAACACGACTAATAGTTGTCCAGTGGACAGATTCTCCCATCTGAGCTGTGGATCTCTGCAGCTCCTCCAGAGTTACCATGGGCCTCTTGGCTGCTTCTCTGATGAATGCTCTCCTTGCCCGGCCTGTCAGTTTAGGTGGACGGCCATGTCTTGGTAGGTTTGCAGTTGTCCCATATTCTTTCCATTTTCCGGTGATGGATTGAACAGTGCTCCGTGAGATGTTCAAAGCTTGGGGTATTTTTTTTATAGCCCAACCCTGCTTTAAACCTCTCCACTTTATCCCTGACCTGTCTGGTGTGTTCCTTGGCCTTCATGATGCTGTTTGTTCACTAAGGTTCTCTAACAAACCTCTGAGGGCTTTACAGAACAGCTGTATTTATACTGAGATTAAATTACACACAGGTGAACTCTATTTACTAATTAGGTGATATCTGAAGGCAATTGGTTCCACTAGATATTAGCTAGGGGTATCAGAGTAAAGGGGGCTGAATACAAATGTACACCACACTTTTCAGATATGTATTTGTAAAAAACTTTGAACACCATTCATCATTTTCCTTCCACTTCACAATTATGTGCCGCTTTGTGTTGGTCTATCACATAAAATCCCAATAAAATACATTTACTTTTTTGGTTTTAACATGACAAAATGTGGAAAATTTCTAGGGGTGTGAATACTTTTTCAAGGCACAGTACACACTCACTGGCCACTCTATTGGGTACACCTTGCTAGAAACATTCCTCAGAGATTTTGGTCCATATGGACATGATAACATCACGCAGTTGATGTGAATCTCCCGTTCCACCACATCCCAAAGATGCTCTATTGGATTGAGATGTGGTGAGTGTGGAGGCCATTGGAGTACAGGGACCTCATTGTCCAGTGGTGAGATGATTGGAGCTTTGTGACATGGTGTATTATCCTGCTGGAAGGAGCCATCAGAAGATGGGGACACTGTAGTCATAAAGGGATGGACATGGTCAGCGACAACACTCAGGTAGGCCGTGGCATTTAAATGATGCTCAATTGGTACTAAGGAGCCCAAAGTGTGCCAAGAAAATATCCACCACACCATTACACCATCACCAGCCTGAACCGGAGATACAAGGCAAGAGGGATCCATGATTTCATGTTGTTTACACCAAATTCTGACCCCACCATCTGAATGTCTCAGCTGAAATCAAGATTTATCAGACCAGGCTACATTTTTCCACTCTTCTATTGTCCATGTTTGGTGAGCCTGTGATAATTGTAGCCTCAGTTTCCTGTTCCTAGCTGACAGGAGTGGCACCCGGTGTGGTCTTCTGCTGCTGTAGCCCATCTGCTTCAAGGTTCGATGTGTTGTGCATTCAGAGATGGTATTCTGCATACCTTGGTTGTAACGATCGGTTATTTAAGTTACTGTTGCCTTTCTATCATCTCAAACCAGTCTGCCCATTCTCCTCTGACCTCTACAAGGCATTTTCCTCCACACAACTGCTGCTCACTGGATATTTTCTTTTTGTTGGACCATTCTCTGGAATCCCTAGTCATCTTCACCACGTCCATATGCCTAAATGCATTGAGTTACGTGATTGGCTGATTAGCAATTTGTGTCACCAAGCAATTGAACATGTGTACCTAATAAAGTGGCCAGTGAGTGTATTATATATAGATAAATCTATTTCAATCTAATGTGAATATATAATTTACATCAGATTATTGTATACAGTATTTCTATTTTTTTTATTGAAGTATCAGAGTGTATCTAAAATGCATAACATTTGTCAAAATACATTTCAGTTTCTTCCTTCACTTTCTATCCTGGAAGCACAAAATCTCCGCTTAGACAGTTGTCACTGAAACAGGCATGACACCCATGACTAAGCTCTGTTGGGCGGAGTGAAACGTGTTGGGGGTGTGGCTGGTTGGAGTCCGGGCTTTGGTTGTCACTCCATTCACTTCTCTAGGACACCTTAGACGTGTGGCTTTCAGGGGCTACCTGTCAGGGCTGGACTCAGCCCTTCCTGCTCTGAGCTGACCGCTCAGCTGTCAGCTAATTGCCAGCTCCTATCTCTCCACAGTTACTCAGCTGTTGATGATATCCTGCTCGTCAGTCCTGCCTACTTAAGCCGTCCAGTCCAGAGGATCTCTGCCTTCGCCTTGGTCACATCACAGAAACCATTTCCTGTGATCCTGTTGAAGACCTGCTTTGCTGACATCCCTTCTGGCTCCAGATCCTGCTTGCTGTTCCACTACATTGATCCCTGACTTCTGGCTTGGCTGACTATCCGTTCTGGTTACTGAACTTTGGCTATGTTTTGACTACGTTTGTTCTTTTTACTTTTATTATTAAACAAGTGTGATTTAACTGTACTTCTGTCTCGGTCTGATTTCATGGTTTCTGACACTACCCCTTTGTCTCTTGAACTCTTGTAGAAGCCAGGACGGGCTCCATCCCCTAGTACTCTAACAGCAGCTGTGGATCTACCGTTTACATACCCCTTCTCTACTGAGCCTGAGTGGCACACATATCCTTTCTAGGTCACTGAAAATATACCAAAAAAGCCCGTCCATGAAAAGTCAATCAATAGATCAATTTCTCACGAACAGCCATTCAGCAGGTCCCTGAAATGGCCAGATTTTGATCCATGTATGGCCGGCTTAAAAAGGAAGTAAACCCTGATAGGTTTTACTTCCTCTTTGTTCCCTGCAAAGTAAAAGTATAACTAGCATGCATTGATTTTTTTATGCATGTTTTTAGGCACGCTGCTATTATACTCTATCAGAACGCATGTTTTATGAAAGGGCACCAAAGAGGCGGCATGCAGGAGTTTGATGCGCTTTCATGAGAACGTTCGTTCTAATAGAGTTTAATGGCAGCGTGCCTGAAAACATGTGTAATTATTCCATAAAACGCACCGCAAACGCACTGAACCTGCAAGTGAACACTGAGACTGCGATGTAAAGGAGCCCTCTCTGTCCTTAATGTCACTGGCATCAATCTCTGGAAATGCTCATTTTCTGGCAGTCATTTTATGTCTTTTTCCAACCTCACCTCCTATGTAACTATGACCCCGGGGTTCCATCAGAATGTGTGTGGAACGGATTGTGCCGTGGAAAGCATCACAAATGCGCAGTAAGGATTCAGCTGACGGAACATCACTTCCGTTACCTAATCTGACAGGTCCCCGATACTGACGGAACACCGGTGTTCTGTCAGAGTCGGCGACCCGTCAGATTAGGTAAAGGAAGTGACGTTATGTCAGCTGCGCATGCATTCCACCGGTCCCAGGTTTGCTCATGTGACAGAAGACCTGCAATCAGAAGGAGACAGCGGACATCTTACTACACCCAACTACGTCTTGAATTTCATTTTAGCAATAAAGTGAGCGTATAGAAATAAATATGGTGTGCTGACATTTGTGATGCTGTTTGGATGTTACATTTTGAAAGAAACTGGACGCCAGCAATAGGAAGGTGGCGGAGGCCATGTTGGTACACCCCGCACTGCTCAGCGCTAAACCTTGAGCCCACGATCACATTGGGCAGCTTTGGCATACTATTTGACCTGTCAAATCAGTGGTTATTGCCGGTGTTCTGCCGAGAAAGTTCCGCTCGGCGGATAAGGACCCCCCTCTACTGCGCAGATGCTGCGCCTGCGCAGTAGGATCCGGCGGAAATAGCCGAAGGTGAATAGGTGAAAATCAGCTGTACACGGCGCCTGTAAGAGGGCCCCTCGCGGGGTCGCTTCGCTCGCCACGCTTCAGACACGGCCTGGCTTCGCTCGGCTCTTTTTTATTCCCCCTCTAGGTCCACTTGAATGGTGGGGAAGGAACCTGGACCCAGGGCGCAGGCACCGTGTACAGCTGACTGAACATTTTGAGCTTCGCTATCTCCATTGGCTCATAGTAGTTCGCAATGCGCAGGCGCTGCGCCTGCGCAGTACGGGGGGGGTTCTTATCCGCCGAGGGAACTTTCTCGGCAAGACACCGGCAATGGCACCATCCGAATTGGTGCGCCATCACACCGATTCCCAAAAGTAGTTCCTGCACTACTTTTGGCGACTTCCGGGGCGATTTGAATAGACATCTGTGCAGGAACCGTCACAGATGTCTGTCAAATCACCCCCAAAGTCGTGGTGCGTGGAGTACATGGTGGAACGCATCGCTAGAACAACGCCTTCTGATTTCAGGTGTTCCATCAGATTAGTGAACCCGCTATCAGATCAGTGGACCCGCTATCAGATCAGTGAACCCGCTACGCATGCGCAGCAAGGATTCAGCTGACGGAACGTCCCTTCTGTTACCTAATCTGACAGGTCGCCGATTCTGACGGAACACCGGTCCTTTCACAACGCCAGGGCATGCTGGGAGTTGTAGTGCTACTACTACTACATCTGAAACATGTAGTCCCTCTGATTGCAGTCATGCTGGGACCTGTAGTCCCCCCACAATCACCTCTCCAGGCGGCCCTCCAGGTCCCGGATCTGAAGTTGGTAGAACTCCTTGCTCTCCTCGGTGACGGGCTCCCCTCTGCTCCTCTCCTCCGCCTTCTTCTCCTTCTTCCCGGCCGCGCTCCCTTTCCCCTTCTTCTTCTTGGGCGCCATGGTACCTTCACCCACCGATCCGCCGTCCACAGCGTCCCGCTGCTAGGCAACCACGGGGGGGGGAGGGGCCGCGGCCGGACACACCTACTGGGATGGTAGAATGGGCGGGCTTCAGTAGGGGCGGGGGGCGGGGTTTTCTGAGCCGAGTGCCATGCTGGCGCAGGCTCGTCCACGTGTGATGGGCGGGGATAGTTGAGTTGATGGGAGGCGTGTGTGGGCGGGGCTCCAGGGCTGTGCTGGGGATCATTAGCTGTCAGTGAGCTGTGATCATGTGACACCAGTCATGGCTTATAATATAGAATAGCTGGTGACACTGTCACTTCCTGTAGGGGGGGGGGGGGGAGATGCTGGGTCAGGGAACCCCCATATCTTCTAGGGGTGTTGGCAGAGTCATCCATAGCTCCCAACTGTCCCTGATTTCGAGGGACTGTCCCTGATGTGGAGCAATGTCCCTCTGTCCCTCATGTGTCCTTCATTTTGGTCTGATCTATAGAGTTTTATATAAAATGCACTTTTTATCTTTCAAAAAGTGTTTCCCAGTACTAAACCTTTCATCCAAGTTCTAAATTGTTGCATTTGTAAATTTTTAAAGTCAATATAAAGGAATAGTAGTAGTAAAAAAAAAGCCTAATTGGATTTAATTAACCTTTTTTTTGGTTAATTCCCCTTTGAGGCTCGATTCACACCTATGAATGTTGCTTTTGAGCGTTTTTGGAGGGTTTTTTTTCATGCTTGCCACGTTTTTGAGCAGTGTTTTTTTGGCGTTTTTGCCGCGATTTGCGTTTTGCGTTTTTTTTTTTTTGCAGTTTTTTTTTTACAGTCTTAAAAAGAAATTAAAAAAAAAAAAAAAAAAAAAAAAAACGGCAAAAACGCATCAAAAATGCACCAAAAACGCTGCAAAAACGGTGCACTTGCGTTTTTGATGCTTGTCCATTGAATTCTATTACATGCAAAACGCTGCATTTTGCATGAAAAAAAGTCCCTGACCCTTTCCAAAAATGCAGAGAAACAAAAAGGCATTGATGTGAACATGTTCCATAGGAACCCATGTTAAAAAATTCCCGTGCCTTTCTGCAAAATGCAAAATGCATCAAAAAACGCGCTAGTGTGAATGGAGCCTAAGGGGGTGTGACGGGGGAGTGTCCTATGCCTACAAAAGTTTGCTAGTAGGTGTCCCTCGTTCCCATCTCAAAATGTTGGGAGGTATGATCATGTATCTATACAAAGTAGATGTCAGTAGTCCCAACTTCCTACCCCAGGTCACCTTCACCCCCACTGATCTGGAATCGCAGATAGAATCAGCGCTAATCTGGCCGTGATTCCAAATTACGCAAAAATAGTAGCAAAATGTGCGACCGGGCGCCATTCATTCTTCATGGCACCCCAAATGCCATGCAATTTTTACCACAAACAAAAATGTGCCAAACTTATCACCCAAAAAAGGTGCATGAGTTTTGTTTGAAGCCACAAATGCACATAGGGGCGGCCCGTTCAAGTGACTAGGCTACCCTATGTGTGACAAGCGGAAACGCATGTGGATCGCCACCCCCCCCCCAAAAGAAAAATCATGTGCAGAAACGCCTAAGGCAGCATTTCACATCGAGAGACTGAGTGTATTCCTCCCGCAACACGGCAACACGCATATAGGGCAGTCTATTGATTTCAATGAGCTGCCCACCGCATGGCAGAGTAGCTCATGGAGCATCTTACTGCGATCTGGTTTGCATGTTTTTCATAGCTCCCAACTGTCCCTGATTTGGAGCAATGTCCCTCTGTCCCTCTTTCCTCCTCATTTGTCCCTCATTTTGGTCTGATCTATAGAGTTGTATATAAAACGCACTTTTTATCTTTCAAAAAATGTTTCCCAGTGCTTAAACCTTTCATCCAAGTTCTAAATTGTTGCATTTGTAAATTTTTAAAGTCAATATAAAGGAATAGTAGTAGTAAAAAAAAAAGCCTAATTGGATTGAATTAACCTTTTTTTTGGTTAATTCCCCTTTGAGGCTCGATTCACACCTATGCATGTTGCTTTCGAGCGTTTTTGGAGGGTTTTTTTTCATGCTTGCCACGTTTTTGAGCAGCGTTTTTTCGGCGTTTTTGCTGCGTTTTTGCCGCGATTTGCGTTTTTTTTTTTTTTTACAGGTTTTTTTTACAGTCTTAAAAAAAAATTAAAAAAAAAAAAAAACGGCAAAAACGCATCAAAAACGCCGCAAAAACGCTGCAAAAACGGTGCACTTGCGTTTTTGATGCTTGTCCATTGAATTCTATTACATGCAAAACGCTGCATTTTGCATGAAAAAAAGTCCCTGACCCTTTCCAAAAATGCAGAGAAACAAAAAGGCATTGATGTGAACATGTTCCCTAGGAACCCATGTTAAAAAATTCCCGTGCATTTCTGCAAAATGCAAAATGCATCAAAAAACGCGCTAGTGTGAATGGAGCCTAAGGGGGTGTGACGGGGGAGTGTCCTATGCCTACAAAAGTTTGCTAGTAGGTGTCCCTCGTTCCCATCTCAAAATGTTGGGAGGTATGGTCATGTATCTATACAAAGTAGATGTCAGTAGTCCCAACTTCCTACCCCAGGTCACCTTCACCCCCACTGATCTGGAATCGCAGATAGAATCAGCGCTAATCTGGCCGTGATTCCAAATTACGCAAAAATAGTAGCAAAATGTGCGACCGGGCACCATTCATTCTTCATGGCACCCCAAATGCCATGCAATTTTTACCACAAACAAAAATGTGCCAAACTTATCACCCAAAAAAGGTGCATGAGTTTTGTTTGAAGCCACAAATGCACATAGGGGCGGCCCGTTCAGGTGACTAGGCTACCCTATGTGTGACAAGCGGAAACGCATGTGGATCGCCACCCCCCCCCCCCAAAAGAAAAATCATGTGCGGAAACGCCTAAGGCAGCATTTCACATCGAGAGACTGAGTGTATTCCTCCCGCAACACGGCAACACGCATATAGGGCAGTCTATTGATTTCAATGAGCTGCCCACCGCATGGCAGAGTAGCTCATGGAGCATCTTACTGCGATCTGGTTTGCATGTTTTTCATAGCTCCCAACTGTCCCTGATTTGGAGCAATGTCCCTCTGTCCCTCTTTCCTCCTCATTTGTCCCTCATTTTGGTCTGATCTATAGAGTTGTATATAAAACGCACTTTTTATCTTTCAAAAAATGTTTCCCAGACCTAAACCTTTCATCTGATTTCTAAATTGCTGCATTTGTAAATAAAAAAAAAAAAAAAAAACAGCTTAAAGGAATAGTAGTGGTAAAAACAGCACTTTTGGGTTTAACAAATCCTTTTTTTGTATAATTCTCCATTAAGGGGGTGTGTCCTATTCCTACATACGTTTGCTTATAGGTGTCCCTCATTCCCATCTCAAAAAAAGTTGGGTTAAAGGTGTTGTCCCTTCCATGGAGTGACTGGCCTCAGGCGATACACAGAGATGAAACATCCTCCTACCTGTCCATCTGCAATCTTCTCTTCTCTACATCTCTTCAAAGTTTGGAATGTATAAAAGTTTGTCTGAGCTGTCAAAAAAAAAAAAAAGGGGCGGAGAGCTGAAGTTACACTCTGCAGAGCTCAGTGAGGAGAGCTCTGAGAGCTGATTGGAGGGAAGAGACACACACTCCGCCACACAGAAACAGAGCAGAGGCTGTCAGTCTGCTGGAGGTCCCTCCCCTGTCACCATTTTTTCTCTTGGTGTCAGGAAAACTTGTCAGAAGTGATTCATGCTGATAGCAGAGGAAAGAAGCAGCAGACAGAAATGACACTCAATGTTCTGGATAGAGACAAGCACACACTATAGAGGGATATGCTTTGTTCATTTTTCATGACTGAGGTTTACAACCACTTTAATGGATTTGAACGCAATGCAGTGTTACTGATCTGTAGGTCCAGTGTGTACGGACTCATAGGCCTCAAGCACACGGATGTTTATTAGCTGAAACTTCCCAAGTGTAAAATCCTTAGCACTTTCCCACGCCTGGGGAGCTGCAGGTTTTGCATTTCAACCACCAATACAATTTAAAAGCTGCACTTATCTACACATTGATGGCCTCTGCCTTGATCTTTACAGCGGTACCATTCACTTGTATTGGAGGCTGTACACAGCACCTGCGGCTCCCCGGGAACAGGAAATCACCAAGGATTTTACTTTTCATATTCTTTAACCACTTCAGCCCCGGAAGATTTTACCCCTTTCCTGACCAGAGCATTTTTTGCGATTCGGCACTGCGTCGCTGCGCAGTCGTGCGAAGTTGCACCCAAACAAAATTTACATCTTTTTTCCCCACAAATACAGCTTTCTTTTGGTGGTATTTGATCACCTCTGCGGTTTTTATTTTTTGCGCTATAAACAAAAAAAAGAGCGACAATTTTGAAAAAAAAACATTATTTTTTACTTTTTGCTGTAATAAATATCCCCCAAAAATATATTTAAAAAAAACAAATTTTTTCCTCAGTTCAGGCCGATATGTATTCTTCTACATATTTTTGGTAAAAGAAAATCGCAATAAGTGTATATTGATTGGTTTGCGCAAAAGTTATAGCATCTACAAAATAGGGGATAGATTTATGGCATTTTTATTATTAATTTTTTTTAATTAGTAATGGCAGCGATCTGCGATTTTTATCGTGACTGCGACATTATGGCGGACACATTGGACACTTTTGACACTATTTTGGGACCATTGTCATTTATACAGCGATCAGTGCTATAAAAATGTGTAAATGACACTGGCAGGGAAGGAGTTAAACACTAGGGGGGCGATCAAGGGATTAAGTGTGTCCTAGGGAGTGATTCTAGCTGGGGGGGTGGGCTACCACTGACATGACAGCGATCGCTGCTCCCAATGACAGGGAGCAGTAGATCTCTGTCTTGTCACTAGGCAGAACGGGGAAATGCCTTGTTTACATAGACATCTCCCCGTTCTACCTCTCCACACCGCAATCACGGGCCACCGGCAAACATTGAGTTCCCGGGACCCGATAGGCGGCAAATTTAAAGGGACGCACCTGTACGCCCATTTGCCTGCCTGTGCCATTCTGCCGACGTATATCTGTGTGCGGCGGGTCGTCAAGCGGTTGAAAGATAAGTTCACCCTTGTTCTGCTATATGTTACCAAAGAGCACCTTGTAGGCAGGTGCAGTTAGCCACTTTGCCACTAGGTGGCTCAGGACCGATATAGTTTCTGCTACATTAGGAAGTGACACTGGGTGTTAGGCCCCTTTTAGGTAGAATCCTCCAATCAGTGATGTCAAGGGTGGGTCAGTACCCAAATACAGTATAAGCTAGGTAGGGAGGGAAACAGCAGACTTGGGGCATGGGAGTCATACGCCCCACATCTGTGAGAATGCAATCTACACACGGGGGCCCTGGACAGGGCAGGAGGCCCGGTGGAGTGGGCCTGTATGTAGGAGGAACCAGCTGTAGACATTCTGTCCCTGAAGGAGGTGGGGGCTAGGGCGGATTGAAAAAGGCCTTTTAGACCAGGCTGGAGATCATTGTGTGAGGCTGCTTCCCAGGAGAGATGTACCTAGCAACGAGGTGTCTACAGAGGACACAGTCCTGTGAGTACTTATGACCCTGTGCAGAGGAGAGACTGTAGGGAGATGGCTGTGAGTTGCTGCACATGCTTTCACCTGAGACTTCTGCGGGTCGTCCACTTTATGTGATTGACTGTGTATGTTAAGGGACTCTGGATTGTATGTTCTTGTGATGTGACTGTCTTGCCATTCCCTGAACAACGCCAGTAAAGTGCAGTGAAGTTTATTGTCGACAATCCTTCTTCAGATATAAAGGTTCATAGCCTGGGATGTTGTGAGGAGGCCTATGGCAATGAACAGGGCACAAGATGGCGGAGGGGTGTGCCTCAACAGGTGGGATTGTGCTTGGGTGCCAAAACAAGGTAACCACAAAGCCCCTCTTACAACCTGCCCACACTCCCCCAACCCCTTAGGCCCCATGGGGCTGTCCGATCAGGACGGCTTGTCAGTTTTTCAGGCGGACCTGATCGGACCCTCCACTCTGCCCATGGGGCGGCAGATGTCAGCGACACCCGCCGCCATCTGATCTGATCCTGCCTGCAAAAAACAGACGGATGGTGGTCCTATTTACCATCCATCCGGCGGATCGGATGGAAACAGACAGGTGGTCAGTTTCCATCTGATTTCCCTATAGAGGAGAGGGGGACTGTGTCCGTGTCTGCTCTGCACAGTGGAGCGGACACAGACCTGTCACCCACCTGCTCAGCGGAGCGATTCCCTACTGATTAAGCGGAATCCACTATACGGAGGCACCCGTGTGAAAGGGGCCTTATTGTGACAGCAGGTAGGGGATCCTCTCCCTACACTGCTGTCACAATGCAAAAACAACATGGCTTTGCCCACACAGCTGTGTCAATCATTCACAGTTTCATGAATAAATGAACTACCACTGCAGCAGATGACTTGTAGTTCTCATTAAACTGTGAGGGCGCTAGTGAGCACTCTAGTAGTTCACTGATTCTTCCTGCCCCCCAGTAATTGCTCACATAGGAGGTACAGCCAGAAAGCTGACTGAGAGTCTGCAGGAGCCTGACATTGCACAGTGGTGGCCCGTGCACTGTGGGCGCACGGCACCGCCCCCTCATCCATGCACCCAGGCCCCTTCCAGGACGCCGGACACATGGATTCCTATGGCGGGGGGGTACTTTTTGAAGCACCTGATTAGAGCCAGTGGCTCTAATAGGCTTCAAAATAGGGTGGTCTCGGGGCGTAGAGCGTGCGCCCTGATCCCACCCAATTGTGTGACGATTGCGAATAAATTTTCCCTATTTTCACACTAACCTTCCTCCCTGCCAATCAGGAGGCAGGGCGTCAGACCTGTTTCCTGATTGGCCAAAGCGCCAGGCCATCCTATTGGATCCCTAGCGCTTAGGAAGAGGAGCGGAGGAGACACGCTGGAGCGGAGGTTGCCGCCGCTCTGGTGCATTGGAGAGGAGCTGCTGTGGTAAGTCCCCTCCGTCAGAGCCGCACGGGCGGGTGGGGTGGGGGGGGGCTGGGGTGGTGTTGGGGGTTCTGCCAGAGCCGCGAGCCCCGCGTGTGGGGGGGGGGGGTCGGTGGGCACAGTGGCTGCATTTGATGGGCACAAGTTTGCTGCATTTAATGGGCACAAGTGGCTGCATATAATGGGCACAGTGGCTGTGTTTGATGGGCACAATGGCTGCATATGATCGGCACAGTTGCTGCGTTTGATGGGCACAGTGGCTGTATTTGATGGACACAGTAAAGCTGCAATTGATGGGGGGTTCAGTATTTTTCTGTTTGTTTGCGCCCCCTCAACAATTTTGAGTACCGGCCACCACTGTTGCACCTGCAATCTTTCAGAAAACAAACCAAAACCAAAACCTCCCTACTGTAATAGAAGTCTGTGGGAAAGCAAGGGTTAACTGCAGGAAAAGCGCCGGTATACTTGCACTGTGGCCAAACCTCAGCGGATCGGTGCGAAAGCCGCCTAAATTCAAAATGAAGCTTAAACTGCAAAAGGGGAAGAAAATGGAAACTGTCTGTTTCAATCAGATTTCAGCTGTAATTTAACAAAATAAATAAATGACGTTGCTGGTTGTCACGGGCTAAATCATAAATGGAAGTCATTTGAATTCAAGTAAAATACCATGTTTGGATTAAACATAGAATTCTACTTTAACGTCTACTTTAACCCAGAGCAGAGCAAGCAGCATCTGTGCCCTTGTCATTCCTTTTATTATCACTAGATGGAGCCCAACCTATTTTTATAATGTCATGCATATACGGACTCTGGGTTTTATTTACTAAAGGCAAATCCACTTTGCACTACAAGTGCAGTCGCTGTAGATCCGAGGGGAACATGCAAGAAAAAAAAAACAGCATTTTAGCTTGCACATGATTGGATGATAAAATCAGCAGAGCTTCCACTCATTTCAGATCTTCCCCTCAGATCTACAGCGACTGCACTTTCAAGTGCACTTGTAGTGCAAAGTGGATTTGCCTTTCGTAAATAACCCCCATTGTCATAGCCTATGGTCTCATCCATACCGGACGTCCAAAAGCCGATTTTACAGCTGTTTGAGGATTATTTTTTTTTGCCTTTAATGCCCCTCTATTTTAGCCTGTGTGTCCTATGCAGACATTCAGAGGCAGATAAAAAAAAAAACCACATAACTTGCGTGTTCAGAAGAGGAGCGTTTGGGAAGAAAAATGCCAAACGCACATAAACGCTAGACGCGTTTAGGAGCGTTAGTGCATTGTAATGCCTCGTACACACGGTCCGATTATTGTACGACGTATCGTTCGCATTTTGTTGCATAAAACTAATATCGAATACAACAGTGCAAAATGTGCTCTATGAAAAGTACGATTTTTGCCGCACGATTCTGAAAAATCCTTCCGGTGTGCGTAGCTACGTATCTGAAATGATGTCAAATATGTGTGGCCCCTGTGTCCTTCTGGTTTATTTTCGTGTTTCCAATCATGCGCGGTGTTCATCTATCGATTTTTAGCAGACGCATACTGTACCGATTAAACGATTGTCGTACGATGGGCTGTCATCCGAGCAAAGTTTTCGTGTTTGTTCCTTCGGGTTTCGTTGGACGAACTGTCGTGATCGGCTGTCGAAAGCTGTGTACTAACGACCAGATCATGGAACAATCAATCCGAAAGCGATTTTTATCATCCGATAATCGGAACGTGTGTACTAGGCATAATGGTCAATATAAATGTAATATAACGGTCAATAGAACGGATTAACGCCAAACACGCACATAAATGTGCAAGCAAAATGCAGCTTTAGGCACATTATTAAAGCTGCGTTTATCTCCCCCGGAGCAAAGGCATCCAAGAGAGGAAAATAAAAACCATCCTGTGTGCATGAGGCCTATATGTTAAGCTGCTACACATCCAGGTGCACGAGGCCATAGAAAACAGTGCACAGCGTTCACATCCATACACTGATTAAAAATGCCACATGCAAGGTCCCTAATAAGCGGACATTTCAACTCACATTAAACAATCATGGTCCCCTGTTGTCACCATCCGTAGAAATGATATGCGGCCATCACTGCGGAGGATATAGACAGGAAGAGGCTGCAGGAGGTCTGCATTACTGGCTCAGCTGGTCGGTGTTAAAGACCAAGGTGTCCAGCAGGGACACGCTATCTCACACACCTTTAATTGCAGTCCTTTTCGACCGGACTCGAGTCTGTCGGAAAGATTTGAAACATGTTTCATTTCTAGGTCCGTCAAACTTTTGGGGAAAAAAAGTCAGCTGGAGCCCACACACGATCGAATTGTCAGACGGACTCTGGTCTGCCGGACCAAGTATGCCGTAAAGTCCGGTCGTGTGTACGCGGCATTAGAGGTGAGTGCAGGCAAACTATACTCTGACTCACGTTTAAGTCTCAATTAGGTCAGGGTTTATTAATGATCAGGGCTGGGTGACTCATCTTGGCAGCTCTCTGGTGCCTCCCCCTGGTCTAGAAGGTTGGAGAATCTTCTAGAACTAGAGGGTGGGGGTTAGGAGGAGCTACCTTGAATATTTATGAGGCTCAGCCAATCCCCAGAGTTCACCTCATAAAGAGACATGGGCCATACCAGCAGGGGTAGTCGCTTGGAAGATGGAGATGCAGTGTTGAGGAGGCTGTCGGGGGTGGGTACCCCCTAGCCTACGAGGGGGTGTCAAGCCTTAGGCCTGGGCTCGGGTGCTGGAAGGATCCTGCCAAAAACACAAAGGGAGAATGCTTTCCTGGAGGCACCTGAGCAAGAGAGGACAGAGTGAGCAGATCAACACTGTTGGGGACTAACAAATGGGGGAGACTGCCACATGTAGCCAGATTGAGTCCATGCTAACTTTTGGGCATCATGGGTAAATGAAAAAAGGTGCCAGCAATCTGGGTGCAGGGGCACCGAAAAGAAAGCATTTGCAAGATCAATCACTGTAAAGCAGGTGCTGGAGGCAGGTATTCCACTTAGTAAAGTGCGGGGGTTGGGCACGATCGGGGTATCTGCCTTTATTATATTGTTAATGGCTCTCAAATCATGCACCATGCGGTATGTCACCTGCCCACCCTTCTTGTCTGGCTTCTTTGCAATTGGGGACAGGGGTGTATTGACTTGGGACTTAATTGGTACAACAACCCGTGCTGCTTTCAGTTGAGTGATTTGATCCTTTATCCCCTCAATCTGAGCAATACTCAGTAGGTACTGTTTAATCTGTGGGAGATGGGCTCTTGGTTTAATTTTTATCATGACTGGGGTCAGCATACCTAGATCATATTTGCTGGTGGCCCATAATTCAGTGGGTATCAGCGGGAATCTGCACGATTAGAGCCCACTACTGTGCAGTGAAGGAACATGGAGAATAGCTTGCACATGGGAGACAGAAGCTAAAGTAGCAAATCAAACTGGCTTGACAGAGATGTTTAAATAAAAGTACTGCCCAAATTTACTCCGTTTGGCTAGAAGACTCTGTAGAGGAAGACCCCCCACCTTATGTTGCTGCCAGTTTGGCTTTAAGGGGTCCACGCACAAAAGCAAAAGAATTAGATTACATGTGTAGCGCTGGTAGCTTTTCAATTTACCGCTTATATGTAAATTTAGTGGGTCGTCTGTTCTGTATATAGTTCAGATTTAATCTATGGCTAAATTAGCCTCTGTTCCAGTCTTGGCTGTGTTGTGTGCAGTTCCACTCCGTCGCCTGTAGATGTCGGTGTCACTACAGACCGGAGCTGGAAAGCAACAGGCTGAGGTGTACTGAGTGCTCTTCTTTCCCAGAAGTAACTCGGCAGAGTTTGTCCCCTGCGATGCATTCTGGGAAGGGGTATTTAAGGGACAGACGCCATTTTTCTTGGTCTCTTTCTTTCCACCTGCTGAAATATATGTAATGACTGCGCTAAGGACAGTGAATAGGTCTGCTGCCTCCCCTAATGGAACTCCCCTAGGGGTTCTTCAGACAGAATACACACAATAGATTGGGGTAGGTGGTGCTCCCTACAAATGGTTATATCGGACGTAGACAAGTATAATATGGGGAGGAGAGGGGGGGGCCTGAGTGCTAATCCACCAGTGAGTATACCCCACCTATATTCAATGTATATGATCCCACCTCCAAGAACAATTACCAGTGTTGCAAATATCTGTGTCCAATAATCTATTGTAAGGTGATGTATGACTTTTTATAGTCCCAGCTTCAGTTAAATTCCGTTGGTATAGAAATCAGTAGTTAGTGGTATAGAATAACATAACATAACATAAAATGTGCCATAGATGTGACTAATAGGCTTTCCAAAAATGTTCAGCCTCTCAATGTGATTATAATGTCTAAATGTGATCAGTGTCAGATAATCAGTGATTGGTAGGGTGCAATATGTATATAGCTTTATGGTGGTTCTCCTAGTGGTTCGCTGGTAGTATTACCTACAATTACCAGGAATAAGGATCTGATACCAATAGAATTACAATCAATAAATTGTTACCACAACCAAAAATAAAAATAAAAATAAATCACCATATGTAGAAAGCAACTTAAATACCAACCTAAATAAAGCCACACTGTGTGGACAAGCTAAACGTCCATAAAAAATATACATAAGCAAAAATCACATATAAGTGTGCATGTAGCAGTCCATGTGTTGTGCATTAGGTATTCTTCAAGAACTGTGACAGAAATTCAAATGGTGACTTGGGTGCTCGCAGTGTCCTCTGGTGACTTTGTGCTCCCCCTCAAAGGTCCCCACTCACCAGATCCACTCACCCCAAAGGGGCAATACGCATATAGATGTAACTGCTGCAATCTCTTCACCAGCATGGTTAATAGGATTCCAAGGATGAACCTCTGTCTTCAGGTAGATTAGGGCCTGATCATGAGTCCCTACTGTACATTGGAGCTCTTCACATTGGCTGATGTGGGGCAGTTTCAGCATATCCTTCCATTTCTTGCTGTGACCATTCCTCTTGCCACCACCTCCTTAAGCATGCAAGCAGAGGGAGAGACACAGCAGCGCTGTGTTTCCACCTGCTGGCCCTCCTGGCCGACAGGTATGTGCTAGGAGTCCTACCTCGTGGTCCTCTGGGCCGGAGGACTGCGTTTCTGCAGCGTGTGAGTGGGCCCAGAAGTCTATCTGGGGCCTACTACTCCTACTGCAGGGATGGTCCTGTGCTGTCTGTCCTGCGGGAAGAAGCCAGACAATTGAGAAGATCCATGGGGGGAACCCGTCTTGGAAGGATCATGCGGAGCGCTGGTCTAGAGAGGGGCCTGGTGACTCAATTGGAGGACGCATCTTAATTGAACCTACCACATAGTACTGCCGGGTCGGCTTAAAGGTTCTGGTACTGTGTTGCTGTTCATCTAAACTACTACGTTCTGTGGCAGAGGATCGTGCAGTTACATTGTTCTTATCAAGTCTGTGGCAGAGACTTTTCTTGTTCGTGCTACTCTCTGGCTGCTACCCTGTTTCCACAAAAATAAGACCTAGCGTGATTGTCGGTGATGGCTGCAATATAAGCCCTACCCCCCAAATAAGCCATAGTTAAAGTCCTTGTAGGTCTCATTTTCATGGTAGGGCTTATTTTCGGGGAAACAGGGTAGGGCTTATTTGGGAGGTAAGGCTTATATTGCAGCCATCACCGACAATCACGCTAGGTCTTATTTTCGGGGAAACAGGGTAGGTCAGTGAGAGAGGCCTATCCGGGTGGGGAAAAGATTAAATCTTGGACTGAACGAATACTCGTCCTTAAGATATTCAAGTACTTAAAGATCAAAGACAGAAAAGGTGTTTGAACTTCCCTGAAACTCCCTCTCTACCTCTTTCCTGCTACTTCTTTCATTTATCTCCCATCAAAGCATTGGAAAAGTACTAAAGTGACTGGTTCATACGTTGTGAATACAAAGTTCAATATGGACTCTAGGTTCCTGATATGGTGAAAATCCAGGTAAAGGGTGGCGGCAACAGCCCGATCAAAATCAGCAACTCCTAAAGGAGTTATTGCTACACATGGAACACACAAAAGATGAGCTATGGAATATAGTAGAGAGCAGAGGTTTAACAGCCTCATATCAACCTACAAAGAGGATTTTGGCTCGTATCCTAGAAACAGATGATTGGCATAAATCAAAAGGCACATATGCAAAACTAGATCTCTCTGAACTTAAGGCTTTGGCCAGAGAAAGAGAGATAGAGTCTGAACTTCCGGAGCAAACCATAATTTCCAGATTGTGGCAGCAAGATGAAGAGAGAAGGAAGGGAGAGGCCACCCCTTCTGCCCCTGGCACAGAGCAATCTGTTGCAGTTTAACCTGTCAGAACCCAATTCGTTTTTGAAGGTAATGCTGTTGACAGTAAGTCTCAAATTAAATGGCATGTACCTTTTAGTCCCCAAGATATGAGAGCCATATTAGAGGGATTGGGAGATCCAAGAAAGAATCCAATTGGGTTTGCAAACAAACTTAGCGCTGCACAGGAAGCATATGAGGCTTCTGCTACTGACATTCATCAGCTTCTTATTAAAGCAGTGGGAAGCAACATGTCTGGTTATATATTTAAAGAATATGGTGTAGACGTCAAAAATCTAGGTAAGATGGTTAGTGGATGGGAGATTTGTGAGAAATTGAAGGAAAAATTGCCCCAAATATATGGACAAACCAGACAAGCTGAATTTATGAATGCTAAGCAAGGGAAAGAGGAAGCAGCAGGGGCTTATTGGAGGCGGTTAAGTGATATGGCTGAGGAAGCAGGCATTAAAATAGAGGAAGAGAAGGCAGGAGAAATTGCAAGTCCATCTACACAACTGGTGAAAGGTTTCTTGATGGTTTAATATCCCAGTTGAACGAAAAGTTGTTCACAGCAAGGCCTGAGGCAGGCAATATGTCTATTCGATACGTCCTGCCTATCCTGTTATCCATAGAAAACAGGATTTACCAAAAAGACAGCAAACCCAAGGTTATGTAGATGGGGAAGCAGAGAGGAAGAGGCAAAGGCAATTTCAGAAATCATGGCAATCGGGGACCAATTATATGCTAAAATTGTAATGGGGAAGGACACATAGCCAAATTCTGCCATCTTCCTGACCGTAGACTGGATAAGAGCTTAGAGGCACCTCATGCTGATCCCAGTTCTCTGCCATAAGCAGTGGATCAGGCATAGGAAAATGGCATGCCAGTATCAATTATGTTAAATAGGGGAGACAATGGTCCCGAGGCCAGAGTAAAAGTATTTTTACAAGAACTTCCCTATCCTGTAGAAGAAACAGAATTAACCTGTTTAATTGATACTGGTGCAAGCCGAAGTGTTTTTAATATAGAGGACTTACCTCCAGGATTATTATCTACAAATGTTATCTCTGGTGTTGGCCTAACCGGGACCTCTACTGATTTGGTTAGGTCCAAGTCACTTAAACTCAGGCTAGGACAGCAAACAGAAATTGTCACTAAAGTGTTAGTTTCAGACAAAGTTCCTACCAATCTTTTGGGAGCTGATATTTTGAACCAAATTTTAGCAAACATAGACTACACTCCTACAGGAGTCCAAGTGGTCAGTAGTCTGTCAGGAGAAGTTTTAAATTCTGCCTGTGGAGTATTTTTAATCCAGGACTCCACTCCGCCATTTCCTCCAGAATTGAAAGTGATTCCCGCTGAATTATGGGCCACCAGCAAATATGATGTAGGTCTGCTGGATTGCACCCCAGTCATGATAAAAATTAAACCAGGAGCCCATCTCCCACATATTAAACAGTACCCACTGAGTATTGCTCAGATTGAGGGGATAAAGGATCAAATCACTCAACTGAAAGCAGCACGGGTTGTTGTACCAATTAAGTCCCAAGTCAATACACCCCTGTTCCCAATTGCAAAGAAGCCAGACAAGAAGGGTGGGCAGGTGACATACCGCATGGTGCATGATTTGAGGGCCATTAACAATATAATTGAGGCAGATACCCTGATCGTGCCCAACCCCCGCACTTTACTAAGTGGAATACCTGCCTCCAGCACCTGCTTTACAGTGATTGATCTTGCAAATGCTTTCTTTTCGGTGCCCCTGCACCCAGATTGCTGGCACCTTTTTTCATTTACCCATGATGCCCAAAAGTTAGCATGGACAAGATTGCCCCAAGGCTTTGTGAGTAGCCCCTCTGAATACAATACTGAGTTAAAGCAAGTATTGGACCAATGGTCCCCCTCACACCCAAACACAGTTTTGTTTCAGTACATAGACGATTTGCTTATTTGTTCTGATACAAAGGACATTTGTAGCAGAGAAACAGTAAGTCTTCTCAAGTTTCTCTATAACAGTAACAACAAAGTTAGCAAAGATAAGCTACAATACTGCCAAGAGAAAGTGATCTTCCTGGGTCACTGCATTTCACATGGAATCCGTCAACTAACCCCAGATTGAGTTAAAACTCTACAAAAATTTGGAAAGCACAGAATTTCCTGACTAGTGCAGGGAAGCCAGTGAGACATGTAAAACTCATAGATCAGTTATTTAAGGCCTTTCAGAAACCAGCAGAAGTTGCCATCTTGAAGGTAAAAGGGCATGCAAGGGAAAATGACATGATGACATGACATCCAGAGGAAATGCTTTAGCGGACCAAGCGGCAAAGGATGCTGCCCTTATGGCATTTGGAGGCACACCCACTGTAGGGGTCGCCCAGGTAGCGGGGACAGATTCCCCTCATAAAGAGCAGTGGGATGTAGAAACTCTAATTGAAGAGAAGGATAAGTGGATCAAATGTAATCCTACCCAAAATCAGCAGGGCCTGTGGAGCGCTGACAACAGGTGGTGTCTACCCAGGTGTTTGTACCCAGTTTTAGCACAACTGGCACATGGCGTCAGTCATCTTGCTAAGGGCGCGATGGTGGACTTACTGACTGCTATTGGATAGCACCTGGATTTAGTGCATTTGCAGCCAGGTTTTGAGCTTCATGTCTCACTTGTGCTCTGTACAATGGCGGGAGGCCTGTCCATGCTCCCCAAAAGCATTCTCCTAAGCCAGATTTCCCTTTCCAAAGAATTCAAATAGACTACATTCAGATGCCCAGAATAGGCACCTATGAGTTCGCTTTAGTGTGTGTTGACATGTTCTCAGGTTGGCCCGAGTGCTGGCCGGTAGCTAAAGCAAATGCAAAAACAACAGCAAAGAAAATTTTGAATGAAATAGTTTGTAGATATGGAGTTCCTAAACTATTCAGAGTGACAGAGGAACCCGTTTTATTGGGGAAGTAATGAAAGAGGTAACGGAAGCCCTTCACATACAGCAAGCTTTCCATACACCTTATCATCCACAAAGTAGTGGTAAAGTTAAGAGACTTGATGGAATTTTGAAAAACAGATGTGCAAAAATTAAAGCAGATACAGGAAAAGGATGGGTGGAAGCTTTGCCATTAGCCCTATATTCTGTATGAACTACCCCTAAACAACCATATGGAATGTCCCCCTATGAGATTTTATTTGGAGGGCCACCCAAAACAGGGCTATATTTTCCCCGACAGTTGCAGGCTTTTCACTCTAGTCTGTTAGAATATGTTCAGATTTTGCAAAGAACATTGAATAAAATACATGAAGGTGTTTATAAATCTATCCCCGACCCAGATTCTTTTTCAGGTATACTCAGAATCCAACCAGGTGACTGGGTGGTGGTCAAGCGACACGTCAGAAAGCCACTAGAACCAAAATTTGACAGACCACATTTGGTGCTTATGACAACCGGTTCCGTTGTCAAGTTGGAAGGAAAGCCCACCTGGATTCACGCCAGTCACTGCAAGAAAATCCTGAAGTGATGATATCCTTTGAAAAAATGATGATGATCTTTCTTTTCTTTTTGTTGTTTGTGAGAACTGAGACATGGAAAAATAACCCTTTTATCCAAATGTTAAAATTGTATGCAACCCATAGCAACGCTAGTAACTGCTGGGTGTGTTCTCACTTACATCCCCAAACAGGAACAATACCCATGATAGCAATGCTTCTCAAATTCACTGATCTAAACAGGACCAGAATAAATGGCTCATACATCATCTCCACAGCTAATAAGCAAAGATCAGTAACTTTGATGGTTTCAAAACAGATAGACACTCCACAGATTTGTTTAAACATTACATTACAGAAATGTACACGGTTGGGCAATTCAGATTGCATCGGAGCAAAAATTACAACCCTTTATAGTACAAATTGCTCACAGTTCCCAATATGTGAAAATATCGGTTACCTGAGATTCCATGTTATTGCTTCCAGTTTTTTAGGAGCAGGCATACCGTCCATAAGTAGAGGGTTATATTATATATGTGGAAATAAAGCTTACGCCTGGTTTCCTACTAATGTTACAGGTACATGTTATATTGGGAAGTTAGCACCTACTTTGGCTGTTCCCAAAGATACAGTACGACCAGATCAAAGTCCAGAATACCCTTTAGTGTTCAAAAGAGAGCTGTTCACTGAAGGTGACATGGCATGGTCATGGTTCCCTTGCTGGACAGGATGGGGAATTGAAGCAATGAAAAGAATAAATAATTACACTAGAATTGTAGATGAGATTATTACCCTTACTAGCACTGATATAGGATTATTAAGTGAAGAAATGGCTCAGCTTAAAAAAGTAGTATTATGCCCCGTACACACTGTCGGATTTTCCGATGGAAAATGTCCGATCGGAGCGTGTTGTCGGAAATTCCGACCGTGTGTGGGCTCCATCTGACATTTTCCATCGGATTTTCCGACACACAAAGTTGGAGAGCAGGAGATAAAATTTTCCGACAACAAAATCCGTTGTCGGAAATTCCGATCGTGTGTACACAAATCCAACGGACAAAGTGCCACGCATGCTCAGAATAAATAGATGAAAGCTATTGGCCACTGCCCGACGTACGTGTTTTACGTCACCGCGTTTAGAACGATCGGATTTTCCGACAACTTTGTGTGACCGTGTGTATGCAAGACAAGTTTGAGCCAACATCCGTCGGAAAAAATCCTAGGATTTTGTTGTCGGAATGTCCGAACAAAGTCCGACCGTGTGTACGGGGCATTAGAGCACAGATTAACGCTAAATTATCTCACTGCAGCTCAAGGTGGGATGTGTAAGGTATTTCACACTGACTGTTGTATATACATTTCTGATATTGAGGACATTATTAAAGGACATCTTGCTAAGATAAGAGAACTACAGAATAAGGCCAGAGATATTGCTAAAGATGGATAGAACCCCTTTCAGGGATTAGGAAGTTTTGGTGACTTTTTATATGGCATAGCAACATGGTTACAGAAACTAGGTGCTTACATTGTGATGTTCCTACTTCTCATATTTGTTATTTACTTCCTCATCAGGCTATGCCTCTGTGTGACTACCCGCTGTACCAACAAATGTACCATCAGCCCTGATGAATCCATTATTGTGAGAAAGCTAGGAGAGGGCTGAACAGGACGCCGTCTCTCTGCGCCAATGTAACAGGAGTTACCAGCAATCGGCTGAATGTAACGCGGAGAAGAATGGTGTAAAATAAACAAAAAGAGGGAAATGACATGGGCATTCACTGTACTGTTCATTTAAGCACAAGAGACTCCATTTTGTTCTCACTGTTGAATAATGTTCTGTAACCTTCACCTAACACATAGACACATATCCTACTAAAAGCTCTCTACTCCCCCCTCCCTTCTCAAGGTTTTACTTTTGCAATTGTTCTATTCACTAGCTTTTAATAATATATTTCTATTTGTTAGCTTTTAATAACATATTTCTATTTGTTGGTTTTTGGTAACATCTCACACCACCCCTTTCTTATCTATATATAAAATAACATGTAATAATAAATTTTGACACTGAACAGACATTTTAAACATAGTGATTGAGCCCTGTAAATCTGTTCCTGCAGCTGCAGTATTAACTTTTGTTTTAGAGTCCCAATCAGAAATTAGTCATAACAATAGTATTGGGGTTACAGGGAAGGTTATTCTTGGGGATATAGGAAGGGATAGTATTGGGGTTACAGAGGGGGTTATTCTTGGGAATATAGGGAGGGTTAGTATTGGGGTTACAGGGAGGTTTATTCTTGGGGATATAATAAGGGATAGTATTGGGGTTACAGGGGGGTTATTATTGGGGATATAGGGAGGGATAGTATTGGGGTTACAGGGGGGGTTAGTGTTAGGATTACATGAATGGTTAGTGTTAAAGAGAGCTGTTGAGCTGTATAGTAAACAGCTGGCTTTTTTTCATCCAAGTTGCTAAGTATAGCCTAGAAAATACCTGAAAAGGAGCCAAGTGCTCCACGTACTGGCTGAAAATGAGAAAACAAAACAATCATATCCTAGTGCAAAAAAATATATCATTCAAAAGTGCTTAACAAAATAAATACGACCTTTTGGTTTAAATTTTATTCCATCAGCATTCAATTTGTACAGCAGATTTCTCCCTGGGGACACAAAGCAGTTAGCAGTCGAGGCAGCCATCTTGGCAATTGCGTTGGCCAGGAATTGAACCCGGGTCAGCTGCTGGATAAGCAGCTATGCTCACCACTGCACCACCAACGCATGGAATGTCTTTTGAGTGTGGGAGGAAAGAATCTATATGCAGCTCCCCCCAGCCCCTCCACATACTTACCTGAGCTCGATCTTGATCCAGCACTGTTCCTGAGAGCAGTAGCTCTCTCTCTCCTCACTGGACAGAGAGGCAGCAGTGGGAGCCAATCACAGCCAGTGAGCAGATAGCAGGGGGTGGGGCCGAGCCATGCTCTGTGCTTCAATGGACCGCATAGCAAGTGGCTTTCTATGGGGTGCACTGGGCAAGGGGGAAGAGTCAGGAGCACCAGAAGGGAACCCAAGAAGGGGAGGATTGCGGCTGCTCTATGCAAAACTATTATAGAGAGCAGGCAAGAATAACATATTTGTAAACCTAATTTTTTTCCGCCTTACGTCAGGCCCAGCAGGAAGAGAGCATGCCTGGACTTCATAAGCTACTTTTATAAACCCTCCCAGCAACCTTCAGGCCACAACAAAAGTCCCTGGGATTTGTAGTCTTAGAGTATGGGAATATATAACAGCAGATTCCAGAAGGACTATACGCCCCATAACTCACTCTGCTGGCGCACAGGTATGAGGTCACTGGCTGTAGAATAATCACGGGGCCAACAATATTCAAAACACTGGAAGGTGCAAAACTATCTGGATACAGTTCACATCACTACATAGGGAGGGATAGTATTGGGGTTTACAGGGAGAGTTACTCTTGGGGATATAGGGAGGGATAGTATTGGGGTTTTAAAATAAAATAAAATATAAATTGATGCGCTCTAATTAACCGTTCAGTCAATATGTATCTGTAGGAATTGTGCAAAGACCAAATGTGATGAAATGTATATAAGAATGTGCAAAATCACTGAATATAAATAAATAAATTAATAAGAATAGAATT
Organism: Aquarana catesbeiana; assembly: GCF_042186555.1. Lineage (NCBI taxonomy): Eukaryota > Metazoa > Chordata > Amphibia > Anura > Ranidae > Aquarana > Aquarana catesbeiana. Next base: position 293,038,657 of record NC_133332.1, on the reverse strand, counting down.
TGTTGGAAATTGTGCAAAATCGCTCCAAAATAAATTACTGGCCAGTGTAAATATGTGTTCAGGCTCCTTAATAATTACTTGATGCTTTTAGATACCCGTAGTGAACAATATGCACTCAGTGACAATATTATGGAGAAATAAATATATAAATAAATAACAACTTATTAAGTGCCAGTGAGATATATAAATACATATAAAGTGCCAATTAAATGCGATTATACATAGATCAATAAGCGAAGGTGGTTTAGTCCATGGGATAAAATTGATGATTAACACAGCAGTTCATTCCTCAATATAGTGAGGCGATTTAATTTCTGTAGTGCTTGTTATTCACGACATTGGATACTTCCCACCTCAGCCGCAATAGTGTTGCTAATAGATTCTCAGTACCAGATGATTTATAGAAGATAAACAAAGAAATGGATCATTGCAATGAAACTAAATGAAAGTACACAAGCAAACAGCACAGTGATGAACTCACGTGCGCCCGGTTAGGTTAAGGCATGCAGGCAGGCAGATCGCAGTCAGCCGCTGTGGACGAGGCTTGTGAGACAAGCCGCTGCTGTTCGATACAATGTGTCATACAACAGTACACGTCCTAGGCTCCTCTTAAAACTTAGTTTTACTACACCATGGAAGTTCCTTTATGCTTTTTTGTATGAGGAATTCGGTAAAAGGCTATGCTGGCATCTGATTTTTCTGGAACCTTACTGACAGCCCTGGTGGAGGATTGGACACACTGAGTGTATCTACATGCGCACTGCCCCAGTGGGGTGACTGGAGCCGTTGAGTTCGGACCCTTGTGGGGGAGCACGGAAGTCACCTGAGGATACTGCGAGCACTCAAGTCACCTAACATATATATATATATTTTTATGTGTTATATCCGAGAAGCATCAGATGCACACCCCATGGACTGTCATATATGAACTTTTATTTCAATCTTAATTTATTCATACACTCTTGATTGTGGTCACTTTTCACGTATACATATGACACATTATTGTATTTCATTTATCTTTTATTAACTTACTTTAACAAATCTTTTCACATATCTTCACATCCTGACAGTAGAAGGATTCAATAATAAGGAAGGTTTCAGGTTATCACGCATAGCACATTGGACACGTATTTGGTTGTTTGTGAATGATTTTAGTTAATTACACACACCTGACACACTCAAATTTAATTGCTATATACTTGAGGCGTGTGACTACCTGGTGGGATTTGGTGTAGTATTTTTTGATACACTTATATACTATGCATGTATGCAAGATGCAATGTCATTACCCACCTGTAGGATACAAACCATCTGTTTATATATATAGCATAGTGATTGTATTTGAGGTAGGGGTACTCTTATTGTGTATGAGTGGTGTAAACACAGCTTCAGTGTAGCACTCAGGCCACCCTTAGATTCCCCACCTAGGTTATTGTTAGTATTGATATTAGTGCCATTTTTTGCCAATAGGTAGCGCCAAATTCCCCATTTTTCTGTTACTCATCATTTAGAGTTCCCTTAGGGGAGTCTCATTAGGGGAGGCAGCAGACCTACGCACACCTATCCTAAGTGCGGTCTTATTTACACTCTTGTCCGCTAGACCTTTTCTTCTGGTGTGCTTGGCATATTCACTTCACATCTTTCAGGGATCAGTGTTTCTGGTGATGGGCTCTCATCAAAATAAACACTACAGATTATTGTCACTTTATCAGTCTTTGGTTGTAGGATTCTGTAACCCTTAGTTTTCTTGCTGTAGCCTTCTAGAATGCCCTCTATGGCTCTGTTCTCCACCTGTTTTTCACTTGGAATATAGCCATATGCTTTACATGCAAAGACTCTGATGTGCCCTATGTTAGGTTTTGATCCATACCACATTTCGATTGGAGAACTTTTAACAGCTCTTGAGGGTAGCCTGTACTTGTGAGGTAAGTTGGCATCCGACAACATGCATCTGGCCATTTCTATAAGAGTGAGATTTTTCCTTTCTGCTAACCGTTTTGTTCAGGAGTGTATGGTGTGGTTGTCTGGTGTACTAGTCCTTGACTCTTCAGGTATGAGGCCACTTCTTTGCTTAGGTATTCTCCTGCATTGTCAGTGCGTATTAGACCTGGTTTGCTTTGGAATTTGTTGCTAAAAATGGCAAAAAAGGGGGCGTGGCCTGGAGAGCAATGGAGTAAGACATGGGTGAAGGGAGCTGCTCTTGCCGTTTATTTTGCCTGACATACTGAGCGAATCTCCGGACCTACACAGACCCACAAAGACTTCCCTGAGCACAGGGGACTAAGGGGGAACATGTCGCTGCCAAAAAAAAGCTGTGGATCCGGCAGATAAACTGGCTAAATACCGCCGCACGGACAAAGACCAACAGGCTAAAGATGGCGCAGACACATGCCTGGACGAAGAGCGCCACGCTACAGACACAGCGAAAGTGCTGGATGCCATTGATACACTGCAGGGCACACTTACAGCCAAAATAGATGAGGTGAAAATCGACATCTCTCTGCTTCGACAAGACCTATCCAAACTAAAGGACAGGGTCACAGAGACAGAAACCCGTATTGGTGTAGCGGAGGACATTATACACCCTTTGCAGCACACCACGGAAGACATGCAGGAGGCAGATACACCAGCTTCATGCACACAAGGACGAAATGGAGAACAGATTACGCCGCTGTAATCTCCGTTTTATAGGCCTGCCTAAAAGAGCAGAACTTAAAGACCCGGCCGAATACCTGGAAAATCTCCTTATAACGACCTACGGCAGAGAGGCTTGCTGTGTCATGTTTGCAGTAGAGAGAGCGCACAGTATACCGGCAAAACCACCACCAGCTGGGACACCTCCTCGAACCTCTATAGCCAAATTCCTGAATTCTAGAGATCGGGACAAGATCATGCGGCTGACGAGGGATAAAGGCAACATTCAGGTGGGCAACGGTCATGTGGCAGTCTTCCCTGACTTCTCTAACGAAGTGCAGAAAAGAAGATCCCAGTTCCAGGATGTGAAGCGTCGCCTTCATGTGCTACATCTCAAGTACGCCATGCTATTCCCAGCAAGGCTCAGAGTGCAGGAAGACAGGCGAGCACAGTTCTTTGGAAATCCAGCAGCAGCTGCAGCCTGGCTCGATCGGAGGGAGAGACCAGCCTAAGAGATGCACAGACTGAATCCAGTGAGTATGCCCCTGTCATACAGCCTTTTTGTGCCTCCCCCTGCCCCCCCTGCAAGCTCCTATGTGTTAATTACACATCCCTGTAGGTACCTACATGTACCCAGAACTACCAAATGGCGGGGGAGCGGGAATGTGCAGGGGGATAGGGCCCAGGACTTCCTCATACACTGCAAGTCGTGCACATTTGGGAATGGCACCTACGACATATCCTCTGGTTGCCACTGATCCAGCAGACAGGCCTTATGCATACCTTCACCTCTTTGATATTCAACTCCCTGACTTCCCCTGGATATTTGCTTTTTGCCCCATCAATCCCCTTGGATATTCACAGAACTGAATGTATGGGGTATGACGGCTATGGTTAAAAGTAATGTAAAGTTTCTAAAGCAAGAGACCCAAAGTACCAGTCTCCCAAGGAGCATTGTTCTCCCCCTATTGACTTACCACGCACTGATCAGTGAGAAATCGCTTCCCCTAAAGTTGGTATAATTTGAAGCTATGCACTTATTTCCTAAAATAAGATCTGTGCCTCCAGCCAGAGATTATAGCTGGAAGATTGCTTTCATAATGGTTTTGGGCACAACATGCTGCTGTCAAGTTGGGGAGGTGCGGAGCTGGGAGGGAGTTTTTTGAGATGTATTAGTGAATTAGTGTATTAGGGCACACATGAAATTACACTGGTATAAGTACTATAGCACTGTTGTCTATAAACTGTTAAGTCTCTGCCATGCTGGTCCACGTCTGTATGCATACCACTGGCTAAATGACCACGATTACGTTTTTAACATGAAATGAGAGAGGGATGCGGGATAAAATAAAGCGCACTGCTGCACTTACGCTCCTGAAGGCACAGAAGGCTAACCTTATAGCTCTAATGGAAACACATGTTACAGGACATCTACAGTCCGCTCTGAAGCGCCCCTGGATAGGTTGGACTTACCACAGTACCCACACAAACCAGTCCAGGGGAGTGTCTATACTGGTAACTAAATCCACACCATTCGAATTTTTCTCATTGAAGTCGGACCAGCAGGGCAGATTCGTGTTTCTATATGCTAGCATAGGTGGAATACCGATGTTAATATTTGCATGCTATGTCCCGCCTCCATACAGCTCGGAGGTCGTTACAGCTGGCCTAGTATATATGGCGATGTACCCGACGGTCCCGGCTGTGTGGATGGGGGACTTCAATATAACTATGAATCCCTCCCTAGATTGCCCAATACAGCAGGGCACACGGGACATAGGGTCACGGGAAACCAGATTAAGCCGAATGTTGAAGGAGTTTGCCCTGGTGGACGTATGGAGATATCAGCACCCTAACACGAGAGCATACACATGCCACTCCACCAGCCACGGAACAATGTCAGGATAGAATTCATACTGGGGTCCAAAACTCTGCTACCAAAAATCATGGGGTCAGGATTTGCACCCAGGGCATTATCAGATCACTCCCCATGCTGGATGCTGGCATCACTTTTGGGGACGGCACCTAAACAAGTGTGGAGGTTAAATCCGTTCTGGCTGTCAACACTAACGGATCATGATGCCATAGCACGGGAACTGCAATATTTGTTCCCAGAGGGTCAAAGCTCCCTGTCCTTTAATTCAAGGTGGGATGCTTTTAAAATACACGCAAGTAGAGTACTTGACATGTAAATCAATAGATTTAAAAAAATCGTCTAAAATGATTGTAAAACTGATAGCAGATAAACTACAGGAATTAGAGGAAGCCTATCACATGCACCCATCCGCTAAAAATCTGGGTAGGGTTAAACTGCAGGCCCGCACAATGTCACAACTGTACTTGGAAAAGGCTAGACAAAAGGTGTTCTTTTGCAAAGCAAGAGTGTATGAACATGGGGAGAAGGCGGGAAAGCTATTAGCATATCTGGCCCACTTAGATGACAAACCACCAGTGGTGCTCTCATTGACTGGACCAGACGGGAGGATGATGACAAACCCCACCTCGAGTGGCAGATAAATTTCTTGACTTTTACAGTAACCTGTATAAGTCGCAGAATAGATACACGTCGGATGAAATTCGATCATATCTACACACAATACAATTTCTGAGACTAAATGCAGATCAAATCGAAATGCTAGATTCCCCTATAACCACCCAGGATATATCTACAGCGATCTCCCAATTAGCTAAGTCCAAGGCACTGGGACTAGATGGCCTGCCTTTGGAATTCTACGCTACATAGTCAGAAGTACTTACCCCTAAACTTAAAGTCTTATACCACTCAATCTTCGAGTTGGGGAAACTCCCTTCATCCATGCAAGAAGCCCAAATTATAGTTCTCCCTAAACCAGGTAAAGACCCCCATTTCCCGGAATCATAGCGCCCTATATCCCTACTTCCGGTAGATATTAAAATATTGGCCAAAATACTAGCTTATCGGTTAAATACAGTAATTTTATCCCTTATTCACCCAGACCAAACAGGGTTCATGCCAGGGAAAAACACCACAATGAATATTAGGAGACTGTTCATGAACATCCAGGCCCAACATGATAACTGAAACACCAGAGTGGTCGTAGCCCTTGAAACGGCCAAAGCCTTTGACTCAGTCGAATGGTTATATCTATGGGAATGTCTCAGTTGCTATGGATTTGGACTGAAAATCATAAAATTGGTGCAGATTTTGTATCAGACACCCAAGGCATGGATTGTTGTAAACAGCTGGTTATCAGATCAAATCTCCCTTGAGAGGGGTACAAGGCAAGGATTCCCTCTTTCCCCGTTCCTACTGTATATGCCCTGGCTGCAGAACCATTAGCTATAGCAATACGAGCGGACTCAAATATTATAGGCCTAAGACTGACTGATGCATGGGAAAAAATAGGACTGTATGCAGATGATACAGAATTATATCTGGCAGATCAGGGACTGTCACTACAGGCGGCGTTGGCCATTATAGAGAAAATGGGAAGATATTCTGGTTTGCGCATAAATTGGGAAAAGTTCCAAATTCTCCCACTTGACCTATTCCCCCCACCCGCCGTCCAGCCTGAACTCCCCTTGACTAGAGTCTCGGAGATCAAATACCTGGGGGTGAGGGTGACTAGGAATCTGGGAGATTATATCCCTCTCAACATAGAACCCCTATTTGCAATACTTAAATCTAAAACCCAAACCTGGTCTAGATTACAATTAGGTGTAATGGGAAGAATAAACTTAATAAAAATGATCCTTCTGCCTAAAATCCTGTACATGGTGTGGCATGCCCCTCTTTATATTCCCCTGAGAATATTTAAACAGATGGAAACAATTGTGAACTCCTTTGTCTGGGGACATAACAGACATAAACTAGCCTGGCATGTGATGAAAAACCCCACGTCAGAGGGGGGGTGTGCCTTACCTGATGTGCAGGACTATTACTTGGCTGCACAGCTCTCGCATATGCACTACTTTAACACAAGTGAAGCACAGCATTACAGAAATCTACTGTGTGATAAACCAGGCCACCCGCTGTTCACCCCTATACAGACAATCCTCCGAAAAGAAACACGGACTAATAAACCCTCTAGGTATAATCAAGGTATGCTCACACACCATCAGAAGGTATGGGATATAGCCCTGAAAAAACAGAACATGACTCAATTCTACTCTGACGCCCCGTTATGGCACAATGTCCATATGCCGGAACTGGACAAGCGCTTAAAGGGGAACTTGCACTCCCGGACTATTTACTATTTAGATACTTGCAACTTCGGCACGCCATACAAGCACAAATCACAAACCGTACGATTACTCTAAACACTCCCCCTGTCCTCAATACTATCTTAGGAACAGACCCAGCCAAACTCATATCTAATATTTACTATACCCTTAGACTCCAAAAGGCCAATGCAGTTAAACAGATGGCCAAAATAGCATGGGAAATGGATGTGGATCCCATGGAAGACCCTGACTGGATAGAAATACTGGAGGGGGTCAAAACCGCCTCTCCCAAACTATCAGATAGACTGACGCAGCTATACATAATACACCGTGCATATCTGATGCCGGTGACACTAGCTAAATTCCAAACCACAAGAAACCCGCTTTGTGCCCTATGTTTACGGGCCCCTGGCTCATTTTTCCATCTGATATGGGACTGCCCTATTCTACAAACCTACTGGATGCAGATAATTCGCTTTCTGCATGACAATATGGGCTCCCCAGTGGTCCTAGACCCAAAGTTATGTTTATTGAGCCTATTGCCTGATGTGGATGTTGATAAATACCAAGCTGTATTCATATATGAAACCCTATTTATAGCACGGAAAATGATAGCCAGATCTTGAATGCAGACATCACCCCCTACAATTCAGGCTTGGAAAAAAAAAATTAATGACACTCTTCCATATAGGAAATTGATCTATACGCATAGAGGATGTACACAAAAATACTCTAAAGTAAGGGACAGATGGATGGAAGATGGTGAGGCGTGTACTTAATTGACCCGATATGTTTAAAGGGGTTGTTAAGGTAATTTTTTTTTTTTTTTTAAATAACAAACATGTTATACTTACCTTCACTGTGCAGCTCGTTCTGCACAGAGTGGCCCCGAACCTGCTCTTCTGGGGTCCCTCGGCGGCTGTCTCAGCTCCTCCCTGCAATAACTAACCACCTTAATGCGAGCTCTCTCGCATGGTGGTTAGTTATTGCGGGCGCGCTCCTGTGATACAGCCGGCGGCTATAGCCGCTCGCTGTATCACTCGGCCCCGCCCCCGGCGCGCCGCGTCATTGGCTGTGATTGACAGCAGCGCGAGCCAATGGCTGCGCTGCTTTCCATCCATCCACTATAGCCAATCAGCGACCAGGCTGATCGGCTGAATGGAGGTCGGGAGCGAGCGGCCGAGTTTCGAGGCGTCAGGTAAGTAAAACGGGGGGCTGGGGGCAGCGGTATTTTCAAAAGTTTTTTCACCTTAATGCATAGAATGCATTAAGGTAAAAAAATTTATACCTTTACAACCCCTTTAAGGGAAATAAATAAAATAACATAACATACTTAAAAACCTTTATAGTTATAAAATGAACAGTAGTGGTAAAAATGATTATTGTATAATGAAGTTTATTGAAAGTATGCAATATACAAAACTCTACATGTATGCTGAACGTACCAATGTATAACATGTTTACATTTCAATAAAGTTGTTTTTTTCCAATTAAAAGACATGGCAAAAAAAACCTTTGAAGTCTCTCTGATGTTTCATTCTTGTGTTTCATCAGATCACAACCGTCACAACCCCCAGGTTACTTTGTATCATAGAATACACACTACAGTGCCACAGGCTGGATAGATAGGTATAATGTACACTGTACATAGTTCACAGTATATATACAGTGAAACCTCGGTTTGCGAGTAACGAGGTTATCGAGCGTTTCTCAAAACAAGCAGGATTCAGGCCAAAAGCGGTGTGCAGTACCACTTTTGGCCTGAGGTGGGGGGCGCCGAGCAGAGCCAAAAGTCGCCGATCGTCGGCGTTCGGAAATGCACAGAACGGCCCGAGGACAGTTCGGCTGACCTCGGCAAACTTTGTAAAGGCTCGTGAACAGAGTCTTTTCGAGGTTTGCCGAGGTCCGCCGAAGTGTGCTCGGGTCTTTTTGGCCGTTTCCGATGCTCTCTTGCTCCCCCCGCCTCTGGCCGCATGCGGTATTGCGTCCCATTGAAGTCAATGCGGAACAAATTATTTTCGTTTCCATTGACTTCAATGGGAAAACTAGCTTTTGATATGCGAGTACTTTGGATTACGAGCATACTCCTGGAAAGGATTATGCTCATAATCCGAGGTTCCACTATATAAGCAGATTGCTGTTGTTCTTCCAACAGGGGGAGAACACAAATATAAGAAAATAACACTAATATATCAAGTCACTGATATGGCACTGATATGGTACTGCTGGGCACTGATATTGCACTGTTGGGCACTGATGTGGCACGGATTGGGGCACTGCTGGGCACTGATATGGCACTGATATGGCATGGATTGGGGCACTGCTGGGCACTGATATGGCACTGATATGGCATGGATTGGGGCACTGCTGGGCACTGATATGGTACTACTGGGCACTGATATGGCACGAATTGGGGCACTGCTGGGCACTGATATGGCACCGCTGGGCACTGATATGGCATGGATTGGGACACTAATATGGCACGGATTGGGACACTGATATGGCACGGATTGGGACACTGATATGGTGCAGATTGGGCACTCATATGGAACTGCTTAGCACTGATTTGGCACTACTGGGTACTGAATATGGCATGGATTGCAGCACAGATATGGCACGGATTGGGGCACTGCTGGGCACTGATCTGGCACAGGGGCACTGGCATTATACGAAAAGTACCTGAAGCAGCCTCACTCTGCAGTTTCTCCCTCCTCTTCTCACACGATCGGTGTGAGCAGCGGAGAGAACTGGACATGACGCCAGTTTGTTTACATTGATTTCTCCATCATTGGCCCTTTATCACAATCCGTGGAAGTGTCCGGCATGGACAGCCCCATGTGCGCACCCCAGGGGGCATGCAGGAGCGCGATTCTGGGAGGATGTCATAGTACGCCCTCCCAGAGTTATCGAGCCCCGCTGTAGCCATCATTCGGGTATAGCACCGTTGTTAACTGGTTAAAGCAGGGTTAGGTTGTAAAAAAATATCTCAAGCTTTGAACATCTCATGGAGCATTGTTCAATCCATCATCCAAAATTGGAAAGAGTATGGCACAACTGCAAACCTACCAAGACATGGCTGTCCACCTAAACTGACAGGCCGGGCAAGGAGAGCATTCATCAGAGAAGCAGCCAAGAGGCCCATGGTAACTCTGGAGGAGCTGCAGAGATCCACAGCTCAGGTGGGAGAATCTGTCCACAGGACAACTATTAGGGTCTTTTCACACGGGCAGCCTGCTTTGCTCAGTGGAATCTGCTGATCTTCGTTGAGCAGGCGGGTGACAGGTCCATCTCCGCTCACTGTGCAGAGTCCTGCTCTCCTCTATGGGGAGATGGATTGAAAACGGACCGCCTGTCTGTTTTGATCCGATCCCATCCGATCCCATCCTCCAGATGGATGGAAAATAGGGTCACCATCCGTCTGGATTTCATGAACAGGATCGAATTGGATAGCAGCGGGTGTCAGCGGACATGTCACTGCTGACATTCTCCGCACCATAGTAGTGAATGGAGGCACCGATCAGGTCCGCCTGAAAAACTGACAGGTAGACCTGATCGGAAAGCCCGTGTGAAAGGGGCCTTAGTTGTGCACTCCACAAATCTGGCCTTTATGTAAGAGTGGCAAGAAGAAAGTAATTGTTGAAAGAAAACCTGTTTGCAGTTTGCGAGAAGCCATGTGGGGGACAAGGCAAACATGTGGAAGAAGGTGCTCTGGTCAGATGAGACCAAAATTGTTCTTTTTGGCCTAAATGCAAAATGCTATGTGTGGTGGAAAACTAACACTGCACATCACTCTGAACACACCATCCCCACTGTGAAACATGGTGATGGCAGCATCATGTTGTGGGGAGGCTTTTCTTCAGCAGGGGCAGGGAAGCTGATCAGAGTTGATGGGAAGATGGATGGAGCCAAATACAGGACAATCTTAGAAGAAAACCTGTTATGCCGCGTACCAACGATCGGACTTCTCGTCGGAAAAAGATATGACAGCTTTTCCGACGGGATTTCGCTCAAGTTTGCCTTGCATACACACGGTCACGCAAAAGTTCGCTGAAATTACAACCGTCAAGAACGCAGTGACGTACAATACTACGACAAGCTGGGAAAACAAAGTTCAATGCTTACGAGCATGCGTCAAATTGTTTCCGATTATGCGTAGGAATTTTGCGCGTCGGAATTGCCACAGACAATCGCATTTTCAGATAGGAACTTATCCCGACCGAAAAATTGAGAGCATGCTCTCAATCTTTTGCTGGCTGGAATTCGGCTAGCAAAAAACCGATGGAGCATACACACGGTTGCATTTTCTGATGAAAAACTCTCGGCGGTCTTTTGCGGGCCGAAATTCCGATCGTGTGTACGCGGCATAAGAGTCTGCAAAAGACTTGAGGCTGGGGCGGAGGTTCACCTTCCAGCAGGACAACGACCCTAAACATACAGCCAGAGCTACAATGGAATGGTTTAGATCAAAGTATATTCATGTGTTAGAATGGTCCAACCAAAGTCCAGACCTAAATCCAATTGAGAATCTGTGGCAAGACTTGAAAATTGCTGTTCACAGACGCTCTCCATTCAATCTGACAGATCTTGAGCTATTTTGCAAAGAAGAATGGGCAAAAATGTCACTCTCTAGATGTGCAAAGCTGGTAGAGACGTCCCCAAAAAGACTTGCAGCTGTAATTATTATTATTATTATAATACAGGATTTATATAGCGCCAACAGTTTACGCAGCGCTTTACAACATTAGGGAGGACAGTACAAGTACAATACAATTCAATACAGGAGGAATCAGAGGGCCCTGCTCGTTAGAGCTTACAATCTAGGAGGGAGGGTCAAGTTATACAAAAGTGTAATAGCTGTGGGGGATGAGCTAATGGAGAAAATAGTGCAGTTGTTAGATGGAGGCAGGATAGGCTTCTCTGAAGAGGAAAGTTTTCAGGGATGGCCTAAAAGTGGATAAATTTGGAGACAGTCTGACAGATTGGGGTAGGGAATTCCAGAGGATGGGCGAGGCTCGGGAGAAGTCCTGGAGGCGGATATGGGAGGAGGTGATGAGGGAGCTAGAGAGCAGGAGGTCTTGGGAGGAACAAAGAGGGCGATTAGGTTGGTATTTTGAGACTAGGCTAGTGATGTAGCTGGGGGCAGAGTTGTGGATGGCTTTGTAACTTATTGTTAGTATTTTGATTTTAATTCGTTGGGCGAGTGGCAGCCAATGGAGGGATTGGCAGACAGGGGTAGCAGACACTGAGCGGTTTGTAAGGTGGATGAGTCTGGCAGCAGCATTCATGATGGACTGAAGGGGGATAGTCTGTTTAAAGGTAAGCCAATGAGGAGGGAGTTGCAGTAGTCAAGGCGAGAGATAACCAGGGAGTGAATCAGGAGCATTGTGGTTTCATTGGTTAGAAAGGGACGTAGTTTAGAGATGTTGTGGAGGTTGAGGCGGTAAGCTTTGGAAAGTGATTGGATGTGGGGCTGAAAGGAGAGTTCAGAGTCCAGGATAACACCTAACACCCTGACACGTGGGGACGGGTGGATGGTTGTGCCATTGCTCTTGACAGACAAGTCAGGGGAGAGGCACGTGGGGGAGGAAATATTATAAGCTCGGTTTTGGACAAGTTGCGTTTGAGGAAGTGGTGTGACATCCATACAGATATGTCGGTTAGTAAGTTAGTGATGCGTGAGGAGACTGATGGAGTGAGTTGAGGGGTGGAGAGATAGATTTGCGTGTCGTCAGCGTAGAAATGATATTGAAAGCCGTGAGATCAGCTGACCCAGGGAAGAGGTGTAGATTGAAAATAAAAGAGGTCCAAGAACAGAACCTTGGGGGACCCCGACAGAGAAGGGAAGAGGAGTGGAGGAAGTAGAATTGTAAGTGACACTGAAGGTGCGCTGGGATAGGTAGGGTGAGAGCCACTGAAGAGAACAGTCACAGAGTCCGAGGGAGTAAAGTTTTTTGAGGAGGAGGGGGTGGTCAACCGTGTCAAAGGCAGCTGAAAGATCCAGAAGTAGGAGTACAGAATAGTGTCTGTTGGTTTTTGCAGTTAGTAGGTCATTTGTGAGTTTTAAAAGAGCAGTTTCTGTGGAATGTTGAGGGCGAAATCCAGATTGAAGGGGATCAAGAAGGTTGTTTTTAATGAGGTGATCACTCAGTTGGTTGTAAACCAGGCGTTCAAGGAGTTTAGAGGAAAAGGGGAGCAAGGAGATAGGGCGTAGGTTGTTAAGGTTGGTAGGGTCCAAGGACGGCTTTTTAAGTATGGGTGTGAGGCATGTTTTAGAGCATCGGGGAAGATGCCAGAGGTGAGGGAGAGATTGAAGATGTGGGTTAGAGAGTGTAGGATGGAGTCAGAGGGCCACCGTAGCATATGAGAGGGAATAGGGTCCAGGGCAGTGTTTCTCAACTCCAGTCCTCAAGGCGCCCCAACAGGTCATGTTTTCAGGATTTCCCTCAGATAAAAGGGCTGTGGTAATTACTAAGGCAGTGAAACTGATCAAATCACCAGTGCAAAACAATGGAAAGCCTGAAAACATGACCTGTTGGGGCGCCTTGAGGACTGGAGTTGAGAAACACTGGTCCAGGGGACAGGTGGTTAGGTGGGCGATAGAAAGGAGTTTAGCAACTTCGTCTGTAGTAGCAGATTTGAATAGGGGTAGTGTCAGTTTTACCTGTTGACATGGGGTCTTAGCTGGGGGAGATACCTGTAGAGTAATTGGAATTGCAGTGATTAATGTAATTGCAGTGCAATAGAGTAATTTCAGTGGAAGGTGGTTCTACAAAGTATGGACTCAGGGGGGTACCATACAAATGCACGCCACACTTTTCACATATTTATTTGTAAAAAATGTGGAAAACCATTTATCATTTTCCTTCCACTTCACAATTATGTGTCAGGAAAACAAAGAAAAAATGCGCTATACCATGAATAATAATAAGTGCACAAAAATCAATTAATGCAAAATAAAAATATGCAAAGACATCAAAATTCATCAAAACATAAGTGTACAAAATGATATTATATAGCAAAGTCCATAAGTCAGAAATCCAGAGAATCTTCTAGGGAGATAGGGAGAATCCCCTAATAGCTCTTCAAAAGGGCCAATGTGGAAAGGTAGGAAACGGAAACACCCCTCACAGTGATCCTCCACCACCTAAAATGCACGCTTACCAGATTGCAAGCACAACAGGCACGTAGATAGACCAAAATCCGGGTATGCAGTTAGCAGTGAAGCATCCCTCTATACAGTGCGACAGATAGCAAGCAAACCGGGCTCATAAGTGAACTCAGATCCAGATGTCCAGCCAGCAATGAGGCATCCCTCTATGCAGCGTGGCTCCTCTGCTGCCACTTTTGCCCGGTTTGCTTGCTATCCGTCGCACTGTATAGAGGGATGCTTCACTGCTAACTGCATACCCGGATTTTGGTCTATCTACGTGCCTGTTGTGTTTGCAATCTGGTAAGCGTGCATTTTAGGTGGTGGAGGATCACTGTGAGGGGTGTTTCCGTTTCCTACCTTTCCACATTGGCCCTTTTGAAGAGCTATTAGGGGATTCTCCCTATCTCCCTAGAAGATTCTCTGGATTTCTGATTTACGGACTTTGCTATATAATATCATTTTGTACACTTATGTTTTGATGAATTTTGATGTCTTTGCATATTTTTATTTTGCATTAATTGATTTTTATGCACTTATTATCATTCATGGTATAGCGCAGTTTTTTCTTTGTTTTCCTGTATTGTTGTGTATATTGCACAGTTGAACTTCTGCTTTTTAAGGGGTTTCTTTGATAGCGCAGTGTTTTCCTGTTTCTACAATTATGTGTCACTTTGTGTTGGCCTATCACATAAAATCCCAATAAAATACATTTACGGCTGTAACATGACAAAATATTGACAATTTCAAGGGGTATGAATACTTTTTCAAAGCTTTGTGTGTGTGTGTGTGTGTGTGTGTGTCTGTGTATATATATATATATATATATATATATATATATATAACTTTAAAAAAATGGGACAAAAAGTTCCCAATGTGATATAATTTCTTGGTGTCAGGTTCTCTTTAATGTCAAATCAGAGGTCTTAAAGACCCCTGATATCTCACCTGCCCTCCATTGAAGCTAATACAGAGCAGATCATGCACCGTTAGCTTCTTCCTTGGCCAAAGCAAGGTCCATAAAGACATGGATGAGCTAGTTTGGGGTGGAGGAACTTGACCGGCCTGCACAGAATCCTGACCTCAACCCGATAGAACACCTTTGGGATGAATTAGAGCGGAGACTGCGAGCCAGGCCCTCTCGTTCAACATCAGTGCCTGACCTCACAAATGCGCTTCTGGAAGAATGGTCAAACATTCCCATAGACACACTCCTAAACCTTTGTGGACAGCTTTCCCAGAAGAGTCTAAGCTGGTATAGTTGCAAAGGGTGGGCCAACTCAATACTGAACTCAACGGACTTATGTGTCTCGTACACATGATCGCACATTCTGACAACAAAATCCATGTTTTTTTCGGACGGATGTTGGCTCAAACTTGTCTTGCATACACACGGTCACACAAAGTGGGTCAGAAATTCCGAACGTCGTCAAGAACGACGAGCCGAGAAAAATGAAGTTCAATAGCCAGTGTGGCTTTTCTGCTTGATTCCGAGCATGCATGGCGCTTTGTGCGTCTGAATTGTGTATAAACGCTCGGAATTTACGACAACGGATTTTGTTGTCGGAAAATTTGAGAACCAGATCTCAAATTTTGTGCGACAGAAATTCCAATGGAGCCTACACACAGTCAGAATTTCCGACAACAAGCTCCCATCGAACATTTTCCGTTGGAAAATCCGACCGTGTGTACGGGGCATAAGACTGGGATGCCATTAAAGTTCATGTGCGTGTAAAGGCAGGTGTCCCAATACTTTTGGTAATATAGTGTATACTGTATGTGCCCCTTGTCTCTCTGCCTGCTTCTTTGGTGGTCTAAAGCTGGCCATGCAAAACACATTTTTGCCAAATTCTTCTGAATCGGATGAAATCTGAGCTTTGGGCACGTTTCGGCCCAACAAAAGTGGATTCTGTTAAATTTTCCTTGACAAACCTCTCCCCGACCGCCATACACTCTCCTTACCAGCATTCCCTCTCTTCATGTGATTTCTCACTTCACCCCACCATTGCTTCAGTAAATCAAAGAGACAGGGGCATAACTAGAAATAGCAGGGCCCCATAGCAAAATGTTGTATGGGGCCCCCCTGCAAACAGCCCCCCCCCACAGCTGCCCTAGTGTCAATGCAGCGTGACCTGTGCCCCATACAGCGTGACCTGTGCCACATACAGCGTGACCTGTGCCCAATACAGCGTGACCTGTGCCCCATACACCGTGACCTGTGCCCAATACAGCCTGGTCTGCCTGTGCCCCATACAGCCCCACCTATGCAGAGGAAGAGGCAAGCCACCCAGATCAGCAGAGAGCGGGATTGCCTGCTGTAATAGCTTTCATTTGAATTTCCCGTCTTCCCGGGGCTCATCGTCACATAGCCCCACCTCTTGGACTGACGCCTTTGATGACGTCAAATGTCCCGCATTGGATCGGTGTTCTGTCTATCAAAGGCACCGGGCCAAAAGGTGAAGCTATGTGACGTGAGCCCCGGGAACACTGGAAGTTCTAATGAAAGCTCTTACATCGGGCAATTCAGCTCTCTGCTGATACGGACAGCTCGCCTCTTCCTTTCCTCTCTCTTCCCCTGGCTGGGAGACTGTGCCGGCAGTGCTCTTATCCTCACTGGGTCCCACTCGGCTGTGGGCCCCATAGCGCCCGCATGGGTCGCTATGGTGGTAGTTACACCCCTGGCCTCAGGCGACCCAGGACAGGACTCAGCGGCGACTTGCAAAACAACTTCTGTATAGAAGTCAATGCAAGTCGCCCCCAAAGTCGTACAGAAACCTTTTTCTAAGTCGGAGCGACTTGCGTCGCTCCGATTAGAACGGTTCCATTGCAGAGAACGGGACGCTACTTGTCAGGCGACTAGCAGTTTTCTCTACTGGCTAATAAAAAAAAATGCTGTATAAAAATGCGCAAGTCACGCATAAAAACGCTTATGCCCCGTACACACGGTCGGATTTTCCGACGGAAAATGTGTGATAGGACCTTGTTGTCGGAATTTCCGACCATGTGTGGGCTCCATCACACACTTTCCATCAGATTTTCTGACACACAAAGTTTGAGAGCTTGCTATAAAATTTTCTGACAACAAAATCCGTTGTCGGAAATTCCGATCGTGTGTACACAAATCCGACGCACAAAGTGCCACGCATGCTCAGAATAAATAAAGAGATGAAAGCTATTGGCTACTGCCCCGTTTATAGTCCCGACGTACGTGTTTTACGTCACCGCGTTCAGAACGATCGGATTTTCCGACAACTTTGTGTGACCGTGTGTATGCAAGACAAGTTTGAGCCAACATCCGTCGGAAAAAATCCTAGGATTTTGTTGTCGGAATGTCCGATCAATGTCCGACCGTGTGTACGGGGCATCAGAGCTCTAATGTTGCTGAGGTTGATCTGTTGTTGTGGAGGGTCTAGCTTTGCAAAGTAGAGTCTATTGTTACTGGTGGGGTCTTATATTGCTGGGTTGTCAAATGTTGCTGCTGGGGGATCTATTATTGCTGGTGGGGATCAGTTGTTGCTGGGGTCTACTGTTTATTTGGGGGTCTATTGTTGCTGACTACTGGGAGATCTATTGTTGCTGGGGTGGATCTGTTGTTGTGGGCGGGGGGGGTCTAGCGTTGCAAAGCAGAGTCTATTGTTGCTGCTGGGGGATCTATTGTTGCTGTGGGGGTTGTCAATCTACTGTTGAATTTGGGGTCTATTGTTGCTGGGGTGGACCTATTGTTGCTGGGGATCTACTGTTGAGGTTGCGTCTATTATTGCTGGCTGCTGGGAGATCTATTGTTGCTGGGGTGGATCTTTTGTTGCTAGGGGGGTGTATTGTTGCTGGGAGGGCATTCATTGTTACAGTGGGTCTAATGTTCGGGGGGGGGGGTCTTTTGTTGCTGCCTGCAGGGGATCTATTTTACTGCTTTTATTGTATTTATTATCAAATTTCTTAACACCACAGAAATATACTTGGCCCTGTATTCTCTAAAAGGGGCGGTACTGGAAGGTGGGTGGAACCATGGGACGGTGCTCAGAGGTAGGTAGGGGTGGAACCAAGGGACGGTGCTCAGAGGTGGGTAGGGGGTGGAACCAAGGGACGGTGCTCAGAGGTGGGTAGGGTGTGGAACCAAGGGACGGTGCTCAGAGGTGGGTAGGGGGCGGAGACAAGGAGTGACTCAGAAGGGCGGAGTACCTGCATTTATTCTCTGAGAAAAAAAGCCCTGATTTGATGTACAGTTTCTGTTGGTACTTATAAGTATTACATATATTGAACATTACGTGCGGCCCTTTGGCAATGTCAGGGGCCACATTTGAGGTCCCCTTTAGCTCATAGGTTGACAATCACGGATGTACAGTCTGATCACTGGGGGAGGGGAGACTGAGGAAATGCTTCCTCCTGCCTGCAGCAAACCGATGACATCATCTCAGACTAGACAAAGTCACTGACTGGAGCTCAAGGACACTTTTTAAAGATAAAAGGTGGAACAATGATCCTGTTTCTGTATATTGTGACATGTCAGGAATTTTCTCATACAGACTTGTGAAGTTACTGACAGATACACTTTAACCACTAGGCGTCTGCGCTATAGCCGAAAGACGGCTACAGCGCGGACTCCAATTGCCGGGAGGGCGTCCCTGGACGTCCTCCTTTTTACTTCCGCGTTGCGCGCTCCCGCGTTGCGCGCTCCCGCGGGCGCACATCGGGAAAGTTTTGTGCTGCCCGTGTCCCTTGGACACAGCCAGTCACAGATCGCTGAAAACGGCCAATCATAGCGGCTGTTTTCAGCGCGATCGGCGGTGCCAATGAGAGACGATCTCATATGTAAACATATGAGATCATCTCTCATCGCCGGCTCTCCCTCCTCACACAGAGACAGCGTGTGAGGAGGGAGAGCGAACGGCTGCGGCGGTAAGTGAAAAGAAAAAAAAAAAAGTGCCCCCACTGCTATCTGTCCCTGCCATCTGTCCCTGCCATCTGTCCACAGTGCCATCTGTCCCCACTGCCACGTATAAATGCATCTGTCATCAGTGCCACATAGTGCCATCTGTCATCAGTGTCATCAGTGCCACGTATCAGTGCCATCTGTCATCAGTGCTACGTATTAGTGCCATCTGTCATCAGTGCCACGTATTCGTGCCATCTGTCATCAGTGCCACATCAGTGTCAGTGCCATGTATCAGTGCCATCTGTCATCAGTGCCACATCAGTGCCACGTATCAGTGCCATCTGTCATCAGTGCCACGTTCGTGTCACATGTCATTGTCCTGGTTCTCCAGGGCCTTCAAAAGTGTAATAGGTAGTCAACAAATTAGATGTGTAATTTATGCTCCTAGAACACCTGATGGTGCTCCCTGCATGTTGGGCCTCTCTATGTGGCCAGGCTGTGAAAAAGTCCCACACATGTGGTATCCCCATACTCAGGAGGAGTAGCAGAATGTATTTTGGGGTGTTATTTGTGGTATATACATGCCATGTGAGAGAAATAACCTATTACAATGACAATTTTGTGGGGGGAAAAAAAAATCTTCATTTTGCAAAGAATTGTGGGAAAAAATGACAACATCAAAAACCTCACCATGCATCTAACTAAATACCTTGGAATGTCTACTTTCAAAAAAAGGGGTCATTTGGGGGGTATTTGTACTTTCCTGACTTGTTCGGGTCACAAGAAATGAGATAGGCCATCAGTACATCAGGTGTGATCAATTTTTTATAATTTGCACCATAACTTGTAGACTCTCTAACTTTCACACGGACCAAATAATATCCACTAATTTGGGTTATTTTTACCAAAGATATGTAGCATTATAAATTGTGGCCAAAATTTATGAAGAAAAATTACTAATTTGCAAAATTTTATCACAGAAACAAAGAAAAATGCGTTTTTTTTTCAAAATTGTTGGTCTTTTTTCATTTATAGCGCAAAATAAAAAACCCAGAGGTGATCAAATACCACCTAAAGAAAACTCTATTTGTATGAAAAAAAGGACAAAAAATTCATTTGGGTACAGTATTACATGACTGAGTAATTGTCATTCATAGTGTGAGAGCGCTGAAAGCTGAAAATTGGTCTGGTCACGAGGGGGGTTTAAGTGCTCAGTTGTCAAGTGGTTAAACTAGACCCAAGTGTTCCTTTAACCGCTTAAGGACCGCCCCCACGTACATATACTGCGGCAGGGCGGCACTTTAGCACAAAATCACCTACCTGTACATGATTTTTTTCTTCCCCTGTTAGCACACCAACTCTGGGCGGCTCAGGTGGACAGACACCATATCAACCCCCCCCCCACCCCCCACTTATCACAGCCGCTCACCTCGGGTTTGGGCAGCAGAGGACACCCCCATTGCACTTTGTATTGGCACACTAATAGCGCCCCCTACCTTCTATTTAAATATAACTTTGCTATACCTAGTTCAATAACACCATCACAATCAGAGAAGTCCAGGATTCAAATGGATTGAAGGGACTGACTCTGCAGCACCCAAGTATAAACTCTTCTCTTTGCCTTCATGTAATACCCGTCAGCAGCACTCGCATAGCTCCCAACTGTCCCTGATTTCGAGGGACTGTCCCTGATTTGGAATAAAGTCCCTCTGTCCCTCTTTCCTCCTCATTTGTCCCTCATTTTGCTCTGATCTATGCAGTTATATATAACAGGTACCTTTTTTTCTTTCAAAATGTGTTTCCCAGTGCTAAACCTTTCATCCAACTTCAAAATTGCTGCATTTGTACATTTCAGAAGCCAAAATAAAGGAATAGTAGAGGGGGAAAAAAAAAGCACTTGTGGGTTTAACTAATATTTTTTTGTATAATTCTCCTTTAAGGGGGTGTGGCAGGGGGTGTGTCCTATGCCTAAATACTTTTGCTAACAGTTGTCCCTCGTTCCCATCTCAAGAGGTATGAGCACTTGTTGTATAAAGTGACATTTACTTTAAAGCCAGACTCTGGGAAATTTGATCCCTTGCAGCGGGGTTGCGTCCACACCGTGAGGGTTTATTGCTCGTTTAGTCTAAAGGGAAGCATTTTTACTTACCTGATCCTCCCAGTGGATGGCCCTTCCCCCATGCTCCAGCAGTGGCCTGTCCTTCATGTCTACTCTGACAGCTAAAGCTGTCACTGGGGCTGCTGATAAGGCAGTACAGTTACATACTATCTGGCTTTACCCCCCCCGGGGCGCCACACCCCCCATCCATGCTAATTTAAATGCAGGGTGCCAGACGCGTGGATTTCAATGTTTTTTTTTTTTTTTTTAAGCACATAATTAGAGCCTGAGGCTCTAATTGGCTTCA
Source organism: Aquarana catesbeiana (assembly GCF_042186555.1). Classification (NCBI taxonomy): domain Eukaryota; kingdom Metazoa; phylum Chordata; class Amphibia; order Anura; family Ranidae; genus Aquarana; species Aquarana catesbeiana. Next base: position 293,017,395 of record NC_133332.1, on the reverse strand, counting down.
AAAAAGGGTGGGCTTGGGGAGCAGAGGACGGCAGTCACATGACCATAAGCCCCGCCTCGCCTCCTGGCAGTTCCAACCCTTTAAAGGACCGGCGGGAGTTGGCGCCAAGGGGTTAAACAACAAAAGTGCATCAAAAACTGATCAGTGTTAAAGGGCTCTAAGTGTATGGAAACCAGAAATCAATTATTGAGTATATCTGGCATCATATCTCATTGTATACAGTTTATAAAAAAACAAATTGAATTTTACAAAGTTTCTTACCTGGAGGCCCTTCCAGTAGCAGCAGCACTTCCTGTTGCAGGATGACAACCCTAAGACACAATTTACATCAGCGTTGTCACCCTGCCATGGAAGCTACTTCAGTTGGATGTTGGGTTGTATACATGATAGACAGCCCAATGGCCAAATGGCAGAGTGCACACAGCAGGCTGACAACACTGCTGCTAATTGCAAAGCAGTGACTTTGCATTGTAAGTCCCCATCAGGAAGTGATGTTACTGGCAGGATCTCCAGGTAAGAAACTCTACAAATATTCACACAAAAGGATTTGCTTAAAGTGGCCTAAACCCATCAATTTAACAGATTCCCAACAGTAACATTTAAAGCGTGTCAATAATGGTAACTGACACAGTTGCTTGTGCTCTCAACTGAACTGTTAAGCCATCAAATGGCTGGTGCCATAACTGATCACATGTGCAGCATCATGGCAGCTGCAGATCAAAGAGAGGCTAAGATGGCAGCTCCCCTGGCTGTAGAGGAGAGAAGGGTTTAGTTCCACTTTAAGAAAACTGCTGTTACTGGCAGGATCTCCAGGTAAGAAAATCGACAAAAAGATTCACACAAAAGGATTTGCGCAATCTGTTGCTGCCCGGCCTATGGCAGAATGATGCCTATTTTTTGCTCCGGGTGGACATGATATGACGCGGGGCCGTGCTGTGGTGCGATCGGTCACCGACTGTCTCTACCAGACACAGCTGATGACTGATCACTGTACCGGCCCGCTGTCAGTACCATGTGACCGCTGTAACCAATCACAGCAGGTCACATGACAGTTGATGGATGGCTTCCTTTCAAGCCATACATCGTGTACAATTGTGTTGTTTGCCGTGATTGGTCACAGTGATCACATGGTACAGACTGGGCCAATCGCAGCTAATCACAACAAAATAAACGAAATGAATCCATTTCATTCAGTAAAATGCTTGCTTATAGTAACCAAATTCATTGCTATATGCAAACATAATGTGTAAAAGAATAAAAAAAATAATAATGATCACTTCCCCAGAGTAGTACAATGTTAATATGGTACATTATTTTGCTCTGGTCAAAGGGTGTTAAAAAAAAAATTATACAATTTATTTTTTTTGTCCTCTTACTAAATACCTCAGACTGTCTACTTTTCAAAAAGGGGCCATTTGGGGGATATTTGGACTGTCCTGGCATTTTAATCGCTTGCCGACCATACACTGTGTATATACGGCGGCAAGGCAGTTCTTCTGTGCAGGATCACATACCTAATACATGATCCTGTACTTCCGGGTCTGGGGTGCGTGGGCACCGCCGCCGGCCCGCTTCTGCTGTGATGATTCTGTACACGGGCAGAACGGCGGTCTGTCAGTACAGAAGACATGGATCCTGTGTCTCTGCTAAGCAGGGGCGCCGATCCATGCCTTCCCCTACTACAAGCACCTCCCCCACAGTAGTAAAACTCTGGTCAGGCACACATTTAACACTTTGATCACCCCTGATGTTTAACCCCTTCTAAGCCAGTGTCATTAGTACAGTGACAGTGCATATTTTTTAGCACTGATCACTGTATTAGTCTCACTAGTCCCCAAAAAGTGTCAGTTAGATGTCCCGAATGTCCGCCGCAATATCGCAGATCGCCGCCATTACTAGTAAAAATAAATTATTAAATAAAAATATCCCATAGTTTGTAGAAGCTTTAACTTTTGTGCAAACCAATCAATATACGCTTATTGGGATTTTTTTTTACCAAAAATATGTAACAGAATACGTATTGGCCTAAATTGATGAAGAAATTAGATATTTAAAATAAATTTTACTATATATGTTTTATAAACGAAAATAAAAAATATTGTTTTTCAAATTTTTTGTCTTTTTTCATAATTTTTTTTTTTTTACCAAAAATATATAGCAGAATACATATTGGCCTAAATTAATGAAGCAATTTGTTATTGTCAAATTTATTTTTTGCATATGATTTATAGCAGAAAGTAAAAAAATATTGTTTTGTATATTGTGTATTGTGACGTGTATATGTAAATAATAAATTGTGATCTTTTTATGTTTATAGTCCAAAAAATAAAAACCACAGATGTGATCAAATACCACCAAAAGAAAGCTCTATTTGTGGGGGGAAAAAAAGACATCAATTTTATTTGGGTACAGCGTCGTACGACCAATTGTCAGTTAAAGTAACACAGTGCCGTATTGCAAAAATGGCCTGGTCATTAGGGGGGTTAAATCTGGTTAAAAGTGGTTAAGGGCCTAAAAAAATAAAATAGGCTGTTAGTACTGATCAATTTTCAAATATATTAGAGTATATACCATAGATTGCAGATGCTATAACTAAGAAACCAATTAATGTACTTTTTTTTTATTTACCAAAGACATGTAGCAGAATACATTTTGGTCCCAATTAATTTGAATTAATTAAATTGTTTTAATTATCAATTAATATACGCTTATTGGGATTATTTTGTTACCAAAAATATGTAGCAGAATACATATTGACCTAAATTGATGAAGACATTAGCTTGTTTAAATTATTTTATTGGATATGTTTTCTAACTGAAAATAAAAAATATTCCTTTTTTAAAAATTTTTGGTGTTTCATTATTTTATTTTTTTTACCAAAAAGATTGTAGACGCTATAACAAAAAAAAAACAATTAATATAAACTTTTTTTTTTTTTTACCAAAGACATGTACCAGTATACATTTTGCCTAAATTTATGTAGAAATTAGATTTTTTTTTTTTAATTCTTTATTTGTGAAATGATAGGATAATAACACTACACATACAATAATACAGATATAATAAGACATTGGACATTTTGGTTGTGCTAATTATACAGCTTGAATTGACGTATTATCCCAATCAAACCTTGAGATAACTGTGTGTTTGGACCAAAACCAACTTTGCTTGAATAGCCCATCACAAGGTTAGGGAGCTCCCTGTGTCCCATGTATGATAAAAATTCCTTTTTGTGTATAACTAATAACGTGAAGTGTACGACCTAAAGGTCGTCCGTCTTATTTATAGGTCTTTAGAACCTATTAGGTCTAGTGTGAATAAGTAAGTTAAAGAAAATAAGAAAGAAGTATAAGGGGAAGAAGAGAGAAAAAAAAAGGGGGGGGGGGGGAGAGAGGGGGGGGGGGTGGGGAAGGGGGGAAAGATGGAGGAAAGCGTGTGGGGAATTAGGGGAGAGATGAAATATCTTCCTCCAGCCCTCCAGTGATTTTACGTTGTCCATTCCTCGTTTTTTTTTTTTGAAATCCCTAAATATTTACCAAATATTTATATCAGCATCCTTGCATATTCCTCCGAATAGAAAAATTCCAGGCAATAGTACCATTTCTTGAGAAAATGTTCTCTAGTTCCCTTTTCTGTCGCTATCAAATCCTCCATTTTATGAATGTCAGTTACCTTCTTTAGCCACAACGCCACCTCCGGGGGCTCCGTACGTTTCCAAAGTAGGGGGATACAGCTTTTCGCTGCTGTGATCAGCAAGGGCAGGATTGACTTCCTATATGTCTTGCTTGGTATGTCATGGTGGTGTATTAGAAAGAATTCGGGACTCTTGGGCAGCTCCTGGTCTGTAAACTTTTGTGTGATTCAATGGACCTCGGACCAAAATGATGTCAGGAGCTTACAGGACCAGAAGATATGGAGAAGGGTGCCCACCTCCTCTCCACACCTCCAACAAAGATCCGAACTCTGAGGAAACATCCGGTGTATTCTAACTGGGGTATAATACCATTGGGACAAAACTTTGAACCCTGCCTCCTGCTGGTTAGCACAAATCGATGTTTTATATGCGAAGAGAATTATTCTCTCCACTTGTCTCTCAGTTAGCTGAATTCCCAGATCTCGTTCCCATTTGGCTATATAAGGAGGTCTAAACCCCTTGGGAGGTGAGAGCAGGAGTTGGTATGTTAACGAGATGGTGTGTCGCATTGGTTCTTGTTCTAGGCATAGTATCTCAAACGATGTCAAGGGCCTTAAGTAGGGCGTCGGTGGGGGTTGCGCTTTAATAAAGTGCGCTAATTGTAGCTTTTGCCAGAAGGAGAGGCCGACCAAGAGAGGATCGTCTATAACCGTTTTCCTGGTCATCTACATTCTATTCTGTATGAAATGACGGAATTGACATCTGTCGCTTCCTTTCAGCTCCTGAAAACTGGGGTCACTCCATCCCGGACTAAAATCCGGATTCCCAATTACCGGAGTAAGTGGTGAGGGGGTAGGTGCGATCGAATATTCTCTTATGGTTTTCTGGACTATGCGCCACGTCTCTCCTACCGTAGGGTGTTTTAATACCTGATCTGGTAGGTTCTTTTGACACCAGGGTAGCCCTTTCAAATCCATCCCCGAAAGAAGCCGTTCTATTTGGATCCATTGTTTTAGATTGTCATGGCGGCACCAATCCATGGTTCTTGCCAAATGGCATGCGGCGTGGTATAAAGTCACATCTGGGAGAGCGATGCCTCCCAATGTTTTGGAATAGAATAATATGTGGCGCTGCTCTATCCTCCCGTACCAGACTGCAGGGAAGCAAGGTTAGTACTAATAGGTCAATCAACATCCAGGTAAACCTCCTAATTGCAGGTACCAAATATATGCCCGAAAGGTCTTAGCCACTGAACCAATATTCCTAATAGATAGCCTGCATGTCAAATAAATAAATAAATACACAACTAGTGCAAAAGTGCAATCCCTAGTGCAATAAACCAATCTCCACACTATAATCAATAGTCCAAAATCCTCATGAGTATCCTGCATAACAAAATATATACATAGATAAATAAATAAAGTGACTTGTGCACAAGTGCAGTCCTTGGTCCAATGACCAATCTCCACAATACATACAGTGAATCAGAGTGACCTAATAATGACTCTAAAATACAATCCAAATATTGTAAAAGTGCAAATAGTGCATAACAGGTGCAAGAATATTAAATAATGCATAAAAATAAATTTCTAATGTGGCCTCATTTTCTCTAAAGTGCAGTGACTAAACCAGTGTAGAAAATATCCTGATTAATGTGCGACTACGGACGCCAATGAAATGCTCCGCAGTAATAAAATTAGAAGTAAAGCAAAAAATGCTAACATAAGTGCAATATATAATAATAATAGTAATAGAATCGCATCCCCTAAATATGAGATGCAAACGGAGCACACAAAAAAGGAAAAATATAAAACACAAAAATAATAGTAATATAGTCCAAAATGTGGCAATGGTGCAATGCAATCCACACCAATATCATGCAATCTGTGATTTCCAGTGTTCAAACAGTCTTTTAAAGACGTGCAGATAGCAGTGACTTGTGATGTTCTTTGCTTCTGGTGCACACACCAATTATTCCCCCCAGCCTCTCACCTCCAGTAGCGGCCCCCAGTGGGCCGAGTCAAGCAGATGGATAATGTTATTAACACGGGGATGTATTTCATGCAGCGGCACCGTCAGCATTCGCCTTCCCTGTGGGGTGACTGTAGGTATAGCTCTCCGCTTCAACTCCGGCCACTCACAGTAGTCCCAAGGTAATTTAAAATTCATGTTTATTATAACAAATGTAGTAACTTACATAGAAAATCACAACGAGCAGTGAGAAAGATGTATGGCTTCCGGGTTCGGCCGTCCCCGAGAAGCGTCGGCACCTGGCTCCTCCTACCCTGACGCGTTGCGTCACACCACGTGACTTTATCAAAGTCAAAGGGATGTTGATTGACCTATTAGTGCTAACCTTGCTTCCCTGCAGTCTGGTACGGGAGGATAGAGCAGCGCCACATATTATTCTGTTCTAGCATTTAGGTCTTGGGGTGTTGAGTGCACCCATTTATGTTGGCCGCTTTCTATCTGGTACCACAATATTCAATATTTTATTCAAGTTTATTTTTTATAGGAGGTTGTGGTTTTTGCGCATTAGTCTTTGTATATTTTTGTTCCCGATGTTTTGGGTAACCGTAGAATGGCCTGAGCCAGCCGCGGAGGTTTCTGGGCCCAGATGAACCTACTCAAAGTTCGGTTTGCTGCTCTGAGGAAGGCAGTTGGGATCTTAATGGGGAGGGTCTGAAGATGGTACAATATACGTCTCTTACCATATGGAGGAAGGGTTCCAGGGAAAGGATAAATATTAGTGGGGATATAGGGCATCCCTGCCTTGTCCCATTGGTAATACCAAAGGAGGAAGAGAGCTGGCCATTGACTTTCACTCGTGCTGTGGGTCTTGAGTAGATGGCTTGTATCCAGTTCATCATCCGCTCACCTAAGCCTAGGTGGTGGAGGGTCTCAACTAGAAATGGCCAGTTCACTCTATCGAACGCCTTTTCGGCGTCGGTAGAGAGAAGTAGCATCGGGAGTCTTCGTGTTTTGGCAGCGTGAATCAGGTTGATTGCCTTTGTGGTGTTGTCCCTCGCCTCTCTTGAGGGCACAAACCCAACCTGGTCTAAATGGACCAGCGAGGGAATCCACTCTGACAACCTCATGGACAGGGCCTTAGTGAAGATCTTTAGGTCAATGTTGAGGAGTGATATTGGTCTATAGTTTTGACAAAGTAGTGGATCCCTACCCTCCTTGGGAATCACTGAAACATAGGCTCGTAACGAATCTTCCGGGGGGATCGCCCCCTCTCAGGCATCATTATAGGCCGCTAAGAAGTGAGGTATCAGAAGGTCTCCGAAGTCTTATAATATGTCAGCGAATACCTGTCGGGACCCGGGGCTTTGCCATTTTGCATATGCGCCATGGCCAGCGCTACCTCCTCCCCCGACAATGGTTCTTCCAAGGCCTTCAAGGCCTCTTCGGGTAACCGAGGCAGGCCCGATTTTTGGATATACTCCCTTATTGCTTCCCGTTCACGGGACTTCTCGTCTCCCGAAGATGGACGCTTAAGATTATATAATGAGGTGTAATATTTGCAGGACTGTTCCGCTATTTCCTCCGTGGTATGTACCTTAGATCCACCATCTCCCATTAACTCGGGAATAAAGGCTTGCACCCGTTGGGCTTTCAAGGCCCTTGCCAAGACTTTGCCACACTTGTTACTGTGTTCGTAAAAAGTGCGTTTGCATTTTGCAATTACTGCCTTAGCCCTGTCCAATGCCATGGATCTCAATTGACCTCTCAGGGCGGTAAGTTCCCGCAATGTCTGAGTGGCTAGGGATTGTTTATGAGTGGATTCCAAGCTCCTGATTTTTCCTAGAAGGTCGAGAGTTTGCTGAGCTCTTGCCCTCTTGAGTCGAGTACCAATTTTTATCAAGATCCCTCTAATAGTACACTTGTGGGCTTCCCATACCATCAAGGGGGCACATCCCCCCTCTGCGTTGGTTGAGAAAAAATTTCTCAGTTCTCTGGAGACCTCCTCAACTACTTCTGGGGTTTGGATCAATGTATCATTAAGCTTCCACTGCCATTGTTTAGGCCTAGGGGGCAGGATATCTATGTCGACGAACACCGGGGCATGGTCTGAAAAGGTAATGGAGTCAATTGAAGCAGTCCCAAACTCTAGAAAGTAAAGATTGGGGCAGCATAAAGAGGTCGATTCTATTATACGAATCATGCGGATGCGAATAAAAGGTATAATCTCTCTGGGTCGGGTGCAGGATCCTCCAGACGTCTACCAGGTGGAATGCATAGAAATTCTTTTTTAATCGTTTGAGTGCGGCATATGAGATCTGGGAAGTCTGTCTCGATGTGTCTAAGGAAGGGTCCATGGAAAAGTTAAAATCCCCTCCTAGGATCACCTCTCCCTCTGCAAAATCCAGTAATTTTGTCAGAGTGGATTCAAGGAATCCGATCTGACCAGTGTTGGGGAGATACAGGTTCACCAGAGTTACCAAAGAGCCGCCCAGAGTTACTTTTACAAACAAGGCCCGTCCCTCTTTGTCATTCCACCTGTCTCGTAACGTCCACGGTGTCGCGGATCGTATTAGAATGCTGACTCCCTTGGACTTAGATTTGACGGAGCACCCGTGATAGGCAGTTGGGAAGTAGCGATCATGTAGTTTTGGAACACTATCGGCTCTGAAATGGGTCTCTTGGAGGAAACATATGTGGGCTTTCGCATTTCTCAGGTTGGCTAGTACCATGGACCTTTTCTCAGGTGTATTAAGACCTTTCGTGTTAATGGACATTAATCTAAGTGTCTCCGTTGGGTTCATGGTTCAAGCTGGGCTGGAGGAAGGGGGAAGGTGAATGAAAAAAGAAAAAAAAAAAAAAACGAAAGGGGAAAGAAGGGATAGAGGAAACACCAAGAAAGAAGATAAATAGGGAAAATTCAAGAGAATAGGGTGGAAAATAAAACAACGAGCCACTCAACTGTCAATAGACTTGTATGGCTATCGCGTCTAAGGTGCGTGAGAGACTTAGTCTCGATACACCCGTGGAACTTCAGCTCTGAGCTCCAGAGGGGTGTTGTCCTATGTGGGGTAGTAGCTACACACAACGGGGTCAAGAGCTCCCTATCCAGACCCACATCTGAAAAAATAAACTTTGAAAACATAAGCAAAAGCAGAAGCAGCTGATATATTACCCAAACATTTTTAGCAGACAGGTCAAACAGAACGTGTGTATTAAGAACTCCTTATATAACCCGCCTCCCCCGCCCGGCACCCCGCTCTCTATGTAAATAGCCATAACAAAGGGGGTCACTACGAGAGTCCCCTGTGTCTGTCTAAGGACGAAAGTGCGGCAGGGGAAGCTTGTCCCTTTTTTAACGATAGTAACACACAACATTGCAATACAATAATACAATAACCGGCTTATCCACGGGCGGATCTTTGCACCAGGGATCTGAGAATCCTTTCAATACCTCCCCTGTCTGCCCTCCAGGCTCCTATCATTCAAAGAAGTGTGTCCACCCCCTTACTTGGAGGATGAACAGACCCCCCCCCCCCCGAACCAGAGGTTACCTGAGCTTTGAGCCACTGCATGACCTGTAGCTGGAACTAGAAGCCATCTCCCTGGTGTTCACAGCAGTATCACCTAACAAAGCTCAATATATGTTGTATGGACACTAAGGGGCTGAAGGAGGATATAGCATGGTATCAGTCTTGGACCATGAATTTAATTGAGGCAGCTACTTGTCCGTACTCAGGGAGCCCAAACAACTCCTCTAAAAAAAAAAAAAAAAAACTAGGTGAGAAAATTTAGATCTACCAAGTTTGCTTACTTGTCCTATTAGGGGGCCCGGAGCCGGGACACTTTACTTCAGTATAAAACCATGCGATATCCCCTCCCTCCGCATGCCTTACTTCCTCCGCTCTCCCCATCCACATCCCCCCCGCAATCCCCCCCCCCAAGAAAGCATCGGCCAACAGCACATTTTATATTTTATATTTAAACATCTACACCAACATGCTTCATAGATTATGCTGGGCCTACGAGTATTAAAAAAAAAAAAAAAAAAAGGGAGAAGAGGAAAAAAAAATAGTTTTGCTTGATTGTAGGTCCCGGCTGGATCTCCTGAGGTGTGTAGTGAGAGTTTCAGGGATCATCAATGTTAGCGTTCACTGAAGGCAATCAAGCCTCTTAGGACGTCAGTCTTCTAGTATCTCCCGGGGTTGCTTTCCCTTAGGTTGGTAAGAGAGTTAATTGCCTGTATGTCCGGGAGTGGGGGAAGTCCTCCATGCTTTGCGCTTTGCAATGTCAGCCCGCGGGGCAGGGGGCCGTGAGGGAAGAGCTATCAGGATAGCGTCAATATTCAGCATCACAGAACATGGGGAGGGGGAAATCCTGTCAATAGCTCCCTGTATTCCGGAGGGCATAGTGTAAACTCAGTCCCATAGTACATACCGCCCGCTCAGCCTGCCACTTACTTGTATGCGATATTGGATCCTACGGCTCCGGATCTCCCCTTCCCAGAGGAGTGGGTTCCCTCTGTCTTCGCCTTGAGGAGCGGCGGGAAGACCCAACGGAGCGTTCTGGGGAGTTGGACGAGGATCTCTACTTGGCAAGGGACCCAACCAGTTCCTCAGCGGAATCGGCTCCATATCTAGGAATGCGAAAAGATCAGGGAGCTCAGCGTGACGCCGTAAAGTAAAGGAAGCCGTTCCTTTCCGAATGGTCAGCTGTACAGGAAAGCCCCATCGATAGGTTAGGTCCGCTCGGTTCAGTCTCTCCAGCAGGGGCTTTAGCATTGCTCTTCTCCAAAGGGTTGCTCGGGACACATCTGGGTACACTGAGATTTGTGCCCCATCGAAGTCTACTGGGCCCTTGAGCCGTGCCGCACGCATAATCTGCTCCTTGTGGCTATAGCGGTGCAGTCTCCTGGGGATGAAGAAGATGGCTGGGTCTCGCCACGTGTTGCCCCAGAGCGGGCCTCCGGGCTATCTCTGATCTTTTCCTTGAGATATCGGTCTATCTGGGCAGCCGGATTCGTCTTAGAAGGTCCTCTGTATTTGCCTCTCTTCCTAAAGCTCATGGCCGGGTAGTAAGGGGTGGATTAAATAGCATATCAGCCGCATTAAGTGAGTCTGGAGTTGGGAGCTCAAGCTCTAAGCGACTTCACTCCGCCATGTCCAGGCCACGCCCCCCGAAATTAGATTTTTTAAATAATTTTATTGGATATGTTTTATAACTGAAAATAAAAAATATTCCTTTTTTAAAAATTTTCGGTGTTGTTTTTATTAATTTTTTTTTTTTTTTTTTTCAAAAAGATTCTAGACGCTATAACAAAGAAACCAATTAATATAAACTTTTTTTTTTTTTTTTTTACCAAAGACATGTACCAGAATACATTTTGGCCTAAATTTATGTAGAAGTTAGATTTTTTTTTAATTATTTTATTGGATATGTTTTATACCATTTTATAACATAACATTTTTTTGTTTTCAATTTTGGTCTTTTTTTCATTTATTTATTTATTTTTTTCTAACAAAAAGATTGTAAACCCTATAAGAAAACAATATACACTTTTTTTTAGCGAGGACATGTAGCAGAATACATTTTGGTCTAAATTTATGAAGATTTTTTTTTAAAATATTTTACTAGATATGTTTTATAACTGAAAAAAAATGTTTTGGTCTTTTTTACGTTTATTTGAATCTTCTGTTTTTTATTTATATATTAAAAAATAAAAAATCCCAGTGGATATCAAATACCACCAAAAGAAAGCTCTATTTGTGAGGAAAAAACTGTAAATTTCATTTGTATACAGTATTGCATAATGACGCAATTGCCAATTGAAGTAGCACAGTGCTAAATAGCAAAAATGTTCTGGTCATGAAAGGGTTAAAACCTCCTGGAGCTGACATGGTAAAAATAAATAAATAAATAAAAGGATCCTTATTCTGGTGTGTTATCTTTGTGAAATTTGTCAATATGAGGACGGCACATTTCATGGATGGGGGTCGTGTTTCTTGTAATTTGCCACACATCTGAATTTGACATTTATCAATGGGAAGTAAAACAGGATTGAACTGGTTTACTCCAGAAATTGAAATCTCAACAGACATCCCATCCTCCCCTCCCCCACAGAATAGAGAAAATTTGAAACTTGACAGTTGAAATCCACAAATGTACTGGCTGAGGTCATGTGACCCAGCAGCCTCACATCTCTGACATGAGAATATACAGCCTGACTTGTTTACAATTTAGGGGAGACTTAGGGGAGGAGTCATGTAACTAGCACTGTGATGTGATTGGGCAGTGCAGCTATGAATAGTATCCTGGCTTGTTGCCAACTTAGGGGAGTTGCCATGGTGACCAGCCCTGTGATGTGATTGGCCAGTTTGAATATCACCTATGATGTCATCGGCAGTTAGTGAGCTATAAACTGATCAGTCACACCTGTGAGGAGCTCAGAAGAGTCTGACTTCTCTTGGAGTGAAGATCTGTTTGTTCTGAGCTCCTGAGATTTCTTCTTCTCTGGCAGTTTCTGATTTTCTCTGTGTTTTTAACCAGTGAAATGAGAAAACTGATGATGGAAAATATGATTCCAAAAATAAGACCTGAGCCATTTAATGGCTTTATGAAAAAAAATAGGGATGCAGTCCACATAATATCATCTGTAGTGACTCCCCCAAGCTGTGACACTAAAAACACCATGAATGTTGCAGCAATTAGAAACATCATGAAAAATGCCGCACCAGCAAGAAAGCCCATGAAGAATGCAGCAGCAGCAGAAATCCCACCTCTTGTCACTCCCCCGAGCTGTGACACTAGAAAGAGCAGGGGAAATGTTGCAGCTATTAGAAACATCATGAAAAATGCAGCACCAGCTAGAAAGCCTCTAAGAAATGTAGCAGCAGAAATCCCACCTCTTGTCACACCCCCGAGCTGTGACAATAGAAAGAGCAGGGAAAGTGTTGCAGCTATTAGAAAGATCTTGAAAAATGCCCCACCAGCTAGAAAGCCTCTCAGAAATGCAGCAGCAGAAATCCCACCTCTTGTCACACCCCCGAGCTGTGACACTAGAAAGAGCAGGGATAGTGTTGCAGCTATTAGAAAGATCTTGAAAAATGCCCCACCAGCTAGAAAGCCTATGAGAAATGCAGCAGCAGAAGTTCCACCTCTTGTCACACCCCCGAGCTGTGACACTAGAAAGAGCATAGAACTTGTCAATGCAGGATCTCTACGCTGGGACAGCCAGTCAACCTTCATATTACACCGTCTGCTCGGAGAAGGAGGATACGGACAGGTAAGTTCAAATTTTCTCACCTATAACTAGATTAGTAGCTCCACCCACAAAACAAATCCCTCCCCAGTAACTAGCCAATGTGTACCAGCCACCCAAAACTGATTGAGCTACTGGTAGACTTAATTATGTCACTCTGCCTTGTGGAGGGGAGGAGACGGGAAAACAAAATTAGGAAAGCTCTCTAGAGCTGCACGATTCTGGCCAAAATGAGAATCACGATTTTTTTGCTTAGAATAAAAAGATCACGATTCTCTGACGATTCTCGCGATGTAAAATCTTTCACATTATACAAAAAAAATGGGCTAACTTTACTGGTTAGATTTTTATTTTTTTTTTAATTTTTTTAATTCATTGCATTTGAAAGACCGCTTGCGCAAATACAGTGTGACATAAAATATTGCAACCACCACCATTTTATTCTCTAGGGCAGTGATGGCAAACCTTGGCACCCCAGATGTTTTGGAACTACAATTCCTATGATGCTCATGCATTCTGCAGTGTAGTGGAGCATCATGGGAAATGTAGTTCCGAAACATCTGGAGGGCCAAGGTTCGCCTTCACTGCTCTAGGGTGTCTACTAAAAAAAATATATATAATGTTTGGGGGTTCCAAATAATTTTCTAGCAAAAAAAAAAAAAAAATGATTTTAACTTGAAACCAACAAATGTCAGAAAAAGGTTTAGTGTTTAAGTGGTTAAACTTTTTTCACTTACACACACACACAGTCTATTCCATTGATTCTATTCCAAATTGTTACTTCCTTTCTTTTGAGGGCTGTGGCTTCAGAAGAGCAGAGAGAATTCTTTGCATAGAAAGAATCGTGAAACACTTTAGTAAAAATCGGGATAACGATTCTTGATGATTAATTGTGCAGCTCTAAAGCTCTCCCTGTCATAGATATCAGAAGACAGTCCTTCATCGAGCCTCGCAGCGTTCATCAATAACTACTTCTGATTCCTCCCCAATGCTAGTTACATCCTTTCCCAATAATGAAGAACTGTTCTTTCCTATAACACAAATGATTTTTGTCTTTTCTGTCATTCAGGTCTTTCTGGCAACACATTGTCCAACCAAGAAGATCATTGCCATCAAGTCAGTTGCGAAGACTCCAGATCAACGTGACGACATTGAAACAGAGCTGAAGGTCATGAAGATGGCGGCAGGGTGTCCATTCCTCACCCAGCTTTACACCACTTTTCAGACCCGCCATTCTGCCTGTTTCGCTATGGAGTACATCTCTGGAGGGGATCTGTTTGATTTCACCAGAAACTATTCCCCTCTTCCAATTTCCATCATAAGGTAAGTCTCATCACCACAATGATAATAGAATAGAAAGCAATCTTTATAAGATATGTCGTTTTACAATCCAGGCTTTTAGGAGTTTAGAATTACATTGGACTCCATTAGAATGTGTAGATACATCAGTAATGTCACTCCATCCCCCATAAATTGGGGACAACGCACCTCTCCCAAGCTTAGATACTCTATATTATCATAGTAGGGTTGGGGTTCAAAGTAGACTGTTCATACACATGCCATTCTGCAATCCCAGTTTCCCCAAAGCGGGCAGTGATTGCACCATGTGGGGAAGGAGATGGAGACAGTCCAGAGTCACCTAGTAACATTCTTTAAGAGGTTTGTGATGCCGGGAGGCGGAGCGAGGTTTCTGACCATGCGACCGCCATGATTGGCTGTCACAGTGGTCACATGATCAGAGAGCTCCTAATCGCATGTAACGATTGGGGGCTTTCCTTTAGCCACCGGTAATTGTGCCAGGAGTGCATTCTCAGGACAGCTCTGTTTACATTCTGGTACACATATATGCAGCCTCTCAGCATTAAGACCCACCCACCTAGAGGCCACATATATGCATACCACCAGCATGAAGGGGCTAACACTTCTGGACCAGTGATGTACCGGTACCTCATTACCCTGGTACTGTTTTTTAGAGGTGGCGGTCTAACTAACCGCTGGATTCATTTTATATGCAGCAGGAGGAGACTTCCTCCACTCCCGGCACCTACCACAGCTTTCTCAAGCGCTCTCATCCTACCGGGACGACCAGCCTGCACGTCTACTGGCTGGTCAGACAGCTGAACAAAGCTGTGATCGGCTTTGATCGGCTCTCCGCTATGGTAACCCGGATGTGATGACATTGTGACCTGACATTTTTAAGGAATCAAAATCATTCAAAAACACAGATCTCGGTGTTGTGAATGCTTTTAAAGGGCAGAGGAGAGACTTGGGGTCTTATAATACCGGTCACATGCCTATTGCTGTGACAAGCATGTTTACGGCCTGGATCCTACCAATGGGTTCTCCAAGGAGACTCCAGAATCTGGGATCTGATAAAACCAGAAATGGTGAGCAGATGCCATACCCAGAACTCTGACCGTATAGTCACCTAACTAACCTCAAAGGTGTGACCGGTAATGGGATAGAGCCAGGTACTCCCTCCCCCTGCCCATGGATAATGTTTCTACTTAAGTCTAATGTAAAATGTAATTCCTTCATAATCTAATTTTTTTCTCTTTTATAGATTTATTGCAGCAGAAATATCCTGCGGATTGGAGTTCCTCCACAAGCGTGGCATCGTCCATAGAGACATCAAGTTAGGCAACATCCTAATGGACAACAAAGGTCATGTCCGTATTGCAGACTATGGATTGGCAGTAATGGATCTGTTCGGTAATACGAAGGTGACGGGTGTAGTCGGAACACGTGGATACATGGCGCCAGAAGTAAGTCACGCTCTGTTTACCCATCATTAGGCCTCATCTATTCAGTAGATCACAATCCGATCACTATCCCTCTGATACTTGTAATATGAACATTTTAGACTGCATACAGAACACTGCAATGTAAATCACCTGATTGGTAATCATTGAGCTCTTAAAATTTTTTTAATAATTTGTTAACCACTTGCCGACCGCCGCACGAACATATACGTCGACACAATGACACGGTCAGGCAAATGGGCGTACAGGTACGTCCCTTTAAATTTGCCGCTGTGTGGTCGCGCGCGAGCTCTGTGATCGTGCCCACGGGACCCGCGAACTCGAAGTCCGCCGTTGTCCTGCGATCGTGTCACGGAGCTGAAGAACGGGGAGATGTCAGTGTAAACACAACATCTCCCCATTCTTCCTAGTGACATGTCACTGTTCGTCTGCTCCCTCTCATCGGGAGCAGCGATCAGTGACATGTCGCTTGTAGCCACGCCCCCTAACAGTTAGAACACTATCCTAGGACACACTTAACCCCTTCCTAGCCCCCTAGTGGTTAACCCCTTCACTGCCAGTCACATTTAAGTGCATTTTTATAGCACTGACCGCTGTATAAATGTGAATGGTCCCAAAATAGTGCCAAAAGTGTCTGATGTGTCTGCCATAATGTCGCAAAATTATTAATAAAAATGCCATAAAACTATCCCCTATTTTGTAGACGGTATAACTTTTGCGCAAACCAATCAAACGCTTATTGCGATTTTTTTTACCAAAAATATGTAGAAGAATACATATCGGCCTAAACTGAGGAAAAAATTTGTTTTTTTATATATTTTTGGGGGATATTTATTATAGCAAAAAGTAAAAAATATTGCTTTTTTTTTTTCAAAATTGTCGCTCTTTTTTTGTTTATAGCGCAAAAAATAAAAACCGCAGAGGTGATCAAATACCACCAAAAGAAAGCTCTATTTGTGGGGAAAAAAGGACATCAATTTTGTTTGGGAGCCACGTCACACAACAGTCAAAGTGACGCAGTGCCGAATCGCAAAAAGTGCTCTGGTCTTTGGCCAGCCAAATGGTCCGGGTCTTAAGTGGTTAATATATGTCCATGGGGGGGCAGCCATTGCGTATGCCGGCTCTGCCTCCTGGTTTAGCTGTTGGGCACAGTGGTTGTTCTTTGCCATTTCTCTTGCTTAAAGCAAGCCTAGCTACAATAACTATAATAATGGACATATGAAATAGTAAACATATAAAAATGTAAAAAGCTACATCAAGGTTAATGTTGCAATGATTTCTACTTGAGAGCAGATATCACTACCTGCTCTCTTTTTCTCTTTGTGGCCCATTCATTAAATGCATGCCACTGTGTAGAGCCTGTGGTATCCTCTGAAGTTCTATATACTTAGCATAACAAAGAGAACTCTGATTTGATTAGGGTGAGTCACATGACTAGGCTCTCGCTCAAGTTTTTTTTTATGTTTACACCCATTCCCTGTAATAGCACTCAAAGTCCCAATTCCACCGCTGTACTTTATAAATGTAATTTTTATTAAAATAGCACTATTGCCACAGTAAGGACATACTGATGCTTTGTAAATGCCTCCCTTAGAATACATGTTCAATGAATACATATTATTATTTCCCCTATAAAAGGATGATAAGTTTGTAGGAACTAAGTAACTGATTTCTTTTCTCTGATTGGCAGGTTATCAATGGCGACTTCTACCAGTTTGAACCCGACTGGTTTTCAATGGGGGTTGTTATATACGAGATGGCTACCGGCACTATGCCATTCCGTGCCCCTAACAGGGAGGCATATATGAAGGTTGTGAATAACGAAGATCCTGTTTACCCCGCGGACATGGATCCACACCTGAAGGACTTCATAGACGGAGTAAGTACAAGACATTTTCTAATTTTGAAGAGGCACAGGGAAGGTTTCTAGGCCTACTACTGCTGCTTTAGGGGTATAATGTAGGAGTGTTGCAAATTCTGGTTGTCAGCTGGATTGTTGGGTAGTTTGGCTTCTTCATCCCATGGTGAAGATCCAATGGGAATACTTCATCCTGGGGCTGAGGGCTCAGAAGATGATGCCACATGGGGTCAATCACTGATGTGCACATTGTATGAGGTTATTAAAGCAGAACTCCCCCCCATGTATTATTGTTTTGAATATAGTGGGGAGGATTAGATCACCTGCCGTCATTTTAATCTTGTCTGTGTCCCTGTTGTGGACATTTTGTTTCCTATCCTGTCCTGGGGACACGGAAATCTCAGCAAGGGGGGACACAAAAAGCAACCACAACCTAACAGAGAGGTTCTAATACCTTTCCAACTCCATTCATCACCCTGCTTTTATCACCCTGTGCTGATAAATTATGTTAATGAGAAGAAAAAAAGATCTTTAAAAATATCCAATCTCATCCCTTTGCTTATGGCTGTAATTCTACTTTAAGTATCACCGCCAATCTAAAGAGCTCAGGCAGTTAGAAGTGATCTAATGGCGGCACATCATAATGTGTACTCATTTGTTGTGCTGGAATATAATATGAGATATCAGTAGACATGCAGCACCTGTATTTGGCTATATATATATATATATATGTCTTCACATGCTATGATCCTCCAATGGGTGAAAGGACTGCCCAGGAGGAGACGCAGTGTAATCAAAGTTTTTTTTTTTTTTTCTTTTCTAAAAAGTGCAAAATTAACTCAAAATAACTTAATTTCTCTTTTATAGCTGCTATGCAAATGTCCGGACAAGAGGCTTGGAGTCGGCAGAGACATAAGACAGCATTCATTCATGAGGCGTATTGATTGGAAGTCGCTGGAACAAGGGAAAGGACGGCCCCCTTTCTCAGTATGCCAGGTAAGTACACAAATCTTTATAGGATGAGGATTCAAAAAGAAGATTGTTACACACTGTAAGGAGCATTGCTGTGTCCTTGCAGCTAATGTAAGGGGGTACAGACATATCCCAGCCTGTAGGAAAACCTCACAGATTAATCAGTCAATATTTCATTTTCTAAAGGAGAAGTAAATAAGATTGAAACTTTCTATGCATCAGATGCAATGGGGATGATTTACTAAAACTGGAGAGTGAAAAATCTGATGCAACTGTGTATGGTAGCCAATCAGCTTCTAACTTTCCGCTTGTTCAATAAAGCTTTGACAAAAAAAAAGGTCAGCTGATTGGTTACCATGCAGAGCTGCACCAGGTTTTGCACTCTCCAGTTTTAGTAAATAAACCCCAATGGTGCACAGCTGGGAGTGATAGTTGAAGTGAGAAGGTGCAATGGTTCATAATACAACGTCTGGGGTGTCTATGACATTTGGCTTCGACCATCATGATGTGGTGGAAGGCATGGGACCAGACATGTTGTTTGCTTCTAGATTTGTATCCTATCTGCTCCTCCACTGCATGGAAAGAGGAAGAAGGTTCAAGGTTGTATTCAAGAAGTTGTTTGATGTTAAAGCCCAACTCAAAAAATAAATAAATTGCGCAGTAGGCAACCACCACCCCCACCCCACCCTGCACTCTAATGCTTTATTGCTTGTAAACTCTAGGGGCAGAGAAAGAGGGACCTAGCCCTAACCCCTCTGCGTCATCACGTACATAACAGGCCTATCAGTCCTACGTTGTATGTGAGGGGGTAAAAATGTGACCGTGGCTGGGAAAGCTTTAGAGAGGTAGAGAGGGTCTGTGAGGGATCGGTTGCATAGATGAAGGCCGTCCAAAGCAAGGAATAAATTATTAAGCCTTATTCCTCTACTCCTAGGCAACCCCCCCCCACACACACACACACAAATACTGCAAGGGTAATTTATACTTGTTTCTGGAATTAGGCTTTAAGCAATATTCTGATATTTACTCAGGTCAGAGATTTATGAATACAGAATCTCATATTTGTTTTTTCATTTTGCAGCCCTTGGACATGGAAACAAACTGTCGACTTCCTCAATCAGAGATAGATGTAAAGGCATTGGAGATTCCAGGAAAGAAAATATACATTCCTGGATTCTTAAACATCGACTGGTCCTGAGGACGCCTGTCAACATATAATGTGTAGTGTGTGTGGTGTGTAGTGTGTTGTGTGTAGTGTGTGTTTTGTGTGTATTCTTTAGTGTTTAGTGTTTAGTTGACAGTGTGTGCCAGCAGGGTGCCAGCTACCAAGCCACCCACATCAGTGTACCAGCCAGCAAGCCACCCATATCAGGGTGTCAGCCAGCAAGCCCACCCACAGCAGGGTGCCAGCCAAAAAGCCCACCCACATCATGGTCCCAACCAGCAAGCCACCCACAGCACGATGCCAACCAGCAAGCCCACCAACAGCAGGGTGCTATCAGCCTATGTTACGCTATGGGGACGGAGCAGCCAGGCAGCCGGGGAACACAGGTCCTAATTTGTGTGCATTGAGGGTCACTCACCCACTCCTGCACACCTGTCAAATTAGGGCTGTGTTTGTCCAGCCGCTGCGTCCCCTTAAAGGGGTGGATGGACATGATGATGACGATTCCTCATATTTGGACAATAGTTCTTGATGCGACAAAATACCTGGATTTGACCTATATACCGATATATTCATGAGAAATTTGGAGAGGACAGTTCATCTGTAAAGACATTGATATCATCTTCAGAAGATCCAGATGAACAAAGATTCAAAATCAAACAAAAAAAACTGCCCTGTACAGAGGAGCCACCCACAGCAGAGTGCCAACCAGCAAGCCCACCAACAGCATGGTGCTGTCAGCCTATGTTACGCTATGGGAACGGAGCAGCCGGGCAGCCGGGGAACACAGGTCCTAATTTGTGTGCATTCAGGGCCACTCACCCACTCCTGCACACCTGTCAAATTAGGGCTGTGTTTGTCCAGCCGCTGCGTCCCCTTAAAGGGGTAGATGGACATGATGATGAAGATTCCTCATATTTGGACAATAGCTCTTGATGTGACATACTACCTGTATTGGACGTATATACCGATATATTCATGAGAAATTTGGAGAGGACAGTTCATCTGTAAAGACATTGATATCATCTTCAGAAGATCCAGATGAAGAAAGATTCCTCATTTTTGGACTTTACTTCTTGATATTCATCAAACAAGCAGTTTTAAACTGAAAACCGTGATGTCCGCCCACAGATGTATTATCCAGGGAGCAATCCGATCGCCTTCGGGGGTCAGGAAGGAATTTTTTCCCTGTTGGAGCAAATTACACCATGCTTCATGAGGGTTTTTTTCGCCTTCCTCTACATCAACTGTGGGGTCTGGATAATCATACAAAAAAAACCCCCAAAAAAACAAAAAAAAACTGCACTGTACAGAGGAGCCTTGACGAGGCAGTGCAGCTTCCACATACATTTGCAAATGTGTGCAATGTCACTGCCTGTATGGGGGATGCACGGAGCGCCTGTACCCACCGCCTTCACCGGCTTCCCCATATGCAAATGTATGCAACTAAGACCTCTGTTTTTAATGCCAAGTGTTAGATTGTGCCTTTTTGATTTATTTGCAGGTTAGCTGGTAAGTGTGCTGGGAAATCTTTTGTTTTTTTGCTGTGCAAAGCCCTTCCATGTGCACCTTACTTCAAAAGCTAGTTAAAAACTGCTGTAGCTGCCCTGCTTTGTACACTGTTTTTAGATACAACTTTAATAAAAACTACATTTGTAAAACAAAAACTGGGTTAGTTGTCCGGTTTTGTATACTGTTTTTAAATAAAGCTTTAATAAAAACTACAATTTATAAAAAAAACTCTGGTAGTTGTCCTGTTTTGTATACTGTTTTTACACAAAACTTTAATAAAAACTGCAATTATAAAAAAAAAATCGTGGGGTAGTTGTCTTGTATTGTATACTGTTTTTGGATGAAACTTTAATACAAACTACAATTATATATATATAAAAAAAAAAGGGGGAGCGTGGTCTGGACATGGCATGAGTAGAGACACGTTTGAGCGAAGCTCCCGACCTTCTCCTATCTCACCCAGCTAGTATAGCTCCTTTGGCTGCATAATGCTCTCTTCTAAGAAACATACATCAAAGATATATATATATAATATTTTTATATATATATTTAGTAGCTGAGCTGCCCAACCTGAGCTGGTCTTCTAAATGGTGGGGGGGGGGTGGGGGTGCAGCTGGACATATCTATTTTAGATATAATATACACATAGTAACTGAGCTAGTCTGATAACGGGGGTGCTGCTGGACACAGCTATAATATATATATATGTACAGTAGCTGAACCGCCAACCCTGAGCTGGTCTGATAAGGGGGGGGGTGACACCATGATTTTACGCACCAGGTGACACCAAACCTAGTGATGCCACTGGGCTTGTCTCAGCTCAGTGAATGCAAACAAGAAGAAGGATCATTTTAGTTGCCGCACATTCAACAAAATCTATAGGTAGCGATGGTCAGAGCAGCCTCAGACCAGACTCCATCCAGGCCATGCCCCCCCAACTCTATTCGCCTGCCCGCGGGGCTGTGTCATAGAAGTCCTCCAAGGCTGAGTCCAGTGGACAGGGTGAAACATGTCAGGGTGGGCAAGGCCTGGATGGAGTCTGAGCTGAGGCGGTTGTTACCATCACTACCTATGGGTTTTGTTGGATGTGTAGGAATGATCCTTCTCCTTGTTTGCATATTTCAGAGGAAATTCAGATATTCACGCATTTATTTCCTTGGTGAGTCAGTCTATTTCTTGGCCTATTCCTCTTTGTTTCGGCCTCCCATCTTTTTTCTTTCGCAGTTAGCACTTCATGAGCACTTCATTGAGGGTCACAGATCATCCCCATCTAATCTATTCTGATTTTCATGGCAGTTTCCGTTGGCTTTCGTTCTTTATTTTTCGACCTTAGTATCCTCCTTTTATCTTTATAATCCTCTTGGTACTACCAGCTCCTCCTGAGCCCTCAGGAGTGGAACGGACCACAGAGTAAAGAGTAATGACCTTCTTCTATTTGCTTGGTGTCCATCCTCTGAGGAAAAGGCTTCTACAACAGCGGCCTGCTATGCAGTGTATTGAAACATCTCCTTTTAGCAGGCCTACATTTACAGCCATGTCTCCTCCTTCTTTCTACGGCTCCCCTCTAGAGGATTCAGTCACACAAATCTTCCCAAATTTAGGCTTTGTCTGCTGTGCTGCCTGCCTCTTTAGAGCTATGCTAGTGCTCTGGGAATTTATTTTCTTGTCATCTGTTTGATGTCTATTGACAACAGAAAAATTGTATATGTATAATATCGATACAATGCATTAAGACTGTCTTTACAAGAATGACAACTACCCAAGTTTTTTTTTTTTTTTTTTTCCAAATATGAGCTTTATTCAACTGCAACGGAGGGAGAGGTCCCAATATAACAGACATTTAGACAATACAGTATATTGTCACCGTCATCCCCAACTTCAGCCTGGACAAGGTCTAACTCATCGGGGTGAGCTTCACCGGATGGGATGGGATGGGACGGGACGGGGCAGGACAGGCGAACGGACAGTGTTGGTGCTATAGAAAGCAAAACTATTATAATGGAAGCCCCCCCATAGACCTGCATGTCCTCACTTTGTACAACGCTATGGACTGTGCAGGTGCTATAGGGGGCGTGCCTAATCATTAGAAAGAACACGACTGCCCAATTACTGTGTGACCTCCCCCCCCCCCCCTTTGTACAGCGCTGTGGTCTATGCAGGTGCTATAGAGGTCAGTAATAACCAGAAGCAATGATATTCTAATGAAATCTATTCACTGCTTCATTCTCCTGCATTCACAGAGGAGATCTTTCTCCTCTGTGTGCCAGTTTATGAAGCGGTGTAGATCGCTTCTCCTCTACAAATGCTTCGAACAGTGGAGAACGGCCCCTGATACTGGAATCTCGTGAGACTATATGAGATTACAGCACCACAAATTCACTGAAACACTGAGATGTCAGTTTATTAAGCAGTGATAAATTACACATTTGTATAGACATAAATATGACAGGGGGACATGGTTACAGTGTTGGGGGTCTGAACGAGGTATAAGGAAGTTAAAAATCTTCCTTTTTCCTCCTCAGATCCCCGGGATTCCCTCTTCACTCCCCGATTCTCCACCTCTGGGCTGGTGAATCGGGGAGTGTGAATTCTGACACAGATCTCCAGTGAAGCGCTGACATCGCAGCTTCATAAACTGGCCGTTACTGTGTCAGTCAATGAGGATTCTCAGTGTGCGGAGATCATCGGTGGGGGAACATGTTCAAACACTTTTCCCCCCGATTATCTCTGTTTCATAAACTGTTTATGGACTGTGTGATCACCGCTGATCACTGCTTCATAAACGGACACCTTTATATGAGAAGTAGAGGCGATAGACCAGCTATTGTCTTCAACAAAGATGGCGCCGGGAGAACAATGACATCACTTCCTTTGACTCTAAGTGTAAACAAGGAAGTGAAGGGAGAGGTATGGAGGCGGGGCTGTAAGCGGACATCCAATCATGACTCAGCAAGGAGGAGGGAACTCTTCATCCAGGACCAGAGGGAGTGTAGGGTGCGGGGCTAACACTTCTCACCTAATTGCTGAGGAACTACTAGTTCCAGCATTACCACATGTCCCATCCGGGGCCAGGAGGGGGAGGAGTCCCCGGATGTTGTGTCCTGGAGGGGATTTCTCTATTATATGACCTGAGAGAGTCCTCCAATAGCATGCTACAGAACCCCTCCCCCACCATCTCTACACAACCCCTCCCCCACCTCTCTACACAACCCCTCTACAGAACTATAGAACCCCTCCCCAACCTCTATACATTGCAGCTATAGGAGGGGGAGGGGTGTCGGTCAGGTGGAGATGTCACACAGGGGGGGTCAGATCACGTGACCAGAGCGGGGCGAAACGGGCTGACACAGGGGGTTAGATCATGTGACCGAAAGGGGCTGACAGGGGGGATCAGATCACATGATCAGGGCGGAACGGACTGACACAGGGAGGGTCAGATCACGTGACCGGAGCAGGCTGACACGGGGGGGTTAGATCACGTGACCGGAATGGGCTGACAGGCGGGGTCAGATCACATGACCAGAGCGGGGCAGAACGGGCTGACACAGGGAGTCAGATCACGTGACCGAAGCAGAGTAGGCTGACACAGGGGGGGTCAGATCATGTGACCGGAGCGGAGTGGGCTGACACGGGGGGGGGTCAGATCACATGACCAGAGCGGGGCAGAACGGGCTGACACAGGGAGTCAGATCATGTGACCGGAGCGGAGTGGGCTGACACAGGGGGGTCAGATCATGTGACCGGAGCGGAGTGGGCTCACACGGGGGGGGGGGGGGTCGGATCACATGACCAGAGCGGGGTGGAACAGGCTGACACAGGAGGAGGGGGGTCAGATCTCATGACCGGAGTGGGGCGGATCGGGCTGACACAGGGGGGTCAGATCATGTGACCGGAACGGGCTGACAGGGGGGGGTCAGATCACATGACCAGAGTGAGGTGCAACGGGCTGACACAGGGGGGTCAGATCACGTGACCGGAGCGGGCTGACACAGGGGGTATCGGATAACATGAAAAGAGCGGGCGGAACGGGCTGACACAGGAGGAGGGGGGTCAGATCACATGACCGGAGTGGGCTGACATGGGGGGGTCGGATCACATGACCAGAGCGGGGCGGAACGGGCTGACACAGGAGGGGGGGTCAGATCACATGACCCGATCGGTCTGACATGGAGGGGGGTAGGATTACATGACCAGAGCGGGGCAGGACGGGCTGATACGGGGGGGGGTCAGATCACGTGACTGGAACGAGCTGACAGGGGGAGTCAGATCACATGACTGGAGTGGAGCAGGCTGACAGAGGAGGGTCAGATCACATGACCAGAGCGGGGCAGAACGGGCTGACACGGGGGGGTCATATCACGTGACCAAAGTGGAGTGGGCTGACACGGGGGGGGGGTCAAATCACGTGACCAGAGCGGGGCGGTACGGGCTGACACAGCGGGGGTCAGATCACATGACCAGAGCGGGGGTGGGGCAGAACAGGCTGACACGGGGGGGGTCAGATCACGTGACCAGAATGGAGCGGGCTGACACAAGGGGGGGTCAGATCACGTGACCGGAGCAGAGCGGGTTGACACAGCCGCAGAGGGTCGCACAGTGTAGCACAGGGTCGCACATGGCTGCAAAGGGTTGCACAGTTGCACACAGGGCCGCAGAGGATCGCACATGGCTGCACAGGATCGCACAGTGTCGCACATGGCTGCACAGGGTTACACAGTGTCGCACAGGGTCGCACAGTGTCGCACATGGCTGCACAGGGTTACACAGTTTCGCACAGGACTACAGAGGGTCGCACAGGTTTGCACATGGTTGCACACAGTCGCACAGGACCACAGAGGGTCACACAGTGTAGCACAGAGTCGCCTCCCCACACTTGATATAAACCTCTAATTGCCGTACTGCTGTGCTCCAGTGGTGGGCATTGCACAGCAGTCATGGGTATAAATCACGTGGTGAGGAGGAAGATCGCATATGTCGCCTCCTTACCACCTGTCAGCACACACTGGGACCGCCATCTACCAATCACCTGACCATCATCTACCAATCACCTGTCCTCCATCTACCAATCACCTGACCATCTTCTACCAATCACCTGACCATCTTCTACCAATCACCTGACCATCGTCTACCAATCACCTGACCATCGTCTACAATCACCTGACTGCCATCTACACCAATCATCTGACTGCCATCTACCAATCGCCTGACTGCCATCTACCAATCGCCTGACTGCCATCTACCAATCGCCTGACTACCATCTACCAATCGCCTGACTGCCATCTACCAATCACCTGACTACCATCTACCAATCACCTGACCGCCATCTATCAATCACCTGACCGCCATCTACCAATCACCTGTCCGCCATCTACCAATCACCTGTCCACCACCTGTGACCCATCCCCCCCACAGCAGCAGGCAGGAGAGGGAGAACCCGGGAGCGTTGTGGGTGAGGAGGGGGGGCAGGAGACAGCACAGGGACCGAAGAAGAGTGGGGGGATCGGAGAGGAGTGGGTGGGGGTCGGAGAGGAGTGAGGGGGTCGGATAGAGGAACTCATGCCCTCCGTGTTCCTCCTGCAGCCCCTGAACAAGGGAATTGTTTCCTCTATATGCTGCCCCTCCTGTTCAGGTGTAGAGGGGGGCCACAGGGGACCCCTGGAGCATTGGGGCAGGGTCACAATTGCGCCCCCTGTAGTTACACTCCTGCTTCTTTGTATTCTGACACAGAGTCACTATGGCCTGTGAGTAGGAACTGCTGTGTCACACATTTTATAGAGCCCTGCCTTCTGATCTATAGAGGTGCTGAGAGGAGGCAGAGTCAGTGTAGGAATCACTGCTTGTGGGCTGCAAGGTACCATGGGATATGTAGTCCTTAGAAGTGAGGAGTAGCTGAGAAGCAAGCGAGTCCAGGAAGTTGTGGAAAGAAATTGTTAGCAGACAGGCAACACTCACACCATGACATTAGATACTTAATGTATGCCGGCCCATTACTCACCTTTATCTGGCCCTTGGGTAGGCTTGTGCAATTCGTTTCGTAACGAATCGAAATTCGGACGAATTTTGCATCTTTCGGACATTGGGATGCATCCAAATAAAAAAATAGCGAATTTCAACTAATACGAAAGAAATTATAGAGGATATAACAAATGAATTTGACATGATTCGGTAATTCGTTAAAGGTCTAATGAAACAAAAGGTCAACTCAAAGTAAATCTTACAGTCCAGTCAGCTGATTAATTTTGTGCTGGAGGTTGGATTACTGGCAAAGTGTATTCCTGAGAACTGAGTGAAAAGGGTGTTTTATTGTATTTGAGCAGAGGAGAAGAGATATTGTCATTGTGAGTGTTAATAGATTCAATAAACAAACGACTTCCCAAGCTACGAATCATTATCACAAATCAAAATACATACATAAATATCAAATTTCAAATAATACAAAAGAAATTATAGCGGATATGAATGAATTCGACATGATTCGTAATTTGTTAAAGATCTAATGAAACAAAAGGTCAACTCAAAGTAAATCTTATGCCCCGTACACACGGTCAGACATTGATCGGACATTCCGACAACAAAATCCATGGATTTTTTCCGACAGATGTTAGCTCAAACTTGTCTTGCATACACACGATCGCACGTTGTCAGAAAATCTGATCGTTCTGAACGCAGTGATGTAAAACACGTACGTCGGGACTATAAACGGGGCAGTAGCCAATAGCTTTCCTCTCTTAATTTATTCTGAGCATGCGTGGCACTTTGTGCGTTGGATTTGTGTATGGATTTTGTTGTCGGCAAATTTTATAGCCTGCTCTCCAACTTTGTGTGTAGGAAATTCCGATGGAAAGTGTGTGATGGAGCCTACACATGGTCGGAATTTCCGACTACAAGGTCCTATCACACATTTTCCGTCTGAAAATCCGACCGTGTGTACGGGGCATTACAGTTCAATCAGCTGATTAATTTTGTGCTGGAGGTTGGATTACTATCAAAGTGCATTCCTGAGAACTGAGCGAGAAGGGTGTTGTATTGTATTTGAGCAGAGGAGAAGAGATATTGTGTGTGTTAAAAGATTCAATAAACAAACAACTTTCCAAGCTACGAATCATTATCACGAATATATATACATACATAAATATCGAATTTCAATGAATACAAACAAAATTATAGCACATATAACGAATGGATTCGACATGATTCGAGATTCAGTATAACGACACTCTACAGAAATAACAAATTATCTGAAAACGTATTAACGTAACATAGCGAATATAACAGAACGATATTATGTATTTTACGAATGACAACGAACCGAAACAAAACAAAATTTTCTGTTGTACACAAGTCTACCAGATTCCCTTGAAGACAGTGCTGTGCTTAAAGTGATTGTAAAGGCAGAAGAATTCTATGCATTCAGATAAAAAGCCTTCTGTGTGCAGCAGCCCCCCTCAGCCCCCCTAATACTTACCTGAGCCCCATCTAGATCCAGCAATGTTGCATGAGAGACTCGGCCATCCGGGACTCACCCTCCTGATTGGCTGAGACACAGCAGAGGCGCCATTGGCTCCCGCTGCTGTCAATCAAAATCAGTTAGCCAATCAGGAGAGAGAGGGGGCAGGGCCGAACCACAGCTCTGTGTCTGAATGAACACACGGAGCTGCGGCTTGGCTCAGGTGCCCCCATAGCAAGCTGCTTACTGTGGGGGCACTTGGCAGGAGGGAGGGGCCAGGGGCTCCGAAGAGGGACCTGAGAAGAAGAGGATCTGGGCTGCTTTGTGCAGCCAGGTGGGCTGGCAGGACCTGAAGAGGTGGTGCTGGCATCAGCGACAACAAAGGAAGTAGAAGGAAAAAAGTTACTTGCTGTGTCACTCCACATGTGCTACTGTCAAGGGACTTTGAGTTCCTGCCTGTAAAGGGCTGCTGCTGAACTGACACAGAGACTGTCTACTTCCCCCAGGAGTGTACCAGCAGAGGAGGAGCCGAGAAAGGCCAAGGGTGTGCAGGAGGAAAGTGAAGAGGAGTCTGTATATAACTGTATATAGGAAGTTGTCCCTGAAAATTGCTGAAGTCAAGTGGGCATCCCATAACCTCCCATCCCTATCCAAGTTATTAACCCCCTAATAAATAACAAAAAAATAAAACAAAGCTACGGACTGTTTTCTGACTCGGTGTGTCTGGGAGGATTTGGTGTGCCTGGCTGTGAAGGAGTGGAGGATCCCTTTAATCTGCAGCTCCTATGTGGGGTGTGCTACACTTGTATTTGCATAATTGGGCTCTTGGATTTCGGGGGCCCATGGGGCATGATTAAAAACACTGCGGGTCGATTTACTGCATATAGGGGGCCTCAAATGTAGTCCCAACATGATCCCCCCCCAAATGTTATACTAAAGAAAGTTGCCTGAGACCGCAAACATGTTATAGGAATTTTTGGAGACATGCTTTAACAGATAGTCATAGACTGGAGACTGCTAAAGATCACTGCTATTACAGTCCCTTTACAGATCAATACTTCCCAAAGTGGAGTTCCACCCACTTTTACAACTCTTCAGCATCCCTCACTAAACTGTGCACTGTAAACAAATTGGATATTTTTAAATTTTTTTCTCAGCACTTACTGTATATCTGCTGTATTCATTTTTCACTTCCTCCTCCCTGGCCGCGGCCCATCGCATCATTTCCTGTTTGCAATGCCTTCTGGGAAGGGGCGGCAACTTCCTCTGACACTGCCGTTGCTATGGAAACCTGACCTGAAACCTATTACACTGCTTGTGCTGCACTGAGCATGTGCGAGATCTGCAAGGATGAGATCCAGGAAGAAATACAGTCTGGCTTCAGATGCCCACACTTAAGATGGCCACGGCCTGCTGTAAGATTATAAAATAACAAACTACTGCTATAAACTAACAAAACAGACCTTAGTTTACAGACTAACTTTACTAGAATAAATTAAGCTTGTGTATTATCGGGGTATTTTTATTTAAAAAGTATAATTTTGGCCGGAACACCACTTTAACTGCTTTACTTCTACAACCCCTAAAAGTATTTGGGCCATATTTGTTGCAGCAGGATCCATTTAACCACTTCAGCCCTGGAAGGTTTTACCCCCTTAATGACCAGGCCAATTTTTGCGATACTGCACTGCGTTATTTTAACTGACAATTGCACGGTCATGCGATGCTGTACCCAAATAAACTTGATGTCCTTTTTTCCCTACAAATTAAGCTTTCTTTTGGTGGCATTTGATCACCTCTGCTTTTTTTTTTTTTTTCGCTATAAACAAAAAAAAAGAGTGACAATTTAGAAAAAAAAAAAAGCAGTATTCTTTTACTTTCTGCTATAAAACATACCCAATAAATAATTGAAAAAAATCAAATGTCTTCATCAATTTAGGCCAAAATGGATTCTGCTACATATTTTTGGTAAAAAAAAATCCCAATAAGCGTATATTCATTGGTTTGTGCAAACAATGGGATATCTTTATGGATTTTTTTTTTTTTTTTTTTTTTTACTAGTAATGGAGGCGATCAGCAATTTTTAGCGGGACTGTGACATTGCAGCGAACACACCGGACACTTAACCGACCAGTGACACTAATGCAGTGATCAGTGCTAAAAATATGCACTGTCACTGTACTAATGACACTGGCTGGGAAGGGGTTAACATCAGGGGCAATCAAAGGGTTAAGTGTGTCCCTAGGGGGTGCTTGCTAACTGTTGGGGGGGTTGCTCTGACTGGGTGAAGACAGAGATCGGTGTTTCTGCTTAGCAGGAACACAAGATCTCCATCTTCTCCCGTGTCAAAATGGCGAGCTGCCTTGTTTACATCGCAGTTCTGCCTCTCCACGATCGCGAGTGGCCAGCAGATATCGGGTACCCATGGTAAGATCACTCGAGCGTTCACCCCCCCCCTCCTCCTTTCCCCGCTGCTGGGCATTTTAGAAAACGCAGCGCGCTCCGCATATGCGCAGTAGGAAAGGCTTCACTGCTGTTTTCCCTTACCACGAATGGAGGCGGCAGCACCCGAGAGCCGATGGAAACATCAGCTGCAGTGCCGACGTCGCTGGATTCCAGGACAGGTAAGTGTCCTAATATTAAAAGTATTTGTAGCTGATGACCTTTAATTTCTTGCTTTTCTTGCTGGGGGGGGGGGGCAGAACTCCACTTTCACCAAGAATAATTGTGACATCTAGTGGCAGAAAAGAAATGGAACATCTCTGGATTGAAGGCAATTATTGAAGCAAAAGCTTCACTTTCCTGATCTGTATGCTTGTTCTGAATCAGTGGCTCAGAAAGTACTGAAGTCACTGGATAAATATGACAGCCTGAGAACTCAACTAGCATCTAAAGCATGGATGCTCAACCTGTGGCCTTCCAGCTGTTGTGGAACTACAAGTCCCATGAGGCATTGCAGGGTTGATGGTTACAAGCATGACTTCCAAAGGCTGAGGCATGATGGGACTTGTAGTTCATTAACAGCTGGAGGGCCACAGGTTGAGCACCCATGATCTAAAGTGACACTAAAATGATATCCAAAAAACATCCATACACATCCACTACCATCTTCCTTGTAACGTCCTCCATGAGCTCCCAAACCTCCCCTTCCCCATTTCCATTTGTTTGGAGCAAGTAGTACACATTAGTTGCAGTCATGTGCACTGCTCTATGCACACTACAAATCCCATCATCCATAGTCCATCTTGGGAGTAAGCAAGAGAGGGTGGCCACATTCCTACAGTACACGCAGTGGGACCATGGAGAATAGACATGTGCGATTCGGATCGTAATGAATAGATTTTCGTACGAATTTGTTAGTATTCGTACATTCGGATCAATTCGAACATACGAATGGCTGAAAGAACCAAAAATACGAAAATTACGAATAAGCAAAATAACGAACACGAAAAATTAGAATTTACCAGCGGACAAACTTACGAAAATACAAAACTCCGAAACCGTAAGAAAAAAGGAAATGACATCTATAATGAATGATTTACATTTCGTATTTTCAATCCTTTGTCTGTTCGTAATTTCGTATGTTCGTATTTTCATTTGTGTGTTTGTAATTTCATTTCTTCGTGTTCTCGAATCGTTCTTTTGAATGGACAGTATATTCTTATGTATTCTTAAATTGTACGCTCTAAGGCCACGTACACACGAACGGACTTTTGGACAACCAAAGTCCGACGGCCATTCCGGCGGACTTTCGTCAGACTTTTGACGGACTTCAGACGGACTTGCCTACACACGATCACACCAAAGTCCGACGGATTTGTACGTGATGACATACGACCGGACTAAAATAAGGAAGTTGATAGCCAGTAGCCAATATTTGCCCTAGCGTGGGTTTTCGTCCGTCGGACTAGCATACAGACGAGCGGATTTTTCGACCGGACTCGAGTCCGTCGGAAAAATTTGAAGCATGTTTCAAATATAAAGTCCGTCAGATTTTGGACTGGAAAAGTGCGCTGAAGGTCCGATGAAGCCCACAAATGATCGGATTGTCTGCCGGACCAGTCCGGTCGAAAAATCTGCTCGTGTGTACGCTGCATAAGGAGCAGGGCCCTCTGATTCCTACTGTATTAATGTGTATTGTATTTGTACTGTCTACCCTCAAGTTTTAAAGCGCTAAGTAAACTGTTGGCGCTATATAAATCCTGTATTATAATAATAATATTAATTAGTGAGTGATGTATCTTACTTAATATCTTTAGCCAATCAGCTTATCCCTTTTGTGTGTGAGTCGCACTGCATTCCTGAATCTTTTTAGATTCAGTTGAGTAGGAGGAGACGGAGTCAGGTCTGGTGACTGAGGGAGTGGACTGAAATAAGTACAGGATTTATTAGAAAAGCAAGCATAGGATTATTATTCCCTACGAAAGTACAAATCAACGAAAAAGGCAATCTCACAAAAGTAACAATTACTAAATTACAAGTAGTGTACCGAATAAACGAAAATGATTAACAAAATTACGAATTTCGAATCAAAGAAAATTAGACGGAATTACGAATCATTTCGTATCAAATAAAGTATAACTGTTACGAAAATACGAACGAGTCCGAATATAAAAAACTCACGTCTTACGAAATTACGTATCATTACCAATCAATGGAAACGTAAAGAAACGAAACAAAACAAATTTTTGGGTTGTGCACAGGTCTAATGGAGAACAAACACAACCACCCACTAACAGGACATCAGATCACAGAAGCAAAAAAAAAAAAAATTGAATATGGAGATCTGGAGGCTGAGAACAACAGAAGGGACTTTTCTGAGTTAGGAATACATACTTATAGTAAAGTGTGAATATTACTGCGCTAAACCCAAGTAATAGAAGTGACAAGCAGCTACATAAAAAATGTGACAAACATAAATAGGATCTGGGTGGTGAATACTGCAGTGCTAACAAATGCACACAAATAAAACACAAATAAATGAATGAGAAGAATGATGAATAAAAATGATGAAAGAAATCAGATATACAACGTGTCCAATAAATGTAAAAAACTATACAGTTTATAAAAGTGATCACAAAAATAAAAAGCTGGGCAATGTGGAGAGTGATAAGCCAAAAAACCCTACGCGTTTCGACCAGTGGACAGTGTTTGATTCTTCATCACCCCGTGTTGGAATATCAGTTTTTGTTGGACTATATCTATATACTTTTTTGCACTGTTTTGATTCACATATCTTCCAGTGCTTATTGGTGTTGGGTTACTCGCCCATATAGTTTTTTACATTTATTGGACACATTGTATATCTGATTTGTTTCATAATTTTTATTCATCATTCTTCTCATTCATTTATTTGTGTTTATTTGTGTGCATTTGTTAGCGCTGCAGTATTCACCTCCCAGGAATACATACTTGAATAGAATTTTTATTTTTTAAACCATAGTTTAACATCACTTTATAGTTAGCAATGGCAATGATACACTTCTCACAGGCTTCCTTTAGATGGACACAGTGCTATTGAAGCATTATTACCATTCATCATTGTCAAGAATCGCGCTTCTCACACCCGGCGTGTCTGCCTCTCTGCATGGCCTCCCAATTAGTGAACCTCTCTCGTTTGCAGTTGCCATCTCTGTGGACAAATATTGCTCCATAGCCAAAATATTTGATCTCTTTTTAATTAACACATAATTAATGTAAAAGCCTAATTAACAGTTGTCACAGCAGGGCTCTTTATGGGCAGTGGAGTTCCCAAGGAGCCTGCCACTCCGTTCTTTCCTCTCCCATCATTATTGTTATAATTGAAGCCAGCAGATGGTACATTCAGGGCTGCTGGGTCACTATGTACATGGCTTTAAAATGTTTGGCTCTAGGTGCACAACTCTTAAAGTGTTTGTTACCCTAAAAAAAAAAAAAGCATGTTATATAGCACAGTGCTTGTGCTGTGTAATTTGGCCCCTTGTATCACCTGAAATACCTGGCTGATCCTGCCTGGTTCTACTCTCCCCCTGTAAACTGACCACGGTGTACCATGGCTGCTGAGCCCTGACACCGTGGTCAGTTTACGTGATTCCGTCCTGTCTCTCCTCTGTCCTCTCCCCCCCCCTCCCTGCCTGTCAGCTCCTCTGTCAGTGCCCTCCCCCTACCCTCCTGTTGCTGAAGTTACATTAAAAGTTTGATACCATCCTCTGTGTTTAATAATCCTGTGTACCCGTGTCTGTGTTTTATAAAAATAAGCTGTTCTTTACCTGTTTTCAGGGTGCCTCTCGGTGCTCCCATGACCGGCCACCTCTCTCCTCTCCTCCCGACTGACGTCAGCGGGGGATTCTCGGCCCCGCCCGCTGCAGCTGTCAGACAGGGAAAGCAGAAAGGCGGCGGGTCACGTGAGCGCCGAGAGGTGCTCTGAAAATGGGTAAAGCACAGCTCATTTTTATAAAACGCAGACACAGGGGCACACAGGATTATTAAACACAGAGGATGGTATAAATTGCATACAGTGGCTTAACAACCACTTTAAAGAATCACCTGTGTAATAATCCCTGAGCCCTGGTTCACACTGAATGCGACTTTTAAATCGAATTCGTGTGCAACTTGCCTGACATCTGTGCGACTTCATGCACAGATGTCTATGCAAGTCACTCCTGAAATAGCCAAAAATAGTGCAGGAAACCTTTTTATCAAATTAATGTGGCACCACAAAGTCAAAGTTGCACTGATTTGAACAGTTCCATTGCCGACAATAGAGTGCGACTTGTCATGCAATTTGCAACTGTCAAATCGCATGACAAGTCGCACCGGTGTGAATGGGGGCTAAGTCATGATGTATTAAAGAAGAATTCCAGGTATAGATATTTTATACATAGTTATATTGGCCCAGGTTGGATCACATGACTATGTATATACCATACCTGGCCGATGCGCCTGGAAGCCAGAAATCACTGAAGTTGACACCGCTACTTCAGTGATCTCCACTTGCTTCCGAGTCCCGAGCCCGAGTTCAGCATGGGCACCTTTCAGAGAATGCTTTGCATTTTCTCACTGAATGCAAAGCAGTCTCTGAATGGACGAAGTGGAGAGTGTGACATCACTGCCCGGCCTCTCCACCACATCCAATCAGAGAGGACTTTGCATTCATTCAGGAAGCAAGTGGAGATCATGGAAGTATTGGTGTCTACTTCAGTAATTCCCAGCTTCCAGAGGCATCAGCCAGGTATGGTGTATACTGGAGCTGCACAATTAATCGTTAAGAATCAAGATTGCGGTTCTTTCCCCCTCGCGATCTTAAAGCGGAGTTCCGCCGGCGTAAAAAAAAAATGAAAAAAGTCAGCAGCTACAGTATTATATATGGACACTTACCTGTCCAGTGAGTACACAATGTCGGCACTCCAGCCGATCTTCGGATCGGCTCACAGGTGCTGCCACCGCCATTCCTGGTAAGGCAACCAGGCAGTGAAGGCTTTCAGCTTCACTCCTGGTTCCTTACTGCGCATCCGCGAGTCACGCTGCGCGTTCTGATTGGTCCCTGCTGTCTTCTGGGACCTGTGTGTCTCCTAGAAGACAGCAGGGGAAAGGGGGGTTTGCCGGACATTGCACAATGTGTGGCAATTTTCCCCGGAAGTGGGAGCAAATACCTGGATCCGAACAGCGGAAGTTCCATTTCTGGATGGAACTCTGCTTTAACAAAGCATTTTCCTGATTCTATGCAGAGTTCTCTGCTTAAGCCGACAGCTGTCAAAAAAATAAATAAATAAAATAACAGGCAGTCTGCCAAGTTTCACAACATTGCTGAGCTAGCTA
Source organism: Aquarana catesbeiana (assembly GCF_042186555.1). NCBI lineage: Eukaryota > Metazoa > Chordata > Amphibia > Anura > Ranidae > Aquarana > Aquarana catesbeiana. The sequence continues at coordinate 292,981,022 of NC_133332.1, read as the reverse complement.
TAAATATTTGTTCTTTAGATCAAAGGAATGAACTTCGGTCTGTAAATGGGGGCTTAACCACCTAAAAGAATGAACTTCGGTCTGTAAATGAGAGCCTAACCACCTAAAGTCTAAACCTTTTTCTGACACTTGTTGGTTTCAAGTTAAAATCATTATTTTTTGCTAGAAAACTACTTGGAACCCCCAAACATTATATATATTTTTTAGCAGAGACCCTAGAAAATAAAATGGTGGTTGTTGCAATATTTTATGTCACTCTGTATTTGCGCAGCAGTCTTTCAAATGCTATTTTTGGGGAAAAAAATACACTTTAATGAATTGAAAAAAAACAGTAAAGTTAGCCCGAATTTTTTGGATAATGTGAAAGATGATGTTTCGCCGCGAGAAATGTGATCTTTAACTGCTTCCGGACCAGCCGCCGCAGTTTTACTGCAGCAGGCTGGCTCCCCTGTACGAAATCACGGTACTGTACGTGATCTCGCGAGGCCTGGATAGCAGGCGCGCGCACCTGCTGCACAGAGGGGGTGCCGATGCTCGTGGCCGATGGTCGTGATGACCGCCGGCCACGAACGATCGTGACCAGGAGACACAGAACAGGGACGAGTGTGTGTAAACACTTCCCTGTTCTGTTCTGACAGGAGTGACAGATCGTATGTTCCTATTAGCTAGGAACCACGATCTGTCACTTCCTGTAGTTAGTCCCTCCCCCTTCAGTTAGAATCACCTCCCAGGGAACACAGTTAACCCCTTCACTGCTAGTGACATTTTTACAGTAATCAATGCATTTTTAATCGCACTGATCGATGTATTAATGCCAATGGTTCCAAAAATGTGTCAAAATTGTCCGATGTGTCCGCCACAATGTCACAGTCACGATAAAAATCGCAGATCGCCGCCATTACTAGTAAAAAAAAAAAATAATAATAAAAATGCTATAAATCTATCCCATATTTTGTAGACGCTATAACTTTTGCGCAAAACAATCAATATACGCTTATCGCGATTTTTTTTTACCAAAAATATGTAGAACAACACATATCGGCCTAAACTGAGGAAAAAAAGTTTTTTTTTATATATATTTTTGGGGGATATTTATTATAGCAAAACTTAAAAAAAATGCGTTTTTTTCAAAATTGTCGCTCTTTTTTTGTTTATAGCGCAAAAAATAAAAACTGCAGAGGCGATCAAATAAAAAAAAAAAAAAAGGACATCAATTTTGTTTGGGTACAACGTCGCACGACCGCGCAATTGTCAGTTAAAGCGACGCAGTGCCGAATCGCAAAAAGTGCTCTGGTCAGGAAGGGGGGAAATTCTTCCAGGGGCTGAAACGGTTAATCTAAGCAAAAAAAAATTGTGATTCTCATTTTTCCCAGAACCATGCAGCTCAAGTGTATAAATAGTTACGTGATCCAAGCCGGACCAATATGACCATGTATAAAAATATCCATACCAGGAATTACTATTACAACAGACAGATCCAACTGAACGCGTTGTCTGTTCAATGCGGCCAAATCACCATACTATGGCATTCTAATACAATCACATTCAGAGCCACACAAATGGCCATCAGAACAGATAACATTGAGAATGATCTAAAAGTATGATATTTCAAAAACTGACACAACCATAATTAAATGAAAAACTTAAAACCACAAAAAAAAAAATAGTTGAGTAAATAAATAATAATTATGCATACCGCTATCCCAACTATGGGTGAGCTCGCTCTCCGTTAATGGATTGCTATATCTATGATCCAAAGCTGGGGACCACACTTTACACAGTGGAAAGTGAACCCATGGCTACAGTTCTGTAATTCTGTAGACCTACCGGTATATACTCACCACTTCCCAGACTACAGAGGGATATGTGCTTTAAAGCATAGCTAAACCCATTCACCAAAATCTCCAAACCTTAAAGAGGAGTTCCACCCAGGGGGGCCGTCAAAAAAAAAAAAAATTAAAAGTCAGCAGCTACAAATACTGCAGCTGCTGACTTTTAATTGGATACTTACCCGTCCCTGGGTCCAGCGATGCGGGGGATCGAAGCCCCACTCGTCCCCCCCCTCCGCTCGTCGGCGCCGGCATTTCAACTGTGGGCGCCGGGCTGTGGCTTCACAGCCTGGCACCCACTGCGCATGCGCGAGCCGCGCCGCGCGCCGTGTTTGGCCGCTCAATCACCTGGGACCTGTAATGGGTCCCAGATGATTGACAGGAGGGAGGGAGCAGAGCGGAGCCCTTCCTGTGCCTGGGGGGAAGTGATGTCACCAGCCCAGGCAAAGGAAGAGGCAGACTATGAGGGACCACCTAGCAACAGGCATTTAGAGGTAAGTGAAAAAAAAAAAAATATCCAAATGTTTTTTTGTTTTTTTTTTTTAGAATTTTTACAGGTATTTTTGTTTTTTGGGTGGAACCCCACTTTAACAGGTTTCTGTAATTTCTTTATTTGCGGTCAGTGTTTTCAAATCTGGAGCTTTCGTTAAAATCAACCCTGATGGTCATGCCATGAAGGCCATTGTTCAGTGTGACAACTGTCTCCTGCATGGTGGCCCCATTATATGCCCCCCTGGTACAATCTACAAGCATCTGTGCCCAGCCACATTGTGTAGCCATAACCAACCATCGGGGCAATGCATATAGACAGGAAGTGGTTGAAAAAGTCTACAGGAGATCAGCAGCACGGAGATGCAAACAGGATGAAAAAAAATGGTGAAAAAACAGCATTTTAGGAAAAAAAAAAAAACACATGGCAATTGTTTATGATACACAGTACTTTTACAAACTAATATCATCCAGGCAGGGTTATTTCGACTTTAAGGGCCGGCTCACACTGGTGTGATGTCAGAGATCAGATGCGATTCCCACCGCACTGCAGTGAAAATCACATGCGATCTCTGTGCGATGCGATTTCAGCCATAAAAGATCGCATGGCTGAATTTGCATCAAACTCGCACAGTACCCCCTTTTTTTTTGTCCGCAGCAGAATCAGATCGCATGGGTGTTCTCCAATTCCTGTCCGAGTTTGCAGATCGCACTGCGATATGCAAACTGATTTGGGGGTGTCATTAACTTTTAGCAGTTCGCAGAGGTCAGTATGAACTGCCGCCGGTAAACATGCGATGCAGAAACCCGCAGTGGATTCGCAGGGTTCCCGCATCGCCACAGTGTGAACCGGCCCTAAAGAGTAACTCCACTTTTGTTGAGAAAAACATTCCCCTCCGGGTGATCTGTGTACAATACAAGGATTTTAACAAACTTTGTTGCAGATTCCTACCTTTTGTTATTCTGAAGAAATCCCTGTTAGTTCCTCTGTGCTGAGTCTAATTGGAGTGGTTTCAGCTGGTGCGGAATCAGGCCTCTAATGAGGAAAGCTGCAGGGCCTGCATCCCTTTAGACGTGATTTCGTATTGGTAGTATCTCACCAAAAATGACATTTTTGTTGCAAGAGATGCCAAAAATCTGACTTGTAGCTTAGTGCAGACTTCTGGGAAAATCAGTGAGCCAATCACACAAGCAGGAAATTGTTTCTTGGGGGCGTTCTGTCCACATTCTGTGGACAGAACGCCTCCAGGCAGCCATATTGCATTTACAGAAATTTACAGACTGAAAAGGAAAGATAATTGTTAATAACATTCAATTACAATATGACTTGTGTCGCGATTGTATATGCTAGATTTTTTTTTTTTTATTTGACATTTTTTTTCCATGAAGGTGGAGTTACCCTTTAACTCCCGCACATCTACAAAAAACTGAAATCTCATCTTTAGGTGGAGTGACCCTTTAGTCCAACCCTTTTCACAGCATAAAAAGCAAAAGTTCACAATGGGAGTTGATGTAAAATGTTCTTTATTAGTCTAATACAAAACCTGAGATGTTACAGTTATACCAGTGATATATATATATATACACACACTAATCCAGACTGCAATAATCTGCCTTGGGTCAGACACACACTAAATACAACAGAACATCCACCTTCACATCCCAAACGTCTTCCTCCAATGCCGCAAGTTGAGAGTGTTCCCTGGCCGTCCTCACACACACAATGTAGGGATATTGGTCCCGCATTGTATATGATGACGCCAAGTATCTGACTTTGACTTGGTATCAGGGTTGCCAACCGCCAGTAAATTTACTGACAGTTTATAAAAATCAGTGATTTTATTACAACTGCCAGTAAATATCAGGGGCTGATAATTTCACGTGGAGTTGACTTTTTAGGTGTAAATAGAGAAAATTACCTTGTTATATGTATTGTCAGTGTTTCTAAAATCATGTTTATACTGTTCAAATATTCACTGTGTTAGATTCCAATAGGAGTTCTGTAGTTTCTCAGGTTGCCAGTAAAAAAAAAAAAAAAAAAAAAAAGTGCTCCGTCAGTAAATTTTCCATGTTTTGTCAGTAAAAAAAATGCTGCGGGAGGTTGGCAACCCTGCTTGGTATCAGCTTATTGTACAGCAGAGCTCTGACTGGCAGAAGGAGGGGCTGGACTGGCAGCCAAAGCACAATATATAGAATTAACTTATAAGGTTTTACCCCTGTACATACATGTATAATTACAAACAAGTGTAAAAAAAAGACCCCAAGAATAAATCCATAAAGTTAACACCAATTACAAACATATTTGAAAAAAAATGAAAAAAGACTTTGAATATATAACGGCTGGGTTTTTGGTTGCCAAGAGTAGCAAAAGGCACTTTCCTTTCCTGGCTTTCTATAAGTCAAGCATGCCTCGGCTATGTTATTTAAAGCTGAACTCCAGACAGGTATACTGGGGCATCATTTAATAGAGAAATAAAAGATAATTACATTGATGTTCACATTCACATAGCAAATGTAACGGCGGAGACTAATCTTAACATAGGAGGCAGGGGGAATGAAGAGCCGGGCCATTCTCCTCTCCGTTCTCCTCGGGCTGAAAAGGAAGTATGTCCTGAGACACAATTGGGAGTTCTAAGACTCCCTGGCCAATTGGGTCTCAAGAGCTGCTTCCTGATTGGCCGGGAGGAGAATTCATTCACTATTGTCACACAAGTGGGTGGGCTCGGGGCACAGTGCTCTGCACCCCGAGCCCACCCTTTTTTGAAGCCAATGAGAGCCTCAGGCTCTAATCATGTGTTTCGAAAAAAAAACAAAACCCTAATTGAATACCATGCGTCCGGTGCCCTGCATGTATGGATGGGCCATCACTGGTCAGCACTAGTCATAAGCCCCATACACACTATCAGATTTTCTTCTGATTTTTTTCTTCAGATTAAGCCCCCTTTCACACGATCGGACCGTTCAGGTCCGCCTGTCAGTTTTGACGGCGGACCTGAACGGGCGATCCATGTTAGCCTATGGAGCGTCGGATGTCAGCGGAGACATGTCTGCTGACATCGGACCCCGTCCGATTCGCTAAAAGCAGACGGATGGCTCTACGTCCAGGTCCGTCGCTGGCGGATCGGATCGGGTGAGATCTGACGAAAACTGACATGCTGTCCGTTTTCGCCCGATCCCTCCATAGGCGGCAGCGGCGCCTGACAAGCCCCTCCCCGCTCAGTGAGCAGAGAGGGACCTGTCATCCGCCGGCTCAGCGGAGATCAACGGACTCATCTCTCGCTGAGCCGGCGGACCGAGGCGGGCTCCGTAGAAACGGAGTCCGCCTCGTGTGAAAGGGGCCTTACCAAAACCATGTAGTGCAAGGGCCTGCCTGATTGCATACAAATTGAAACTCCTAAGGTTTGACCTCATATTATATGGTTTTGGTAAATCTGAAGGAAAAAAATCAGCAGAAAATCTGATAGTGTGTATGGGGCTAAACAGGCACTGCCACACTGAACATGTTCCGCTCCTCTACCAACAGAAGCTGCTTAGAAAGCTGGGCAGAGCAGAGTGATGGCATCATGTAGCGGGCAGGACCTTGCTGTTCTGTCTGACAGGGGTGCCCACTTCACAAAATTAGCTAAACGGAAATTCAATTTTTTTGTCGGCGGGTAAGACCGTTTACATACATAAATTTGAATTGTGTATTCAGCTATCAGGCTAGACCAGTGGTTCTCAACTCCAGTCCTCGGGACCCACTAACAGGCCAGGTTTGCAAGATAACTGAAGTACATCACAGGTGATATCATTTTCCGCTCAGTGATTGCAGTATTCTAGTCTGCATCTCCCCAAGGTAATACTTAAATTCTGGCCTGGGCTAGAGTTCAGCTTTAAAACATGCCTACAAGGTATTGCATCTTCGGAACCCCCCCCCCCCCCCCCCCAACTACTAAGCTGAGTAAAGTCCAAAAATATTCTAACACAAAGCCCCAAAGATTCCCATAATCCACAGCAAGTCACCGACCCACTAAAGAGCTATATATTGCACTACATAGACAATAATGCTACAATAGGCATTGTAAACGCTTATCCATTGTTTTAAATATACCAAAATAGACTTTTTGTATCTTTGCATGTAATAAAAAAGGAGGTCTGTATCTCTAAAAAAATGTCTTAATTACAATATTATTATTATTATTACGACTTCTGTAAAAATATATAAAGATAGGTTTTCCGTTCTGTCCACAGCAATCAGTAAAGATCAGGCTGGAAGCTGGAAAGTGGGGGCAGCAACATTAAAGGATAAGTGTACTTGTCATACCAACCTTGCTATACAGGTTGGTAGTAGACTTTGACAGGGTACTGGGTAGAAGAGGCCATACCAACCTATTCAAGCATCCACAGATCAAGGGTGCACAGACACCCCTCCAACCCGTCCCAGCTGGGAGCAGCTTCCTCCTCTGCCCACGTGCCACAAAATACGATTCCTGTCTTTGAAAAGCCACCTGTCACTTGGTGGCACAATAGACTTCATGGCCTGATTGGAGACTATTCACCTATGCACAGAAGAAGAAACTACCCAGCTGGAAGACATGGGGGTTTGGCAGCAGTGTGGACATTTATAAAGCTAACAATTCCCCTATAAATGGACTTGTCACACCAGAGTTATGAAGTATGAAGTGAATGTTTCACTCAATACAGCTTAAACTCCTAAGAGTCAAGGTGGTGAGAAGATGCAATTCTTCCAGCCACCAATCCCCAAGACCCGTATGAACAAGGATCTGGACTCTAAACTGTAGTGTTTCAAATACATTCAATTCTCTCCTACACATTACTTGAAACAGCAACAATAATCTTTATATATATATATATATATATATATATATATATATATATATATATATAATTTTTTTAGGCTTAAGAATGACCATAATTTTTTGGTTGATCCTCAGTCTAAGGAGATGTTCTCCCATATTCAGAATAAGTTACCACATCTGCCTAAATCCTAAGTAAGTCGAACATTTTCTGGACAAAATCAAATAAGAGAAAAATGTAATGGCTCCTGATAAGTTCATATTTCTTTGTAATGTTTAATGTATCCAGTACTGTTGGACCGCAGCAAGGATGGACCAACAGGGCAAATCCCTCTGAGAGCAGAAAAGTCACATCAACAACAGTGAAAGTTTCTTTCCACTCTGCTGACTTCTTTTCCAATGGACCTACCAAGCACCAGTGAAAATTGTTCAGCCAGTATCCTAAGATCACAGCTCGTCTCGTGACGGGGACTGCATCCCGCTATGTACATTTCTCCTTATATCCTTCAAAGTCTTCTGTGATCCGCTCCAATCAGTCCGCACGCTGTCATCATCCCAGAGGGTGGAGGTCTCGGTGTCACTCTGCCAGTTGGGTTCTCCGGTGTAATGGATTGGAAAGACGAGGAGCGGCTGGACTGAGAACACTCTCAAGTTTCGGTTGGAAAAATAGCTTTTGTATTCCTCACTGGGGGGAAAAAGTCAGAAAAAAAAAGTCAGCGGTAAATACAATATTAATGGAGGTATTTAGCAGCTAAAATATTACCCAAAGTAACAATTTCTTTCTGCTGTATGGCTGACCACACACCTCGGTTACACCTCTTGGCCCCATTTCATGTCTGCCAGAAGGCACCAAAATAAGTGCACAATAGGATGAAAATCTCTACCTGTGCAATGAATGAGAATCATATATATGCAAAATAGTGTTACGCTTTTCCAACAAAATTATATATAAAAATATACAGCACAGTGAGGGAAGAAAGTATTTGATAACAACAAAAATATCCAGAAAAACGCATTTCAAAAAAGTTATAAATTGATTTGCATTTTCTTTTACAGAGTTTTATTGAGATTGTACAATTAAAAAAACAAACAAAAAAAAGAGGTAAAAGTGGTACATAAATGAAATGGATACATGAAGTATCAATACATCTTTTACGAATATTACTCCCCAAATGAAAAGTAAGAACGTCAAATGGTCTGATAGTGTGAAATGACAGGTAAAGCTATTTGTAAACACAAATTGAGCATCTGTAACAGAAGGTAGTTTGTTCACATAAGTTGCTTATAAGGACAACATCTAGGCAAATCGGATCAATATCGGGGAGCCCATATCCTAATGCTTCTAAAACTTGTATGAAAAAAAAAAAAAAATTTTAAAAAAGGGAAAAAAAGGGGGAATAATCAGCCACGGCCTGCGCTGTTCATCCAGGGCCTACGGGAGCTCAACAAAAAGGGAGAGACAAGCAACAAGAGACTAAAAAGAAAAGAAATAGAGAAATGGAGAAGGGAGGGAATCAGACACCCCAGGGGCTTTAAAGTGGTTGTAAACCCACGAACAAAACAAAAAAAAAAAAAACTAAACAAACCTGCAAGACAAAAGGCATAATGAGCTAGTATGCATTGCATACTAGCTCATTATGTATTATTTACCTTAGATCAAAGCCCCCGCAGCGGTCCTCGTTCACCGCTCCGGCCAACGACATCGCTCCCGGAGTTACTTCCGGGTATCGCAAGCACCGGCGCTGTGATTGGCCGGAGCCGTGATGACTTCACTCCCGCGCATACCACGGGAGCCATCGGTGACGGCACAGTCTAACTTCAGTGCACATGTGCCGATGACGTCGGCACATGCAGATACAGGAGCTATCTCCTAAACCGTGCAGGTTTAAGAGATATCCAGGGTAGCTACAGGAAAGCCTTATTATAGGCTTACCTGTAGCAAAAAGTGTGTTGTAAAGGGTTTACAACCACTTTAAGCTGTATCATATGGAACATTCACAGTTCTAGGAATCGGGAGGTAATTTCAGAAGGTGGGAAGTGGTCTATCCACGGTTGCCAAGTCAGTTGAAATCTGTCTTTAAGGATCGCTGTCAACCTTTCATTAATGAGCATGCCGCAAACCCGATTTTTAACCTCTTCGAAGCTCAGAAGTCCATGACCATACTATAGTTTGCTTGTTCACCATAAAAATGTAGGCAATTAGGGTTCGTTCCCGGCGGGTAACATCTGCTATAGGTTTATGTAAAAGTGCTTCCTACGGGTCTCTTCATATATTTACATGAAGGACCGTATCAACCAGTGTATATACACTAATCCATAACCTCTGGACTTTAGGACAGGTCCACCATATGTGTTTCATATAGCCCAAATCTGGGCAACCTCTGAAGCAGCTGAACGGGTATGATGGTAGACATTTTGCGATCCTAACTGGGGTAAGGTACCAAGGGGACATAACTGTGAAGGAATTTTCAAGAGCCAGGACATTGCGAGAAGATTTAAAAAGGGCCTCCCACATTTTACATCAGTCTCCAGGCTGTGAAGCAGGACCAAGGTCATTTTCCCATTTGTCACAGTACAGGGCGGTTTGTGATCCAGTATTATTCAGTGCAGAGGAATACAGCAGAGAGATTTTATTTGCATTTTAATGAGTTAAATAAGTATTTCATCCTCTATCAATTAGCAGGATTTCTGGCTCCCAGGTGTCTTCTATACAGGTAACGAGCTGAGATTAGAAGCACTCTCTTAAAGGAAGTTCACCTAATCTCAGCTTGTTACCTGTATAAATGACACCTGTCCAAAGAAGCAATCAATCAGATTCCATTATCTCCACCATGGCCAAGACCAAAGAGCTGTTCAAAGATGTAAGGGACAAGATTGTAGACCTACACAAGGCTAGAATGAGCTACAAGACCATCACCAAGCAGATTGGTGAGAGGGTGACAACAGTTGGTGCGATTATTCACAAATGCAACCAACACAAAATAACTGTCAATCTCCCTCGGTCTGGGGCTCCATGCAAGATCTCACCTCGTGGAGTTTCAATGATCATGAGAGAAATCATCCCACACGTACACGGGAGAATCTTGTCAATGATCTCAAGGCAGCTGGGATCATAGTCACCAAAAAAAAAATTGGTAACACACTACGCCGTGAAGGACTGAAATCCTGCATCATCCCCTGCTCAAGAAAACACATGTACAGGCCCGTCTGAAGTTTGCTAATGAACGTCTGAATGATTCAGAGGAGAACTGGGTGAAAGTGTTGTGGTCAGATGAGACCAAAATTGAGCTCTTTGACATCAACTCAACTCGCTGTGTTTGGAGGAGGAATGCTGCCTATGACTCCAAGAACACCATTCCCACCATCAAACATGGAGGTGGAAACATTATGCTTGGAGGGTGTTTTTCTTCTAAGGGGACTGGGCAACTTTACCACATCAAAGGGACGATGGACCGAGCCATGTACTGTCAAATCTTGGGTGAGGACCTCCTTCCCTCAGCCAAGGCATTGAAAATAGGTCGTGGATGGATATTCCAGCATGACAATGACCAAAAACACATGGCCAAGGCAACAAAGGAGTGGCTCAAGAAGAAGAACATTAAGGTCCTGGAGTGGCCTAGCCAGTCTCCAGACCTTAATCCCATAGAAAATATGTGGAGGGAGCTGAAGGTTCAAGTTACCAAACGTCAGCCTCGAAACCTTAATGATTTGGAGAGGATCTGCAAAGAGGAGTGGGATGTGTGCAAACCTGGTGGCCAACTACAATAAACATCTGACCTCTGTGATTGCCAATAAGGGTTTTGCCACAAAGTACTAAGTCATGTTTTGCGAAGGGGTCAAATACTTATTTCACTCATTAAAATGCAAATCAATTTATAACTTTTTTGAAATGCGTTTTTCTGGATATTTTTGTTATTCTGTCTCTCACTGTTAAAATAAACCTACCATTAAAATAATAGACTGATCATTTCTTTGTCGGTGGGCAAACACACAAAATCAGCAGGGGAGTATGAATCTTATTCCTTTAGCACAGCTTGACATTTATGTTTTATGCTTGGGTCCCCTTTATAGTTACTTGTAAATTCCCCCAGCTCTACCTGCTGTTAACAATTTTTTAAACTGTTAAATTTCATGTGCCCATCTGATCAGGGTATTGCTGGGGTGGTCGATTTGTACATTTGTTGATGCGACCCTTATCTTCCTGTTACTTCATCATATGTTTTATGTCATTTACTTGGGTTGTAAACCGTGCCCTCTTTGAAAAAAAGGAATTACAAAAAAAAAAAAAAATCAGCAGGGGATCAAAAACTTTTTCTCTCACTGTATATCATAAAGAACAATCAAATCCAATCTATATATATCTATATATATATATATATATATATATATATCTATCTCTATAGATAGATATATATATATATATATATATAGATAGATCTATATATATATATAGATATATATATAGATATATATATATCTATATATATATATATATATATATATATCATACATATATATACTGTAGAAAAATTCACCAACAATTATACAAAAGTGGCTTACATAAATGTATAAAAAGCAGTGTTCTTTAAAAAAAAACGAATTACATTTTTTTGCATCAACTAAATAAATGTATAGAAAAGTTCATTGTAAACATGAATTTTGCTCAAGTCCATCCACCAATGTAAATCTTAATAGGTGTGCTCGCACCTTAATCAGTGGATACATTAAAGTGTTACTAAATCCACAACAATGAAATCAGTTTGTATATGCAGTAAGGAAAGTTTGTTATACTCACTGTGGAACCTAAGGGGTTAATGCTCTGCATTGTGTAAAAAGGCTGTATGATCCTGGCTTCTCTGATCCACCCCTCTTTCCACTGTCCCCAAATAATTTCCTGACAATACAGAGCTAGGGGACAGGCTGCACATGCTCAGTTTGGTGTGTATTGCTAGAGAGTTTTTGTTTTCTCTTGGGAGAGTGCATGTGATCAGCACAAGGCCAATCAGCACTTTCCAAATAGAGAATGGGGGGGGCATGCATCCTGATAGGACAGTGAGTGCAGAATGAAAACTCCTCCTACAAGCTTTAACCAGGCACTTATAGAAGTCACGAGATTGCCATATACTGCTGATGAGAAAAGGTATTTAGCCGTTTATATTTACTAAAATAATTGCATTTCCATGTTCTGTGTACTGTGGGAGACCAGATATAGTGAATGCAGGGTCCTGGGTTTAGTAACACTTTAAAGAGGTCTAATATGGTTATAAAATAAGGTATCTGTATTTCCTTCTCAGGAAAGCTTTAAGGCAGAATGGCACTCTTTTCTCCAAACTCACACCATGGAATCATAGCTTATATTCCAGCAGTACACTACATTAATACATTTCTTAAAAAATCACATACGCCATCCTCCACCCGCCACCGCACCTTTCCATGCTACGCCCACTTTTCTTCTACTGCCCCACCCTGCTTGCTTCAGACCCTCTCCTATTGGCTAGGTGAACTATCAGCTCACTAAAAGTTTTTGAAAAGATTCACATTGGTGGTTGGACTTGGGCAAAATTCATGTTTACACGGAAATTTTCTATCACAATACAATTATTTAGTTGATGCAATATTTGTTTTATTTATAAATTTACGTGGATGTGCCTCTCTGTATTTAGTAATTGTTGGTGAATTTTCCTACACTATAGAGTCTACTGTATATGGATTAGATTTGATTGTTATTTATGAGAAAAAAAAAAAAAAAAAAAATATATATATATACATACATACATACACACACACACACACACACACTCTATCTCACAAAAGTGAGTACATCCCTCACATTTTTGTAAATAGTTCTTTGCCATGAGGTGCCATGTTGAACTTCCAGTGACCAGTATGAGAGAGTGAGAGCGATAACACCAAATTTAACACACCTGCTCCCCATTCACACCTGAGACCTTGTAACACTAATGAGTCACATGACACCGGGGAAGGAAATTGGCTAATTGGGCACAATTTGGACATTTTCACTTAGGGGTGTACTCACCTTTGTTGCCAGCGGTTTAGACATTAATGGCTGTGTGTTGAGTTATTTTGAGGGGACAGCAAATTTACACTGTTATACAAGCTGTACACTCACTACTTTACATTGTAGTAAAGTGTCATTTCTTCACCGTTGTCACATTTAAAGATAGAATAAAATATTTACAAAAATGTGAGGGGTGTACTCACTTTTGTGAGATACTGTATATATTTATATCTTTATTTTGTGTTTGTGATACAACAGGGATGAGAGCAGTTTTTCCTTAGGTAGGAAGTCCATTGAAAAGGGAGCAGCACTGGGATTTTTTATTGTATTGTAATAAATGTGATTCACCTTAACTTTTCAGTGCTGCCTCATACAGCCCCCACCACCTTGCATATCATAACTCCAAGCCAAGTGGAGGGGAGGGCTCAAATTCCGCAGAAGTATATGGTAGGCCCCGGAGGCTCCTGTATACATAAAGGAGGCTCATAAGGAGATTAAGGATAATTGCTTTCAGGTTCATTCACATGGACAGCAGGCTCTACCGCCCCTCTGAAAAGTGATCCAGGGTGGTGGATTAGAGTCAGTTTACAGGCTCTAAACTACATTTTTCTTTTTTCAATCCCAATGGGGACTTTACATTAAACAACAGCGCTGCAACCACCATAGCTGTCTTTGGCATGCAATTGCAGCATCACCCCAATTACTTCAATGGCCGAGTTTGACAGGCAGGGTCATCTGTCAAACTTGGCATGTCGAATTAAAATTACCGAACTGTAAGGCAAAGCATTGAGGCCGTAGCAATATAAACAGACCTGAGTGCCCACCATGTCCACTTCAATAAGTCCATACTATACTCCGGTTACTATCAACATACCAAGTTCTTCATTACTCTGGCTAATTAAACCCCTATAAAGGGAGGGAGATTTAATAAAACTGGAGAGTGCAAAATCTGGCGTACAGAAACCAATCAGCTTCCAGGTATTATTGTCAACGCTTAAAGGGGTTGTAAAGGCAGAAGCTTTTTTATCTTAATGCATTCTATGCATCAAGATAAAAAAAAAAACCTTCTGTGTGTAGCAGCCCCCCTAATACTTACGTGAGCTTCATCTCTGTCCAGCGATGTCCACGATTCCCTTGGCCATCCGGGACTCTACTCCTGATTGACTGAGACACAGCTACGGCGCCATTGGCTCCCATGGCTGTCAATCAACGTCAGTTAGCCAATCAGAGAATAGAGGGAGCAGGGCTGAATGGCAGCGCCATGTCTGAATGGACACACGGAGCTTCAGCTCGGCTCAGGTGCCCCCATAGCAAGCTGCTTTCTGTGGGGGCACTCGACAGGAGGGAGGGGCTAAGAGCAGTGAGGAGGGACTCAAGAAGAGGAGGATCCAGGCTGCTCTGTGCAAAACCAATTGCACAGAGCAGGTAACTATAACATGTTTGTTATTTAAAAAGAAAAACAAGACTTTAAATCACTTTAATGTGTTACTAAACCCAGGACCCAGTCTTGTAACTTCTATCAGTGTCCAGCCAATCACTGGTTAAAGCTTGTAGGAGAAGTTTTCTGATTGTCCTATGAGACTGCAAGACCCCCCACCTTCTGTCTGGACAGTGCTGATTGGCCCTGTGCTGATCACATGGACCCTCCCAAGAAAAAAAACCTCTTTAGCAATACACACAAAACTGAGCATGTGCAGCCTGACTCCATAAACTCATGTTATCAGTAATTATTAGGGGACAGTGAAAGGAGGGGTGGATCAGAGAAGGCAGGGATCAAACTGCCTTTTTACACAATAAATAAGATTAATAGATTCCTTAGGTTCCACAGTGAGTATAACAAGCATGCTTTACTGCATATACAGACTGTAGTGGGTTTAGTAACACTTTAATGGAACAAGCTTAAAATATAAGCTGATTGGCTACTGTGCACAGCTGCACCGGATTCTGAGTGCTCCAGTTTTAAGAAATCTCCTCCTAAAATTTCTTGCTAGTACTTGAGAAGGTGGGCTTTGTTGTTCTAATGCTGGCAACACACCTTCCAACTCTTGTCTTACAATGTAGTCCTCTAATGTTTTAGTTGTTAGATATTTTCAGCAATGTCACCACCAAATGTTTTTCTTACCCCGCACAACAAAAAAAGTGATTTTACAATACTGCTGACTACCGCACAATACATGCAATCACACGGCACATGTGTTATACATTTCACGGTTAATCCTTTCCAGCTCATCCATGTTCTTAATCAACTGCATCTTATGCAATCTGGTGCTTGCCAAGATTTCTGTACAGTTTAAAGGCAAACTTTGCTTCTGAGAATTCCAGATACCTGATTATCCTCAGCTTTAACCCTTTCGGAGTTCAGCATGCAGCAAGTAAAGTCAGAATTCTTCATACGAAAACTAATTTGAAGTCAATGACTCAAAAAAGTTGATGACAGAGGGGCAGGCATGACAGCCAGGGAATCTGCATTTTCAGAAGGAGGTCAGCAATGGCAGACCATGGAGTTCTTTATGTACAGGTTTCCTATAAACTTGATATCCTGTAAACTCTGAATGCAAAGCGTATAGCCAGCATCAGCTTGATGAAAAAAAAAATCTATAAGATCTATGAAGTTTGGTGACGTACAGCCACCAGGCTACCTACTTTGTGTGTGTGTCTGCCATGATAGGCAGGAATTCATCCACTGGGAGCATCTTAGATAACGGCTCAGCGTTCAGCAACTTCTGTGCCCCCTGCAGGGAGATCATATAACAGAGAGTCCAGTACGAGTAATCTGCCACTACCAAGTTCCGCACATTCTCCACCGCCTTCTCAGGATCTGTAGTGACTTGTTTTCTTCCAATGTATCTGTTAGGAGATGAATGGTTAGCTGGCGTCTTACCAGAAAGTAACACGAGCAAAAGGAATACTGACAGCCTTAGTAGTAGTATGGCAGGGAATATGAACTCATGGTATCCAATCAGCAGGCAGTGATCTGACAACAGTAAATACTGATTGGTTACTACAGGATGCTGCATATTGCATACCAAAAGTGAACAAAGCTGGCCATAGGTGGGTAGAATATTGAACAAAAATTCAATAATTGTTCTATTTTCTAATGGTTAGTGTGCTCAATTTGACTATTGATATCCAATTTTTTATGGAAAAAATGAAGAAAAAAAAAAAAAGGTCATGTTGGAAAATTTTGTTAGAATGAACGTTTTTCTAACCATAGAAAAATAGTTGTACGCAGCACTACAAAACATAGTATTTAAAAATAACAATAAAAGTCCATAGTGTTTAGAATAAAGTCCTTATTCAGGGAAAGAAAACTGGAATCACCCACAGTGTAGACAGAGACACAAATTAGGCGAGCACGGACTTATCCTCCACCAAACATCAACACACCAGGCCTCTTACCAAAAAGAATGGACCACTTAATTACAGGTGGTCAAGCAAGCATGATACCATTTCATGAAGATCATAGATGGTTGGGTCTTGTAGTCCCACCAGATAAATATTCAAAGGTGCATGCATAAGAAACAAAAGAAGGAACTCCTCATGGTGTAGTATTATAAACCAGAGTCACATTTATTTAAGAAATATCCAAGGTACTCACATTTGAGCGAATAAAAACAGGCATGTTCAAAAAGCAGCAGTCTGTGTAAGCAGCGTTTGTTTCCAACCACAAAGATGGCCGCGGCCGACATGTTGCAGCGTCGTGAGGTCAGAGCTCCACCCTACGTGGCGCTGTGTCCAATCTACGGTTGTCAGGGGCGCCCCTGACGACGTTCGATTGGACGAAACGCCACGTAGGACTTTATTCCAAACACTATGGGCTTTTATTGTTATTTTTAAATACTATGTTTTGTAGCGCTGCGTACAACTGTTTTTCTATGCTTTTTATTGTCACCATACAATTTATGCTAGCTGCTTCATTTCTATTATTGGCGCAGTGATTAATCTTGAATTTATTGTCTGTTTTTCTAACCATGAATAGTAAAGTTGATTAAAAAAAAAAAAATGTTCAAAGCATAAGCCTGTCAAAATTTTAACCCGGATCAAGCAAAAAAACGATACTTTAAAGAGGTTCTAAACCCTGGAAAAAAACTCCTAAAAAAAAAAAACCCTGCAAGACAAAGGCAAAATGAGCTAGTATGCATCGCATACTAGCTCATTATGAAATACTTACCTTAAAACAAAGCTGCTGCAGCAGTCCCCGCACACTGCTGTCACAGCCGACATCTTTCTTGGAGCTTCTTCCGGGTTCATGGGCTCAGGCGCTGTGATTGTCCAGAGGCATGATGTTGACACTCCCACGCATGCGTGCGGGAGCCGCCGTTCACGGCACAGGCTCGGAAGGAACGGCACCCGTGGGCCGTTCCTTCAGAGCGCATGCCCCAGTGATGTCACTGGCTGCATGCACTGGAAATATCTCCTAAACTGTACAGGTTTAGGAGATATTTTCACTGACTATAGGTAAGCCTTATTATAGGTAAAAGTTTGCAGAGGAAGTTTGCTTCCTCTTTAATGAAACACTGAAAACAAAAACATACAGATGATAGGTGGAAAATGTTTGATACAGTGATGGGTGATTAAATTGCACTACTAAATGATCATGTACATTTTAGGTAATTTTTCTGACCATCTATGGCCAGCTTTAACGTGTATATTTTTGTGGTAAGTGACACCTTACATCAAGTCCCAGTCCAGCTGGGCTGTGCGAACTTCACTCAAAAGACGGATCATCTTTCGCTTGAAAAACGATTCAAAACGCACATCATCTTCAAACACCAGGGTCACTTCCAGCTGTTTATCTACAATCTAATATAAAAAACAAAGTCAGATTTAACAAAAAAAGAAAAAAAGAAAAAAAAAAAAGGGAGTTAAAACAATTTCCATCCATATGACTACAGTAAAGTGTACTTATAACTAACATCCCTCGGTATAACCTTCCTCGTCCTGGTACACACCTCAGTTTAAGTCTTCCCCCGACTGATCCTGCCACTGCTTGTTGGTGGTCCAGCAGTGTTTATGGCCTGTTTTCTGGGGGTGACCTAAAAGTTTCTACAAATGTGGGTGTCAGAGGCCATTCATCACAATGGCTTTCTGCATATATGTGGTTGTTGATTATAAGTACATATGCAGGGGTAAAATGTAGTGATTTCCATACCAATCAATTAATTAGAAAACAGCTTTCATTAGTAACTTACAGGAGAATGACAGGTGACCATGGACATTTTTTTTTTTCGGAGGACTTGCTTTAAACTTTAAAGGTACGCTAGCCTGGAGATCAGCGCTGGCAGTTTCTGGCTCACAATCCTTCTAGTAGTTCTGACCCCAACACCAACCCTCCCTATATATCTAATCTTATTGATAACCCTCCCTACAACTTTAACTTTCCCAATAAATCTAACACTAACCTTCCCTGAATCAAACAATAACCCTTCCTGTGACCCTCACACTAACCTTCTGTATAATCACCAACCTGATTTCCCCCCCCCCAATTACACTAACCCCAACACTAATCCTCCCTATAAATCTAATGCCAATGATAACCCTGCCTATAACTAACTCTCTAACAAATCTAACCCTACTATTAACCTTCCCTGTAACTCAAACAATAACCCTTCCTGTGACCCTCACACTAACCTTCTATATAATCCCCAACCTGAAAAGTAATGGCCCGTACACATGATCTAAAAATTGGACGACAGATCATCCGTCTTTTTTCGCTTACTAGTCGCAAGTAGGATTTGAATAGGTTACTAAAGAAACAAAAATTCTCGTATGACAGAAAAAAAAAAAATCGAGAGTGATGTAATGTGTTGCAGTGTATTAGTACTGTATTTTCGGACGACAACTGTACTGACTAAATGAAAATCGTACGATCTGGTATCGTACAAGGAACATTTTCGAGTTTGTCCGATTGAATAATAATCGGATGAACTGTCATGATCGGCTCTTGAAAGCTCTATACTAACGATCCGATTATCATATGATCACGTTGAAAGCGGTATTTTTCAGCGTTGTACATGTCTTTTCAATAAAGGAATACCATTTTTTGCATGTCCTCCTGAGTGCCGACCATCCCTTTCCTAACCCTCCCTATAAGTCTGACCCTAACACTATTCCAAATATCAACCTACCTGTAACTCTATTGCTATCTGTGACCTTTACACTTACTTTACACTTACCCTCCCTATAACCCGCAACCCAACAACTAACCCCCCCTATAAATCTAACCCCAACACTAACATAGGTTCACATAGGTTGGACTTGATGGACTTGTGTCTTTTTTCAACCTCACCTACTACGCAACTATGTAACTAACCTTCCTGGTAACCCTAATACTAACCCTCCCTATAAAACTAACCCCAACACTAACCTTCCTGGTAACCCTAATACTAACCCTCCCTATAAAACTAACCCCAACACTAACCTTCCTGGTAACCCTAATACTAACCCTCCCTATAAAACTAACCCCAACACTAACCTTCCTGGTAACCCTAATACTAACCCTTTCTGGGACCCTCACACTAACCCTCCCTATAAATCTGCCCCCCCAAATTAACCTTCCCTATATTTCCAAACCTGAAAATTAACTAATCTAACCCCTTACTTGCATACTTACCTCTTCTGGAACCCGATGTGCCAACGTTCCTGCCCAAAAACCATTGCTGGAGTCTTGTGCTTTGCAGGCTGTATAAGTCCAGGGTATGTGTACATCCTCCATGCTCCATACACTCTCACTGCAGGTAGGTGCCTACTAGGAGAGGAAGGTGGATCTGTGCCAAGCTGAACAGTATTCCCTGCTTATTCCAAACCCCTCCTGTACCATCTACATCTTGAAGTAGGCATGCACTCCTAGTGAGAGTATGTAGAGCACCAGAGGATGTAAATACTGCATAGGGGCCTTACAAGCTGAGCAGTTTCTAACATGCTTAGTAAACAGATCTACTGTCATATTTTGCATTTTTTTCAGCGCCACATCTGTCTATTTCAAGAATGGAATGTCTTCATAACCTATACTTTACAGAACACAACTTACAAACCTTTTTTACTGCAGCTGACCGAAACCTCTTTTTTTATTGCATCTATGTACTTTGAAGCAAGCTGGTCATAAAACACATAGAGGTTGCTACTACTGACTGCTTTCTGGAAAAATGTACTGCCTGGCTGTCTCTGGCTTCAATATCTTCAGGAGCAACTGATGTATGCAGATCAGGAAAGGCATAAGACTTTGTTTGTTCCAGTGACTCAAAGTGTTGAAGCCAGATTGTGCGACAGCCAGGCAACTAGTATTTTCAGAAGGAAAGGTCCACATTGGCAGCCGTTGTGTCTCCCATAAGATACATTTAAAAGTGAAGTATGGCCAACTTCTCTTGTGGGTCACAGGAGTGCACTTACTGTTGCACTCTTATGACCCAGAATCGGCTGACAGTGGACTAAAGCCTGCTGTCAGCTGACGTCACAGAGCCACTCCGGACTCTGAAAGTATCCTAACCATATTGTCGGGATCTACCCAGCTGCCTGATTGGCATCTGGCTCCAGCTCTGAACGTGTGGCTGATGGCCAAAGCCAGCTGTTCCAGCCCCCCTCTCCAGCACATCACTCCGGTGAGTGCTGGAGGGGCAGAGTGGAGAGCGCTGACTAACAGTCACTGCTCTTCTCTTCAAGAAAATCGAGAATTATGTGATCAGAGATCATGTGATCTCTCAGTTCTAAGGCTTAGAGACAGCAGGACACAGCTGCAGCATCACATCGCTGCCTCAGAATGGCAGTGAGTATGTATGTTTTATTTATTTTTTAATCCTATACATCTCCTTTAAATCTTATCTGCAGGCAAGCAGATCATGACACAGTTAAATTATTATTACAGGTACAAGCGGTCCCCGGGTTACAAACAAGACAAGGTCTGTAGGTTTGTTCTTAAGTTGAATCTGTTTTGTAATTTGGAACAGGTAAATTTTTTAAGTGTAGCTCCAGCCAAAAAAACTATTTTTAAGCTTTTTTGGATAGCATAGGGAAGGGTTATCACCCCTGTAACGTTTGTTTTGCTGTCTTTGCCCCTGTTCAGAAGATTTCACCTCACTTTCTGTCCCAATGACAATTGAATTTTGAAAAATTTGGGTTGTTGTGGAAACAAGGATTGGTGATAAATCAGTGGAAACACCTTTTTCCCATAATAACTCTTACAGGAGAGAATTTGCCTTCCTATGGGTAGATTTCCTCTCACTTCCTGTTGTCTCCCTCTGTTTGTAAGTAGGAGTCGTTTGTAAGTCGGATGTTTGTAACTAGGGGACCGCCTGTGCTTATATAGCACTGTTGATTTACACAACGCTTTACATATACATTGTACATTCACATCAGTCCCTACCCTCAAGGAGCTTACAATCTAAAGTCCCTAACTCACATTCATACATACAGTACACACACTAGGGCCAATTTAGAGAGGATCCAATTGACCTACCAGCATGTCTTTGGAGTGTGGGAGGAAACCAGAGTACCCGGAGGAAACCCACGCAGGCACAGGGAGAAAATGCAAACTCCAGGCAGGTAGTGCTGTGGTTGGGATTCAAACCGATTAGCCTAGTGTTGCTAGGCAGAAGTGCTAACCACTTAGCCACTGTGCTGCCCTAAATACTAGTGAACCATCTAATCTGCCAGGAGATTTGTAATTCTGTTCAGCCAGCTTGTGATCTAGACACCAGTAGATGACAGAGCAAGTCACGGACGCAGTTTAGCTGTATAGCTTAGTCTAGGACATATTCCCAGCCCTCTGACTGGGCAATGAAGAAGCAGCGGGTCACTGGTGAGTTTTCCCAGTGATCTTCCCTTCTCTAGGCATATAACAGAGTAAAAGTGACAGCACTGAGCAATGATTGCCTTCTAGTACCGCCTATCAGTCTAATCCTACCAGGCAGGGGATTACAGGAAGTTGATACAAACATAATTTCAAATGCTCCAACTATTTTCATTTACTATACAGCACATGCAATGCTTTTTTTTTCCCATCTGGGTTTAAAGTTTAGAATTTAAAAAAACAAAAACTGTGCATTGTAGCACGGGGTGCGTTGTAAGCTAGTGTTCTAGCGTCACATATGCATTAATGAAGCCAACATTACAAGGAAAAAACGTTTGTGTCTTATTGGTCCCTATCCGGCTTAAGGTTATAAGATGACCACTTCTGTGGATGATGGAGAAGAAAATGTGTGGCCAATAATTATCCAGAGAAAAGCTCTCTCTCTATACCTCTACTGATACTAATGGTGAATCCTGCCCTGGCTACAATACGACATGAACTCCATTATATACGTATATGGATTTGTTTAAAAAGAATAAAACAGCAAACTTTACCTCTTGCCAGATCTTGTAATGGCTCAGAAAACAGCCCACCTCCCCTTTGGTAAGAGTCCGACCAGAAAATGGATCATAAAATCCCGGCAGTAGATTTACTCCCATACGTTTGATGTGACTGCTGTTAAAAGCACTGGAGGAATTTGAGAAACAGAAATTGAATACTACAATGGGACGGTAATAGACACTTTCAATGACAGGGTACTTCCAGACACAATTACCGTATTATCGGCGTATAACACGCACATTCATTTTAAGAGAGAAGTTTCAGGAAAAAAACAAATTTTACATAAGGAACTTTGAAGCAAAATAAGTGTCAGTGCCCATCTGCAGCCTCACCATTGCCATCAAAGCAGCAGCCTCACCATTGCCATCAATGCAGCAGCCTCACCATTGCCTTCAATGCAGCAGCCTCACCATTGCCTTCAATGCAGCAGCCTCACCATTGCCTTCAATGCAGCAGCCTCGCCATTGCAATCAATGCAGCAGCCTCACCATTGCCTTCAATGCAGCAGCCTCACCATTGCCTTCAATGCAGCAGCCTCACCATTGCATCAATGCAGCAGCCTCGCCATTGCAATCAATGCAGCAGCCTCGCCATTGCCATCAAAGTAGAAGCCTCACCATTGCCTTCAATGCAGCAGCCTCACCATTGCCATCAATGCAGCAGCCTCACCATTGCCATCAATGCAGCAGCCTCACCATTGTCTTCAATACAGCAGCCTCACCATTGCCTTCAATACAGCAGCCTCACCATTGCCTTCAATGCAGCAGTCTCACCATTGCCTTCAATGCAGCAGCCTCACTATTGCCATTAGTGCAGCCTGATCAATGCCCATCTGCAGCCTAGAGGGGACAGGAAGGGGGCGGGACAAGCACCAACAGATTACATACAGTGAGAATCTCCTATGATGGACAGAACAGTGGTCCAATGGCGGCCCAGGAGACGGGACTTTCTATTACAGAGGCCGCCAAGTAAATGGGAGATTCTCACTGTATGTAATCTGACGGCGCTCGTCCCGCCCCCTCCCTGTCCCCTCCGAGGCAGCTAAAATTGAAGTATTGGTGTATAACATGCACACGCTATTTGCATCCGATTTTCATGGTAAAAAAGTGAGTGTTATACGCCAATAATTACAGTATATATAATACAAAATACTGACACACAAACTGGGAGATGTATAAAATTTTGAGGCTAAAAAATAAAAAGGTACAACCTCTACTACAGCCATATAGTAGAAATCTTTCCCCAGGATCTGCTTGGATGCCCTCTAGTCTTTACTCATCAGTCCCGCGGTCTTAAAGGTGCACGCCAATCCAACATTAAAGCAGACCTGTCATAAATCTAGGCAACCCTGAGTATATGAGTAAAAATGCATAAGCAGAGGCCCCTTACATCAGTCCGTAGATCCACAGATGCATGCAGCTGATGATATAATATGCAAATCTCAACTTTTCCTTTAAAAGCTGAACTTGGCAACACCCAGAACAGAACAGAAACAGAACAGAATAGACAGAATAGAAATACACATATTCATTCATTTATATAATATGTGAATACACATATTCATTCTAGCTGTTAATTCAGCTGTCTGCCTGATGTTAAGCTTTTAGACCCCTTTCACACTGGAGCGTTTTGCAGGCGCTATAGCATTAAAAATAGCGCCTGCAAACCGCCCTAAAACAGCTGCTCCATTCACTCCAGTGTGAAAGGCCGAGGGCTTTCACACTAGAGCGGTGCGCTGGCAGGGCATCAGAAAAAGTCCTGCCAGCAGCTTCTTTGGAGCGGTGAACTCACCGCTCCTCCACCGCTGCTCCCCACTGAAATCAATGGGGCATCGCTGCGATACTGCTGGCAAAACACCGCTCCGGCGGCATTTTGCGGGCAGATTTTAACCCCTTTTCGCCCGCCAGCGGGGGGGGGGGAGGGGGGGAGGATTGGGATGTGTTAAAACCGCCCTGCTAGTGGCCTGAAAATAGCACCGCTTTACCGCTGACGCCCTAGGCGGCACAGTGTGAAAGGGCTCTTAATGTTAATGTTGCACATAGTGGAACTCATAATTTTGTGATCTTCAAGAGGAATTTCAACTTATTCCATGCTGATTTCAAACAGTGCAGAAATGCCAAAATGACAATGAAGTTAAACACTTACTTCTAAGTAAGAGAAGCTTTACCAAGACGCAAGATCACTACACACCTGACATCTTCTCATTACAGCCCGGCATGGTTCTACCCCAGGGACAGGGAGGACAAGATCAAAAACAAATTAAAATGCTCACCTTCCATCAACAGCGTCTATTACACGGCAGGATATCTCCTGTTCATATAGAGAGCGCAGCATTCTTTCCCGACGCTCAGGACGACGGAGCAGATTAATCAGAAACACCTGAAGGGACAAAAAGGCTTGGGTGTTAGTCCAGATAGAAAGTGATGGGAAAACTCTCAAAAAGAGACAAAGAAAAAAAACTGCATAGCACTGCGACATCATGCAAAAAAAACAAAAACGCATAGGTGCCAATGTGTGGGGGTGCCATTATGAACTAATGGCACCCCCACGCATCTGGTAAAGAACAGAGCGTTTCTGTGCTGGAAGGGAACGTGAACAATTAAGAATGTGTTCCCGACCCGTACATATAGGAACCTAGCCTTAAAGTGGATGTAAACCCTCACATATACCCAGTGAAGTGAACAGCCTCAGATGATACACAGAGATGAAACAAATCTCCTTATTTAACTTATACATGCATATCTGCTGTCTTCATCTGTATATATACTTTAGATGTGCTCTTTGTGTTACAGATTTTTCTCCTTCTGTTTAACACTGCAGTGAAGCCTGGGCATACAGCCAAGACAGCTAATTGGAGGAAAGGCACACACCCCCCTCTCCTCATTGGCAAAGGAAGAAAGGAATGTGCAGATCTCTGCTCTTAGACAGCAAGCTGACTGCTAATCTATTTATAGCAACCTCCCTGACACACACTTCAGGCTCCCTTCTTGGAGGACTTGTCAAAAATTATCAGGCTGATAACAGAACAGAGCAGGAGACAGCTACAGGACTAAGTGCTTTGAGGAGAGAAAAGAAAACACAAAAGATATATGTGCCCAGCTCAAATTTCATGAATCGTGTTTACATCCAATTCAATATACAGTATAGTAGCTAGTGTGCTGCTGGACTAAAAAAGATCGCTGTAGTGTAGCTAGTCAGATAAATGTGTATTCCAACATACAGAAGCAAGGATCTATATTTCAAAACAGAATAGGTTATTCTCACACTGTGAGATTGTTAACTGATACATACAGGAATTAAAACTCCATCTCTAAGCTAATATTTTGCCCCCTTCAACCTATTCTCAATTTGCTCAAAACCCTTCAAACACTGTTTTATGGATCCACCATTAAATATCCCTAGCTAGCACCTCTTCTGGCTGCAGAGAGTGCTAAAAATCCAGCGCCAAAGTCTGTGTCTGCCAGTGTATGATCCCCTTGGGGTAATGTCATCATGCCACTTCTATCTACTGAACCCTGAGAGGACCCTGCCACTGGACAACCAATGAAATGTAGCAAGAAACATGAATTGAAGCTCCTTTTGCCCCTCTGACCCTGAGGCTGGGTTCACACCTATAAGAATTGGATGCAGGTTTCCCCAATTCGCATAGCAGGAGAATGTGACCGGCTCTCTTCAGAGCTGGTTCCCATATCTCCGGGGCAGTTGTGGAGCGCACTGCACAGAAACCCTGTGCGTCTTTGGCTCTGTTTCAGGGGTGAATTCAGGCACTGATTCGGCCCTGAACCGGAGAATGGGGACGCACAGTGTTCCTGTGCGATCCTCAGCCGGTTCCAGTGTGAAGCGAGCCTTACTGGGATAATAAAAAGTAGCCATTGTTGCCAAACAAGCTGCTGATAAGACCCCTGCAGACAATCGCACTGGAAGAAATACCATTAAAGGTCCAGTTAACATCTAGACCATATACATTGTTTCTATCACAAGCCCTGATGAAGGAGGAGTTTTTGGGCCCTCAAAAGGTTTTGGACTCTTTTGATTGTCCCCTCTTACTAAAACCGAGTCATATCTGGACCTTTTAGCAGTGTTATGAAGCTTCAATTCCCATTTTTTCTATATTACACCACAAGCCAAGGATTCTGTGGAAATCCCCTGGGCTGTAGAAGCCACCTGCCTGGAAAGAAGGTCACAGACGACATCAACATCTTTACAATAAGACTGAATAGCAATAGAAATATGATAAGCTCACAGGTCCAGCGCCATCCTTCCACTTTCCTTAATTAGCCAATGGAAAGTGTCCATGTCAACCAGGCTGTGATGTGTGTATCAGAAGAAAGGTCCAACCTCTCTGCAGTGGGAAAAATAGAGACTCAGGACCCATTGGGGGAGATTTTGTAAAACTAGAGAGTGCAAAATCTGGTGCAGCTCTGCACAGAAACTAATCAGCTTCTATTTATTTTTGTCAAAGCTTAATTGAACAAGCCGAAGTTAGAAGCTGATTGGCTACCGTGCAGAGCTGCACCAGAGTCTGAGTGCATCAGTTTTAATAGATCAGCCCCAGTGTTTCAGCTGACCATGG
The DNA here is from genome assembly GCF_042186555.1 of Aquarana catesbeiana. NCBI lineage: Eukaryota > Metazoa > Chordata > Amphibia > Anura > Ranidae > Aquarana > Aquarana catesbeiana. The sequence continues at coordinate 292,953,970 of NC_133332.1, read as the reverse complement.
ATTTGGTTAAAGCGGAACTAAAGGTATCACTTACTTACCATTCCAAATGGTCCCTTGTCAGCATCTTTTACTGTGTGCCAGTTTTTCGCCATCTTCATTGGCCAGCGAGGCATGACGTCACTCCTGTGCATGTGCAGAAGCTAGTCCTTCCAGCACACAAGGATCTGTAAGCTAAGCTGAGTATGTGCAGCTTTGTTTACAGTCCAGGGATCGCAGTGAGCAGGCACGACAGTGTATATTATTGCAGAGGAGGCATTGTAATAAAAAGCCTGCCTTCTCACAGTATGGAACAGCGGAACTTTAGTACTGTTTTAAGCAAAAGCAGAGAATTCTTTGCACTTTATATTACCTCATCAAACCCCATTTTGTCAGGATACTTTGGTAGAGGAGACACATATTGAGAAGAAATAAATGGATATCCTTCCACTGCAAGAAAGAAGAGAGGGAGTTATAGTTACAATATGGTTCCAGCATGCCCCCCCCTGTCTTAAAAGTGTATCTATAGCAAAAAGTGTTGTTTTTTTAATTGCTGTTTTTGTCTCTGCTAGGATAATTTACCCTCTCTATTGGTCCAGGTAACCTTCATCAGAAAAGGATGGGAAATCCAACTGTTGTCAGAAGAACGGGAATAGAGAGGAAATCTAATGGGGACACTTGTTCTGCTAACAATTAATAGGGAATGTCATATTACTTAAGAGAGATTTTCTCTTACTTCTTGTTGTGTTTCTAGGACAGGAAGTACTTTACTTTTACTTTAGTATTACTAAACCCAGGAGCCTGCATTCACTATATCTGGTCTCCCACAGTACACATAACATGGACATGCAATTATTTTAGTAAATATAAACTGCTAAGTATATAGCAGTCTTGTGACTTCTATCAGTGTCCAGACGAGCACTGATTTAAGCTTGTAGGAGGAGTTTTCTGACTGTCCTATGAGACTACATGACAGTGCTGATGGCCCCTTGCTGATCACATGCACCCTCCCAAGAAAAAAAAAAAAAAAAACCTCTTTAGCAATACACACCATACTGAGCATGTGCAGCCTGACTCCAAAGACTCTTGCCTCTTACACACGATCGGAATTTCCGACAACAAATGTTTGATGGGAGCTTGTTGTCGGAAATTCCGACCGTGTGTAGGCTCCATCGGACATTTTTTGTCGGAATTTCCGACAACAAAATTTGAATTTCCAACAACAAAATATATATATATCTATAGATATATATCTATAGATATATATATATAAAATAAATTTTTCTGCGTGGTTTAGATACACTTCAATGTCTTCCAGGTTATGGCTCACCCATGGATTCCAGTATCAGGTGGGCGAAATTCAGCTTGTCATCTTCAATTTCCTGATGCGGTAAAGCTGGGATGTTGACATAACCATAGCGGTGGTGGTTACATATGTAGCCCTGTACTCCTAAAAAAAACACAATGGTTAAGGTCTTTTAAAGAAAAACTGTACAGAAAGAAACATCTAGGACATCAGTGCTTCACTCATTCATGGGTATCTGGCAGTCATGCTGGTCCAATGGCTTCAACATTGAGTCAGAGGAAAAAGCATGCAGTTCCAAACTTCATGCTTGTTTGAGGGTCAAACTCTCACAAGGTTTTGAAAACAGGAACAGACAAGCAACTTGAATTTTCAGCTGCTGAATTATCATGCTGTTCCAATGGCTTTGATACTTTTTAGATCACTGACCAGAACAATATGGAGATCAAGACTCTGACTTTCTGTTTCAACAGTTTTTATTGTTTTAGGAAAACAAGTAAAGAAGATCATTTAATGGAGCAGCGAACAAGCCTTGCCTGCTCCAAGCATGTAACAGAGGAAACATATAAATGCAAGGAACACTCTGACTTTCTAATCTGCTTGCTTGTCCAATGTCAGTGACTCAAAAATTTTGAAGCTTCAGACAGCCAGGCAGTTGGCAATTGCAGAAAAGGCAGACGCTATATTTCTAGATAATCGAATTCTCAAATTTTCTAGAGAACAAGAGTGAGGTGGAACAAAAATAGTCAGCACATGACTTCACACACAAAAGTACATACTTGAAGCCAGGTTGGAAAAGGCGAACACAATGATGTCATCATAGGACCAGGTGTAATTAGGATGGGGAGGATAGAAGGCAAGTTTGTTGGTCTCTTCTTTACGAAGGTCCAGGAGGAAAGTAGAATGGACCATGGGCACTGGGAAACAGCCAGTTCTTTGCCGGTTTTTGGTTGGGAAGTAATCTGGTGTCCGGCGATAAAATCCCTTAAAACAAAATGCAGAATTTATACATCAGCTTAAAGGTAGCGAAACCAAGTCCAAAAATACGATCTGACTCCAGCAAAAACATTTTTTTTAGTTTTTAATAAAAAGAGGAAGGCAGTACAACCTCTGCCAGGTTATTACTGCTGCCTAGAGCTCTGTTGGGAAGATTGCTCTCACTTCCTGTCCCACAACGCCGTCACCAGCACAGCAAATGAGAAGAAATCTCCAACAGGGACCCATGCAGCAAGGAATAAAAACTTGACAAAAGGTTCTACATTTTTTAAAACTAAATAGAAAAAGATAATGGACTAAATTAACAATTTGAATTGAAAAATAATATTCCATTTGGAACCCACTTTCCACAGTTCAAATCCTTAATGAATGAGACCAAAGCCTAACCCATTAGACACAAGGTTGCTCATAAAGAACTTCTATTTTTGATGGTCATGCTACAATGCCAGATATTACCAGCAGATGGTGCAGTATGCATAATGTGTAACTACAACTAAATATGCTGGCAAAACCAAGAAGAGCATGGGGATCCCTTAAAGGAAACCTTTAGTGAGAAATATATTGGTAGACATTTCTGGTTTGTGAAATTTCACATTGCCTGGCTGTCGCTAGTTTCAATACTTCCTGAGTCACTAGAACAGAACTTATGATTGGCATGCTTAGTCAAAGGTAGTAAATTAAAAGGTACCAAGGTAATGGGGTCAACAGGACAGTCAGGAACTGAGAAATATTACTATTTTTTTTTTATTACGTGACAACACTCACTGTACAACATCTAATAAGGAGCAGTGTTGTCACTGTAGTGATGGCGTACCTTGGCACCCCAGATGTTTTGGAACTACATTTCCCATGATGCTCATGCACTCTGCAGTTTAGTGGAGCATCATGGGAAAAAGGTTTAACCCCCGTCAACAGCTGGGAAATGTAGTTGAGCATCATGGGAAATGTAGTGCCAAAACATCTGGGTTAGCCAAGGTTTGCCATCACTGCCCTAGGACAAAACTACAGAACAACTCCCCCTCTTCTTCATGGGAAGGAGGGGTTCTTTAGTTCACAGAACAAGTTGTGAATCATAACTGATAACAGTGTAGGACACTCAGAGAGCATAGAAAAGCTGGCCGAACATCGATCCATTTACAGGCAGGCTGGTTGCACAGAAGGTCGCTCTACCAATCGACTTCTGTACAACCACCCTGTCGGATTTTTCCCGATTGATCGGTGCTGCCGGCTACAGTCAGCAGCACTGATCAGTGTATTCTGATGGCGGGGAAGTCTCCCCGCTTTCAGAATAACTCAGCAGGAGGATTCCCTCATCCACACAGTGTGTGTGGATGGGGGAATCGAGTCATTTTTTATTTCGTTCAGCCCACCGGTTGAATAAAGAAAATGACTAATGTATGGGCTGCCTAAGTTACCAGCTTACTACATTTCTGCCAGATCAATAGGTATTTGTTATTAAAACAGATAACAAAATACTTTCAACAATATATTTAACCCCTTCATGCCCACCTCCAGCGCCACCTTTAAATAGTTTGCACACCCGGGGGGGGGGGGGGTTTGCAAGCTGGTTCCGTCACTTACCGATCTGTAGCCAGGACCGAGAACTATCTGAGACAGCTTGGTGTTTGAGCTGAGTGTGCGCAGGAAATGCACTCTCAGCACAAGAACAACAGCCCCCCAGCGATGCCTATATGCGGCGCATGAGCATTAAAGGCCACACATGTGTCAGGTGGTCGTAAAAATGAGGTCAACAGACCAAAAGGGGCGCAAATAGGAGAAATTCATTGTTAAGGTTATACATAACTTTGGGTCTCATGCACACTGAGTGTTTAGCCCTGATGCATGAGGCTCCAGCATTTAGGTGCAGGTGGAAGGTACAGGCGCACCATCCAGCCCCGCTGTCGGCAAACAGCAAGCAGTTTGTGTTCCTGGCATTGGTCCCTGAACTAATACTGCAATAAACACAAGTATGGCTCTGTACACCGTCTAGCCGAAGCAGCTGTCAGCCTCTCGGAGTCTGCCAGGCTTTGGTTTAGCGGGGCTGGTTGGAGCGCCTGTACCTTTAACCCAAATCAAATGTCAGAGCCTCGTCTACCAGGGCTAAACGCCCAACGTGCATGCAGCCGTAACTGGAAACCCCCTTTGTAGGAATTCAGCAGTTATTGTTTTACTACTTTCTATATGCCTCAACATCAGGTGTTACTGTTGGTACCTGTCATACCTGGGGTGTTATTTCGCACCAAAAGTTAGAGAACCCTGTCTGGGAGTCCAACATGGGGGCGACCAGGGTTTTATTCTCCGCCATAAGGAGCTGGATTGTTTGGTCGTTGGTCAGCACGTTATCTGCATCTGTAAACTGTAAAACAAATATCAATATGTATGTATCCAGACATTCTTTAAGCTTACCTCTGCCATATGTATATATCAAATTTAAAAGGTTAACGTTCCCTTTTAACCACTTGACCTCTGGAAGATTTACCCCCCCCACCTTCATGACCAGGCCACTTTTTGCGATATGGAACTTTTACTGACAATTGCACAGTCATGCAACACTGTAAACAAATAAAATTAATTTCATTATGTTTTCCACAAATAGAGCTTTCTTTTGGTGGTATTTGATCACCTATGCCTTTTTTATTTTTTGCGCTATAAACAAAAAAAAAAGCGTCAATAATAAAAAAAAAAAAGCTTTATTTTTTACTTTCTGCTATAAAACATCTTCAATAAAAAATATAGAAGATCAAACTTCTTCAAAAATTTAGGCCAATCTGTATTCTGCTACGTTTTTGGTAAACAAAAACCCAATAAGCGTATATTGATTGGCTTACGCAAACGTTATAGCGTTTATAAACTATGAGATATATACTGAAATTTGTATTTATCTATTTTTTATACTAGTAATGGCAGAGATTAACGACTTATAGCGGGACTGTGATATTGCGGCGGAGGATTGGACATCTAACACTTTTGACACTAATACAGTAATCAGTGCTAAAAATATGCACTGTTACTGAACTGACACTTGCTGGGAATGAGTTAAACATCAGGGGCGATCAAAGGGTTAACTGTGTGCCTAGCCAGTATTTGTGTTTTGTATGTGTGCTTCTTCTAGGGGAAGAGATGGATCTGAGTCCCTGCTTTGCAGTAACACTGAATCCATCCCTTCCCCCCCTATCAGAATGGAATTCTGCCTTGTCCACATAGACAGAGCTCCTTTCTGAGTCTCTGCCTGATGATCAGCGGGTGCCAGCGGACATCGAGTGCCCGGCACCCACATATCGGCTTCTGCTGTGGATAATCACAGCAGAAGCAGCCCGCCGGCGGCATGCACACACCCCCCGGCAGGCGGAAGTGCGGGATCATGTATATATACGTGATCCATTGCACAGCTGGCGTCCTGTAGCAGTAAAACTACAATAGGGCAGTCAGCAAGTGGTTAATTTGCTTTGAATGTATAGGCCGGAGTATGGCACACACTCATTGGTGTCCCTAGAAATCCCTTTCATATCATCACCCTCTTTCCGGGATCAGCCCAGTCTTACCAGGATGAAGTTGGCTTTGCTCTCCCTTGCGTAGTTTAAGGCCTTCTGACGCAGCTTCATAACGTGCTCATAGCGCTCTGCAGGCCAGTGCTTAGGGGTTGTCTCCTGAGCATACCACCTGCCAGGACAAAATACTACAATCAGCATAGAGATTCATTGTACAGGAAAGCGTCAGTCCTTCCTTCCAGGTGACAGGCGGAGAGGACAGGCAAGAGCAACAGACATGTCACCTGGGCATCCGCTGCGCCGTCCACTCCACGGAGTGATAGAATGGCCGCACCGCCTCCACCCAGTTCTGCAGAACATCGATGGTTGTGTCTTCATTGTGGTCACTGGCACACCTGAGGAACGACAGAACACAACAGTGAGACTTCACAAAACAAAAACAGGCTCACTTCCTGTTCCTTACTTCCTGTTCCTGTAATAACAGTGTCACCGGAACACATGAAGGGAATTTTCTCTCACTGGGACACAGTGGAAATATAAAGGCTTTTAGGGCTCATGCACATAGGCGTATATGGCTGTACAATGAAAAACACAGCTATATTTTGGCCCCTGGGAGCCACAAGTGTAGCCTACAGCTGCCTGTACAAGGGTAAACAGGAACGTAGGCCCTGGATACAGCCTGTCTGGGCCCAGGGCATACATTCATACACTGTGGTTATGCTAGGACTGGTGTATATACCCCTGTACAGCCATATCCTGTAATTCATTTGTACAGGTGGCCATATGATACATCTGGTGTCAAAACACAACTGTATTTTATGGTGTAAGGCCGTATACGCCCATGTGTATATGCATGTGAGGGGAGGTTAGAACCTCCATTAGCTTTATGTTGCTGTAGGAGTCCAGTCTGGAGAATTCCCCTCACTTCCTGTCTGAGAGAAAACATTGTCACCTGTAGGGCTGGGGAAAAAATTGATTTAAAAATCGATTTAAATCTTGAATTGAGTTGAAGGGTCAAACTGATTCAAAATTTAAGCAAATTGATTTTTTTTTTTTCACCGCGCCGGTCCTGAGGAGCTGCGGGCAGGAGTTTTTAGGCAAGGCCGCAGCTTCGGCCTAGTCCACGAGGCCGGACGCCGCAGACTAGGCCGAAGCCGCGGACTCACCTAAAGACTCCTGCGTGCAGCTCCCCAGGACCGGCGCGGTGTCAGCGCCAGTCCTGGAGAGCTGCAGGCAGGAGTTTTTAGGTGAGGCCGCGGCTTCGGCCTAGTCCGCGAGGCCGGACGCCGTGGACTAGGCCGAAGCCGCGGCCTCGCCTAAAAACTCCTGCCCGTAGCTCCTCAGGACCGGCGCGGTGAAAAAAAAAAATCTAAAAAAATCGATTTGCTTATATCACAGACATCAAAAAAACAGAAAAATTCTAATATTCCCCCTGTTCTGTCAGAATAGTGAAGCGGTCAGATTAGGTAAAGGAAGTAACGTTCCATCAGCTGCGCATGCATTCCACCGCTCCCAGGTTTGCTCATCTGACAGAACACCTGTAGTCAGATGAAGGCAGCAGCGGACATCTTACTACACCCAGCTATGTCTTGAATTTCACAGTCATTTTAGCAATAAAGTGAGCGTATAGAAATAAATATAGTGTGTTGACATTTGTGATGCTGTTTGGATGTTACATTTTGAAAGAAGCTGGATGCCAGCAATAGGAAGGTGGCGGAGGCCATGTTGGTACACCCCGCACTGCTCAGCGCTAAACCTTTAGGCTTTCAAAATTAAACATCCAAACAGCATCACAGATGTCAATATACAGTTGTGCTCATAAGTTTACATACCCTGGCAGAATTTATAAATTTTTGGCCATTTTTCAGAGAATATGAATGATAACACAAAAACATTTCTTTCACTCATGGTTAGTGTTTTACTGAAGCCATTTATTATCAATCAACGGTGTTTTACTCTGTTTAAATCATAATGACAAAAGAAACTACCTAAATAATCCTGATGAAAAGTTTACATACCCTGGTGATTTTGGCCTGATAACATGCACACAAGTTGACACAAAGGGGTTTGAATGGCTATTAAAGGTAACCATCCTCACCTGTGATCTGTTTGCTTGTAATTAGTGTGTGTGTATAAAAGCTCAATGAGTTTCTGGACTCCTGACAGACCCTTGCATCTTTCATCCAGTGCTGCACTGACGTTTCTAGATTCTGAGTCATGGGGAAAGCAAAAGAATTGTCAAAGGATCTCCGGGAAAAGGTAGTTGAACCGTATAAAACAGGAAAAGGATATAAAAATATATCCAGGAAATTGAGAATGCCAATCAGCAGTGTTCAAACTCTAATCAAGAAGTGGAAAATGAGGGGTTCTGTTGAAACCAAACCACTGTCAGGTAGACCAACTAAAATTTCACCCACAACTGCCAAGACAATTGTTTGGGATGCAAAGAAAAACCCACAAATAACTTCGGGTGAAATACAGGGCTCTCTGAAAACATGTGGTGTGGCTGTTTCAAGATGCATAAGGAGGCACTTGAAGAAAGATGGACTGCATGGTCGAGTCGCCAGAAGAAAGCCATTACTACGCAAATGCCACAAAGTATCCCGATTATAATACACCAAACAGCATAGAGACAAGCCTCAAACCTTCTGGCACAAAGTCATTTGGAGTGATGAGACTGAAATTGAGCTTTTTGGCCACAGCTATAAATGTTACATTTGGAGAGGAGTCAACAAGGCCTATGATGAAAGGTACACCATTCCTACTGTGAAACACGGAGGTGGATAGCTGATGTTTTGGGGATGTGTGAGCTACAAAGGCACAGGAAATTTGGTCAAAATTGATGGCAAGATGAATGCAGTATGTTATCAAAAAATACTGGCCATCTCAGTCTCCTGACCTCAATATCATTGAGCCACTCTGGGGAGATCTCAATCGTCCAGTTCATGCAAGACAGCCCAAGAATTTACAGGAACTGGAGGCTTTTTGCCAAGAGGAATGGGCAGCTTTACCATCTGAGAAGATAAAGAGCCTCATCCACAAATACCACAAAAGACTTCAAGCTGTCATTGATGTTAAAGGGGGCAATACACGATATTAAGAACTGGGGTATGTAAACTTTTGATCAGGGTCATTTGGGTAGTTTTCTGTTGTGATTATGATTTAAACATAGTAAACACAGTTGATTGATAATAAATGGCTTCAGCCAAAAACTAACCATGAGTGAAAGAAAAGTTTTGTATATCATTCATATTCTCTGAAAAATGACCAAGAAATCATAAATTCTGCCAGGGTATGTAAACTTATGAGCACAACTAATATATATATATATATACTCACTTTATTGCTAAAATTATTCAGAAATTCAAGACGTAGCTGGGTGTAGTAAGATGTCCGCTGCCTTCTTCTGACTACAGGTCTTCTGTCAGATGAGCAAACCTGGTAGCAGTGGAACGCATGCGCAGCTGATGGAACGTCACTTCCATTACATAATCTGATGGGTTCGCTAATCTGATAGAACACGCCTAAAAATACAGGTTTTGGCAAGAGACCAACTTTTAAATCTAATCCTTCCAGTGTACAATGCTTTCATCAATATTGGTAAAATAAAAAAATATATAAAAATAAAACGCTAAGGGTCCATTCACACAGATGCAGTGGGATGTGTTTTTGCCCAAAATCCAAGTTATCCTATGTACAGCGAGCTGCATTTTTCCATACCACAAACAAATGGAAACGCCTGGAAATACACTGCGACTCAGTCACTCAGCCCACATAAAAGCTCAAAGCAGAAAGAGACCTCAAAGGAAATCTAAGCAAACACTTAGGAAAAACGCACTGCAAACGCATGTAAATGTGTGTAAAAACAAGTGTCAAATGCAAGTCAACGTCAATGCATCTGTAAATACGTGCAGTTTCTGGTGTGAACGGGTCCTAAAAGACGGCACGCACCTCCTACAGTGTACATGGTATGTATAGAGCATTCTTCTCTGTCATCTTATTAGCCTCCCTGACACACTGAGCCTCAGAGCAATTCCAAGTCCCACGACCTGTCTATACTTGCTGTCTATGTCCCTGTGTGCCATACCTGACCAGAAGGCAAGTTTGTCAGTGTCTGCCATATACAGGCTGTGGTGAAATTATCCTGTGTGGGGAATGGTGAAGGGGGGTGACATTCGATTTTGAGGTTCGCTGGAAGATCGCTCTCAGCAGAAAAGAAAGAATTTATATCACTTCTCATACATGACCTGCAATGTGTCGGGTACAAGTGCTGCTTTGGATACCGCTACAATTATTGGGAGATCACACATTACACAGATGACTATTCTGTCCTCAGCCACCATTAGGGCTTATTCACAGATGTGGTTGGAGAGGGTGTTTAAAATAGGTGGCTAAGCCACAATTTTACTGCCCCCTCTTATAGGCAGATTCTGGCCACCCACAGACATCCATAGGAAAATGTGTCCTGTGGGTCAGCTTCAAGTGTAATCATGACTGTTACCCTGATGTGTTATGTGGACTGGTGAGGATGGATCACTACCTCCCACCAAAAGACCACTGAAGCTTCTCATCTACCCCCCCCAAATTTTTCATCCCACCAGAAGACCATTGACAGCTTCTCATCTATTCCCCCCCCCCCAATTATTCATCCACCAAAAGAACACTGACAGCTTCTCATCTATCCCCCCAAATTATTCATCCCAGCAGAAGACCACTGACAGCTTCTCATCTATTCACCCCCCCCCAAATTATTCATCCCACCAGAAGACCACTGAAGCTTCTCATCTATTCCCCCCCCCCCAATTATCCATCCCACCAGAAGACCATTGACAGCTTCTCATCTATTCCCCCCCCCCCCAATTATTCATCCACCAAAAGACCACTGACAGCTTCTCATCTATCCCCCCAAATTATTCATCCCAGCAGAAGACCACTGACAGCTTCTCATCTATTCACCCCCCCCCCAAATTATTCATCCCACCAGAAGACCACTGAAGCTTCTCATCTATTCCCCCCCCCCCCCCCAATTATCCATCCCACCAGAAGACCATTGACAGCTTCTCATCTATTCCCCCCCCCCAATTATCCATCCCACCAGAAGACCACTGAAGCTTCTCATCTATTCCCCCCCCCCCCCCAATTATCCATCCCACCAGAAGACCATTGACAGCTTCTCATCTATCCCCCCCCCCCCAATTATTCATCCACCAAAAGACCACTGACAGCTTCTCATCTATTCACCCCCCCCCCACACACACATTATTCATCCCACCAGAAGACCACTGAAGCTTCTCATCTATTCACCCCCCAATTATCCATCCCACCAGAAGACCATTGACAGCTTCTCATCTATTCCCCCCCCCCCCCAATTATCCATCCCACCAGAAGACCACTGAAGCTTCTCATCTATTTCCCCCCCCCCCCAATTATTCATCCACCAAAAGACCACTGACAGCTTCTCATCTATTCACCCCCCCACACACACATTATTCATCCCACCAGTAGACCACTGAAGCTTCTCATCTATTCACCCCCCCCCCCCCAATTATCCATCCCACCAGAAGACCATTGACAGCTTCTCATCTATTCCCCGTCCCCCCCCAATTATCCATCCCACCAGAAGACCACTGAAGCTTCTCATCTACCCCCCCCCCCAATTATTCATCCACCAAAAGTCCACTGACAGCTTCTCATCTATTCCCCTCCAATTATTTATCCACCAGAAGATCACTGACAGTTTCTCATCTATTCCCCCCCCCAATTATTCATCCACCAAAAGACCACTGACAGCTTCTCATCTATTCACCCCCCCCCCCCACACACATTATTCATCCCACCAGTAGACCACTGAAGCTTCTCATCTATTTACCCCCCCCCCCAATTATCCATCCCACCAGAAGACCATTGACAGCTTCTCATCTATTCCCCCCCCCCCCCCCAATTATCCATCCCACCAGAAGACCACTGAAGCTTCTCATCTATTCCCCCCCCCCCCCCAATTATTCATCCACCAAAAGACCACTGACAGCTTCTCATCTATTCACCCCCCCACACACACATTATTCATCCCACCAGTAGACCACTGAAGCTTCTCATCTATTCACCCCCCCCCCCCAATTATCCATCCCACCAGAAGACCATTGACAGCTTCTCATCTATTCCCCCCCCCCCAATTATCCATCCCACCAGAAGACCACTGAAGCTTCTCATCTACCCCCCCCCCCCAATTATTCATCCACCAAAAGTCCACTGACAGCTTCTCATCTATTCCCCTCCAATTATTTATCCACCAGAAGATCACTGACAGTTTCTCATCTATTCCCCCCCCCCCCAATTATTCATCCACCAAAAGACCACTGACAGCTTCTCATCTATTCACCCCCCCCCCACACACACATTATTCATCCCACCAGAAGACCACTGAAGCTTCTCATCTATTCACCCCCCCAATTATCCATCCCACCAGAAGACCATTGACAGCTTCTCATCTATTCCCCCCCCCCCAATTATCCATCCCACCAGAAGACCACTGAAGCTTCTCATCTATTCCCCCCCCCCCCCCAATTATTCATCCACCAAAAGACCACTGACAGCTTCTCATCTATTCACCCCCCCACACACACATTATTCATCCCACCAGTAGACCACTGAAGCTTCTCATCTATTCACCCCCCCCCAATTATCCATCCCACCAGAAGACCACTGAAGCTTCTCATCTATTCCCCCCCCCCCCCAATTATTCATCCACCAAAAGACCACTGACAGCTTCTCATCTATTCACCCCCCCCACACACACATTATTCATCCCACCAGTAGACCACTGAAGCTTCTCATCTATTCACCCCCCCCCCCCAATTATCCATCCCACCAGAAGACCACTGAAGCTTCTCATCTATTCCCCCCCCCCAATTATTCATCCACCAAAAGACCACTGAAGCTTCTCATCTATTCACCCCCCCCCCAATTATCCATCCCACCAGAAGACCATTGACAGCTTCTCATCTATTCCCCCCCCCCCCCAATTATCCATCCCACCAGAAGACCACTGAAGCTTCTCATCTACCCCCCCCCCCCAATTATTCATCCACCAAAAGTCCACTGACAGCTTCTCATCTATTCCCCTCCAATTATTTATCCACCAGAAGATCTATCCCACTATCCCCCCCCCCCCCCCCAATTATTCATCCACCAAAAGACCACTGACAGCTTCTCATCTATTCACCCCCCCCCACACACATTATTCATCCCACCAGAAGACCACTGAAGCTTCTCATCTATTCACCCCCCCAATTATCCATCCCACCAGAAGACCATTGACAGCTTCTCATCTATTCCCCCCCCCCCAATTATCCATCCCACCAGAAGACCACTGAAGCTTCTCATCTATTCCCCCCCCCCCAATTATTCATCCACCAAAAGACCACTGACAGCTTCTCATCTATTCACCCCCCCCACACACACATTATTCATCCCACCAGTAGACCACTGAAGCTTCTCATCTATCCCCCCCCCAATTATCCATCCCACCAGAAGACCACTGAAGCTTCTCATCTACCCCCCCCCCCCCAATTATTCATCCACCAAAAGTCCACTGACAGCTCCTCATCTATTCCCCTCCAATTATTTATCCACCAGAAGATCACTGACAGCTTCTCATCTATTCACCCCCCCCCCCCCACACACATTATTCATCCCACCAGTAGACCACTGAAGCTTCTCATCTATTCACCCCCCCCCCCCAATTATCCATCCCACCAGAAGACCACTGAAGCTTCTCATCTATTCCCCCCCCCCCCAATTATCCATCCCACCAGAAGACCATTGACAGCTTCTCATCTATTCCCCCCCCCCCCCAATTATCCATCCCACCAGAAGACCACTGAAGCTTCTCATCTACCCCCCCCCCCCCAATTATTCATCCGCCAAAAGTCCACTGACAGCTTCTCATCTATTCCCCTCCAATTATTTATCCACCAGAAGATCACTGACAGTTTCTCATCTATTCTCCCCCCCCCCCCCAGGTGTACCTTATAACCCCTCCCTCACTTCCTACAACCTTCAACTTATGACCCCTCCCCCACTTTATATCTCCCCCCAGGGTACAACCAATCCCCCCACAGCATGCAGCATCCCCCACAGGGTAGAACTTTTCTCCCCACTTGATAAAGCCCCCCCCCCCCCCTATGCACACAGCCCCTCACCATATAGAGATCCTCTCCTTGGGGTAGTCCAGTCTCTCTAGCGCCCCCAGGCTGTAGGGCAGAGCATGCGCCGCATTCCGGGCGAGGAGGGCGATGACCAGGGAGGGATGGGAAGGATCGGCGGCCAGCAGCGGGCCGGGAAGGAGGAGAAGAAGAAGCAGGAGAGCGGAGGAGGCCATCCGTGTACACCGGGAGGGACGTGTCAGAGGAGGGAGGAGGAGGGACGTGTGATCGGGAGGAGGGGAGAGCACAGCCCCGTCCATCCATCCATCCACCCTGGGAGGGGAGAGCACAGCCCCGTCCATCCATCCATCCACCCTGGGAGGGGAGAGCACAGCCCCGTCCATCCATCCATCCACCCTGGGAGGGGAGAGCACAGCCCCGTCCATCCATCCATCCACCCTGGGAGGGGAGAGCACAGCCCCGTCCATCCATCCATCCCCCTGTATTGGCCTCTAGGGGAGGCTGACTGCTGCACAGGCTCTTTGTCATGTGGACCTCTGTAGGTCGGAGGACTCTGGGCTGTGATCACATGGGATGGAGGAGAATGCCAGCTACACACATTGGCTGAACTCCTCCAAAATAAAGTCACTCCAAAGGCAGATCTCCTTGGGGAGAACCCCTCTGTCTGTGGGGGTGTCCCCCCTCCCCCTCCTCTGTTTATCATGGTGATGACTTCTCCCCAAAATATATGCAGAAATCCTCCAATGGGGACACGTGTCCCGGTGACAACAGTTTAAAGTGACGGTTCATCTTTACATCACCTTTCCTCCAAAAAGAAAGTCCTATCCATCAACCACTAAGGGTCATTTTTTTGCTATTTATCACTGCACTACTTTACCACTTCAGCCCCAGAAGATTTACCCCCCCCCTTCGCGATCAGGCCATTTTTTGCAATACGGCCCTGCATGACTTTAACCACTTGCCTACCGGGCACTTACACCCCCCCTCCTGCCCAGGCCATTTTTCAGCGCTGTCACACTTTGATTGACAATTGCGCGGTCATGCAACACTGTACTCAGATGACATTTTTATCATTTTCGTCACACAAATAGAGCTTTCTTTTAGTGGTATTTATTCACTGCTGAGTTTTTTATTTTTTACTAAAAAAAAAAAAAGACCAAAAAAAATTTGAAAAACATTTTTTTTTTACTTAGTCTGTCAGTAAATTTTGTAATTAAGTAATTTTTCTCCTTCACTGATGTGCGCTGATGAGGCGGCACTGATGGGCACTGATGAGGTGGCAATGATAGGCTGAACTGGTGGGCATTGATGAGATGGCACTTATAGGCACTGACAGGTCACACTGATGGGTACTAATAGGTTTCACTGATAGGCTGCACTGCTGGGCACTGATAAGCAGCACTGATAGGTGGCACAGATAGGCGGTACTGATGGGCATTGATGGGTGGCACTAATGGGCATTGATGGACAGCAGTGATGGGCAGCACTGATAGCCAGCATAGACTGGCATCACTAATGGGCACTGATTGGTGGCACTTGTGGCCAGTGGTGGGCACTCATTGCTGGCACTGATTTGTGGCACTGGTGTCACTATTGTAATCAGGGCACTGATGATCAGTGCCCTGATTACATGTGTAGATGTCTCCTGTGAGGAGATGCCGCTGATCAGCTCTCCTCACCACACACACTGTCAGTGTGAGGCGAGGAACGCCGATTACCGGCATCTCCGTGTTTACATGTGACCGGCTGTGATTGGACACAGCCGATCACATGGTTAAAGAGCCACGGACGCGGCTCTTTACAGAGATCGGGGTCATGCCGTTTCCTAGCAACACGGTGCGGCCGCGATCGGCATCCTGCAGGCGCGCGAGAGTGGCCATTCTGGGACCCCGTCATATGACGGCGTCCCGAAACGAGAGCCGCACCACCCCGCCGTCATTTGACGGCGGGCGGCAACTAGTTAACTGACAATCGCGCGGTCCTGCAACGCTGCACCCAAATAAATTGTATGTCCTGTTCCCCCACAAATAGAGTTTTCTTTTGGTGGTAATTGATCACCTCTGCGGCTTTTAGTTTTTGCGCTATAAACAAAAAAGTTGCGTCAATTTTGAAAAAAAATATATATATTTTACATTCTGCTATAAAACATTCCCAATAAAAAAAAAATGTAAAAAAATCAAATTTCTTCATCAATTTAGGCCATTATGTATTCTGCTACATATTTTTGGTAAAAATCCCACTAAGCGTATATTGATTGGTTTGCGCAAAAGTTATAGCTACAAACTATGGGATAGATTTATGGACTTTTTATTTATTTTTATTTATTTTACTTGTAATCGTGGCGATCAGCGATTTTTAGTGGGACTGCGACATTGCGGCAGACAAATTGGACACCTGACCGACACTTTTGACACTTTACTGGGGACCATCAACACCAATACAGAGATCAGTGCTAAAAAAATATGCACTGTCACTGTATAAATGACACTGGCAGGGAAGGCGTTAACATCAGGGGCGATCAAAGGGTTAAATGTTTTCCCTGGAAGTGTATTCTAACTGTGTGGGGAATGGTTTAACTGGAGGAAGACAGAAATCTGTGTATGTTTAGCAGAAACACAAGATCTCTGTCTTCCTTACTAGCAGAATGGCGATCTGCCTTGTTTACATGGGCAGACCGCCGTTCTGCCTTTCTCAGAACGATCGCCGGGTATTCCCGCCTGACCCGCTGATTGGCTCTTGCTGGGTCCAATCACAGCAGGAGCAGGGCTCCGGTAGCGCATGCACACGCTCCAGAGCCAAAGAACAAAATCACATACAGGTACGTGATTTTGCGTTTAAGGACCCCCCCCCCCCACCACAGTATATGTACGTGGGGCGGTCCTTAAGCGGTTAACTTGCAATTGCGCGGTCATGTGACGCTGTACCCAAATGAAATTGATATAATTTTTCATCATGTAGATAGAACTTTCTTTTGGTGATATTTGATCACTGCTGGGTTTTTTATTTTTTGCACAACAAACAAAAAAGTCCAAACATTTTGAAAAAAGAAACAATATTTTTTACTTTTTGCTATAAAATATCCAATAAACTTTCAAATAAATAAATACATTTTAATACAAATCTAATTTCTTCTTAAATGTTACAAAATCTGATTGAAAAAAGTCCATCCAGTTCTACCAATAATGTTGGCCAAAATGTATTCTTCTACATGGTTTTGATTAACCACTTCAGCCCTGGGAAGTTTTACCCCTTTCATGACCAGGCCATTTTTACGATACGGCACTGCGTTGCTTTAACTGACAATTGCGCGGTCATGCGATGCTGTACACAAATAAAATTGATGTCCTTTTTTTCCCACAAATAGAGCTTTTGTTTGGAGGTATTTGATCACCTCTGCGGTTTTCATTTTTTGCGCTATAAACAAAACAATGACTGACAATTTTGAAAAAAACCCCAATATTTTTGACTTTTTGCTATAAAACATCAAAAAAATAAAAAAATCTAGGGGCGTGGCTTAGCAATGGCCGAGTGAGGAAGCATTTCTGGAGAACTCCTGGCTAGACCCCTCTCTGACCTGCAATCCGACGGTAAATACAAGGTATGATATCGTCCAAAAGGTACAGGACACGCTCATCAACCGGTGGCTCCAGACATCCTACCCTCCAGAGCGGTATCAAGCGCTATTTCAGGGACTCTCAGCCGACCTCCCCAGGCGCCATATCAGCAGCTCCACGTGTGAACCCTAGGACAGAGGAGGCCGCGCTGAACCCATCAACTGATCCCGCTACCTTTACAGTCCGGGAGTTGTCTCCAACGACATCAGCGGAACCCCGAGAGGAAATGGCTGGTTCATCCCAAGGCCTAGGTGGCATCCCGGAGTATATTAAAAGCCCTCCCCACTAAAGCTGACATTGAGGCCTTGCCCTCGCGGTCGGACATGGAGTCCCTAATCCTGCGTGTGGAAGAGGCACACGCGCGGGACATTCAGGAGCTGAAAACGGGGATTCAAGACCTTACAGAAAGAGCTGACAAAAGTGACCTGACAATTTCATCACTTACACAGCGGGTCACAGCCTTGGAACGCTCGCAGGAGACAAAGGCCTCTCAGGCTACCGACATGCAGTTACACATAGAAGATTTGGAGGACCGCAGCCGCCGCAACAACTTGCGGCTGCGGGGTATTCCAGAAGCAACAGGGTCGGAAGATCTGGCGGCCTCGGTTACAGCAATCTTCCACAAGGTCCTGGGGACCCCCCCACCGCAATTAGAGTTAGACCGGGTACACAGAACTCTAGGACCCAGATCAACGGACCCCGACAGGCCAAGAGACGTACTCTGCAGGATCCATAGATACATGCAGAAAGAACTGATCCTCCGCAAAGCATGGGAACAGGGCGAGGTAGAGTTTGATGGAGCCATAATTAAAATACTGCCTGACCTATCGAGAGCCACACTGCAACGGAGAGCACTACTGAGACCGGCGCTAGAACTGGCAAGACAACAGGGATGTACATACCGCTGGGGATACCCCTTGGCGGTAACATTCCGAAATGGTACATCCTCGTTTACCCTGCGCTCACCTACGAAACTGCCAGCCTTCTTCGAATACCTGGATGTAGAACCGATTCTAGTTCCGGACTGGCTAGCCTTCATCCCCAGGATGTCGAATCGATCGGGACCCAACATCCACAGAAACCATCAACCTCCACGCCAACAGAGATCCCGTAGGAGAGCCCGTACAGTGTCGGCGGGAGATTCCCGGGAAGTGTAACCTTGCAGCGCATCCACGGATCAGGCACTGGTATACGTTTATTTTCATTTTTATATGTTTTTTCTTTACTGTTCTTTCTTTTTTGACTTCTCCCTGCCCCTGCCCAGATGTCAGTAGCTCACACGCCAATACCAGCCATCCTTGGAACATATAGAACACCCGGAACTGCCTCGATGGTGTTGTTTGGTATACACAGTGACGCGGACTCACCCCCCCTTCTCGTGCGCATTGCAGTCCCTGTTCCACCTGCCGGTGAATGCGGCGCAACGCCACCAGAACATGGTCTTGTTCCCCTTGTGGAGCACCTTGCTCGTTATATAAATACAGGGACGATCAGATGAGGAGATGATATGGGACATACAGACACTTCCAAAACGGAGCACCTCTCGTCCCCCAGATAGTTGTCCTGGTGTTGGAGAATAACACAGCGGAAGCAGAGCACACAACATTACACCAGGGTCTGTAAACAGGCGGTTATATGCACCGATTACTAATCGTGAGGGGTCCTAGACATTCTTCATGGAAAGTACTGGTGGGGGATGGGGGGAGGAGGGATTTTATATTATTCCACTGGCGTTCGGGAGGCCTAGATACAACGCTGCACACATATGCGGGAGGGATATGGGTGTCTTAATCATGGAGGCTTGGATGGGAGGCATGCCCCTGACGTCTGTGACAAAGGTGCAGGTGAAGAGGGAGGGACATTCACAGATAGATGAGTGACATCGAGATAGAAGGGAGTCCCTGTGGTTTCCCTGCAGGTCTTAAACCAAGATGGGGGCCCCTCCCATCCCTTCCCCATCTTTTTCTCCCTACGGAAGGGGTGGCATCATCACAGTTAGCAAGAAACAGTGGGCTTAAAAGTTTAGAAATATGGTTAATGCAGGTGTAGGGCTGAAGAAGTTACTGTTATGCTTGTACCTTTACCTGATCTGTGCACCGAGGATCATAGATATTAGATTTATGCACCTAATGCTTAGCTAAACGTTTGTTACATTTCATTTCGTTCAAAACAAATTAGTACCATGTATACTTACCTTATTTGCTTAACTTGCCTTAGAATAACGGACACTAAACCCGTCTTAACATTTTTTTTCTTTTTTTTGATTCAACTATGGACACAGACAGGGATAGAGAGGGGTGGCAGGTAAACTTCTCTTTGGTTATTGCTATACACAACCCCGAATAGGACAGCGTTCAGTTACCAGATTAGCTCTGGGGAGCGTTACAGCACTATTGTGCACCTCTAATAGTAAAGTTACTTGTACTGGATTAGTACATCTAAGATTCTAATCTCTTCTTAGCTTCAACTTCCTTTTCTATATCTCAACTTTTTCCCCCCTATCTTTCCCCTTGTCTCTTTACCCTACCCAACCCCCCCCCTCTACTAAATCAAGGAAACATGGAGGCGGTGAACATACTATCCTTAAACACAAAGGGCTTAAATGTGCCGGAGAAAAGGCGTATGCTGCTACAGGATTTAAAACGTAATAGAGCAGACCTAGCACTACTCCAAGAGACACATTTTAAAAGCGATAAGCTCCCGATACTGAGAAACAGGTGTTTCCCAGTGGCATATCACTCCACTAATGGGGCCACCAAGACCCGTGGAGTGTCCATACTATTTGCCAGCAAAGTACCCTGGAAATGTACGGACACATTATCAGACCCAGAGGGAAGATACTTGTTTCTCAGAGGCGAAATCGGAGGGGTTCAGGTAACCCTCGCAAACATCTACGCCCCTAACAGTCATCAAGATAGCTTTAATCACTAAGACCCTAGCAACCCTGATGGAATTTTCTAGAGGCCACCTAATTGTAGGAGGCAATTTCAATGTACCCCTGATCCCCTCAGAAGATACTTCTTCAGGACCTCTTCTATCATTCCTCCGTTAGGAAACGAATCTCCAGAGCATTACACAAGCCCAACTAATAGACGTATGGCGACTCCTTCACCCAACCGAGCGAGACTACACTTTTTATTCAAATCCCTACAAACAATACTCCAGGATTGACTATTTTTACTCCCACATGCCCAACTGCATGCCCTCAGAGACACAAAGATTGGATCCATCACGTGGTCTGATCACGCCCCTGTCCTACTGACCTATGCCTTGACAGATAACCCTACTGACAGACAGAGGACTTGGAGACTGAACGAAAGCCTCATGCATGACGAGGAGGTACTTACGGATGTAAGGAAGGAACTAGATTTCTATTTTAAAACTAACTACACCCCTAATAGTGACCCTGGCATTGTTTGGGAAGCACATAAAGAGGTAATTCGCGGAGTCCTAATAAAGCACGGGGCACGTATCAAACGATTAAGATCTGCTCAATTGACAACACTCCTGCAAGACTTACACCTGGCAGAGGCAAGACACAAACACGCACAGACCCCGGCGGGGGAAGCAGAAGTCACGTTGATACGCACTAGAATCAATGACATAATGCAATACCGAGCAAAGGCCGCGTTGCAAATCTGTAGACGTATGACATATGAATCCGGTAACAAATGTGGCAAACTGCTAGCCAAATCACTGCGTGAACAAGTGTTAGCGAACTATATCCCCCACATAATGTCGTCTTCTGGCCAGAAGACAACATTACCTCAGGCGATAGCAACTGAATTCAGGGAATTTTATTCCTCCCTCTACAACCTAAAACAGCAACCGGCCTCACAAGCCCAAGTAGAAGATTACATAGTTAAATCAAATATGCCCAAATTAACAGCTGAGTCTGCTGAACTATTAGAAGAACCTATTACCCTGGAAGAAATACAGAAAGCAATCGCTTCCATGAAATTAGGGAAAGCCCCGGGCCCGGGTGGCTTTACAACCCTATATTACAAAATCTTGTTACCGTCCCTGGGCGAACCCATGCATAAATTCTTTAACTCACTGGACCCTAGCACTCACTTCCCCAGAGAAACTCTAACGGCACATATAGCACTGATTCCCAAAGAGGGGAAAGATATGACGCAATGCGGGAGCTACAGGGCGATCTCGCTTCTTAACATTGATTTTAAAGTCTTCACGAAAGTACTTTCAACCAGACTCCAAACATATCTTCCATCCCTGATTCACCTAGATCAAGTGGGTTTTGTCCCTTCTAGAGAAGCCAGGGATAATACGATCAAAGCTCTCAACGTCTTGCATGTAACTAATCAAAGTAAGATCCCCTGCATATTTCTAAGTACGGACGCGGAGAAGGCCTTTGACAGGGTGAGTTGGCAGTTCATGACATCAGTTCTAAGACATGTCGGCCTGGGGACTAGGATGCTAGACTGGATCTCCTCAGTCTACACCAGTCCCTCAGCACGAGTGAGAGTAAATGGGATCCTGTCTGCCCCTTTTGAGATCAAAAATGGGACTCGCCAGGGGTGCCCATTATCACCGCTCCTATTCGCCCTGTCACTGGAACCCTTCCTGCGCACAATTCGAGCCCACCCAGATATCAAGGGAGTAAAAATAGGAGAGACGCAACAGAAAATAGCTGCTTACGCAGATGATATGTTGTTCACTCTCACAAACCCAACAATATCTCTCCCCAATCTGCTCCACGAATTTAAAACATACGGGCACATATCTAACCTGAAAATAAATTTTAATAAATCGGAAGCCATGAGTGTTGGGCTTTCTCCAAAACTCCTTAACACTCTGCGGGAAAATTTTAAATTCAAATGGACCAACACGGCACTGAAGTACCTTGGAACTCACATCCCTCCTAAATTATCACAAGTATTTGCCCTGAACTTCCCCCCATTAATGTCCACGATTAGATCACTACTTAAAACTTGGAGCACGGGGTTACACTCATGGTTTGGTAGGTGTAACATCCTTAAGATGTGCATACTGCCAAAATTCCTATACCTCATGCAAGCCCTCCCGATCCAAATACCAGCCCGCTACTTTGACCAGACAAATGCTCTATTACTAGACTTTATATGGGCACACAAGAAACCTAGGATTAACAGACGTCAGCTCACATTACCCAAACTGTACGGGGGACTGGCAGTGCCAGACCTTCGCAAATACCAACAAGCAACTCATTTGACCAGACTTATTGACTGGAACCGACATGACACCACCAAATTATGGACCCAATTAGAGCAAGCCCAAAGCACAATACCTTTAGACAGGGCCCCCTGGTGCCATGACTTATTGCCTAGGGATATGAAGAACCACCCCCTGATAGGAGTAACCTCACGAATCTGTTCATCCCTATTTGCTAAAATGCATCTTACATCCCTCAACTCCCCGCTACGACCGATTCTGGGTACCCCAGAATTTAGTCCAGGATGCTCTGATCCAGTGTTTCGTGCATTACGTAAGACAGGGTATTCACAGGCATCACACTTTATAACAAATGGACAATGGCCCTCTATAGGGGAGCTAATGAGTGCAGAGGGACCGTTCCAACTAAACCTGTGGAGAGCCTTACAGCTTAACCACTTTTTTAAGACGTTACCACCTCCTGGTAACTTCGTCAGGGCCTTGACTACATATGAGTCACATTGCTCAGGAGAAGGAGCTCTACCTCACGCATTGTCAGCCACTTATTTACTACTGATTACACCACTAGGGAACTACCAAATGCCCACCCTCAAGACATGGGAAAGAGATATGCAGTGTAAACTCTCACCACGGCAAAAACAAAACATAATCTATTTCACATTCAAATCTTCCATCTGCACAAAGATGCAAGAAACTAACTATAAGTTAGTAACCAGATGGTACAATACCCCAGACAAACTGCAGAGACTTTTCCCATCCTCTACAGGTACCTGCTGGAGAAGCGGGGAGGAAAGGGGTACGATTCTTCATATATTCTGGACCTGCAAGCGGTTGGAGCGGTACTGGAAGTCCATACAGCAGACGATACAGAAATTTACCGAACGCCCCATTGTGGCGGACCCCAGCTTCTTCTTATTACATGCATCTACCATGTCCAGAAAGAAATATAAAAAATCACTGCTACGGCACCTTCTGGATGCAGCCAAAGCATGTATCCCTCTGCTGTGGAAGTCCACTAGTCCCCCAACTGTGAGTATGTGGTTAAAAAAAGTAGAAGACATCAGGACGATGGAGGATCTTATCCTCACGGCCCGTAACCAAACTGAACAGTACTCTAAAACCTGGTCGCAATGGCTTATATTTATATTCTCCACTGAGGGACAAAGACTGCTTACAAATCATTAAAAGGATTATGACAGTGTAAGCCTAAAAGCAACAGACACCCTCCTGACATATATGTACCGAGTAGTAGAGGGGAGTCGCCTCCCGGTCTCCCCCCTTCCCTGTTCCCCCCCTTCCCCCCCTCCCCCTGACCCTTGTTCCACACTTCTGCTCCCCCATTTTTCATACTAATACTTCCCTGTCCTCTTTTTTCTATATTTCCTTCATCTATTTCTTATCCACTTTTGCTAATTTAGAAAAAGGAAAATGGTCAGTAGGAAAGAGGCAAACAGATAAATTTGAGTTTCAATGCAGGACTGAATCTATCACACAGATTATACAAACATGTACATGAGCCTGTAATAGGAAACTATGTTGTCATGCCCTCAGTCGTGTTGATGTAAGAGGCTGCGCCCTCAAATATGATGTATATCTATGATGACATCGTGGGCCTGTAACCTTTCCTGCTTTTGAATAAAACTTATATTTGAAAAAAAAAAAAAAAAAATCTAATTTCTTCATCAGTTTAGGCCAATATGTATTCTGTTATAAATTTTTGGTAAAAAAATCCAAATAAACATATATTGATTGGTTTACGCAAAAGATATAGCGTCTACAAACTATGGGATATATTTAGGGACTTTTTTCTTTTTTATTATTGTTTTTACTAGTAATGGCGGTGATCAACGATTTTTAGCGGAACTGTGACATTGTGGCAGACAAATTGGACACTAAGTGACACTTCTTCGGGACCAGGGACACTAATACAGTGATCAGTGCTAAAGAAATGCACTGTCACTGTATAAATGAAGGGGCGGGGATGGGATTGACACCAGGGGTGATCAAAGGGACAGGTGTGTCCCTGGGAGGTGCTTACTAACTGTATGGGGGACAGATACTGGAGAAAAAGAGATATCTGTGTTTCAGCTTAGCTAAAACACAAGATCTCTCTTTTGCTCCCTGACAGATCAGCGGACTGTCTTGTTTACATAGGCAGACCGCTTCTCTGTCTCTCCACTCAACGATCGGCGGATCACGGCGGCCGTCACGGCCGCTGGACCCGCTGATTGGCTCCCGCTGTGTCCAATCAGGTACGTGATTTTGCATAGCCGGGCCGCCCTGCCATAGTATATATGCGGTGGGTGGCCCAGAAAAAAAAAATTCCAAAAAGTGTATATTATACAAAACAAAAAGTGTAGCGCTAATGAATGCAAAACATATGTAAAAATATATATAATCCAAACCCAGTGACAGGAAATCAGCATTTAAAACAAAGTCCAAGTGAAAAGTAAATCAATAAAAGTCCCATGAAAAACTTTATGTGAAAATCTTGATAGTGGACAAATGTAAACTTGAAGTGAAGAAACACCACCACCAACAGCATGGAGGCTTACCGGAATGTTTGCACCCGAAAGAACATACGTTCGATGGGTCAAACAAGCTTGTATAGTGGAACAAACACTGCAAGTATGGAATCCTCTGGGGGCTGTAACAGGAACACACGGCCGTCCCTGGACTGGTGTATCTCATAAGGATGGTGACCCGGTACGTATGGATGGCAGATGGATAAAAAAAGGGGGGGAACAAGGAAGGCCACATAGTTTAATTCCGTAAAATACACAATAAAAAATTTTGCTGAAAATTGGAAAAACTCACATTTGAGTAGATAAAACAGCGCTTTTGGTAAGTAAAATGAGGGCAATGGAGTCCTATCCGACGCGTTTCGTCTCCTTAGACATCGTCTGGGGACAAGAAACCCAGAGAGCCAGCACAGCTACAGATGCGACCCTTGCCGATTCCAGGGGGGTCACTCGCCCCCCCCCTTGCCCCTACCTGCGGATGCCCATGCCTACAATTATGGTATATATACTGGATTTTTTTTAAAATACTACTAATGGTGGCAATAAGCAACTAATAATAGGACTCTTATAGTGCAGTGGTGAATCTGACTCTAACTGATGCTGGGGGGGAACTGGCTAAGGGCTGATTCACACCACAAAAACGCACTCCAGATCTGTTCCAGATGCGTTTTTGGCGTGTTCCGTTGTATTTTTGATGTGTTTCCGGATGCATTTCAGATGCTTTTTTTCCCTTTTTCTTTTTTCTTTTTTTTTCACTGTACTGGGGTCCGGTGTGTTTTTGATTCGTTCCAGTGCATTCCGGTGTGCTTTTGATGCGTTTTACTGCATTCCAGTACATTCCAGTGCAGGAAAAATCCAGCAAGTTCTACTTTTTTCTGGAACTGGAAAGCCCTGGAAATGACTGGTGTGAACTAGCCATTGGAAACCATATAACCTATAAAAGCTGAATTTTAACTACTGGTCAATCTGGGATAATGACACAAAGTCAAAATAGCGGCACTAAATGTTTGTGCACAAGGAGTATTAAATCCCTAAAGTGACATGTGACTCACAATCAGGCATGTACTGGCCATGGGGACTACAGGGAGTTTCCCGGTGGGCCGATGGCTCAGTGGGCTGGTTTCAGTGACAGCCTGTCAAAGTAATGGCTTTCTTGGTTCAGCCTCATCTTCACGCAGTGATGTGAGAAAGATGAGAAAAATACAGAGGAGAATAAGTGAAATAATAAAAGAGGTTAGTGAGGACTCCTTAAGGATGTTATGCTACTTATTTTTTTTGCACAATTGGTATAGTTTATATACTGTTTTTGTGCTTGTTTGCACAATTAAAGTGGGCCAGTCTGGATGAATTCCAGGGCCAAATTTTTATCCCAGTCCAGCCCTGCTCACAATTTACAAATGAGAATATAACTGACATGTGCTAAAATATAATAAATGCTAAAGCACTAAATTGACAAATAGCACTAAACACCCTGTGACAAGTGAAGTGATA
Organism: Aquarana catesbeiana; assembly: GCF_042186555.1. Classification (NCBI taxonomy): domain Eukaryota; kingdom Metazoa; phylum Chordata; class Amphibia; order Anura; family Ranidae; genus Aquarana; species Aquarana catesbeiana. The sequence goes on along the minus strand of NC_133332.1, from coordinate 292,927,243 downwards.
TGATGTAGCTAGTGAAGCTACAAAAAATTTTTTTTTCCAAAATATAAAAAATAAAGTCCATAAAATATTGAAGAGGATCTATAGTCGATGTGAAGATCTCTTAATCCATTCACACCAATGTGTCTGTGATTCCACTCCCCTAAAGAAACGCACTCACCGAATTCCAATACCTACATTCTCATGTCAGGCTAAAGCGCATTTAAACCACATGGATAGGGTTTTAGAGCAAGCATCCAAACTCCAGCCATGCGTCTCATCCCATGAGTAAGTCCTTGTGACGAAACATGTCAGGGGCGTGGCTGTAGTTGAAGCCACCCTGGAAGCCAAGGGTGGGACCTTCAGCAGGAGGTCTGTGAAAGAGTCGCTTCAGCTTCAGGAGTCTCCAAAGAGACTGAGTGAGTAACTTCAACCACTACATCCCCATTTCTGATAGAGGAGGACTAGCAAGGTGCAATACCCTGTTTGCTTACTACCAAGGGACAGTTTAGTGACACTTAAAGCCAGTAAAGCCACCCCACACCACCTGGAGACAAATCTATCCAGTTTGTTGTATCTGGATGCTGGAGATCCACATGCGGCATTCCCCACCTTGTCTAGACACCACCAGCTAAGATAGCCTGCCTTCTAATTGTCCTTGCATTGGAAGTGAATTGCTGGAAAGGCTGGAAGATAACATTCTGCCCAGGACAGAATCCTTAACTTTAACTTCTCTTGCCATGGCAAAACGTCTGGGACCTCCCTGATGGCTGAGGTTTGCCACTACCGTGCAATTGTCTGACTGAATACTGATTGGAAGACCCTCAAATCGAGATGTCCAGTTTAGTAGAGACAACCAAATCACTCCAGAATGTCAGTAAAGCCTCATACACGAAATTACTTTATACAAACTTTCCCATGGATTTCAGTACAAAGGGCGTTGGCCTTTCATTTTTTAAGCATACACACGGCAGGACTTTTTAGGCAACAAACATGAATGTAGTGACGTTTCAACGTACTGACGACACTTCAAAAGAGGACGTTCAATTCTCCGGCGCCACCCTTTGGTCAACTTCTGTATTGTTGTCTGATCTTTTGCATTGGTTCTGAGCATGCGTGTTTGTACTTTGTACTAAAGTCCGATGGATTTGTGTACACATGATCGGACTTGCCGACGTCGGACTTTTGTTGCCGCCAAGTTTGTCTGTTCACACAGCCAACATTTGTCCGATGAAAACCGAAAAAGTTTGTGCGATGGAGCGTACACACAGTCGGATGTTGCCTTGAAACAGCTAATTTGCATGTTTGTTGTCAAAAATTCCGATCGTGTGTATGGGCCTTAAGAATTCGGTATTCTTCCAGTGACCAAGACCCCTGCATTGACAGGATGGCTAGGACTCCTGATCATTCAAGAAATCAGAAAGTTGGATTTTCTCAACTCCATAGGAGGAGGTGACAAGGGAGCTAGAGAGAAGTAGATCTTGGTAGGGGCGAAAAGGACGGTGTCCGTGATTATATTGAGATTAACTAGGTGATGGAGCTGAGGGCAGAGTTGTGGATGGCTTTGTAGGTTGTTGTTCGTATTTTAAATTGTGTTTGTTGGGTGAGCGGAAGCCATGGGGGATTGGCAGAGAGGGCTGGCATAAACTGAGTATTTAGTAAGGTGGATGAGTCTTGCAGCAGCACTCATGATGGGCTGAAGTGGGTAAAGCCTGTGTAGGCCAACAAGGAGAGATTTGGTCAAGGTGAGAGGTAACCAGGGAGTGAATTAGAAGCTTTGTAGTGTTGTTGGTTAAGAAGAGGCATATTTTGAAGTTGTTACAGAGGATAAGGTGGACAGTGGCCAAAAGGATAGGTCAGAGTTCAGGATTACACCCAGCATCGGGGAATGAGGGGAGGGGGAATATTATGAGCTCAGTTTTGGGAAGATTGAGTCTGCGGAAGTGGTGGGACATACATACTGATTTTTCAGTTAGTAAATTAGTGATGCGCAAGGAAACTGATCGGGTGAGCTGAGGGGTAGAAAGATAGATTTGGGATCATCAACATTAAAATGGTATTGGAAGCATAGGAGTAGCAGTAGTAGATTGAGAAGAGAAAAGGTCAGGACAGAACCTTGGGGAACCCCTACAGAAACAAGAATAGGAGAGGAGGAGGAGGTAGAGTTGTAGTTGACACTGAAAGTGCGGTGAGATAGGTAGAAGAACCAGCGAAGAGCAGAGATCTAAAGGCCAAGGGAGTGGAGTTTTTTTGAGGAAGAGGTGGTCAGCTGTATCAATGGCAGCAGAGAAGTCTAAGCCCCGGTTAGCACAGGGGCGACTTGTCAGGCGACTTAGCCGCCTGACAAGTCGCGTCCCATTCTGTGCTATGGAACCGTTCTAATAGGAGCGACTCAAGTCGCTCCGACTTAGAAAAAGGTTCCTGTACTACTTTTGGGGCGACTTCAGGCGACTTCTATACGAAGTCGTTTTGCAAGTCGCCGCTGAAGACGTGTGCAGGCCGCCTCACAGAGTCGTGTTGCCCCTGTGTGAACCGGCAGTCAAAGTATGAGTATTTAGTAGTAACTATTTGTTTTAGCATTTAAGTTATTGGTGAGTTTTAGGAAAGTAGATTCTGTAAAGTGTTGCAGAAAAATCTAGACCAAAAGGGGTCTAGAAGGTTGCTATCAGTAAGGTGGTAGCTCAGGCGGTGTTCTAGGTGTCCCATTCAGACTGCAAAAAAACAAAAACAAAACATAAGCAGTGCAATGCTCTGAAATGCACATCACACTACCCTCTGCCTGAGTCGAGACTGCCCTAGCCTGCACAGTAAAACGCTGCAAACATGCAATACATATAGTTGCAAGGCTATTGTGGCACAGCCCAATTCACTTCAGTGGGATGCATTGGATGATGGTACTGCCTGCCAGACATGAAAGGGGTATAATTAAATGTGTACAACCCCCTCCAGCCACTCTGTTAACCAGTTGCCGTCCACCCACAGTCATATGACGACAGGGCGGTATGGCTCTCGTATAGAAGAGCCAGGAGCAGTGAGTTACCGATCTGTGTAGTGTCAGTGTCTGCACCAACAACACAAAAATAAAATAATAAAGAGAACCTGTCACATCGCTCCCCCCCCATTGCAGCTGTCACCCAAAAGTCACCACATCAGTGTCCATAAAGTGCACCTGTCACCGTCAGAGACTGCCATCAGCGGTGCACCTGTCACCCATCAGTGACCATCGCCTCTCACTCATCAGTCACCCTTCAGTGACCGCAATCAGTGACCCATCCATGACCCTCATCTGTCACCTATTAGTCCCATAAAGTGCACCTGTCACACACCACTCCTACAGTGCCCCTGCCCATTGAAATCAATATGCGGTGCTGGCAAAGCACCGCTGCGGTGGCGCTTTTAACCCTTTTTCAGCTGCTAGCGGGGGTTAAAAGCACCATGCTAGCAGCCGAAAAGCATCGCTAAAACGACGGTAAAGCGCCACTAAAAATAGCGGTGCTTTACCGCCAACGCTTTTGGCGACTCAGTGTCGATGATTCGCACCATAGCTTGTAGACGCTATAACTTTCACAAAGACCAAATAATATACACTAATTAGGGTTATTTTTACCGAAGATATGTAGCCGTATAAATTTTGGCCAAAATTTATGAAGAAAAATTACTAATTTGCAAAATTTTATGATAGAAACAAAGAAAAAGGATTTTTTTTACAAAATTTTCAGTCTTTTTTTATTTATAGCACAAAAAAATAAAAAACCCACTAGTGATTAAATACTACCAAAGGAAAGCTCTATATGTGCGAAAAAAAGGACGCAAATTTCATTTAGGTACAGTGTTGCATGACTGAGTAATTGTCATTCAAAATATGAGAGCGCTGAAAGCTGAAAATTGGTCTGGGCAGGAAGGGGGTGAAAGTGCCCTGTAGGCTAGTGGTTAAGGGGGGCAGCCAGGGGCATTCAAATGGAGTAGCTCATCTGCCTATGTTTACTACCGCACTTGACCATGGGTGTGACCAAGCCCCTACTGAAAACTCATATTGCATTTTTTATGTGACATCTGTCATTTTCATTCAATTTATTATATTAAAGCATCAAGAGTTCTACATTCCTGCACATGACGAGCCCTGTCGTAACTCTAATGTACTCTGACCATAGGTATACAACTGTTATTTTCTAGTCTCAGCTCAAGCTGACAATTTTGCAATCCTGTTTTTGAGGCAGGGCTATCGTCTTGGTTTGAGGGGAGCAGGGGTTGGTGGATAAAAGCATGGCTCAATTGCCTATTTTTAGCAATTCCCCCCCCCCCCCCCCCCAGGCCAGAACTGTGAACAAGCCCTTACTGAAATGCTAACATTGTGTGTTTCTAATGCAGCGTACACTCGACCGGACTTTCTGGGAAACTAGGTCCGACGGTCTTTCCGGCGGACTTCCGACTGACTTTCTGAACGGACAGACTTGCCTACACACGACCGGACTTTCCGGAAGACTAGGTCCGCCGGTCTTCCCGACGGACTTTCGACGGAGTTACGGCGGACTTTCTAAATGAAAGGACTTCCCCACACACGGACAAGTCCGTTCATTTTCAACGTGACTCTGATACGACGGGACTAGAAAAGGAAGTCAATCTCGCCGCTTTTATCAGCGAGAATGACACCTTGCAAGCCCCGTCGTGCTGCATCCCAGGCCCTTAAGTTTGGTATGGATTTTAAGGGGAACCCCCTACGCCGAAAAAACGGCATGGGGTCCCCCCTAAAATCCATACCAGACCCCTATCCGAGCACGCAGCCCGGCCAGTCAAGAAAGGGGGTGGGGACAAGCGAGCGCCCCCCCCCTGAACCGTACCAGGCTGCATTCCCTCAACATGGGGGGGTGGTGCTTTGGGGGAGGGTGGCGCCCTGCGGCCCCCCCCCTCCCCCAAAGCACCTTGTCCCCATGTTGATGAGGACAAGGGCCTCTTCCCGACAACCCTGGCCGTTGGTTGTCGGGGTCTGCAGGCGGGGGGCTTATAGGAATCCGGGAGCCCCCTTTAATAAGGGGGCCCCCAGATCCCGGCCCCCCAAACTATGTGAATGAGTATGGGGTACGTCGTACCCCTACCCATTCACCTAGGGAAAAAGTGTCAATAAAAAAACACACTACACAGGTTTTTAAAGTAATTTATTAGACAGCTCCGGGGGTCTTCTTCCGACTTCGGGGGTCTCTCCGGCCTCTTCTCCCGGCGTCCGGTTCTTCTCCGCTCTCTCCAGCCTCTTTTCCCGGTGTCCGGTTCTTCTGTCAGCTCCTCCGCTATCTTCTTCCGCTCTTTTGCTAGCGGTGGTCCGGACTTCTGTGTCGCCTTCTTCCCTCTTCTCTTCTTCCGATGTTGACACGATGCTCTCTCTGGCTGTAATGCTGTCTGAGCGCTCCGCTATGACTTATATAGGCGGTGATCCCGCCCCCTTATGACGTCACAGTTCCTGGGCATGCTGGGACTGTGACGGCATAAGGGGGTGGGGTCACCGCGTATATAAGTCATAGCGGAGCACTCAGACAGCATTACAGCGGGAGAGAGCGTTGTGTCAACATCGGAAGAAGAGAAGAGGGAAGAAGGGGACGTAGAAGTCTGGACCACCGCTAGCAAAAGAGCGGAAGAAGATAGCGGAGGAGCCGGCAGAAGAACCGGACACAGGGAGAAGAGGCCAGAGAGACCCCCGAAGTCGGAAGAAGACCCCCGGAGCTGTCTAATAAATTACTTTAAAAACCCGTGTAGTGTTTTTTTATTGACACTTTTTCCCTAGGTGAATGGGTAGGGGCACAATGTACCCCATACTCATTCACATAGGGTAGGGGGCTGGGATCTGGGGGCCCCTTTATTAAAGGGGGCTCCCGGATTCCGATAAGCCCCCCACCCGCATACCCCGACAACCAACGGCCAGGGTTGTCGGGAAGAGGCCCTTGTCCTCATCAACATGGGGACAAGGTGCTTTGGGGGAGGAGGGGCCGCAGGCCCCCCCCTCCCCCAAAACACCCACCCCCCATGTTCAGGGCATCCGGCCTGGTACGGTTCAGGGGGGTGCTCGCTCGTCCCCACCCCCTTTCCTGACCGGCCGGGCTGCGTGCTCAGATAGGGGTCCAGTATGGATTTTGGGGGGGACCCCACGCCGGCGTAGGGGGTTCCCCTTAAAACCCATACCAGACCTAAGGGACATCGTCGCCTTGCGCTCGTCACAATAGGAAAATTTGTTTTTCCTATTGCAGCGAGCGCGAGACGTAGTACCCTGCCCTTGCGTCGTATCTGGTCCGTTGGATCAGCATATAGACGAATGGGCTTTCCGTTAGGAACTGAGTCCAGCGGAGTTACGACTTAAAGATTTGAAGCAAGTTTCAAATCTAAAGTCCGTCCGCCCGTGTGTACGCGGCATTATAGTAAAATTGGTCATTTTCAATCTATTGTATTTAAAAAGCAACATTACCACATTCCTGCACATGCCGAGCATTGTCATTTTGCAAGTGCATGGGGCTGACAATGTGTTGGTGCCTCTACTGCATCTCTGTGACTTCACGTCCATCCTGGTTATGATTTGAAGGATTGTCTCCCTTAGGCCCCTTTCACTTGTGCGGACCGTTCAGATCCGCCTGTCAGTTTTTTCAGGCGGATCTGAAAGGGTGCTCCATGCACCTCTATGGAGCGTCGGATGTCAACGGTGACATGTCCGCTGACATCCAATCCACCCCGATCCAATCCGCTCTGCAAAATCCAGACGGATGCAAACTCTATTTTCCATCCGCCTGGCAGATCGGATCAGATGAAAACGGACAGGCGGTCCGTAATCATCCGATCTCCCATAGAGGAGAGCGGAGCTCTGACAGGTCCGTCCCTGCACAGAGTGCAGAGGCGGACTTGTCATCCGCCGGCTCAGCGGGGATCAACGGAGCGATCCCCGCTGAGCAAGCGGAGTAAAAACGTATCCGTAGGTCTGAAAGGGGCCTTATAGGGGTTTATTGCCCTTATGCTATTGCTGCAAACTCCTAGTCAATGCACATGCTGTAACCATACCCCTGTTTCATTGTATAGTTCCAGTTATGCTGAAACACATATAAGGGCATATCTCCTGTGGTCTATTCGTTCAGTAAAGATAACTACTCTCCTCCATTCTAATGCCGTGCACACACGATTGGACATTCCGAGAACGAAATCCTGGATTTGGCTCATTGACGGATGTTGGCTTAAACTTGCCTTGCATACACACGGTCGCACAAATGTCGGAAATTCCGAACGTCAAGAACGCGGTGACGTACAACATGTACGGCGAGCCGAGAAAAATGAAGTTCAATAGCCAGTGCGGCTCTTCTGCTTGACTCCGAGCATGTGTGGAATTTTGTGCGTTGGAATTGTGTACACATGATCGGAATTTCCAACAACAGATTTTGTTGTTGGAAAATTTGAGAACCAGCTCTCAAATTTTTGTTGTCGGAAATTCCGATTCCGATGGAGCCTACACACGGTTGGAATTTCCGACAACAAACTCACATCGAACATTTGTTGTCGGAAATTCCGACCGTGTGTACAGGGCATAAGGGTAACTGATTTGTTGGCCTATAATGCACTCTTGGTAGGTATGGTGACTAACCCTAGTTAATGCCACTGTTTGCTCACCTGGTGGATGCCCCAGAAAATTTTTCCTTGTTAATAGGCACTCAGTCCTCAGTCACACCCAGGCCTACTAAATTGGTGGGTGCTGGATCCTTGTCATCTTGCAATTGCATGGGGCTGACAATACATAGGTGCCTCCACTGCATCTTTGTGGCCTCACGGCTATCCGGGTTGTTACTCAAAAGAGCATTGGCTCCCCTACAGGATGTTATTGTGCTTGTGTTATTACCGTAGGCTCCTAGTCATTGCGCACACTACCCGGAGACCCCACAACCCTGTTTCATTGCATAGTTTTAGTTTTACTTAGACACAGTTGAGGCATGTCCACAAGACCTATTTGTTCTGTAGGGCCCAATTCTACAGTAGCCAACTACTCTAATTCTTTCTATGGCAACAGATTTGTCGGCCTATCGTGCACTTTTGGCAGGTATGGTGGCTATCCCTAGTTAATTTGCTCACCCAGGGCAATCCCCAGTAAAATTTACCTTGTAGGTAATAAGCCCTTTGTCCCCTTCAGTCAAATCCAGGCCTTGAAAGTGCATGGGGCTGACAATGTGTAGGTGTCTCTAATACATCTCTATGGCCTCATAGTCATACTGGTTATTACTCAAAGCAACACTGTCTCCCCTACAGGGGGTTATTGCACTTGTGCCATTGCCATTGCCATGAGCTCCCAGTCAATGTGCACACTGCCTGGGGACCCAACACCCCAATTTCATCATATATTTACAGTTTTACTAAGGCACAGTGGAAGGCATATCTCCTATGGCTCATTTGTGCTTCAAGCCAAATCTCTACTGTAGCGGACTGCTCCTTTCAAAGGGCAATCAATTTGTCAGCTTATAGTGCACTTTTGGTAAGTATGGTGGCTAACCCTAGTCAGTTCAACTGTTTGCTCACCCAAGGGACGTCCCAGCAAAAATTTCCTTGCAGTTAATAGGCCCTCTGTCCCTCTCAGTCACATCCAGGCCTACTAAATTGGAGAGTGCTAGACCCCTTTCATCTTGCCCAATGGCTAACAATGCAAAGTTGCCTCTACTGCATATCTGTGCCCTTAAGAGCCCTTTCATACTAGGGCGGGCGGCGGCGGTAAAGCGCCGCTATTGTAAGCTGTGTTTTACCGTCGGTATGCGGCCGCTAGCGGGGCGGTTTTACCCCCTGCTAGCAGCCGAGAAATGGTTAAAAACCACCTCAAAGCGCCTCCGCTGAGGCGCTTTGCCGGCGGTATAGCCGCGCCGTCCCATTGATTTCGAAGATGCTGCTAGCAGGACTTTTTTTACCGTCCTGCCAGCGCATCGTTCCAGTGTGAAAGCCCTCGGGGCTTTCACACTGGAATGAAAGCAGCGGCACTTTCGGGTCGGTTTGCAGGCGCAATTATTAGCGCAATAGCGTCTGCAAACCGCCCCAGTGTGAAAGGGCTCTAATAGTTTGCTCCTAGTCAATGCGCACACTGCCCGGCGACCCCACGCGGCTATTTCACTGTATAGTTCCAGGTCTACTGAGATGCAGGGGGGCATGTTCCCTATGACCATTTTGTTTTTGCTTTGTGGGGCTCAGGTCTACTTTAGCTAACTGCCCTACCCCTTTGTAAGAGCAAATTATTTGGTAGCCTATAATGTACTTTTGGTAGGTATGGTAGCTATTGCTCGCCAATTTGGCTGCTTTCTCACCCAGTGAATGCCAAATTTTGAATGTAGTTAATTGCCCCTTTGTCCTTCACAGTCACATGCAGATTTACTAAATTACAGATTGCTGGACTTCATTCTGCATACCATCATGCTGTTACATAGTTACATAATTGGTGAGGTTGAATAAAGACACCAGTGCATTCAGTTCAACCTGTGTGTATTTCAATACCCATTTCCATATCCCTGTATACACTGTTCATTAAGATGCCCATCTAAGAGTTTTTTTAAACAAGTGACACTTCCCACTGAAACCACAGATTGTGGAAGGGAGTTCCACATCCTTACCAGTCTGACAGTAAAGAACCCCCTACCCAGCTTAAAGTGGTTGTGAAGGCAGAAGTTTTTTTATCTTAATGCATTCTATGCTTTAAGATAAAAAACCTTCTGTATGTAGCAGCCACCCCAGTACCCCCTAATTCTTACCTGAGGTTCATTTAGATCCAGCGATGTTGCAGGAGTGTCTCGGCTGCCCAGGACTCTACTCCTCATTGGCTGAGACAGCAGCGCGGTGCCATTGTCAATCCAAGTCAGTCAGCTAATGAGGAGAGAATAGGGGGCAGGGCCGGGCCGCGGCTCTGTGTCTGAATTGGATACAGGGAGCTGTGGCTCGGCTTGGGTTCCCCCATAGCAACCTGCTTGCTGTGGGGGCACTGAACAAGAGGGGGGGACCAGGAGCACCGAAGAGCGACCCAAGAAGGGGAGGATCTGGGCTGCTCTGTGCAAAACCACTGCACAGAGGTAAGTATGACATGTTTGTTTATTTTAACTAAAAAAAAAAAAAAATGAGACTTTTGTATCACTTTAAGATGAAACCACTTGTTTCTTTATTCTTTTATTGCATGGCCGTGTGTCTTCTTAAGCTCCCTGAGGTTAAATAGTTTCCTCCCTATGCTAGAATCACCATTGAGTTATGTGTATATTGCTATCATACAGTATCTCCTCTCAAGCGTCTCTTCTCTAGGGAGAATAAGTTTAATGTTTGTAGTTGTTCCTCATAACTGAGGTCCTCCAATTCTCTTCTCAGCTTTGTTGCCCTTCTCTGGGCTCTCTCCAGTTCTAGCACATCTTTCCTGAGGACTGGAGACTAGAACTGGACAACATACTCAAGTTGTGGCCAAACCAGCGTTTTGTAAAGTGGTAGAATCATAGTTTTATCTCTTGAGTAAGGCTTTCTTTCCACTAGTGCGATTTGTCATGCAACTTTGGCCACATAAAGTCGCATGACAAGTCACAGTCCATTGATTTCATTGGTACCCGTTCCCATCTATGCAACTTTGAAAATCAACAACATTGAAAAGGTTCCTGCACTACTTTGATGAGACTTTTGATGTGACTTTGATCCAGAGAGTGTAAAGTTGGATCAGAGCTGCACTCAAAGTCGCATTAAAGTTGCACTCTAAATCGCAAAACTTTGGGGTTGCAATAGTGGATACGTAGACTAAATATCCTTTTTAATTCACACTAATATTCTGCTAGCTTTGCTTTTTGCTGTTTGGCATTGCGTGCCATATCTGAGCCTGTGTTTTTTTAGGACCCCCAGATCCTTTTCCATCTTGGATTCCCCCAAAAGTTCTCTCCTAGAATTACTTTACATGTTTTAACATTAAAACTCATTTGCCATATAGTTGCCCAACCCTTTATTTTATTGAGGTCTTCTTGTAAAGTTTCTTTATCCTGCTGTGAAGTTATTGCCCTGCTTAGATTTGTATTGTCAGCAAACACTGAGATTAAACTATCTGTTCCAGGACAGAACCTTGGGGCACCCCACTTACCACTCCAGACCATTCTGTGTACACAATATTTATCATCACCCTTTGGACACACCGCTGTAACCAGTTTTCTATCCAGGTACGTACATACCCTTTGCCAATAGCCCTCAATTTGTAAATTAACGTTTTTATGTTGAACTGTATTGAATGCTTTTGCAAAATCCAGATACACCATGTCCACAACCCTTTCTATATCCAGATAATAGCTCACTTCCTCAGAGAATGTTAATAGGTTGTTCTTGCTTTCATAAATCCATGCTGATTACTACTGAGGATACTGTTTTCATCAGAAAATTCTTGGATATGGTCCCTTATCATTCCCCCAATAGTTTACATACTATCGATGTTAGACTGACTGGCATCTAGTTTCCAGGTATATATATTTTTTAAATCTTGGTACCACGTTGGCTTTTCACCAATCAGCTGGTGCCATTCTGGTCATTAAGCTGTCCATAAAAATTAGGAATAATGGTCTGGCTATTACCTGGCTAAGTTCTTTGAGGACCCTTGAGTGTAAACCATCTGGTACTGGTGATTTATTTGCGTTAAGCTTTGGAAGTCTTTTTTGGACACCAGCTTCCTATAGCCACAAAGGTACATTCAGTGGAGTGTTACTTTTGATAGTCTTGATTACTATATCCCTCCTTTTCCTTTGTAAAAACTGAGAAGAAGAATACATTTGGCATAGTTGCCTTCTTGTAATTTGTAACCAACTTCCCCTGATCATTCTTTATGGGCCCAGCATGCTCTGACCCAGCTTTCTTACTATTAATATATTCAAAAATATTTTGGGATTTTTTTCAATCTCCTCTGCTATGTACTGTATCTCTTAAAGCTGAGTTCCAACTACAATCTCATTTTTTTTTTTTTTTTTAGAACCTTTCACAAGCGTTTACAATGTTATTATAACACTCACGTCTCCTATTAAAATTGTCCTCCGATGTCCGGTTTCATCTTTTAAAGCGGGGGTCCACCTATCTATCGTTTTTTTTTTTTTTTGAGTTCATTCACAAACTTTTCTTCTCAGCATTACATACTCACATATTGTGTGTAATATGTCCGCCTGTGTCAGATTTCGTTGGAAAGAATAACTTATATTATTCACTGCAGGCGGTTTCCATCTTCATTGTGGGCATTTGAAGCCCACAAGCATTTATTTCCTGGATGTGGTGAATGCTGTGCTCCCAGCATTCACCGCTCATTCCCGCACATGCTCAGTGGCATCCTGGGAAGCCTGAGACTAGCTCCCAGGAGTCTGGGAGAGGCTAGAAACATGCCTACTCCCACGGGAGGAGAACCAGGAAGTGCAAAGAAGAATATAAAAATAAAAGGTAATTACGGCGATTTATTTTTTTTTAAACGGCGTGTCAGCATCTAGGCAAGGAAGAGAATACATACAGATATTGTTCAAAATTTGGGTGGAACCCCGCTTTAAAAAAACTTTGATGACTGTGCTCTGGCCGTTGTCATTTTGCTTGTGGGCATGTGAAGCCCACAAGCATTTAGTTCCGGGATACTGTGTGCCCCGTTCTTGCGCATGCGCAGTAATGCGCCGTATCGGCGCTGTAAAATATACAGGTTGCCATAACAATGGGGGCGGCGGCGGCGGAAGTGCACGCCCCGTTGTTATGGCAACCTAGCCCTCTGCGCTGCCCACTGACTCCTGGGAAATGATGACATACATCTCCCAGGAGCAGTAGGCGGAGGCGCCGAGGGAAGTGATGTCAGGAGCCCAGGCACTGAAGGTGGCAGATTACGAGGGACCCCCTAGCAACAGGCATTTAGAGGTGAGTAAAAAAAAAAAAATTCCAAATGTTTTTTTTTATTTTTTTTATGCACATTAATTAATTTTTTTTTGAGTGGAACTCAACTATAAGTTCTATTTTTGCTGCCCTGATCGCACTCTTACATTTTTTGTTGCATTCCTTGTAGTGTTGGAATGCCGGCAATAACCCCTCAGCCAGTTTTGCCTGGAGTTGTGCTTAAAAGATGGCCTGCGTAAATGAGGGTGTGGTTGGGTGTCTTTTTCCTAAATATTTTAGGCTAAAATTAGTCTTTCTATCTGGATTTAGCAAGCTAGGAGTAAATCTAATGTAAGTGTAGCGCTCACCCCCGAAGGAGCCACTGGTGATTGGGTTCCCCATTCCTGCACAGCCAACCAGACAAGTAATCTCCACACTTTTTCCAGACACAAAGAACTGTCTTTGAGATTGGTTTTTATGTTTTATTAGGGGTAATAACTTGGGTGGGGAGTAGGAATTTTGGGATGCCCAACTTGATAGCAAAAAAAAACAGGGACAACTTCCTTCCTATATACAACTATGATTTGTCTCCACTTCATCTCTATATTCAACTCCAGATTGATCTCATTCCCGACTGCTGACAGATAGAAAAGCAAAAGCCCCTTAAAGTGGTTGTAAAGACTTAAGGTTTTCTATGCCTTGAGGTGAAAAACCTTCTGTGCTGCAGCTCATCCCCAGACCCCCTCCCTTTTTCTTACCTAAGCCCGATCCGATCCAACGATGTACACGAGCACAGTGGCTCCAGCCGCTGTTGCTCTCCTCACTGGACAGATTGCTAGCAGCAGGAGTCATTGGCTCCCGCTGTTGTCAACCAAAAGCTGTGATATGGGAGCGGGAGGTGGGGCAGAATCCCGCTGTCTGTGTCAATAGACGCAGCAGCGGGGCTCGAGAGCGAGCTCACACGGGTGCCCCATGAAAACTGTCTTTCCACCAAAGAGGAAGGGCCCGGAGTGCCAGTGGGGGACCCCAGAAGAAGCCATTGCACAGAGCAGGTAAGTATAGGCATTTTTTTTTTTTAATCAAACGATTACAACGCCTTTTAGTTACTAGGAACTCTCTGTCAATTTGAAAAGTAGCACAAAATGTTGTAGGTTGAATACAGGGGTAAATCCAACTCCACCGTAGACACTGATCCCAGTTTTACTGACTGCAGGAACTACCAGCCCATCTGGCTGCTTCTTCACTAACCCACCTGGCTGCTACTGAAGATCTCCCAGGGCAAGGTAAAGGAAGGTTTTAAGTCCAATGCTGTCTTCCAGAAAGGCTTGCTATATGTGACAGTCTTTCCCTTTGCAAGTTTCTGACAATGCTGAGATACCCACACTGTCCTGGCAGGGGTTCCCCTCAAGAGTCACCGACAGTCTCCTCAGCACTCTACTATCCACCCAACTCCCTGCCAGCATGACTCATTCATATTTAAGGGCTGGCTTAGCCACTATGCCAGGTCCACCGCTTGGGAATTCACCAAACTCCCCTAAGTATGCAGACCAACCCTCCTGGCCTCCGCCCTCTAGTTTCTAGAAAGTTCTCCAACCTTCCAGAACCAGGGAAGGCACCAGAGACGTGCCTGTATGAGCCATGCAGCCCCGAACTGTAGTAATCTTTTGACCCAGATTCAAGGACTCATTTTACCATGAGCCAAAAACATGAATTTGCCTGCACTCATACTAGTATCACACTACGGGGTGGTGCTACATAAGTTGTTAGTTCATGAAAATGACACAAATTAATAAATATAATAAATAAAATTATGATAACGTCAGCATTCACCTGTAATTACAGTAAACTTACTGTAACCTGCCCTCTGTCACTGGATTCAGATAGTGATACTGGGAGGAGTCTTGCAGAGCTAGAACGTTATTGCCTTCCACTCTGCATCTCCCACAGGAAACTACAGTTCCCATGATTCATTCAGCAGTGGACAGTGGCATAGGCAAGACATGGGCAGGGCATAGGTGTCATGAATCTGCAGTAATACTTTCATGCCCTGTCTGCTTACCTCTGGTCTGTGTATCAGCCTTAGGGCCTGCACTCTCACACCTGCATGGTTAGGTATTCTTCCCTCAGCGTGACTCCACCCTAGCCTCTACAGGATACACTATTAAACACCATGCTCGCCAAGCCTGCCTTGCCCAAACAATATTGTGTGTTTGGCTTCCTGTGTGCTTCTTGCCGTGTGCGCTACGTCTGATTCTGTTTACCATCCTTGGCTTGTTCTTGACTATCCTTGCCTGCTTCATACCCCGACCTTTGGCGTGTTCTTTGACTATCCCTGTCTCTCGTTGCCCTGATCTTTTGGCTTATCTCCTGACTATCCCTTGTTGTCCCGGTCTGCTGCTTCCTCTCTATCCTCCAGTAGCCTACCATGACCATGAGCTGGGAGACCCTGGGGGCCGTGACCTGGAATCAGTTACAGTGAAGTCCATCCCCACCTTTAGGGGCCTTGGTGAACACCTGCTGGCTCTTAGACTCTGCGCCCTGGGGAATCTCATGCTCTAGCTCCCATTGTGATCTGTGTTAGTGCTCCAGTGGACCTGCTTTCCTGAACCACCCAAAGCTTCATCCGCAGCAGTCAGCCGTAGGGCCCACTACCTTAGCAGTGCACTCCTGACCCAAACGGTGTGCATTTGTCATCTGGTGATCTGACAATAGGCGGACTGAATGTGAGAAACGTGGGCGGAGTCTTGGTGTGTCTTCTAAGTTTATTGACACACTAATGCCGCGTACACACGATCGAAATTTCAGCCCACAAAAGACCGATGAGAGTTTTTCGTTGGAAAATGCGACCGTGTGTATCGGACTTTTGCTGGCCGAATTACAGCATGCTCTCAATTTTTCGGTCAGAAAAAGCTCCTATCCGAAAATGCGATCGTTTGTGGCAATTCCGACGCGCAAAATTCCTACGCATGCTCTGAAACAATTTGACGCATGCTCAGAAGCATTGAACGTCATTTTCTCGGCTCGTCGCAGTGTTGTACATCACCGTGTTCTTGACGGTCGTAGGTTCAGCGAACTTTTGCATGACCGTGTGTATGCAAGGCAAACTTGAGCGGAATCCCGTCGGAAAAGCCGTCATATCTTTTTCCAACGAGAAGTCCGATCGTGTGTACACGACACTAGGCTTTGTAAGGAAAGGAAGCAACACCAACGGAATAATGCAAAAGGTGACAACGGAAATATTTGGAAAATGAGGAAGCTGTGTTGTCTCCACAATAAAGGAAGCTGACAAGCTGGAGGGGGAGCAAGAAAATTTCTCTATTTACTTGCATTTATATGACAAACAAAGACAGACATATTTTACATCCTATAAAAAAGGAGAAACACTATCTCAGGGAACCAAGCCTCACCACGGACTAGCGGTGTTCTAACTGCGACTGGTAGGCTATCCTTAATATCGTACAAGCTATGCCAGGCATAGGCACCTTAAAATGTGAGTTCTGAGTAGAATTATTGAATTATAGTATATATATATATATATATATATATATATATATATACAGTGGGAACGGAATTATTCAGACTCCCTTAAATTTTTCACTCTTTGTTATATTGCAGCCATTTGCTAAAATCATTTAAGTTCATTTTTTTCCTCATTAATGTACACACAGGGCCCCATATTGACAGAAAAACACAGAATTGTTGACATTTTTGCAGATTTATTAAAAAAGAAAAGCTGAAATATCACATGGTCCTAAGTATTCAGATCCTTTGCTGTGACACTCATATATTTAGCTCAGGTGCTGTCCATTTCTTCTGATCATCCTTGAGATGGTTCTACACCTTCATTTGAGTCCAGCTGTGTAAGATTATACTGATTGGACTTGATTAGGAAAGCCACACACCTGTCTATATAAGACCTTACAGCTCACAGTGCATGTCAGAGCAAATGAGAATCATGAGGTCAAAAGGAACTGCCTGAAGAGCTCAGAGACAGAATTGTGGTAAGGCACAGATCTGGCCCAGGTTACAAAAAATTTCTGCTACACTTAAGGTTCCTAAGAGCACAGTGGCCTCCATATTTCTTAAATGGAAGACGTTTGGGATGACTAGAACCCTTCCTAGAGCTGGCCGTCCGGCTAAACTGAGCTATCGGGGGAGAAGAGCCTTGGTGAGAGAGGTAAAGAAGAACCCAAGGATCACTGTGGCTGAGCTCCAGAGATGCATTCGGGAGATAGGAGAAAGTTGTAGAAAGTCAACCATCACTGCAGCCCTCCAACAGTCGGGGCTTTATGGCAGAGTGGCCCAACGGAAGCCTCTCCTCAGTGCAAGACACATGAAAGCCCGCATGAAGTTTGCTAAAAAAAAACACCTGAAGGACTCCAAGATGGTGAGAAATAAGATTCTAAGGTCTGACGAGACCAAGATAGAACTTTTTGGCCTTAATTCTAATGCCGCGTACACACGGTCGGACTTTTCGTCTACAAAAGTCCGACGGACGCCGACGGACCAAAGCCAGCTGCCAATCCGATCGTGTGTGGGCTTCCCCGGACTTCCTGCGGACTTTTCCAGCCGCAAATCTGACGGACTTTAGATTTGAAACATGCTTCAAATCTTTACGTCGTAACTACGCCGAACCCAGAAATCCGCTCGTCTGTATGCTAGTCCGACGGACAAAAAAACGACGCATGCTCATAAGCAAAAAATAATCACAAGCACTCGGTCTAGTAAAACTAGTGTTCGTATTGTAGGTAGCACATTCCTCACGCTGCAAATTCTGTGATCGTTGAATGCAGCGCATTAACGTCTTCTTTAATAATGCTATAAGAACGAAGATGTTTTGCTGTTCCTATTCACACAGAGTTCTCCCAAACAGATTTCTGGATTCTTTTTCTCTTTGATCTCATGAATGATATAGTATTATTTTTAAAAAGAATGTCTCCATACTAATAATAATTTTTACACTTGTTTTTTTGGGGGGAGTCATCTTTTATTTTAGATTTTATCCAGATTTTTATTTTATGATTGTTGTCGAAATTATTTTATCTTTATCTACCTTTTTCTTTTTTTGGGGGGGTTTGTAACGTTACCACAAAGAACCATTTTTTTTTTTTTTAGTTTTGTAGTTCTTAAATTGAACACAAATACATTTTTCTTTCATTTTTGTTTGTTTTTAATTTTGTTTGTTTTAAGTTACCACAAAGAACCATTTTTTTGTTTATTGTGATTTTTTCTTTTGTATATAAAGTAACACAAAGAACCTTTTTTGGTTATGTATCATGTTTTTTTTTTTTTTTTAAGTTACCACTAGAACATTATTTTTTTGTGTGTGTGTGTTTTTGCAACCTCAAGGAGATTGTTGTCCCTTGTTAATTTGACATTGTGTCTAAATCAATTATGTTAATTAAAACACATAAAGTCTTTTCATAAACTCAAATATCCATTTATTTATGGTCAAAAGAAAATAAAGAGGAAGTCAACGCTGGAAAAAGTCTGTGGACAAGAAAATTGGGATC
Organism: Aquarana catesbeiana; assembly: GCF_042186555.1. Lineage (NCBI taxonomy): Eukaryota > Metazoa > Chordata > Amphibia > Anura > Ranidae > Aquarana > Aquarana catesbeiana. The sequence continues at coordinate 292,908,926 of NC_133332.1, read as the reverse complement.
TTGAGGAGTCAATATAAGAGGGAGCACAATCTGGTCCAGGAATCCCAGAGATCAACAGCAGCAGCAGATGATATAGATGTCCCCAGACTGTGGTACTACAACAGCCTGTGTCTTCTGTCAGACCAGACTGAACCCAGGTCATCACTTTCTTCTCTTCCCTGCAGCCTTTCCTCCACGCTGCCCTGCACTCTTCCCTGCAGCCTTCTTTGGAGGCTGTGGCTCTGGTGTTTGAGTTGTGGCAGGAGGAGGAGGAGGAGGAGGAGGGGGGGCTGCCTCATGTATTTGTGTATTGGCAGTTAGCTCGCCGTTCAGCCCCTTGTGGATCATTTCTGCCAAAAGTTTTTCGCAAATGAGGCGTTGGCCCCACTGCATTTGAAGCAGCCTACTGGCTAAGTAGCACCCATAGGCCTCTTCAGCTTCGGGGGGGCTCCTCATAAAATTTGTGGCCTCTCGCATGAGGCGCAGGGATGCCTCCTGTGTCACCGTCCCCTTCCTGGCCCTTTTTGAATGAAGACGGAGGGGAGGCACTTGAGATTGTGTCAGGCTCCTACTTGGCCCAGCCACCTCCTGCCTGACACTGGGTCTGGCCTCCTCCAGGATGACACTGGGTCCGACCTCCTCCAGGATGACACTGGGTCCGGCCTCCTCCAGGATGACACTGGGTCCGGCCTCCTCCAGGATGACACTGGGTCCAGCCTCCTCCAGGATGACACTGGGTCCGGCCTCCTCCAGGCTGTCCCTGGGCCCGGCCTCCTCCTGCCTGCCACTTTCCCCACGTTCCTCCTGGCTGCCCTCATCCTGTGTAAAAAAAAGGGACATAGTTTTAGTTTTTTTTTTTTGGGTTCATCGTTGACACACAATTTGCTTCTCATGACTTGCAAATTCAATGTGAATACATCTCATAATAAAAGAGTCTAGAAATCAGACACCATCATTTTTTAAAGCAGGTGACAAACATATTTGGCCACTACTGTCAATTGATATGTATACATCATTTTTAGGATCCAATTATTTTTATCAATTATTACATCTAGTTAACATCATTAATATTAGGACAGTAAATATTTTTAAAATTAATTTACCTGACTCCAGATGGTCAAATCCGGTTCTTCCAGGACGGAAGACCCAGCTTGGTCCTCATCAGCCTCTGCTGGGGTGGAGGGAAGGGTGCATGGAAGAGTGCATGGAAGGGTGAAGGGAAGGGTGGAGGGAAGGGTTGAAAGTGATGCCCTTGCTTCAGTTTGGTCATCAAGAAAACGTAGTTTATTGTAGTACCACAGCCTGGGTACATATACATCATCTGCTGATGCTCCTGATCTCATGGAATCCTGGATCTTGTTATGCTCCCTCTTATACATGTTCCTCAAGATCCCAATTTTCTTTAACAACATCTCCATCGTTGCTTCCGGGATGGACGTCTGGACAAATGTCAGAAGTCTCTCCAGCGTTGACTTCCTTACATGTTTCAGATAATATTGAGGGTGTTTGACCTCCCACAAATTCCTCATCTCTCTGTATTTATCAATAAAAGCTGACAAAAATTTAGGCTCTTTAAATTTGGCATTCATAATGTCTGTAAAAGATAAAGACACAAGACAAAAAACACTTATGTTTCTGCTAAACCCTCATCATCTTATCCCAACATAGGCCTCATCAATCTGTCAAGCTATATAGGCTGCTTGCTACAAAGTTTTGACCAAATTTCAAATTTAAAAATTACCTTCGTTTTCTAGCATCCCGGTCCACTATCAACTACGCACAGAACGTACGTACGACACAATACGTAAGAACGTTTTAGACACTGCACATGCATAATACTCCGCCTGCTTGGCCCGCCCCTGACGTTCTTTTTCTTTACGCATATTCCCCGCCCTTGACTCTACGCAAAGAACGTACATACGACACATGCGCAATACCTCTCTTTATACACTGCGCATGTGTGAAACTCCGCCTGCGTCGCCTGCCCCTGACGTTCTACTTTAACGAATATTCTCTGCCCATTCTTTCTACGGTGCGTAGTGGGATGAATAATGGCGGGGACACATCAGGTGTGTACTACCTCAGGTAGCGACGAAAGCCCGGAGGCCGGAACGTCACGATCTGGGAAGCCGAGATTTAAGGCCTCCAATATGTCCTTTAAAGAGATGGTGGAAATGGTGGCAATTCTGAGAAAAAATTACTATGATGGGAAGTATGGACCGTAGGCCTAATTTTAGAAAAGTCAAAATAATGGCAAAGGTGGTGAAGACATTACATCTTTCTTTTGGGGTACGGCGCTCGAAAGATCAGATTCGGAAAAGATGGTCCGACCTCAAACTCCGGGAGCCGGATCAGTACAGACGGATCCGTAAAGTGCTGAAAAAAAGTAAAGTACTTGTCGTGTGTTCATATTCTGTTTATTACCTTGTATACTGCTCCATGTGCTTTTCTTTACTGTACGAGTTTATATAGTTTGAAACGATCTTTTAATAAACCTTGTTACATATATACAGACCTAGATCTTTTATTAATGTATCTATCTATCTATCTATCTATCTATCTATCTATCTATCTATCTATCTATCTATCTATCTCTCTCTCTATATATATCTATAATATATATATATATATATCTATATATCTATATATAATATAGATATATAGATATATATATCTATATATCTATAATATATATAGATATATATATCTATATATATATATAGAGAGATATATATCTAGAGATATATATCTATCTCTCTATATATAGAGATATACATCTAGAGATATATCTATCTATCTATAGATATATATACACATACATCTATATATATTTAAATATATATATTTATATATATATTGATATTTATAAATAGAGAGATCTCTCTCTCTCTCTCTCTCTCTCTCTCTATATATATATATATATATATATATATATATATATAGAGAGAGAGAGAGAGAGAGAGAGAGAGAGAGAGATCTAGATATGTCTTTATAAAATTAAAAATGTATTAAACTAGGAACTCTACACAAACAGACAATTTGTACACCACTTCACTACAATGTTTTAAGATTACTATGTACTAAAATATCTGTGTGCTAAGTATATTAATTTTTTGGTTCACATAGGGGAAAAAAGACTCAGCCAAGATGAACCCAGTCCCCCCCCCAACCGAAACAACAAAATTGGGAAATCAGCCCAAGCCCCACTGAGGATGTGGAGGAAGGAGAGGTGGGCGACATGGGCACCCCACCAGGTGAGTGTCTGACACACCAGCTTACGGTAATCTATGTATGGCTGCATATTTTTTGATGAAAATTTGAAACTCTATTTTAGGTGATCTGGTTGTGCTTGACTCAAGCAACAGCGCCACCCCGAGGATGTTTCGGAAGTATGCGACATGGGCACCCCACCAGGTCAGTGTCTGAGACACCAGCTTATGGTAAGGTAATCTATGTATGGCTGCATATTTCTAAACACATCTTTTTTTCATTCAATTTTAGGTCTGAGTGAACATTTTACCACAGACAGTGCCCAACGACTAATTGGTCAGGAAATGGCCTGGAATGGGGAGATTGATCAAATGCGGAATCGGCTGGATCGTATGCAGCAGGAAATGAAGAACATGATCGATGTTTTGGGTAGAATCTAAATGCCCTTTTTCAACCCAAAAAACATCGATCATGTTCTTCATTTCCTTGTTTGCTGACCCCATTCTGGGCCTTCTCTTTTTTCTCTGCTAAAAATTATATGTCTGTTTAAATAAAAAAAAAAAAAATCCAAAAAAAAAAAAATAGAGGCCTGTTTTTAAAAAAACAAAAATAAAATAGAGGCCAAAAAAAATTTTTTTTTTAAAAAATAGAGGCCTGTTATTAAAAAACGAAAAAAAAAAAAATTCTCAAAAAATAGAGGCCTGTTTTCAAAAAAAAAAAAATAAGGGCCTGTTTTCCAAAAAAAAATTAAAAAAGGCCTGTTTTTAAAAAACAAACAAAAAAAAACATATATAGTTAAAAAAAATTAATGACCTAATTATATTGTTCCAAATTTGTAAATATATAGATTTCTTTTGACTATCAACATTTTTTACAAATGCATAACTGAATGTACACAGAATATTAAAACATCTGTTTAGTAATTAACTAAATGTGTGGTTTGTTATTTCAATGCTCAGTATCAGTTTGTTTAAATTTAAAATAGTTGTTTACAGTGACAATGGTGCTTATTTAGTCAAGGAAAATACACTTGGCACTACAAGTGCTCTACGATAACCTAGGAGAAAGCCAAAAAGAAAGGCAAGCAATAAATATAATTCAAGATTTGATCAAGATTTTTTATTTTGAGAAATTAAATATCCTGGGGCATTGCAATGCCCCCCCTACCCATAAAATAATTGACATATTGATCTCGAACTTGACGGGCACTTTGGGGGGCCAAGCCAGTACGGACAGTATCCAGGCCCGTCAGATTGTCACTAATAAGTCCGGCCTCAGGCCCAACTGGCACAATATAATTTGTGGAATGTTTGTTCAAAAAAGTTGTGCAGGATGCAGCACGCTAAAATGATGTAATTCAGTTTGTATTCCGCCAGGTTTATGGATGTCTGAAACAGGCGGAACCGGCTGGCCAGAATCCCAAAAGCATTCTCAACAACTCTTCTCGCTCTGGCCAGCCGGAAATTAAAAACCCTCCTCCCCGGGGTGAGGGACCTTTGGGGGAATGGCCTCATGAGGTGCTTGCTCAGAGGGAAGGGTTCATCTGCTATGAAGACAAAGGGGAGTCCTTCTATGTTATCCGCATCAGGTGGCAATCCCAGGCCACCACTCTGGAGACGCTGGCAGAACTCCGTCTGGGCAAATACTCCTCCATCCGACATCCGGCCATTCTTCCCCATGTCCACATACAGAAATTCATATTGTGCCGACACCACCGCCATTAAGACAATACTATGGAACCCCTTATAATTAAAATAATATGACCCCGAATGGGGTGGTGGCACAATGTGGACATGTTTCCCATATAGCCCCTCCACAATTGGGAAAGTCCCAACGGGTGGCAAAATGGGATGCCACAGTCTGCCATTCCTGTGGCGTTGAAGGAAACTGGGGAATCAAACAAGAAAACAAAACTCAGTCATTTTGAAAAGAACATTGCAAGAACATTATACACTTAAAACATTATTGCCCAGCATCAGTATAACAATAAATAATTGAAATCTTCTTGAATAAATAATATGGAAAGGCACACTTATCAGATTGCTCACCTCCTCTGATGGCACATTGTTACATTTTAGGGGGTGGTGAAATTAGAAATTAAAAGTTTAAGGACACGCAGGGTTTTATTGACTAAAGGCTACAAGACTGTGCAGTTTGAAAAGTGCAGTTGTTGCACTCTGCAAGTGCAGTTGCTCCACAGCTTAGTAAATGAGGTAAGGTAAAGGCTTCATGTTGCAAGGAGTACCCAATCACATGCAAGGGCAATTAATCCAAACACTTTGTGGCTTGCACATGATCGGATGATGGAAATCAGCAGAGCTTGTGCTCATTTACTAAAGCCCTGGAGCAAATGCACTTGCAGAGTGCAAATGCATTTTGCAAAGTGCAACATATATTTGCTTTGTAAAATTCAACACCACAGAACATTATAGCAAATTATTAGGGGGGGAGGGGTTTTGAAATCTAGTTAATGATACACACACTATTTGGATTGAGTTTAGGGAGGGGGGGTTGAAATCTAGTTAATGACACACACACTATTTGGATGGAGTTTAGGGGGGGAGGGGTTTTGAAATCTAGTTAATGACACACACACTATTTGGATGGAGTTGGGGGGGGTTGAAATCTAGTTAATGACACACACACTATTTGGATGGAGTTGGGGGGGGGGGGGGTTGAAATCTAGTTAATGACACACACACTATTTGGATGGAGTTTAGGGGGGGGGGGGATTGGAAATTGAGTTAATGACACACACACTATTTGGATGGAGTTTAGGGGGGGGTGTTGGAAATCTAGTTAATGGGGGTTTGAAATCTAGTTAATGACACACACACTATTTGGATGGAGTTTAGGGGGGGGGGTTGGAAATCTAGTTAATGACACACACACTATTTGGATTGAGTTTAGGGGGGGGGGGGGGTTGGAAATTGAGTTAATGACACACACACTATTTGGATGGAGTTTAGGGGGGGGGGTTGGAAATCTAGTTAATGGGGGTTTGAAATCTAGTTAATGACACACACACTATTTGGATGGAGTTTAGGGGGGGGGGGGGGGTTGGAAATCTAGTTAATGACACACACACTATTTGGATGGAGTTTAGGGGGGGTGTTGGAAATCTAGTTAATGGGGGTTTGAAATCTAGTTAATGACACACACACTATTTGGATGGAGTTTGGGGGGGGGGGGGGGGGTTTGGAAATCTAGTTAATGACACACACACTATTTGGATTGAGTTTAGGGGGGGGGGGAATCTAGTTAATGACACACACACTATTTGGATGGAGTTTAGGGGGGGAGGGGTTTGGAAATCTAGTTAATGACACACACACTATTTGGATTGAGTTTGGGGGGGGGGTTGAAATCTAGTTATTGACACACACACTATTTGGATGGAGTTTAGGGGAAACAAAATACAATGCAGCTGACTAAATACATTCAAACTGAGTAGACTAGGTGGATATGTGCCCAGCATTGCATGCTGGGGAGGATAGTGAAGGCAAATATACATGCAGAACAAAAAAGAACAGGAAAAAATTACAGCATGCATGAGGAGAAAAAGGGGACATTCACACTATATTGCAATGATGGTAAGTAGTGTTTGAGTTAAGAAGTACATTACATTATCAAACATTAAATAAAATAACATGTGATGCTAATAAAGGATAAAATTCTTACCTTAATATATTCATTCTGCATGACCTGAATGATGGCAGAACAGGTCTCTGGGATAATGATCCCCAGAGCCTGGGGGGAGATGCCTGTCGAGAACTTAAGGTCCTGCAGGCTTCTCCCTGTGGCCAAATACCGCAAGGTAGCGACCAGCCTCTGCTCCGGAGTGATGGCTTGCCTCATGCAGGTATCCTGCCTGCTGATATAAGGGGTAAGCAAAGCCAACAAACAGTCAAAAACGGGGTCCGTCATCTAGAGAAAGTTCCTGAAATCCTCAGGATTATTCTCACGGATCTCACGGAGCAATGGCATGTGACAGAACTGGTCACGCTGGAGCAACCAATTCTTGGTCCATGAACTCCTCCTCGCCCTGTTCATGGACTGGTCTTGGGCTGAAGAATGAACTACAGCAGCAAGCACATACAATGCACGAGCTCTACGACGAGTACGTACAGGTAACATGGCTTCAAAACGGTCGGCTGGTCAGAACGCACTTAAAAGAACGCACTGAAGAACAGCAAGGCCTGTGAAGAGCGACCTGAAAATCAGCAACGAGCGCACAATAAAACAAAGATTTCTCAATGCCAACTGACCAAACGCACTGAAAAGCAGATACAAACCTCACAAGCACAGACTGAACAACAGTTAAAACGAACTGAAAAATACGAGTCTCACAAGCGCGAATCGTCTCTCACCAAACTTCTACTAACACGAGATAAACACGAGATTAGCAGAAGGAGCCCAAAGGGTGTCGTACGGGCTATTGAACTTCCGTTTTATAGTCTCGTCGGACTTGGTGTACGTCACCGCGTACTAGGCTGTCGGACTTTTGTGTGATCGTATGTAGGCAAGTCCGTTTGTTAGAAAGTCCGCCGCAAGTCCGCCAAAAGTCCGTCGAAAGTCTGTCGGACGGGCTGTCGGACTTTTGTAGCCGAAAAGTCCAACCGTGTGTACGCGGCATAAGCGGTATGTGTGGAGAAAACCAGGCACTGCTCATCACCCATCCAATACAGTCCCAACAGTGAAGCATGGTGGTGGCAGCATCATACTGTGGGGGTGTTTTTCAGCTGCAGGGACAGGACAACTGGTTGCAATCGAGGGAAAGATGAATGCGGCCAAGTACAGCGATATCCTGGACGAAAACCTTCTCCAGAGTGCTCAGGACCTCAGACTGGGCCGAAGGTTTACCTTCCAACAAGACAATGACCCTAAGCACACAGCTAAAATAACGAAGAAGTGGCTTCACAACAACTCCGTGACTGTTCTTGAATGGCCCAGCCAGAGCCCTGACTTAAACCCAATTGAGCATCTCTGGAGAGACCTAAAAATGGCTGTCCACCAATGTTTACCATTCAACCTGACAGAACTGTAGAGGATCTGCAAGGAGGAATGGCAGAGGATCCCCAAATCCAGGTGTGAAAAACTTGTTGCATCTTTCCCAAAAAGACTCATGGCTGTATTAGATCAAAAGTGTGCTTCTACTAAATACTGAGCAAAGGGTCTAAATACTTAGGACCATGTGATATTTTAGTTTTTCTTTTTTAATAAATCTGCAAAAATGTCAACAATTCTGTGTTTTTCTGTCAATATGGGGTGCTGTGTGTACAATAATGAGGAGAAAAATGAACTTAAATGATTTTAGCAAATGGCTGCAATATAACAAAGAGTGAAAAATGTAAGGGGGTCTGAATACTTTCCGTCCCCACTGTATATAAATAGAGACTATCACTTTAAGAATTTGTAATGCATTTTCCTGCTTCTTTTTAGACACAGCGTTTTCAGTCCATGATGACCTTCACCACCAGATAAGAAGCAATAGTTTACTCCCTTTTTGCTCCAAGAAATAGACTGTCTTATCTAGCTGGTCTGATCCAATACAGTTATGGCGGTGCCCACATTTTCTTTCACTATCTATTGATCACATGATGTAACCACCTACTGTTCCCTTGCTGTTAAGAAGATATGCATACCTCCCAACTTTTTGAGATGGGAATGAGGGACAACTATCAGCAAAAGCATGCAGGCATAGGACACCCCCCTGCCACGCCCCCTTAAAGAAGAATTATAAAAAAATAATTATTAGTTAAACCCACAAGTGATTTTTTTAACACTTCTATTCCTTTATATTGGCTTTTGAAATGTACAAATGCAACAATTTAAAAACTGGATGAAAGGTTTAGCACTGGGAAACACTTTTTGATAGATGAATAGTGCATTTTTTATACATGTATATGCATCAGACCAAAATGAGGGACAAATGAGGAGGAAAGTGGGACAGAGGGACTTTGTTCCAAATCCGGGACAGTCCCTCGAAATCAGGGACAGTTGGGAGCTATGGATATGAATGCTCCTGGGAGATGTGTGTCATTGTTTCCCAGGCGTCAGTGGGCATCGCAAAAGGATAGCATTGAGTTCTTTTAAAACTGGAAATGACGTGATCAAAAGGCAGATCACACTGTCAGTGCTACGCCCAGCTTACAATGCCCATGCGTGAGATCGGGAGGTGCATGCTGGGTAGTCAGCATGCACCTCATCCCAGAAAAGAGAGTCCTAGTGGGCTTCACATGCCCACAATCAAGATGGAATCGCTCATGAAAACGAAAATAAGGTAAGTAAATTATAAAAAAAAGGTACTGGGAACGGGGTTGAAATATATACATGCGTTAATGTATATTATCGCATACAAGCAGAGGGGATACCAGGAAAGAAAAAAAAAATATGTGGGCGGAACTCCGTTTTAAGGATGTTTCAACTCAAAATCGAAGCAAACAATCACCTGTCCCCGAGGCAGAGGGATTTAGTATATTATGGAAAAAAATCCTGCGAGCCACAATTATCCAGTGCCTTAATGGAAATTCAACCAAACAGCTACCCGGCTGCAGGCGCAGATCACGTATTCATGACCGTGCGATAAATGATATATGAAAGTATAGTATATCCCCTGCTCAGTGATGGCACTTATTCTAGGAAGATGATTGGCTCTATAATATGGCAATCCTTGCTGCAGGACACACAAAGCTTTACGCACAGACTCATCTTTATGGATAGTCAGCATGATTTCCTCCATTCTCTATAGAAGCATGGGCAAAAATACAACCCTAAGCTCCCCAGCAGTGCGTCTGCAGGAGGTAAGTCCCAAGTAAGAGCAGGCGCTTTATGCCAGTTGGTTGTTAGAGAAATCAGATTAAAGACTGCTGGATGGTTTGTAAGAGGGACATACCCCCCTGAGGAAAGAAAAAGATCCTGGACGGCCGCACACCATAGAAGGCATCTTTATTGATATGAAGAAATAAAATCCAAATGCAGTCACCTCATGTACAGGGAGGAACAGGAAAAAAAGCTAACGCGTTTCACGCCCTATCATGGCGCTTATTCATAGCTGCCCCCCACTGTCTCTTCTACAGACTGGAGCGTTCAGCATATATTCCCATATATACTTTGCCATGGATGCACCCTATATTAAATGTTTATTTGTAATATATAGGTTTTATATTTATTGTTTAGAAAGCATATGAAGCATTAGTTTATGAATCTGTAAAATTTTAAAAAATCTAAACAAAATTTACAATTTAAATTCCCTTTAAGGCCCTGGTGGCCCAAGGGTCGCATGCTGCCTTTTTTTAAATGATCTGCAGGTATTGGACTTCAGCAGTCTGTAGTGGGAAGATTGATTAGGATAATGGCATTGATCTCTACTAGTCTCATGTAACATGTTCCCAGTTTCCTATTGTCTTCTGCAGCATATTGCAACCCAAAAAATGTAGCATGTCCACACTCTCTGTCCCTCATTTTATCTATTAGGTCTGCAGGCTCTGATAGTCCTCTCAAGCATTACATATATTAAACATTATGTGCGGCCCTTTGATGATGTCCGAAGCCTCAGTTATGGCCCCTATAGCTCATAAGTGGACAACTGCTGCTTTAAGAAAAGCAATGATGTGGCAGGGCTGCAGTACTTCATTACAACCTGGAGGTGGCACAATGTGCCCTTGCTTGGAGCTGTACAGAGGGACTACTGTTCTTTATAACTCAGATGAACTTGGTTAATATTTTTTTATGCTCCAATCTGATCAGCGGGGGATCTGTGAACAGATCCTCTGCTGAAGTGGAGCAGAACAGGACAGCTGTCAGTTTTGTGATATTTGTGCATGTTCAGTTTTTTTTTTGTTTGCATTTTGCAACCATACCTTTGCAAACCTTTATTTATGGGCTGAAAGAAAATAAACTTCTATGCGTTTACATCGGGCCACCAATCTGTCACGCAGTACTTTTCATTTTTTGTCTGAACCTGGACAGACTCGGATGTAAACCTGCGGATAGACTTACATGGAGCTTCCAAGGAGATTCGCTTAAAAAAACGACCAAAAAAGTATACTTTAGAGCTAAACCATTAAATTCTATTTTCTATTTCAAGATAAATTTTAGTGATTCATTCATATGGGTGGGCGCAGGTGACCGCCAGAGAGAATCTGCGAATCTTGTTGGCTGAGAAACTAGCTGCATGCACACGGTAGTGTATGAACAGCCCCAGCCCACAGCAGTGAGGCCAGATTTGTACCCTGTAAGGCTGGTGCCTCCGCTGTTCACATATAAGCCCTTATCAGAGCAGTTACTTGTGATTACCTCCTCTGTGCCTGGACGCAAACAATTTGGGGATGATTTACTAAAACTAGAGAGTGCAAAATCTGGTGCAACTCTGCCTAGAAACCAATCCGCTTCCACGTTTTTTTTTTTGGTCAAAGCTTAAAGTTGAGTTCCACCCAAAAATGGGAACTACTGCTTATCTGATTCCTCTCCCTCTCCAATGCCACATTTGGCACCCTTTGGGGGGAAGAGGGGAGCGGATACCTGTTTTTTACAGGTACCCTGTCCCCACTTTCAGGAGACCGCGCTGAAGTACGCCAGCAGTTTGTTCCCCCTCCTTCCGCTTCTGCCGGGCCAGTAAGAGAGCGCAGTGGGGACTTGGCCGTGAAGCCGAAAGGCTACACTGCCAGGTTCCCTTATCAGCAAAGGCGGCGGCAGCACCCGACCAGCCGATGTAAACATCGGCTGCGGTGCCGACATCACTGGACTCCAGGACAGGTAAGTTCCCTAATGTTAAAAGCCAGCAGCTACAGTATATGTAGCTGCTGACTCTTAAATTTAAAGGGGCGGGCGGAACTCTGCTTTAATTAAACAAGCTGAAGTTAGAAGCTGACTGGCTACCAGACATGGCTGCACCAGATTTTGCATGCTCCAGTTTTAGTAAATTAACCTCTTTGTGTCCAGGCATGGCGGTCATGGTTGCATACAGGCTGGACTCAGATAATGGTCTAGATTGTATGCAGCCCTAGCATAGAGTACTGCTGAATCCAGATGTGGAATTCAGCCACACATGAATGCTTCAGTCTAGGTGCACATAACCACCCGTGGAAGTCAAGCCTTGTGTCCATCTTTGTGATCATGTCTCATGAAACATGGTTACATTCCTCCACCTTCAAACCAGAACGCAACTAAGCAGCTACTGTCAGGCATTCAGGAGGCGATCTGGCCTCCTGGATGTCTGTATTTATTTGGCGGGACTAATGCACTGCAGCCACGAACCAAGCCTTTGGCTCATGGTTGCAGTGTGCCCTGTTAACTTGAATGGTCAAGTTTGACAGACAATGCTGCTTATCACCTTGCCATTGCAGCTATATTCTGGACTTTTGGTGGGCGGCTGGAGGGTGGTCAACTCTCTGTTTTTACCACCCCCAGGCCTCCCATGTGAAAGAGGCCTAGCTCAAAACTCTCAACTATGGGACATATATAGTAATGCATACACTGAAATCAGGTGACGGGGAGGCAGCCCTGGTCTCCTTAAAAGTACACCAAGACACCAGAAGCCCAACATTACTCAAGGCAGCTGATAAGCCCTAGTGTGTGTCTGCACCAAACCTAACAAATCAACAATGGCAACCACTCAGATCAATATAAAACCAGTGGGTTTACTGGGGGAAATGTGTACATAGGCAAGGAAATATACAGAGCAATCTGAAAATTCCCCAGCACACTTTGTAGCTGGCCAGCAAAAATATAACTAAACATTTTCAACCACTCCAGTTAAAAACAGTGGTGTTGTATGTATTGAATGTATTGCATTCATTTTCCAATTGGTGGGCACAGGTCACGCTGCAATGATTGGCACAGGTCACGCTGCAATGATGGGCATAGGTCACGCTGCAATGGTGGGCACAGGTCACGCTGCAATGGTGGGAACAGGTGAGGCTGCAATGGTGGGCACTGTTCACACTGCAATGGTGGGCACAGATCACGCTGCAATGATGGGCACAGGTCATGCTGCAATGGTGGGCACGGGTGAGGCTGCAATGGTGGGCACAGGTCACACTGCAATGATGGGCATAGGTCATGCTGCAATGAAGGGCATAGGTGAGGCTGTGTTGGTGGGCACAGGTCACGCTGCAATGATGGGCACAGGTCATGCTGCATTGTTGGGAACATGTCGCGCTGCATTGATGGGCACAGGTGAGGCTGTGCTGGTGAGCACTGGTGAGGCTGCACTGATGGGCACTGATAAAGTTGTTGTTAATATTTATTTTTGTAACTTAATTCTGCATAAAACATTTAAGTGTCATCTCATGAGATAATTTATGAGGGCGTGTTTAGGGGTGGAATTAGGGGCAGTGCAGGGTAGGGATTGAGTGGGGCAACTGGTGGAGAGTAACCCTTAAGGCCTGGCTAGTAGCTCAGGACTTGAAATTTTGAGTCCTGCAATATAGTGTATGTTTTCCATCACTGTGAGATTGGTGGGCATGGGTCGGATCTACTTTATCTACTTTACTTTGTTGCTACCCTGTTTCCCCCAAAATAAGACCTAGCGTGATTGTCAGTGATGGCTGCAATATAAGCCCTACCCCCCAAATAAGCCCTACCCTGTTTCCCCGAAAATAAGCCCTACCCTGAAAATAAGACCTACAAGGACTTTAACTAGGGCTTATTTGGGGGGTAGGGCTTATATTGCAGCCATCACCGACAATCACGCTAGGTCTCATTTTCGGGGAAACAGGGTAATATGACCAGTCTGGTCATATTAGAAACTTTGTAGCAGAACATATATACGTATAACAGCTATAAATCTCAGGGCTTGTTTTCACTGTTGATATGAAGCTGGATACAGAGTTGCTGCTCTAGCTGACTTCAAAACTTATCTATAGAGCTACAAATCAGTGGTGTGCCATGATAGCTGGATAACAATAGATCTGTTAGTAGAACACTAGACCCAAACCAGGAGGGAGAAGACTGTCAATTCAAATCTTAGAGACAGCTCTCTGTCAGAAGGGCAGGGCCATCTTTAATATTGATTGGACCCTGGGCAAAAAAATTCTTGGCCCCCCCATGCAGTTTCGCTCTCCACCTGCTCTGAGACATAAAATAAATAGCAGCTAGACTCATAATCCGTTTAATGAATCAGATCAGGCAGCGATTGTGACTGGTTGCCAGAGGTTACAGTGTATCATTACTGCTCACTGACTGGTTGCTAGAGGTTACAGCACACATTACGGCTCACTGATTAGTTGCTAGAGGTTACAGAAAATGATTTCTACTTGTTGATTGGTTGCTTTTTTTTTACCGACTACCAATATAAAGAGGAGTTTCAACACTGGCCACCAAAGTAATAGGGGTTTACACTGACCACTAATGTAATAGGGGTTTACACTGACCGCTTATGTAAAAGAAGAATTCACAGTAACCACCAATGTAAGGAGGGATTTACACTGACCACCAATGTAAGGGGAACCCTCACACTGGCCACTATTGTGAATGAACGGATTCTACACCAAGCACCAATGTAATGAGAAGATTTACACTGACCCATGTAGACATTTAGCCTGCATTCACATTTGTGTGTTGGGAACGCATGCAAAATCGCTTTCCTGACACCACAGAAACGTTCTGCCCTTTAGCAGATACACAGCAGTGCCATTAATTGTTAATGACACCCTCAAGCATCTGCTGACATGTGCCTTGCCACTGTGTGATTTTGAAAAGGGGTCTGGGACTTTATTGCACATAGAGTAGCCCATTGAAATGAATGGGCTGCCCTACATGTGACCTGCATCTTTACCCACCCTGTCAGTACACCTTTGCATCCTAAAACCCATGCTAACCTCTGCACCCCAAACCTCCCCCATCTTCTCCACTCCAAACCTCCACTTCTTTAACTCTACCTGCTTCCTCTGCTCATCTTTGCACCCACCTTTCTTACCTCCATACATCTCCTCCTTGCTCACCTGTGCACCCCAAACTGTAATTCCTTTCCTGCCTACCTCTGCACACACTACTCTCCCCTCCACTAATTTGCTTACCTTTGCAGAACAGACTGATGGTAGGCTTAATGACCACAGTTTTAGGCAGGACTTTCAAGCATGCCCCTTTATCTCTCCAGTGGACAGCATTCAGTATAGGTGATGATGGATATGACCGCGGGGGGGGGCACGATATACATATGAATACTGCCTTACATATCAATGGCAGTATTTATATGTAAACAGAGGGTCTGCAGGTGAGTCATCTGAACACAACAATAGGGCAGAGCTGGACAGCATTAGTAACAGAGCTTCACACTGAGATATCAGGACACAGCATGGGACTAAAACCTCAAGGAACGAGGGGATTTAAACTTGGGATAGTTGGCATGTATGAGGCAGCTGCTTTGGGCCCCACAACAATGACAGGGCCCAGGGCAGCTGCCCCTTTTGCCTTGGCTTAAAGATGGCCCTGCAGACGGGGTGTCTTTGAGGGTCCCAGGGACAGTGTAAAGACTGTGAGATGGATGAGAGTGCCAAAAATATGATGTCTAGTAAATCCTTATTGCACATAAAGAGGTCACAAGAAAAGGCTGACGCATTTCAGGCCCTCAATGCTCTCCCTTCATCAGGGAACATGGTGCTTATTCAGGTCGCCAGTTGGGCAGCCTGACTGGCGACATGAAGGATGATCATTAGATAATAGGATAGCTACTAAAGGTGGAAATTCTGTATCTAGCTTCAAATGCTGTAAAAAATTAATCCCTCAGCGACTGAGCTACAAATCACTTTGAATTTCAGTGGCACAGACCTTTCATTGATTGCAATTTATTTTATCCTGACAACAAAAATGCTAATAGAGAGAAATACTATAGCTGCTGCAAATCACCGATTCAATACTGCTAGTGTGACATGGACCTAAGAGAGCGCTGGCCCCACGCACATAGCCTGCTACTCAATTTAGAGTTTTTTTTTCTTTTTTTTTTATGGAGCTCCGCAGTGCAATGTTCTCAGGTCCTAGCAAACAAAAAAATGTGAACCATGAAATCACAGCACAGCGCTGCTAAAACGACGGTAAAGCGCCGCTAAAACTAGCAGCGCTTTACCGTCAACGCCCGCCCGCTCTAGTGTTAAAGCAGCTTTACGGAGAATCAAAAGAACCATACCCTTTTCTTTGCTCATAATTCTTCCCTGTGCAGCAAGTTTTAGGAGATCACATTTAAAATTCTGACAAGCTGGTACAGGACTCTGTCAGTACTAGTGTCAAAAGTTACATACAGTTAGTCAGGTTGAAAAAAGACACAAGTCTATCTGGTTCAACCAAAAAATAAATAAATAAATAAAATAAAAAATATCATACAATCCCATATACCCAATCCTATACCCACAGTTGATCCAGAGGAAGGCGAAAAAACCCGCCAGAAAAGCAGGATCCAATTTGCTACAGTAGGGGAAAAAAAATCCTTCCTGATTCCAGAGAGGCAATCGAATTTTCCCTGGATCAACTTTACCTTTAAATGTTAGTACCCAGTAATATTATGTACAATATTCCCAGGACATAGCCGTTATGCTGGAGATGTGGTACCCAGACTGGCACACTACTCCACATTTCCTGGGACTGCCTGAAGCTGGCCTCATTCTGGCAACAGGTCCTGCAGATCGTTTACAATCTTACAGAAGTTTACCTTTATGACAATCCGGCAGCAGTGCTTCTAAACTTGACCCCGATGTCCAGTAAGCGATACCGTAAATCCAGAGCTGAAAGATCTTCTGAATGCAGCTAGGGCATGCATCCCTAGCATGTGGAAACAGCAATCTCCACCTATGGTGTCACAGTGGTTTGCCAGGGTGAAGGATATTCAGCAGATGGAACAACTGACAGCTGCCCTTAGGTACAGGACGGAGGAACACAACACACGCTGGCTATACTGGGACATGTTCCGGTGCTTGGATGAATACTTGACATATGCTTAAGCAGCTTCCTTCATGAGATTTTGACGCATTGTGCCGTCAACCCCCCCCCCAAGCTCTTCAGCCTTCCTCCTCTCTTACTTCTTTCCTACTTTTACCTCTCCTCCTTCCTTCCTTCCTAGACACCTATGGTGTCGTCCTTTTTATCTACTACAGAGAAAAAAATCTCTCAGTATGCGTCGATCATTAGGTGCTGTTACTGTGAGGATGGGGCTGAGAGCCATATTTCGTGCATCGTCCACATTTTGCTCCCTACCCCACAGTGGTTCTGTACCTACTCTTTAGTGTTTTTCCTTTTTTTTCTCCCGGTATATTCATGTCAAATAAATCTATCTCTTGGTCTTCCACCACACTACACCCTATAAAACAGGATGTATTTGTTGTAGAAGCTACTGCCCACAGTTTACTGATACCTTATATTGTTGTCAGGGCCACCAGCCCTGCTGTACTGGGCCCGGGCCTGAAGGGGGGCCCGGAGGCAGAGAGGGGACTCGCAAATTATAGGTATGGATATACTATGCCTGCGCTCTGCAGCTGTTTTAAAAATCACTACCCTGAGCCCCATGCCTTAGTGTGTGCGGTACGGGGCGGGGGTAATGCAGAAAGAGAACTTTTTAACCACTTTCCAAAGTGTTCTGCAGCCGCATGTCCAGATGATTACATTAAAGTCCCGGCAGGTCCCAGCGTATTGATATAGAGGAAATCGGATCTTTATTGTAATCGTCTGGATATGCAGGTGCAGATTACACCCGAAAGTGGTTATACAGTAGTTCTCTTTCTGCTCCTCGGCCCTGGCTGCCTAACTCAGTGCCCAGGATGAAGGATAAGGAACAGAGGTTTTAGAGGTGCTCAGCTTCTGGGCGGTCCCTGGGCTCCCAGCGCCAGAGGATTTACCCACCTCCCACTCAGTGCAAGCACTGTACAAGGACCGCAGAGAGAAGAAGCCGGCAGGACCAGGTGCTTGGAAAGTCGGGGGCTGGGGGGGGTTATGCCTAGTTGCCAACATTGTGAAAAAATGTATAGGGACACTTTTTTGTATGTAGGCGGAGTCGTATTCTAATTAGGGGGCAGAGCATTCATTTGTAGGCGTGACTTGCGGGAGGGGGGAGAAAAATGCTTTGCGCCATGACAAAAAATGGTTGTGGTTTAAACTAAATATTGGGTGTGGCTCAAAGGGGGTGTGATTTGAGTCTGAGATGAACGAGGGAGAGAGAGAGAAAGAAAGAAATAGGGAGGGAAGGAGAGAGAAGGAAGGAAAGAAAGAGGGATGGAGGGACAGCATGCCCAGATCCTACACCACAATAGAAATATGTGTATTCCAGAAAGTTTAACAATCGGAAAATAAAGATACTCCAAACACCTGGTGTTAGTGCTTCAATCATCACGGCACCATGGTTGTTATGGTGTCAGGATGATTGAAGTGCATTATTTCTATTATCTGTTAGGTCTCCCTAACAGGGTCCCTCCTTACATCAGGTGTCGCCAGCGGAGTCCTCAGCCGAGTCCCTCCTTACATCAGGTCTCCCCAGTGGAGTTCCTCCTTACATCAGGTGTCCCCAGTAACGTTCCTCCTTACATCAGGTGTCCCCAGCAGAGTCCCTCCTTACATCAGGTGTCCCCCAGCGGAGTCCCTTCTTACATCAGGTGTCCCCCAGCGGAGTCCCTTCTTACATCAGGTGTCCCCCAGCGGAGTCCCTTCTTACATCAGGTGTCCCCCAGCGGAGTCCCTTCTTACATCAGGTGTCCCCCAGCGGAGTCCTTCCTTACATCAGGTGTCCCCAGCAGAGTCCCTCCTTACATCAGGTGTCCCCAGCAGAGTCCCTCCTTACATCAGGTGTCTCCAGCAGAGTCCCTCCTTACATCAGGTGTTCCCAGTGGAGTCCCTCCTTACATCAGGTGTCCCCAGCAGAGTCCCTCCTTACATCAGGTGTCCCCAACGGAGTCCCTCCTTACATCAGGTTCCCCCAGTGGAGTCCCTTCTTACATCAGGTGCCCCCGGTGGAGTCCCTCCTTAGATCAGGTGTTCCTAATAGAGTCCCTCCTTACATCAGGTGGCTCCAAGCGGAGTCTTCAGCGGAGTCCTTCCTTACATCAGGTGTCCCCAGTGGAGTTCCTCCTTACATGAGGTTTCCCCAGTGGAGTTCCTCCTTACATGAGGTGTCTCCACCGGAGTCCCTCCTTACATCAGGTGTTCCCAGCGGAGTCCCTCCATACATCAGATGTCCCCAGCGGAGTCCCTCCTTACATCAGGTGTTCTCAGCAGAGTCCCTCCTTACATCAGGTGTCCCCAACGGAGTCCCTCCTTACATCAGGCGTCCCAAGCGGAGTCCCTTCTTACATCAGGGGTCCCCACTGGAGTCCCTCCTTACTTCAGGTGTCCCCAGGGGAGTCCCTCCTTACATCAGGTGTCCCCAGCAGAGTCCCTTCTTACACCAGGCATTCCCATCAGAGTCCCTCCTTACATCAGGTGTCCCCAGCAGAGTCCCTCTTTACATCGGGTGTCTCCAGCAGAGTCCCTCCTTACATCATGTGTTCCCAATGGAGTGCCTCCTTACATCAGGTGCCCCGGCGGGGTCCCTCCTTAGATCAGGTGTCCCTAACGGAGTCCCTCCTTACATCAGGTGTCCCAAGCCGAGTCCTCAGTGGAGTCCTTCCTTACATCAGGTGTTCCCAGTGGAGTCCCTCCTTATATCAGGTGTCCCCGGTAGAGTCCCTCCTTACATCAGGTGTCCCCAGGGGAGTCCCTCCTTACACCAGGCATTCCCATGAGAGTCCCTCCTTACATCAGGTGTCCCCAGCAGAGTCCCTCTTTACATCGGGTGTCTCCAGCAGAGTCCCTCCTTACATCAGGAGTCCCCAACGGAGTGCCTCCTTACATCAGTTGCCCCCGGCGGGGTCCCTCCTTAGATAAGGTGTCCCTAACGGAGTCCCTCCTTACATCAGGTGTCCCAAGCCGAGTCCTCAGTGGAGTCCCCTCCTTACATCAGGTGTCCCAAGCCGAGTCCTCAGTGGAGTCCCTCCTTACATCAGGTGTCCCCAGTGGAGTCCCTCCTTACATCAGGTGTCCCCAGTGGAGTCCCTCCTTACATCAGGTGTCCCCAGGGGAGTCCTTCCTTACATCAGATTTTCCCAGCAGAGTCCCTCCTTACATCAGGTGTCTCTAGCAGAGTCCCTCCTTACATCAGGTGCCCCCGGTGGAGTCCCTACTTAGATCAGGTGTCCCAAGCGGAGTCCCTCCTTACATCAGGTGTTCCAAGCGGAGTCCCTCCATACATCAGGTGTCCCCAGCGGAGTCCCTCCTTACATCAGGTATCTCCAACAGAGTTCCTCCTTACATCAGGTGTCCCCAGCAGAGTCCCTCCTTACATCAGGTGTCCCCAGCAGAGTCCCTCCTTACATCAGGTGTCTCCAGCGGAGTCCCTTCTTACATCAGGTATCTCCAACAGAGTTCCTCCTTACATCAGGTGTCCCCAGCAGAGTCCCTCCTTACATCAGGTGTCCCCAGCAGAGTCCCTCCTTACATCAGGTGTCCCTAACGGAGTCTCTCTCTTCATCGGGTGTCCCCAGTGGAGTCTCTCCTTACATCAGGTGTCCCCAACGGAGTCCCTCCTTCCATCAGTTGTCCCCAGCAGAGTCCCTCTTTACATCAGGTGTCCCCAGTAGAGTCCCTCCTTCCATCAGTTGTCCCCAGCAGAGTCCCTCCTTACATCAGTTGTCCCCAGCAGAGTCCCTCCTTACATAATGTGTCCCCAGCGGAGTCACTCCTTACATCAGATGTCTCCAGAGTCCCTCCTTACATCAGGTGTCCCCAGCAGAGTCCCTCCTTACATCAGGTGTCCCCAGCAGAGTCCCTCCTTACATCAGGTGTCCCCAGCGGAGTCCCTCCTTACATCAGGTATCTCCAACAGAGTTCCTCCTTACATCAGGTGTCCCCAGCAGAGTCCCTCCTTACATCAGGTGTCCCCAGCAGAGTCCCTCCTTACATCAGGTGTCCCTAACGGAGTCTCTCTCTTCATCGGGTGTCCCCAGTGGAGTCTCTCCTTACATCAGGTGTCCCCAACGGAGTCCCTCCTTCCATCAGGTGTCCCCAGTAGAGTCCCTCCTTCCATCAGTTGTGCCCAGCAGAGTCCCTCCTTACATCAGGTGTCCCCAGCAGAGTTCCTCCTTACATCAGGTGTCCCCAGCAGAGTCCCTCCTTACATCAGATGTCCCTAACGGAGTCTCTCCCTTCATCGGGTGTCCCCAGTGGAGTCTCTCCTTACATCAGGAGTCCCCAATGGAGTCCCTCCTTCCATCAGTTGTCCCCAGCAGAGTCCCTCTATACATAATGTGTCCCCAGTGGAGTCCCTCCTTACATCAGATGTCTCCAGAGTCTCTCCTTACATCAGGTGTCCCCACCAGAGTCCCTCCTTACATCAGGTGTCCCCAGCAGAGTCCCTCCTTACATCAGGTGTCCCCAGCAGAGTCCCTCCTTACATCAGGTGTCCCCAGCAGAGTCCCTTCTTACATCAGGTGTCCTCAGCAGAGTCCCTCCTTACATCAGGTGTCCCCAGCGGAGTCCCTCCTTACATCAGGTGTCCCCAGCAGAGTCCCACCTTACACCAGGCATTCCCAGCAGAGTCCCTCCTTACATCAGGTATCCCTAATGGAGTCTCTCCCTTCATCGGGTGTCCCCAGTGGAGTTCTTCATTACATCAGGTGTCCCCAGTGGAGGCCCTCCTTACATCAGGTGTCCCCAGTGGAGGCCTTCCTTACATCAGGTGTCCCCAGTGGAGGACCTCCTTACATCAGGTGTCCCCAGTGGAGGCCCTCCTTACATCAGGTGTCCCCAGGGGAGTCCCTCCTTACATGAGGTGTCCCCAGCAGAGTCCCTCCTTACATCAGGTGTCCCTAACGGAGTCTCTCCCTTCATCGGGTGTCCCCAGTGGAGTCTCTCCTTACATCAGGTGTCCCCAACGGAGTCCCTCCTTCCATCAGTTGTCCCCAGCGGAGTCCCTCCTTACATCAGGTGTCCCCAGCAGAGTCCCTCCTTATATCAGGTGTCCCCAGCAGAGTCCCTCCTTACATCAGGTGTCCCCAGCGGAGTCCCTCCTTACATCGGGTGTCCCCAGCAGAGTCCCTCCTTACATCAGGTGTCCCCAGCAGAGTCCCTCTTTACATCAGGTGTCCCCAGCAGAGTCCCTCCTTACATCAGGTGTCCCCAGCAGAGTCCCTCCTTACATCAGGTGTCCCCAGCAGAGTCCCACCTTACACCAGGCATTCCCAGCAGAGTCCCTCCTTACATCAGCTATCCCTAATGGAGTCTCTCCCTTCATCGGGTGTCCCCAGCGGAGTTCTTCATTACATCAGGTGTCCCCAGTGGAGGCCCTCCTTACATCAGGTGTCCCAAGCAGAGTCCTCAGCGGAGTTCCTCTGTACATCGGGTGACCTCAGTTGAGTCCCTCCTTACATCAGGTGCCCCCAGCGGAATCCCTCCTTACAACAGGTGCCCCCAGCGGAGTCACTCCTTACAACAGGTGTCCCTAACAGAGTTCCTACTTACATCAGGTGTCCCAAGCAGAGTCCTCAGCAGAGTCCCTCCTTACATCAGGTCCCCAGTGGAGTTCCGCCTTACATCAGGTGTCCCCAGCGGAGTCCTTCCTTACATCAGGTGTCTCCAGTGGAGTCCCTCCTTATATCAGGTGTCCCCAGCAGAGTCTCTCCTTATATCAGGTGTCCCCAATGGAGTCCCTCTTTACATCAGGTGTCCCCAGCAGAGTCCTCAGCGGAGTCCCTCCTTACATCAGGTCCCCAGTGGAGTTCCGCCTTACATCAGGTCTCCCCAACGGGGTCCCTCCTTACATCAGGTGTCCCCAGTGGAGTCCCTCCTTACATCAGGTGTCCCCAGGGGAGTCCCTCCTTACATCAGGTGTCCCCAGCAGAGTCCCACATTACACCAGGCATTCCCAGCAGAGTCCCTCCTTACATCAGGTGTCCCTAACGTAGCCTCTCCCTTCATCGAGTGTCCCCAGCGGAGTCCCTCCTTACATCAGGTGTCCCCAGTGGAGGCCCTCCTTACATCAGGGGTTCCCAGTAGAGTTCCTCCTTACATCAGGTGTCCCCAGTGGAGGCTCTCCTTACATCAGGTGTACCCAGTGGAGTTCCTTCTTACATCAGGTGTGCCCAGAGGAGTCCCTCCTTACATCAGGTGTCCCCAGCGGAGTCCCTCGTTACATCAGGTGTCTCCAGCGGAGTCCCTCGTTACAACGGCCGCGCCCCGGTAGTGACGCCACTGGTGATTTGGTCTCCGCGCCATTTACAGGAGACCAGCTCGTGGAGGCCGAAGGGAAGGACCCTGCTCTCGATAGCTGGTCTTCTGTAAAATAAGGAGACAATTCACCAGTTCCGGCCACAAACCTCTAGCGGTGGCGAAAAATCTGGAAAATGCAGACTTCCCGGGATACGGTAAGACTGGGACAAAAGTCTAAATGCCAGGAATGTCTTGGGAAATACAGGACAGTTGGCAACTATGGGTTATGGGGGAGACTATGCCCCCGCTCTGAGCATTAGACTGCATACTGCCCTCCCACATATCTAAAAGATGTTGTATATTTACTGTGCCTGGGGTGAAATTATTTTCCCTGCTGTAGCACTAACTGTGTGGTTGAAGTCACACATCTCAGGTGCATTATTGCTGTGGATTAGTGCATGCTTGTGTTTTCCTCTTTAGTGTGATCCACAATTATTTATTAATGGGAGATCCACAGTGTATCACTTTTCAGAGGGTGTTAGCCAGAGGGTGGGGAAGTAATATATTGCCTCCTCACCACCTTATTTAATCCCTATAAACCTGCACCACCTCACAGCAGCCACATTTATTGTACACAGTTGCAAAGCGGCCCCCTTCAACGGTACAGGTCGTTTTTGGTCATCAAATGTGACTTGTGGGGATAACTTTTGTATACCCCCATTTTCTGGCTTTGCCTGTTACCCCCTCCTGACCCCTGGACTCTGTATGTTACATACTCCAGGCCCCTGAACTTTGCATGTGACCCACTCCTGACCTCTGCACTATGCACATTAAACACTCCTGACCCCTGCACCCTGCACTATGCACGTTACCCATTCCTGATCTCTGCACCATGCACGTTACCCACTCCTGACTCCTGCACTATGCACGTTACCCATTCCTGATCTCTGCACTATGCACGTTACCCACTCCTGACTCCAGCACTAGACATGTGCACAACCAAAAAAATTCGTTTATTTTCGTTTTCGTTTCATTAGTTTATTATTTTTTTCGTTTTTCGGGTCATTCGTTATGATCGCGATTCGTAAATTCGTTCATTCGTAAATTCGTAAATGCGTTCATTCGTACATTCGTTCATTCGTAATTCGAACATTCGTTCATTCGTACATTCGTTCATTCGTACATTCGTACATTTTTACATTTGTACATTCGTAAATTCATACATTCGTAAAATCGTACATTTGTAAATTAGAAAATTCGGAAATTTGTAAATTCGAAGTTTGAAAATCCAAAAACCCGAAAATTCAAAAATCTGAAATAGTAACTAACTATTAAATTATAAGTATTGTATTTTCCTTTCAAACTTGACTGTCAGTGAACGTAACAAATACAAATTTAACCGAAGTTACGAATTATCCAAAACGAATGCTGCATCTAAACAAATGGAACGGAACAAATTAATAATAAATAATAATAATAAAACGTTGTTATTATTATTATTGTTATTTATTATTATTAATTCATTACGTTCCATTCCGTTTTTTCGGATCATTCATAACTTCGGATAAATTTGTACGTGTTACGTTCACTAACAGCCAAATTTAAAAGGAAATTACAATACCTATAAATTAAAAGTTACTAGTAATTACTAATAGTTAAGTTATTATTAGTTAACTATTATTTCAGATTTCCGAATTTTCGAATTTACAAATTTACGAATTCACTAATTTACTAATGTACGAATGCACGAATGTACGAATGTAAATTGCGAATGTACGAATGTTCGAATGCCCGAATTTACGAATGTCCAATTTTATCGAATTTACGAATATTCGGAAAAAATTCGTTAAACGGGTTTTCGTTATTTCGGATATTCCCGAATTAACGAATTTGTCGAAATTCGTTAAAAAACGAATTTGGAACGAAACGAATTGCACATGCCTATCCAGCACTATGCACGTTACCCATTCCTGATCTCTGCACTATGCAGTTACCCACTCCTGACCCCTGCATTATGTATGTTACCCATTCCTGACCTCTGCACTATGCACGTTACCCACTCCTGACCCCTGCGCCCTGCATTATGCACGTTACCCATTCCTGATCTCTGCACTATGCATGTTACCCACTCCTGACCCCTGCGCCTTGCACTATGCACGTTACCCATTCCTGACCTCTGCACTATGCACGTTACCCACTCCTGACCCCTGCGCCTTGCACTATGCACGTTACCCATTCCTGACCTCTGCACTATGCACGTTACCCACTCCAGACCCCTGCACTATGCACGTTGCCCACTCCTGATCCCTGCACTATGCACGTTACCCACTCCTGACCCCTGCACCCTGCACTTTACCCACTCCTGACCCCTGCACTATGCACGTTACCCACTCCTGTCCCCTGAACTCTGTATGTTACATGCTCCAGACAACTGCATTCTATGCATTACCCACTCCTGACCCCTGAACTATGCATGAGCACTCTGTAAGGTATTCACTCCTGACCACTGAACTATGTATATTACCCATTCCTGACCCCTGAACCATGTGCAGACTGTACAATACATACTTCTTAAACCTGCACTCTGTTCATTACATCTTCTTGACACCTGCATTTTGTAAATGACATACATACACCTGATCTGCATTCTGCATGTGAAAGGGTTTGTAAAGGTAAATTAAAAAAACAAAAACAAAAAACATGTCTATACTTACCTACTCTGTGCAATGGAATCGCACAGAGCGGCCAGAAACCTCCTCTTTTCAGATCCCCCACTGGCGCTCCTGGCCCCTCGTCTCTGTCCAGTGCCCCCATTAGAAGCCGCTTCCCATGGGGGCACTCGTGTATGCTTGCACCTCGAATCCCTCTGCTGCGCCCATTGACACAGACAGCAGGACTTGGCCCCGCCCCTCACTCCGTTGTCACTGGCTTTGATTGGCAGCACTGGGAGTCAATGTCCCCCCATGCCCCAGCAAAGCCAGCAAGATCCAGAAGTGAGGGGAGAAACGATCTGAGGACATGCACGGCGCTGGATCGAAAGGGGTCTCAGGTAAGTAAATGGGGCTGAGGGGGCGATGCTGACACCTAAACATTTTTTACCCTAATGCAAGCAATGCATTAGGGTAAAAAATGTTTAGGCTTTACAACCTTTTAAAATACATTTTATCACTGTGATCTTTACAGGTTTTTAACCCTACTGTCCAATTTTGCCACACCCACATTTCTACATTGCACAGAGTCTATACTGCCACCTCCTTCTCCACTGGCTGCCCATGGGCTAAAGAGAGGGGTGCTAGGCCCTGCCCCTGTCATGTGGGGGGGGGGGCGCCCTGCCATGTTTTCTAACAGCGGCCCTTATTGCTGTACTTGAACCTTGTCCATACCTCCCAACATTTAGAGATGGGAATGAGGGACACCTACTAGCAAACGTATGTAGGCATAGGACACGCCCCCTGCCACACCCCCTTAAAGGAGAATTAACCAAAAAAAAAAGCTGAATTAAATCCACAAAGGCTTTTTTTTACCACTACTATTCCTTTATATTGGCTTTTAAAATTTACAAATGCAGCAATTTATAATTTGGATGAAAGGTTTAGCACTGGGAAACACTTTTTGAAAGATAAAAAGTGCATTTTATATACAACTATATAGATCAGAACAAAATGAGGGACAAATGAGAGGTAAAGAGGGACAGCGGGACATTGCTCCAAATCAGGGACAGTCCCTCGAAATCAGGGACAGTTGGGAGCTATGCCTCGTGTGTTATTTTGTTGGGCTACTGAACCTCCTGTGTTATTTAATTGACATCCGTTGATTCTTTTATATGGTTGTATTATTGTCTATCAATGGATTTCATTGACTATGGTATGTCATGCAATACTTTTATGTTCAACCGCATACCTTAAATCGGTGTTCCAGCCGCGATTTTGTAGCTGCTGACTTTTAATAAGGACACTTACCTGTCCAGGGAGCCCACGATGTTGCCCCCCCCCCCCCCCCCCCCGAGGCCGATCCATCCATCGGATCGGGTGCTTTGCGGCTTCACTGCCCATTTCCTACTGCGCATGCACGAGTCGCGCGATGCTTTGTAAATGGTCCTGTTGTTTTCTGGGACACACACATGTCCCAGAAGACAACAGGGCAGCTCGCTGAAGAGGAGGAAGTGCCGCGGAATAGGAAGAGGCAGATTAGGAAGACTGCCTAGCAACAAGGGTTTCTGGTAAGTAAAAAATTTTTTTTCAAATGTTTTTTTATATATTTTTTTGAGACTGTTAATGTAATTTTTTATTTTAGGGTGGACCTCTGCTTTAAATAAAGAATAAATAAAAAAAAAGAAAAAGAATGATATCTTTAATATAGGTGTCATAATGAAAGCCATCACTTGGGGATAAAGAGGTGATCTCATCAATGTTATGCTTCTCCTTTACTATCAAGTCTAAAGGGGGGGGACATGGCTCTCTGGGCTCAGAAGAAATGGGTTGAATGATACAGGCCACCAATCAACCCGAAAGGCTAAGGATATCTTGAGCTGAAAAAAAAATGTATCGCATGGGATAGCTCCAAATTAAAGGCATCAATATTAATATTGCATCAAAAGCTGTTGTTTTTTTTTTATTTTACCTTTTAATGGACTATTCATTTTTTTTAACTGAAGTTATGCTTTAAGTGAAAAATAAAAGATAAAACCAAAGCTGGGATTTTTGTTTTTACCAGCATGGTGAACAAGCTGACCTCACACCTGGTTTTAAAATAAAGCTGTTGAGTGTCACAGAAGAAATTGCTTCCATGTTTGGCATGCCCTCAGCCTTTGTTATTTGAAAAAAGTCAATCCTGGTATGATTTGTTTTATTGTAAGTCTTTTGTTCAGCAATGTAGCTAAATTAGATCCATCTGCTTTTAAAATGAAGTTAGCATATCGGCCACCAGGGGGAGTCAATACCACAGGCTCTGATACGCTCAACAACTGCATAATGCCAGAATTCTTTATTTTATACATGAAAACAATAATGCAATTACATTCTGTAATCCCGAAATGTGGATTTAATATTCCCAAATCCGAATTTGGTCAGTTTTGTCTACATTTTTTTTGGGAGCTGGCCATGCATGCTCCAATCTGACTGTACCATTTGTGTTTTTTATTTATTAGCACCAAAGGAACATGAAGGTAAACTTACACAATTTGCTAAATTTGTATGTGGTCATGTAGGCCCTCACACTACATAGCTGTTGGTAGATTTAAAGGAGATTGTACAAGGATTGTATGGTGTAAAGCTAGCCATACACTTAGATTGCTCTTGTTTAGCCCTGTGGGCTGAATGAGAGCAATGAATTGAGTGGATGAAGCAATCTGCTCATCCAGTGATCATATTCAAGCAGCCGTGACACCCACAGCTGCCTGAATAAAAAAAAAGTAACTGCATGTAAAAGGATGTGGAGCGGAGCAGCCATGACAATTTCCACCTCATCCAATGAGAGAATGCCTTGCATTCATAAAATAAATGTACAAGGTGTTCTGTGAATGGCAGCAGTGCCAAGTGAGCGACCCCCAGTGGTCAGTATGCAGAGGGGCAGCAGTACCCAGAAGATTGCGCTAATCACTGTTGTAGCAGTGACTACTACACTGATTGTCAAATTCCACAGGAGTCCTTCGGTTATGAAATTGGCATACTTACACTGTGCCAAGCTGGACCAATGTAAGTATGCAATTAAGATCATACATGGAGTTCACAACTCCATTCACAACTCTGCCCCGAGCTACATCACCAATCTTGTCTCCAAATATCACCCAAATCGTCCTCTCCGCTCTTCTCAAGACCTCCTACTCTCAAGCTCTCTCGTCTCCTCCTCCCATGCTCATCTCCAGGATTTCTCCAGAGCCTCTCCCATCCAATGGAACTCGCTACCTCCACCTGTCCAGCTATTCCCTACTCTTGCTACCTTCAGGCGATCCCTGAGAACTCATCTCTTCAGGAAAGCCTATCTCTTCTCCAACTAATCTTCTACCACTTCCATCAACTCATTCCCCACAGTTACAACCTTTTGTACCACCTGCCCCACCCTATTAGATTGTAAGCTCTTCTGAGCAGGGCCCTCTTAATCCTCTTGTATTTTATTGTATTATAACTGTATTGTCTCCTTTTTTATATAGTAAAGTGCTGCGTAAACTGTTGGCGCTATATAAATTCTGTATAATAATAATGATAATGGAGTTAATTTTAAATATGTGTATCTGCACTTATGGTTTTCTGTTAGGCCCCGTGAAAAGTCCAACAAATACCTGCTGATCCTGCCAGTGAAGTCCACCTAATGCAGCTTCTTGATGGTGTGGCAACAATGCTACACTGCTCCTCCTCCTCTCATCCAGGTCGTGCCCGATTGCACTACAATGGAATAAGAAGTTTTTGAAGGGGGCGTGGCTATCAACATTATCACGGCTGATTCACTGCCTATAAATCAGCACGTGGACACATCTAGCTCTGCCCACTGCTTTCTGGATTGGCAGCACAGTCTCTACTGGTGAAACCCTCCCACTGTGAGCTGCAGCGTCCGGGAGGGGGAGCACGTGAGACACTAATGAAGGAGGATTTGGCTCACTCGGCTTTGTTTACTTTATAAAGCTTCTGCATAGTAAATGGATTTAGCTCACATTTAGACTGTCATACAGGAGACTTTAGTTGTACTTTATGGGCCAAGCAACATGTTTGCTTGATAGCCTGCTCCCTTCTAAAACTAATTCTTTTCTTCCCCTTGATTTTCTACAGTCACTTCTAATGTGGTAGACCCCCCCAAAAAAAGCTAAGTTCCATACCATCCGAGTGGGAGCATGCAAAGGGCTAAGGAATCCCTCCCAACAACCATGGGACAGTGAATGCTTGGTGACCAGACACTCAAACACACAGCATGGTAACATGTGGAGGAAAGGAGAGAGTCACAGGTTTCCCCATTCACAGATGTAATGGGGTGCAGAGATAAATAGAATGGCGGGGGAGTACAGGGAAGGTAAGTATCAAAGCAGAGGTGGTGGGATATCATGTAAGGTTAGGGTTATGTTAGATTTAAACAGGTCCACACAGACTGATGGTTCTTTGGGTAGCAGTAGTCCTGAGTGCTACTTCTTCTTCTGCCTGTTTGAGTGCTGCTATCAAAAATATATTCTAATATTATTAATGGTACTTATATAGCGCTGTAAATTTACACAGCGCTTTACATATACATTGTACATTCACATCAGTCCCTACCAGGGCTGGACTGGGACAGAAATTTGGCCCTGGACTTCATCCAGACCGGCGCACTTTAATTGTGCAAACAAGCACAAAAACAGTATATAAACTATACGCAATTGTGCAAAAAAACATAAGTAGCATAACATAAGGAGTCCTCACTAACCTCTTTTATTATTTCACTTATTCTCCTCTGTATTTTTCTCATCTTTCTCACATCACTGCGTGAAGTTGAGGGTAAACCAAGAAAGCCATTACTTTGACAGGCTTTCACTGAAACCGGCCCACTGAGCCATCGGCCCACCGGGAAACTCCCTGTAGTCCCGATGGCCAGTACATGCCTGGTCCCTACCCTCAAGGAGCTTACAATCTAAGGTCCCTAACTCACATTCATATACTAGGGCCAATTTAGACAGAAGCCAATTAACCTACCAGCATGTCTTTGGAGTGTGGGAGGAAACCGGAGTACCCAGAGAAAACCCATGCATTAACAGGGAGAACATGCAAACTTCAGGCAGGCAGAGTCGTGGTTGGGATTTGAATCAGCGACCCTCTTTTTACTGCTAGGTGAGAGTGCTACCCACTACACCACTGTGCCGCCCATATATATTATTATTATACAGGATTTATATAGTGCCAACAGTTTGTGCAGCGCAGACAATACACTTACAATGCAAATCAAAACAGGAGGGATCATAGGGCCCTGCTCATTAGAGCTTACAATCTAGAAGGGAGGGTGAAAATGTAAAAACTGTGGGGGATGAGCTGATGGAGAAAATGAAAATATAGTTGTTAGGTGTGAGTAGGGTAGTCTTCTCTGAAGAGGAATGTTTTAAGGGATTGTCTAAAAGCTAATAGAGTAGGAGAAAATGGGATAGATTGGGGTAAGGCATTCCATAGGATTGGAGTGAAAAAGTCCTGGAGGCGAGCATGAGAGGAGGTGATGAGGGAGCTAGAGAGCAGGAGGTCTTGAGAGGAACGAAGAGAACGAGTAGGTTGGTATTTAGAGATGTAGCTGGGGGCTAAATTGTTGATGGCTTTGTAAGTAGTTGTTAGTATTTTGAATTTAATTTGTTGGGTGAGCGGAAGCCAGTGGAGGGATTGGCAGAGAGGAGTAGCAGACACTGAGCGATTGGTAAGGTGGATGAGTCTGGCAGCAGCATTCATGATGGACTGAAGAGGTGATAGACTATGTAGAGGTAATCCAATGAGAAGGGAGTTGCAGTAGTCGAGGCGAGAGATGACCAGGGAGTGAATTAAGAGCTTTGTTGGTTAGAAAGGGGCGTATTTTGGAGATGTTGCGGAGGTTGAGACGGCAAGATTTGGACAGTGATTGGACGTGGTGCTTAACCGCTTGCCGACCAGTGCGCGCTGATTTACGTTGGCAGAATGGCACTGGCAGGCAAAAGGGCATACAGGTACGTCCCCTTTAAGACGCAGTGTCACGAGCGCGCCCCGCCGCGGTCTCCGTGACCGCAGTTTCCGCGGACTCGATGTCCGCCGGGTGCCTGCGATCATGTCACAGAGAGGGGGAACGGGGAGATGCTGTTGTAAACAAAGCATTTCCCTGTTCTGCCTAGTGACAGGACAGTGATCACAGCTCTCTCTCATTGAGAGCTGTGATCACTGTCCTGTCTGTTGAAGTCCAGCCCCCTCACAGTTAGAATCACTCTCTAGAACACACTTAACCCCTTTGCTGCCCCCTAGTGGTTAACCCCTTCACTGACAGTAATCAATGCATTTTAATAGCATTGATCGCTGTATAAATGACAATGGTCCCAAAATAGTGTAAAAAATGTCCGATGTGTCCGCCATAATGTTGCAGTCCCGATAAAAATCGCAGATCGCTGCCATTACTAATAAAAAAAATTATGAAAATGCTACAAATCTATCCCCTGTTTTGTAGACGCTATAACTTTTGCGCAAACCAATCAATATGCGCTTATTGCGATTTTTTTTACCAAAAATATGTAGAAGAATACATATCAGCCTAAACTGAAGAAAAAAATAGTTTTCTTATATATTTTTGGGAGATATTTATTATAGCAAAAAGTAAAAAATAATGCGTTTTTTTTTTTTTTAAATTGTAGCTATTCTTTTGTTTATATTGCAAAAAATAAAAACCGCAGAGGCAATCAAATACCACCAAAAGAAAGCTCTATTTGTGGGAAAAAAGGATGTCAATTTTGTTTGGGTACAACGTCGCACGACCGTGCAATTGTCAGTTAAATCGACGCAGTGCCGAATCGCAAAAAGTGCTCTGGTCAGGAAGGGGGTAAATTCTTCCGGGGCTGAAGTGGCTAAAGGAGAGTTCAGAGTCCAGGACTACACCTAGAACCTTGGCATGTGGGGATGGGCTTATAGTTGTGCCATCGATTTTGACAGAGCGATCAGGGGAAGGGACATATGGAGGAGGAAAAATTATAAGTTCGGTTTTGGATAGATTGAGTTTGAGGAAGTGCTGTGACATCCAGACTGATATATCTGATAGTAAATTAGTGATATGCGAGGAGACGGAGGGAGTGAGCTGAGGGGTAGAGAAATAGATTTGGGTGTCGTCAGTGTAGAGATGGTATTGGAAGCCATGGGAGGCTATCAGCTGACCCAGGGAGGAGGTGTAGATTGAAAATAGGAGATGTCCCAGAACAGAACCTTGGGGGACTCCAACAGAGAAAGGAAGAGGAGAGGAGGAAGTTGAGTTGTAAGGAATGCTAAAGGTGCGGTTGGAAAAGTAGGAAGAGAACCAGTGAAGAGTACAGTCATGGAGACCAAAACTGAAACGAGTATTTATGCTAGCTGTGGGCGCGCAGCGTGGCAATCACAGACGCACTGTGTCTCTGGGACACGGCGCATCCCCAATCTCTGTAAGGAGCCGATGACGAGGCTTTTTAACCATGTGATCAGCTTTGTGTCCAATCACAGCTGATCACATGTAAACAAGGAAATGTTGGTTATTGGTTTTCCTCTCCTCACGTTGACAGCGTGTGAAGAAAGGAGAGCTGATCAGCTGCATTTTCTCACAGGGGAGACCTGCACAGATAATCAGGACACTTATCATCAGTGCAGCCCCCACAGTGCCCATCAGTGATGCCAGTCAGTGCCCATCAGTGATGCCTACCAGTGCTGCCTTTCAGTGCCTGCTCATCAGTGCCGCCAATTAGTGCTCATTACTGCCCGTAAATGCCACCTATCAGTGCCCATCAGTGCTGCATATTAGTGCCGCCTCATCAGCGTACATCAGTGAAGGAGGAAAATTTGATATTTACAAAATTTACAGCAACTAAGAAAAACTTTTTTTTCTTATAAATTTTCGGTCTTTTTTCATTTTTTAGCAAAAAAGTTGTGATTAAATACCACCAAAAGTAAGCTGTATTTGTGTGAAAAAAAATTCACACTGGTTTCTTATACCTCTTGGAGAGGATATTAGCTAGATTATTCTTACTAGGTTTTTTTTTTTTGCCTCCTAGCATACTGTAAATAACGAATAAGGTACTCTCTGGTTGCTGGATCCAAAATGTATTTCTAATTAAGCATTATGAATACCTTTCAGGGGAGGGTAATACCATCATTACATTAGGAAAGGACAATGGTGAGAAGATTTCACCCCTGGAGTATCCGACAGGTACAAAAATCCAACCTGTAATACTGTGCCTTGAAAAAGTATTCATACCTCTTGAAATTTTCCACATTTTGTCATGTTACAAACAAAAACGTAAATATATGTTATTGGGATTTTATGTGATAGACCAACACAAAGTGGCACATAATTGTGAAGTGGAAGGAAATGATAAATGGTTTTCAAAAGTTTTTACAAAAATTTACAAATAAATATCTGAAAAGTGTGGCGTGCATTTGTATTCAGCCCCCTTTACTCTGATACCCCTAACTAAAATCTAGTGGAACCAATTGCCTTCAGAAGTCACCTAATTAGTAAATAGAGTCCACCGGTCTGTAATCTCAGTATAAATACAGCTGCTCTGTGAAGCCCTCAGAGGTTTTTTAGAGAACCTTAGTGAACAAACAGCATCATGAAGGCCAAGGAACACACCAGACAGGTCAGGGATAAAGTTGTGGAGAAGTTTAAAGCAGGGTTAGGTCATAAAAAAATATCCCAAGTCTTTGAACATCTCACGGAGCACTGTTCCATCCATCAACCGTAAATGGAAAGCGTATGGCAAACCTACCAAGACATGACCGTCCACCTAAACTGACAGGCCAGGCAAGGAAAGCATTAATCAGAGAAGCAGCCAAGAGGCCCATGGTAACTCTGGAGGAGCTGCAGAGATCCACAGCTCAGGTGGGAGAATCTGTCCACAGGACAACTATTATGCCGCGTACACACGGTCGGACTTTTCGTCTACAAAAGTTCGACGGACGCCGACGGACCAAATCCGGCGGACAATTCGATCGTGTGTGGGCTTCCCCGGACTTTCAGCGGACTTTTCCAGCCGCAAATCTGACGGACTTTAGATTTGAAACATGCTTTAAAACTTTACGTCGTAACTCCGCCGGACCCAGAAATCCGCTCGTCTGTATGTTAGTCCGACGGACAAAAACCCACGCTAGGGCAGCTATTGGCTACTGGCTATCAACTTCCTTATTTTAGTCCGGTGTACGTCATCACGTACGAATCCGTAGGACTTTTGTGTGATCGTATGTAGGCAAGTCCGTTCGATAGAAAGTCCGCCAAAAGTCCGTCAAATGTCTGCTGGACGGGCTGTCGGACTTTTGTAGCCGAAAAGTCAGACCGTGTGTACGCGGCATTAGTCGTGCACTCCACAAATCTGGTCTTTATGGAAGAGTGGCAAGAAAAAGCCATTGTTCAAAGAAAGCCATAAGAAATCAAACCCATCCTGTGGTGCAGTGGTAATAATTCCCCAGTCAAGTGCAAATAGAAAAATTGCGCAACAACAGTTCACAACAAACCCAGTGGGAAGACTGCCCAACCGGGAACACTCACAGTTTCCAGCAATGTGAAGAGAGTAGTTTTCAGCCGGACTGATAGCATCTGATAAGAGGGCAGAGTGCGCCCTGGACATCTCGTGCCCAAGCGGGAAGATGTCCAGAGGAGTTGTGAACCCTACGCTTTCCCTCCTCATCACATCGGGAACCTTTCCCTACTGCTAGAATTGTCCCTAACAGATGGGGTACCTTCCCCTATGCTACCCACTTGCATAAAGCACACCAGGCTTGACATGGCGTGGCAGCATCCAACTGGATAGCTTCCCCAGTGGCCCAGGAAACCATAGAGGAACTGTGTTCCTCTTGGCTTCCTCTCCAGCAGGGACAGGTGACACATGCTCTTACAAAACTGTGAAGCTGGGAAATAGAATCACGGCCCCAGCAACTGCACTTACCCTACAAACTTCACCTGAACCAGTAAGCACATGTGAACTGTATATAACCAAATCAAACTTGAATATGAGTAAAAAATGACTACCTGCTTGCTATGAACATGAGCCCACTTAATGTCACCTAAAGTCTAGGCAGGTTTAATTGTATGGTTACGAGGAACTTTGTGGACGTTTTACATTATTAGAGACTTCAAGGAGTCTATCACTTTCATTCAGAGTGACGCCTTCTAGTGGAAATGTAATAAGAAAAGATATGTAAGATACTGTAAAACTGTACAAAGTAAGTAAGCCCATATATGCAAGTCATTTTATTTTCATTGAACCAATGGGAGGCCTCCTCACAGTCAGAATATTCAGTGCTGCCGGCTATAGCTTACGGTGCTGATCCAGGACCCAAAAAATTGCCGGGGACAGTTGTACATAAGTTGATCGGTAGAACGACTTCTGTATGTAGCGGGCACCTACTTTTAGGTAGGTGACCTTTCTTGTTAGCTTTCTATATTAGGTAAATTTGGACGGGCTGATGCTGTTTGCGGCAGGCCTGTATTGTTTGATTCCTCTATTTGAGTGACAGGTGTTTATGTGTTGGTCTCAGCCAATCATTAATTTGCTTGGTAATCCCAGGACTCATATAAAAGGGGGGTCACATGGTGCCCGAGAGGTCGAGTCCAGTCCAGCTCTGAGGAGCGGGAGAGCCAGCCTGGTTCCCGGAGGGGGAGTCGGAGGGTTTCCCCTCCGGGGAACCAATGGAGCTTCACGCTAGCGAGAAGGGTGGAGATCTGTTCCTCATGGAGGAACAGATGACATCTTGCCGCGTGTAGTCGTGGATGTCATAGGCCACCCCTGCGGGGAGGGGAACGGGCCACAAAGAGATAAAGGGAACTGAGAAACATTGCGGATGAAGTAGCAACAAAGCGGAAGGAACTGGGTGATTGATCGTTTATGAGTGGCACATGGACTACCAATCACGTGAGTGAAGGCCCAAGGGAAAGGTACTGCCAGAGACTGAGGGTTGTTGGTGCACAAGTCAGTGAGATGGGCAGTAATGGCCTATGACTTTGAGTTCAGCATTGCTCCGGGATTCCAATCAGTCAAGCGGGAGGAGTTATTCAGATTTGCTCTCCTTTAGCTAAACCTGGAAGTACCATGTCGGTGGGAAGTAATGGTAAAAAGGTAACGGTGAGGGTACAAGCACACATGTAGAGATATGGATCGAAAGTCCTTCTCCCATCCCAGTTTATGTTGATGAATAAAGCATTAAGAAAAAAGCACTAAGGACTGTGACTTTTAAATCTATGGGCTGCGAGGGTTGAGCAGTAAACGTGAATTACGGATATAACAAATATTCAGCCGCTCCTTCGGGAGTAAGCGCTACATGTGGGGCCGTCATCCGGGATATCTGTTTCACGTTTGCCGCTGAACATCTCGCATAGCAACGAAAACCTTCATTTCAGTGATTGTTGCCAAGATAGCCTGCAATATAACAGTACCTGCCGCCAGGGGTCGCTGGGGAGGACTTTGAAAATATACAGCTACAGTTCCTCGCGCGCTGAACCAACAAGTGGGGGGTGAAGCCACGCCCTAGAAGAAAAAGTTTCAGTGTCTCAGTGTGCCACGCGCCAGAGCAAGATGGCGGAAAGTGTTGAGGACATGTTTGCTGTGCAGCTGCTGTCTGATGTGCAGGACCAGATTCTGGTTGACACCGGTGTTCGGTTGGAGCTAAGCAGAAGATTGGCGCTGGGAGTGATTGACGGAGTAGAGAAACTCTGTATGCTATGTCCTGGATGTCGGAGGCCTACGGTTGGAGTCGTCGCCTGGGCTCAGTGCGGACATTGCGTGATCCAGTTGACAAGATTGGGACCCATCTAACAGGAGGTCAAATACTATTTTGTCAAAGAGAAAACGGGACTTTGTCTGCTGCGGGAATGGGTGATACGGAAGGCTGGAGAGGGTCGTTTGTCGCCTGCAGCAGCAATGGAGGAGCTCCCGTCTGATTCGGCTGAATCAGAGCCATCAGACCAGGTAGGATCTACTGACAAAGTCTGTGACTTGGTTGGGGATTCAGGGACTGTTGAAGTTGTTGCCCAGTCTTCGGAGGGAACCCCTGAGGAGCCAGTTAACAGTGAGCCCTTTGATTTACTTGTCCGGAAGGAGCCTAAACCACAGGAGGGGGATCCCTTGGGTGAGCCGGACAGGTTAAGCGAAGATCGGGTTGTAGATTGGGGATCACCGCAGATCTTACAGAAATATGGATCAATGAGCGATCTATTTGAATGTCATCCCCTGAAGAGTTTGATTCAAAGTGAGGAGGAATGTTTTATTGAGAGTTCGACTTCAGTGGAGGCTTCCACAGGAGTGTCTGGTTCAGTTAAAGTTTCAACACCTCCATTTAAAGTGACAAGTACCATTGTTCCTAGCAGGCCAGATACATTTCAGAAATGGGTCAGTAAAGCTACTGACGCGTGTGTCCTGCCTGGCCGAGGAAAGGCTAAAGACTTGCCTAGACTCTCTAGATTTCAGAGAGAGGTGCAGGGAAAGGTTGCGCAAGAATGGGGTTTTGATTTTCCATATGTCCCGGAACAAGTTATGGACATTGTGGAAAGTTCCCGGGAATCATGGGAGGATGAACTTGTGTGGGACTACCTTCATGTTCCCAAGCCAGAAAGGACACCTGACAGTGAGGTTTGGGTTCGGTTCAAAGACAGTCATCGAGAGTGGAAACTTGGAAGAGCGATCCACAAAGACAGAGTGTTAAAAGCTGGACAAAACACCCGCAGTTACTCTATCTAGGTGAGAGGACCGGGAGATAGTTGCAAGAGGTTGCCTGACAATATTATTTGTAGAAGGATTGTATTTACAAGTATGTGTCTTTTACCCAGATTGGCTGCAGGATGGCAGATGGGTTAGGGTGGGTTTTCCCCAATTGAACTGTTAAGCAGGAGACTCGCATTCATGGTGCCTAACAAGGACAAAGTTAAGGACACTAAGGTGTGCTGTCTCTGCTTGAATCCCTTTGTAGCACAAGTACTTCTTCAAGGACTCTTGTTTGAGAGCCAAACAGAAAGTTTATGTTGCCAACGGGCAAACGGATTTGTCTGCCGAGCATGTCTATTGGGATGCGCTTTGCAGGAGTACTGTTGGACTCCTTTTGAGGGAGCGATTATCTCAATGGGGACAAACGTGCCATAAAGAACTGTATATTGTTTAAATTACCCGGTAGAGGATTATAACCCCCTCTGCGGGGTAATGCTTGTGTAGTAGTTAGAAATCATTGTGTGGATTTTTTCTTTAGGTATATTGGAATATGTGACGGCTGTCCATTCCATAGAAGAAGGACTGTAGTAATCAGAGTATTCCTCCCACGGGAGCAGTGCTTTGGTTCCACTTGTATTGAGTGTTAAATGTAGGGATCTCCTATTTCCTATTGAATGTTAATATTGTATACTGTGACAGGTATGTTAACCCTGTTTAATGTTTATTCCCTATTTTCCCGTTCCTTTTGATGTAATGAGATGCT
Organism: Aquarana catesbeiana; assembly: GCF_042186555.1. Classification (NCBI taxonomy): domain Eukaryota; kingdom Metazoa; phylum Chordata; class Amphibia; order Anura; family Ranidae; genus Aquarana; species Aquarana catesbeiana. The sequence goes on along the minus strand of NC_133332.1, from coordinate 292,869,486 downwards.
CTTTTTTCCTTGAAATTTTAAAGAGTCACTTTGAAATTTATCCCTTATGTAGCAATTACTCTCGGTGGAGCTGCTGGTTTAAAGAGGGCTGTTACCTTCACTTCCGCCACCTCTGTTTCACCGGCACCAGGTATAGGGTCCCATTAAGTTTACCTCCGGACGATGTATGCACCAAACACTTGAGTATCTTTTCCAATGCTTTATTGAACAAGGAATAAAGGAAGTAGCAGGAAAGAGGCAGAAGGAAAATTGCAGGGAAGCTCAAATACCTTTTCTTGGTATTCCTTAATCAAATGGTTGTAGTTAAGTGTACTCCCCTTGTGGGATTCAATCTTTGCCCGCCTGGATGGGCCTCTCTCACTTGCCTAGCAGCCAGTACGCAGCACAAACAAAAGTCTCTGCCACAGACTTGTTTGGAATAAAACCCGTACGATCCTCTGCCACAGGATGTATTGGTTTGTGATGAACATCAGACACAGCACTTGAACCTTTAAGCCAACCCAGCAGTACTATGCACTAAGATTGCTTCAGGATACGTCCTCCAACTGAGTCACCAGGCCCCTCTCCAGACCAGCACTCTGCATGATCCTTCCATGACGGGTCCTCCCCTGGGATCTTCTCAGTTGTCAGACAGGCTTCTGGGCCCAACCAAACGCTGCAACGACGTGGGCCTCCGGAACGGAGGACCACGAGGTGGTATTTCTAATGCATACCTGGTGGCCAGGAGGGCCAGCAGGTGGATGAAAATGAACCCCTAAACATGGCGTCTGTCCCATAAATACCCTCTCCCAGAATGCAACTCGGAGGACCACCTCCACCGAGTTGTCTCCAGGACAGAGGAGCACTCATACGCTTCGACACGCTGCCTTTCCAACACTGGCCCATGGTGACAACGGCACCCACGGGCACAGCGTGAAACTACCCGCAACTCAGCCAAGCTGGAACAGAGGCAAACCTACCTTCACCTAACAAGTAACCCACTAGATTTACCTATCAGCAGTAGATTAAAAATCTACCAGCGCTACACTTACAACAAGGGACAGTTGTGATTCAAGTGGGGGGTGTATGTAGCGGGCACCTAGTTTTAGGTAGGTGACCTTTCTTGTTAGCTTTCTATATTAGGTAAATTTGGATGGGCTGATGCTGTTTGCGGCAGGCCTGTATTGTTCGATTCCTCTATTTGAGTGACAGGTAGTTTGTGTTGGTCTCGGCCAATCATTAATTTGCTTGGTAATTCTGGGACTCTCATATAAAAAGGGGGGTCACGTGGTGCCCGGGAGGTCGAGTCCAGTCCAGCTATGAGGAGCGAGAGAGCCAGCCTGGTTCCCAGAGGGGGAGTTGGAGGGTTTCCCCTCCGGGGAGCCAACGGAGCTTCACCTTAGCGAGAAGGGTGGAGATCCGGTCCTCATGGAGGAACAGATGACATCTTGCCTCGTGTAGTCATGGATGTCGTAGGCCACCCCTGCGGGGAGGGGAACGGGCCACAAAGAGATAAAGGGAACTGAGAAACATTGCGAATGAAGTAGCAACAAAGCGGAAGGAAACTGGGCGATTGATCGTTTATGAGTGGCACATGGACTATCGATCACGTGAGTGAAGGCCCAAGGGAAAGGTACTGCCAGAGACTGAGGGTTGTTGGTGCACAAGTCAGTGAGATGGGCAGTGATGGCCTATGACTTTGAGTTCAGCATTGCCCCGGGATTCCAATCAGTCAAGCGGGGGAGTTATTCAGATTTGCTCTCCTTTAGCTAAACCTGGAAGTACCATGTTGGTGGGAAGTAGTGGTAAAAAGGTAGCGGTGAAGCTGCAAGCACACATGTAGAGATATGAATCATTCTTTTAGCCTGAGTTCACACTATAATGGGCTGCGGATCGCACAGGAGCGCTGTGCGTCCCTGTTCCCCGTTTCAGGGACGAATCAGGGCCGATTCTATGCCTGAATTCGGCCCTGAAACGGAGCCAAAGACACACAGCGTTTTTGTGCAGTGCGCTCTGCAGCCGCCCCGGAGATATGTGAACCGGCTCCAAAGGGAGCCAGTCACATTCTTCTGCTATGCGAATTAGATGCGGGGAAACGCACATCTAATTCGCATAGGAGTGAACCCGGGCTCAAAGTTGTCCTGATGAAGAAGTTATTCAGAGTGACTCTTTATCAACTCATTCTCTATCAAATCTACTTCCATTGTCCCTGATTGAAGAAATCATTGAGAAATGATTTCTTGATTGTCCGCAATTATACTCAGTTTCTCTTGTATGACTCATGGAAAAGTGACAATGTAACAGAAGAGCATCTCAAAGAAAGTCCTTCTCCCATCCCAGTTTATGTTGATGAATAAAGCATTAAGAAAAAGCACTAAGGACTGTGACTTTTAAATCTATGGGCTGCGAGGGTTGAGCAGTAAACGTGAATTATGGATATAAGAATATTCAGCCGCTCCTTCGGGGGTAAGCGCTACATGTACAACCACCTTGCCCATACATGGAACGAAATTCGTCCGGTGTCTGCTAAACTCCGATCTGTGTATGGCTTGCTTAAGAAGCATGGGGATGTCCTCTAGTACTTTTATAATCACAGCTTTTCCATCAAATTATATTGCTCACAGTGAGCTGATTGCACTAAAAACTGTTTAAAATCAGTTGTCTTGTTAAGGGGATGGAGTACATGACTTCCTAGCAGCTTTCATCAATACAAAAAACAGATTATAACTTGTAACCACAAGATGTGTCTTGGCTTCTAATGTTTATTTATAGCGAAGCTGACTTATACGGCTCCATGAACACTGGACGTTAAAATAACGTTATAAAAATGGCAGTAGCTTTGCAGTGAGTCTTTCAAAGTTTTTTAACGTTTTTGCAATAGAGTTTTTTAGCGTTTTTCCGCGTTAGCATTTTTTATTTTTGAAATTTTGAATTTTTTTTCAATGGATCAAAAATTTAAAAAATGCTAGTGAGCCACGTTTTTGAGCGTTTATCGACGTTTATCAGTGTTTATGATCGTTTGGCATTTTTTGTGGTCAGAAAAACAACTCCTGAATGCGATTTTATGGCGTTCAGAAAACTGCCCATAAACTCCACTGCTGATAAACATCCAAAAATGTCCATGCATGCATGGACACATAGGATAACAGAGGGGGGAGTTTATGGGCTGTTAAAAAAAACGCTCAAACTCCCAAAAACGGCATTTTATGAGCATCAGTGTGCATGGAGCCTAAACATGTTTTACCACCCACCATGACATACAAGCTGTGCAGCTTGACTCTGATCTCTCTCTAATCACACACAAAAAACTGATGTAAATGCATGCCAGTTTTAAGAGTTTTTTTTACACCCACCAATCAGATTCACACCTGCCTTGAAAGTTCTAATGTGATTGGTGATGCAGAAAGAGGCGTAGTTACAAAGTACATTCCTACTGCCCTCCTATTGGTCCTGTATAGAGAAGAAAGTGCATATTCTGCAGGGATTTCACAAAACTCATGTTGTGGTAGATCAAGTGAATTTTGTGATTTACAGCTTGTCCCCACCAGAAAGCATGGGATAACTGTTAATTGCATTGGCTTGCTTGACTGTATAATTACATAGGTTGCTTTTTTGAAAGGTTTTATTTAAATGAACTAGAATGCCAAAATGCAATCATTCACAGAAAATTCATTTTTAAACAAGCCCTCACTGACCTCTGTAGCTGCAGACACTGTAATTCATTCTCATCGTTCACACTAGAAGTACAGACGTCATTTTCTCAGCGGCTCACCCTGCTCCCTTTCCTTGTGCACCTGCTCTATCTTTACAGTAGAGATTGGAAGGCTATTGAGTGACAGCGTGGGGGTGTGAGCAGAGTATAAATTGGACTGCTAAGAGAATGACTTGATTGACTTTAATCCTTCTGCTGTGAACTTTGAGGATGAATTGCACCACAGTGGCTGCAGCTACAGAGGTTGTTTTGTGATCATGTATTGCTTGCTATGATTATGTAAATATTTGAATGCCGGCAGTTTGGCTACAGGCCTCAATGAAATGTACTAAACTTTTTCTATGCTGTAGGGCAGGGGTGTCCAAACTTTTTTCAAAGAGGGCCAGATTTGATGAAGTGAACATGCTCGAGGGCCAACCAATTTGTCTGACATTCTTTAAACCATTAAAATTCGGTCTAAGTGTGTTCGTCCGAGCACTAATACACTGCCCAACAAGGATTCTCTTGCCTTTGTGCTGTGTGTGGTGAGTAGATGAGCTTGGGCATGTTATTTGTATATACCGTATTTATCAGCTTATAACACGCACCTTAACTTTTAAAAGGAAGTTTCAGGAAAAAAATCTTAAATTTTAAATAAAGAACTGTGAAGCAAAATAAGGGTCAGTGCCCATCAATGCAGCCTAATCAGTGCCCATCTGCAGCCTCACAAGTGCCATGAATGCAGCACCCACTGTATTGCCATGAATGCAGCACCCACCCCATTGCCATGAATGCAGCACCCACTCCATTGCCATGAATGCAGCACCCACTCCATTGCAATGAATGCAGCACCCACTCCATTGCAATGAATGCAGCCCCCACCGTATTGCCATGAATGCAGCCCCCCACTGTATTGCCATGAATGCAGCACCCACCGTATTGCCATGAATGCAGCATCCACCGTATTACCATGAATGCAGCACCCACTCCATTGCCATGAATGCAGCCCCACCGTATTGCCATGAATGCAGCCCCCACCGTATTGCCATGAATACAGCACCCACTCCATTGCCATGAATTCAGCTCCCACTGTATTGCCATGAATGCAGCACCCACCGTATTGCCATGAATGCAGCACCCACCATATTGCCATGAATGCAGCACCCACCGTATTGCCACGAATGCAGCACCCACTCCATTGCCATGAATGCCGCACCCACTCCATTGCCATGAATGCAGCACCCACATTGACACGAATGCAGGCTCACCATTGCCGTCAGTGCAGACTGATTCATGTCCATCTGCAGCCTTGGAGGAGAGAGGGAGGGGGCGGGACGAGCGCCAACAGACATACAGGAGAAACTCCTGTTTTTATCGGCGGCCTCTTTAATTGAAAGTCCCGCCTCCTATGATGGTCAAAACAGTTGTCCAATGGCAGCGCAGGAGACTGGACTTGCTTTTACACAGGACGCCGTGTAAACAAGAAATACTCCTTCCAAGGCAGCCAGCATATCTATCTTTTCTGGCCCCCCGGCGCTCGGGGATTACATACATACCTGCTGTAGGGCAACCTTTCTCAACAAGGGTTCCGTGGATTGCTAGGGTTCCCCTAGACCAGTGGTTCTCAACTCCTGTCCTCAGGACCCACTAACAGGCCAGATTTTAAGTATTACCTTTGGGGAGATGCAGACTAGAATACTGCAATCACTGAGCAGCAAATTATATCACCTGTGATGTATTTGAGTTATCTTGCAAACCTGGCCTGTTAGTGGGTCCTGAGGACAGGAGTTGAGAACCACTGCCCTAGACTTTTTCAGGGATCCCTTGAGCAATGATGGTTTGATCGCCTTCCTATGCTGACCATAAATTTTAGGGAGATTTACCACTGATCCCTACTGTAAGGGGGCACTTTTTCCATTCACCATCAATGTAAGGTGTATTTCCCCCTTGACCTCCAATGCAAGGGGTATTTTTTCCCACTGACCCTGAATGTAAGGAGTCCCTTCTCAACTGACCATCAATGTAAGGAGACCCTTCTCTCACTGACCATCAATATAGGGGTCGTTCTTTGCATGACCACCAGTGTAGGAGGCCCTTCTCCACTGATCAACAATGTAAAGAGTCTCTTCATCCACTGACCATCAATGTAAGGGGCTGTTCTCCACCTGAACACCAATGTAGGGGACCCTTCTCCCTTTAAAAACAAATGTATTGGGGCACTCCTCCCATTGATAATCTATGTGGGGGCCCTTCTTTGCTTGACTACCGATATAGGGAGCCTTTCTTTCTCTGAACACAAATGTATGGGGGCCCTTATTCCACTGACCACTGATGTAGAGGGTCCTTTACCCTTTAGATTGTAAGCACCGTGAGCAGGGCCCTCCTATTCTTTCAGTATTGAATTTATTATAATCGTACTGTCTCCCTTTATATTGTAAAACGCTGTGCAAACTGTTGGCGCTATATAAATTTTGTATATTAATAATAAATAATGACTACAAATGTAAGAGAGCCCTTTTCCAACTGACCATCAATGTAGGGAGCCCTCTCTGTTTGACCACCTATGTAAGGAGCTGTTCTCCTTCTTACCGCCAATGTAGGGGGTCCTTATCCCTTTGAACATCAATATAAAGGAATTTTTACTTCACATTTCTTTTCTGCATAATCTTAATATTTTTTTATTTCATAATTATTTGATAACTAAAATAATGTTGCTGTAAATATAATCAATCCATCCAGGCATCAAATACCCTTGATTTGACACTTTCTTTACTTATTATTTAAATCCTTCTATAACTTTTACTGATCACTTTAATAAAGCCTAGGCTGTACATATATTTTTTTGCATGGGTTACCTGAGAACTGAAAGTTACTTTCAAGGGTTCCTTCATGGTAAAAGGTTGAGGAAGGTTGCTATAGGATGTCAGTGACCTGTCAGGAAGCACCATTACAACACAACCCAATGAGAAACATTCCTAAAGATTTCATTCAGTATTGCAGTTCTACACCGGCATTAACTGTTTTAACGAAGTTCATTAAACATTGTTGCCAGAGAATTTAATAAAACAAAGCTAAACTGAAGTATAATTACAAAAAAATTCCAAAAAATTTTACAGACACTTAATACCGACTATTTAATTTAATTTACATTAATTTAATTTTTAGTGGTTAAACTAGATGGACCTGTGTCTTTTTGAAACCAGACTAACTATAAAACTATGTAATTATTCACAATAATTATTCACACCATTAATGAATATTTACACAGTAGGTTAGGATAAGGCACTTTTAAATGTCATTCTTCAATAAATTAAAAATAAATATTAAAATATTGAAAAAGTAGAATATGGTGTGGTTCACAGATGCCAAGATTTAAGGGACAAATCTTGGGATTACTGTCATTGTACACATTTTCCCCAAAGTACTTAACCCTTCCCGTGCCAGGACAAATCTAACACTGTCATCTCTAACTCACCCATTTGTGTCCTTCCACGGACAGGCTCCTCTGGTCTGTGTCGCGCTCGCCTCTGCTGCAGCTGTGAACGCTAAGCCATTCTCTCCTTCTTTTTTTCCAGATGTATTTTCTATTACTGATTAGGAGCCAAACTGCCCACGTGTCCCCTAAGAGTCTAGTTTCAGCACTGAATCTGTGTAATCATCCCGCTTCCCTCTCACTGCCACCTCCGCACTATTAGGTATTTTATAGCCTATTGATCTGACGCCCCCCTCTTGCTGACGCTGGGTGTTATCGCTCTTGGTTGTTTTAATAGGACGTGTGTTGGAACAGTTCCCTACCTGTCAGAATTGTACATTGGTATTACAGCTGTCAGAGCAGCGGTGGAGTATTCTGGTGTAACAGTAGCTGCTAGAAAGCTTACTGTATCCTTATTAGGGAGGACTACACCTAAACCACAGTGCGGACCTGTCTATAGCCACAAGAGAAGACTTATAGTATATTTAAGGAGTCAGGTTATTCATTGGATATAATATAAAAATATAGTGTAGCGCTAAAGAACATGAAAATAATAATATAGTGAAACCATAACACAATATGTGATATGTGTAGCAATATTCACTGCAATGAATAAATAGAAAAAACAGAGAACAACTAAAAGTCCATAAATGTGTAATAATAATTCTTCACAAGGTGTTTTGAGGTGCACTATCGTGTTTTGTGCAGTTGTCTATGATATTTTATGAGTTGCTCTGAGTTAATTAGAAGTTGCTCCCGGACCCAGCATGCTGCTGGCTGGATTGACATATCTTGCTAATTGGTGAAATCACAGATGTAACTGCGCTAAGGATTCCAGGATCCCATATAATAATGGGCTAGTATAGATGACATGAAACATCAGGCCTCATGCACACTGGACGTTTTTGGACATTTTTACAGCAGCTGTTTTTGGCTTTAGACATTTTTTTTCTACAGTCAATAAACTCCCCATCACATTATCCTATGTGTCCATGCACACATAGGGGGTGATTTCCGAAAGCCGTGCGCCATCCGTAGAGGCGCACGGCGAGGCGCAACGTACATTTCCATATATACGAAATGGTGCGCCGGGAACAGAGCGCGAATCCCCATTCACTATAGCGATCTTGGCACATGGGAGAATGCAATCTGTGCGCCACTATGGACATGGCGCATGGCATCTCCAAATCAATACTGACAGAAGATAGAGGTGCCAATATTATGGGGTGATGTGAGGAAGTTTAATAACAATTGCCCAAGTAAGAAATATGCCCAAAACAGAATGAGAAAGTAACTTTTTCAGAGAAAGCCTGCTGTGCCTGCAAGTACGTTTAGAACTGTGTGAGATCAATGTAAGCAGTGCGCATGCGCAAGCGGCTGTTGTGCTTGTTCACATGCGTTTGTTCACTGCGTGGCCAAAATCTTAGTAAATGCTAAGCAACCATACATGAAATTGTGTGGGTTGAATAGGCGCACCTCTAAACTTGACACATTTTATTTTACGCTGGTTCACCTTTATGTATTTTTTTAAGGAGATTTGCACACAGGTCATCTTAGCATGTTACGTTGCCAACATGTGACATGCACCTTGTTAAAATGATGTAAAAAGACTCCCGCTCCTCTAGCTCCTCCTAAAGGGGCATTTAACCTTCCTCCTCTAATGCATATGATTTCCTTGGGCTAGCTTTTGCTTTTAAAGGGGAACTCCTCTCTCCATTCTCCAATGCTCTTGTCTCCCCTTTCTAACCCCTTGGATTTCCATGGGCTAACTTTTGCTTTTAAAGTGGAACTCCACACTCCATTCCACAATGCTCTTGTCTCCCCCTCTAACCCCTTGGATTTCCATGGGCTAACTTTTGCTTTTAAAGGGAAACTCCACACTCCACTCCATTCTCAAAAGGCTGTGAGCTGCCTTCACCAATCCAAACCACGTCCTTTTTCAGAGCATACAACAGGGCCAGCTAGGAAAGGGGCGAGGAGAGTGATCGCCCAAACCCCTCCTGAACCATACAAGGCCACATGCACTCAACATAGCTGGATGCCTTTGGGGCATGTTGGGCTCAGCCCAATACCAACCACAAAGCACCTTGTACCCACTAGTTTAAAGGGGTTTTCCACATTCCGTAAAGCCCCCTGTCTGCAGCCCCCCACAACCCCAGCCTAGGGTTGTGTGGAAGAGGCCCTTGTCCCCCTGAATATGGGAACAAGGTGGTTGACTTTCGGGGCGCCCGAGCCACCTATGCTGTGTGTTTGGCTAGGGGTTTGTTAGTGTGTGGGAGGGGCACAATATTTTTTTAGTTTGTGGTGGTCTTTTTCATGTGGGGGTTCCCATTTTAAGCCCTAACAGACCCAACTGGCCTTGAATGTATTGTGGGGGCAGGCTATTTTTTTTTTTTTGGGTTCAAATCTTACAGCTGTAATATAGATTTGTAAGTTTTCTCTAAAGCCATACATCTTTGAAGCAGCATTTTGGATACATGCCACAGATGCACCACTTTACAGGCAGAGTAAGCCCCTCCAAGTTACTAGCTTTTAAACAATTTTGCATTTTTAAAGGCACTTCTCCTTGTTTTTGGGGTTGTCCCTCAGGGTGGGGCCTGGGCCCCACTACCCATTTTAAGGCCGATAACTAGACTATAAGCCAGCCAAGTGGGGACTAGCAAAATTAACAAGTCAGTTCCCATAGACTGCAATGGTATTTGTTGTATAACTTTTGCCCATGCTGGGCTCTTTGTTTGGCCCCCTGGACTGGGGGTGTTTGTTCCATCTTTTTTTTGTGGGGGGGGGGGGATATTTTTCACTGAAATATTTTTGATGTTGTCAATCTGTGTTATTTGTAGGTTGTTAGTTTCACTTTGATTTACTGGTAATTGTCTGTGCTGCATTATTTTGCAAAATCTCCCTCAAGCTGTTGTGATTACTAAATGTTTAACTCCTTCAGAGACTGTCCATTTGTAGACGCAGTCCTTTTAACTCTTGTTAGTTTCCTCTGCAAAATTGTCAGACCTCAAAACCATATTCTGTTAGTGTCTCAAATTAACATACATGTGTTTTTTGCTTTCCTTGCTCTTTTCCAAGTTCTGTTTTGTTGACTAATAACATTTGTAGCAAATTTGTATGTTTTATGTGTTTTGTTAATAATTTGTTTTGCAGATGCATGCTCAATCCAAGTATCCAATGCATGGATTTTACTACACTCCCCCAACCCCCCTCCCCCCAAACAATAATTTTCATGCAACAGATTTTCTAGCTGCAGTTTAACTAGGCTGATTGGCATGGCAAAACAAAAAAAAGTGTGATTTGTCCAAAAGCGAATTTCCTGGTACCTTCATGGTAGCATATGCATGGATTGTGCTTATGCTGCCATGGATAGGCACTAGGAAAGGAAAATTACAGAGAGGTGAGTATTCAATTTTCCAATTTAGCGCAATGGTTCTCAGCCTCAGTCCTCAAGTACCCCCTGACAGGACATGTTTTGAGAATTTATCTTAGCTAAAATAGCTGCCCAAAATACCAAGCCATTGACTGTGATTTAAAGCACCTGTGCAAGATGAAGGAAAACCTGCAAACATGGCCTGTTGAGGATACTTGAGGACAGGGTTGAGAACCACTGATTTAGAGCACTGAGCTAAAATCTAGCTCAAGACAATCCTATTCTAATTGTGGGCATTTGAGGGAAACCAAGTGAGTGTTAGAACCTCTGCTTGTCTTTTTTAGGTTGGGCTTTGTGTCCCTTTTCTGAAAATTGGCTTCACTTCCTGTCACATAGCCAAACAGGAAGTAAGGGTAAAACCCTACCAATGTCTTTCCTTGGGGACACACAGGTCAATCTAATTAGTGTCCTCATTAGGCAAATTGCACTCTAGCACTTTGTTGTGTACACCCCAAATTATTAGGGATTTTGGGGTTTATTAAAGGCAAATCAACTCTGCAATACCAGTGTACTCGCTGTAATTCTGAGGGGAAACACTGGTGATTTTTTCATCCAATCATGTAGAAGCAAAGATGCTGTTTTTTTTATTTTCATTGCATATCCCCCTCAGATCTCCAGTAACTGCACTTCCAAGTGCATATGTAGTGAAAAGTGGATTTGCCTTTAGTAAATAAAGTCACCCTATCAGGGGTGCAGACATCCCCAAAAACTGACAAGACTTCTAATCCCTCTGCACTCTATCCCCAAGCAAAAATAAGAAAGGATTTCATCTAGTTTAACCTTGTAAAGACACATTACTACGTTCAACTGTGATGCATGTCAATGGCCTATTTAGACCTTGTTTAATAAAAAAACACCAGTTGCCTTTCACGATAAACATTTGTTAGTCCAGTCCTGGAAATCTGCATCTGCTTTACTATTAATTTCCATAAAAATTGGGTTCCTGCAACTAGATGCGCCAAATGCATCTAGATGCGCGACTGCTGTGTATGTGAGATGCACAACTGCTGTGTGTGCGGAGGTATGTACCCGTGGTGCATATCTGGTACCCGGAAGCAGGGGCCAGCACACACGAATGACATCACGCCCCTACAGGAAGTTGCTTGTACTGCTGCTAATTTCTTCCCACCACCATGCCCCGCTCACTGTTCTCTGAGGAAGAGATGATCCTTATTTGCAAATTAAGATCATTTTTTATTTATTTTTACATGGGGTGGTGTTTGTGTCTAATTCATTTGGCCGCTAAACACACACCTACTTCCTGTGTACAGATTCACTTCCGGGCCAATGTATATTGCTTCCTTCTTCAGTGTGTGTATATCTATATATATATCTATAGATGTAGGTTCTTGTGTTCACCAGCAGAGTGAAGTTGGGTAGATGCCACACTCCCAATTCTGGAGGCATAAAAATGGTCTAGCACAGGGGTCTTTAACCACCTCGATACAGGGTACTTTCACCCCCTTCCTGCCCAAGCCATTTTTCAGCTTTCAGCGCTGTCGCACTTTGAATGACAATTGCGCGGTCATGTTACACTGCACCCTAATGAATTTTTTATCATTTTTTCCCCACAAATAGAGGTTTCTTTTGGTGGTATTTGATCACCTCTGCGGTTTTTATTTATTGCGCTATAAACAAAAGAAGAGGGACACGTTTGAAAAAACACAATATTTTTTACTTTTTGCTATATTAAATATCCAATTTTTTTTTTTTTTTACTTTTTTCCTCAGTTTAGGCCAATACATATTCTTCTACATATTTTTGGTAAAAAAAAAAAAATCACAATAAGCGTATATTGATTGGTTTGTGCAAAAGTTATAGCGTCTACAAAATAGGGGATAGATTTATAGCATTTTTAGTATTTATTTTTTTTACTAGTCATGGCGGCGATCAGCGATTTTTATTGTGACTGCGATATTGAGGCGGACATATCGGACACTTTTGACACATTTTTGGGACCATTCACATTTATACAGCGATCCGTGCTATAAAAATGCATTGATTACTGTGTAAATGTGACTGGCAGGGAAGGGGTTAACAATAGGGGGTGATCCAGGGGTTAATGTGTGTCCTAGGAAGGTGATTCTAACTGTGGGGGGGAGGGGACTGACTGGGGAGGTGACCGATCGGTGTCCCTATGTCGGTCTCCTCTCTTCTCTGACAAGACGTGGATCTGTGTGTTTACACACACAGATCCACGGTCCTGCTCGGTTGCTGGGCAATCGCGGGTGCCTGGTGGACATCGCGGCCGCCGGGCACTCGCATCAGGTCCCCAGTGACACAGCGCGCGCCCTAGTGGCTCGGGAAGGTGGTTACGTCATATGACGTCCACCCAGAACGAGAGCTGCCTCGTCCCACCATCACATGACAGTGGGCAGGCAGCTAGTGGTTAAACTACGGCCCTCCAGTTGTTCAGGAACTACAATTCCCATCATTCCTAGTCATGTCTGTGAATGTCAGAGTTTTACAATGCCTCATGGGATGTGTAGTTCCGCAACAGCTGGAGAGCTGTAGTTTGAACATTCCTGATCACTCTAGCATGTCTTGAAAAAAGGTGTTTTTTCATGTGCCTTGAATAATGCCCAAGAAATATCATTTGGAAAATACAAGTGGGTCATGGCACATCTACATTCCAAATTTGACACTTAAGATAGTCATGCACTATGCAATCTGATTGGCCAATCTCTGTACAACGCGATATTTAGGCAACATAGGTAATAGGAAAATGCACTTGAACAATTAACTACAATTATAGGAAATCAAACAGGCTCTTGCACTAAATCTAATTTATATAAGATCTAACTGATTGCAGTGTATGGTCACATTTAAAGATCAAGATCTGAAAATATACATTTTTTGGGTTTAGAAACACTTCTCTGTTCTTTGTAATGCATTGAAAGATTTGGATAAAAAAAGAAAAAAAAAACAAATTTCAAAGATATATTAGAAGTGATAGGAATGAGATTAGCATCAAAAGGGTTAATTAACTGTGAACACCTACTAATTGGCTAACAAGACACATCCAATGAGATTAAATTAACCAACTGTATTGGGCGTGCGCTATTATTATTGAGAAAACTGCAGTTACCCTAGCAACAGTTGCAGTTTACATATGCGGGTATTTATTATCGCTATTTGCGCTTCAATGTGCGCCGGTTCGCAAGTTCAATTGATTGCAAAAATTTTTTTTTAAAAAACTTAAAAAAAAAAAACCTAAAAAACGCTAACATGTAAAAACGCGAAAAAAGCTCATAAACGCTATTGAAAAAACGTTGAAAAAGTCACTGCAAAGCTACTAGTGTTTTTATATGGTTATTTTAACGTCCAGTGTACATGAGGCCTTGGATAAGTGTATTTTCCATCACTAAAGGATCAGTCAACACAAATGATCAGTGTTTTTTTTTTGTTTTGTTTTGTTTACGAGATCCTTTTACCAAACCATTAAATTAAATGAAAATCTTTGCATATGATTATATATATATATATATATATATATATATATATATATATATATATATATATATATATATATATATATATACACTATATATGTATTTTATGCATGTTATTTTCCTGTAAAAGCCTTTGATGTGTAAACACTAGGGATGGGCAGAATGGACCCCTGTTCGGTTCGCACCAGAACTTTCGAAACACCGCAAAAGGTCGGACCCGAATAGCGAACCCCATTAAAGTCAATGGGACCTGAAGGTCAAAAATCAAAAGTGCCCATTTTAAAGGCTTATATGCAAGTCATTGGGCATACAATGGTTATAGGGGTCCGGGTCCTGCCCTGGGGGACATGTATCAATATATATCAATATAAAAAAAAGTTGGGGAAAATGTAATTTTTAAATGCGCAGATTTTTTTATTTTTAATGTGAAAGCATAAAAATGAAATTTTCCCTGCAAGCTGCCTTTATTTTGCTCAGCAACAGCTGGGGAGCCAGTGAGTACGATGAGGCCACAATGTAGTGCACTGGGAACAAGATTAGAGATTTTTTTGGATACATTCTGGTGTCACTTTGACTTTGGCTCAAAGTACTGGGTACGTAAAAATTGGTCTTTGGGTGTTGGTGGCGCCTTCCCACCGTAACCCTATAGAGGTACTCTTGATGAAAGCCAGAATTGGCTTTGCTGTAAAAAATTGCAATGATATGCACCTCTCAAACAGGTGCAGAAAAATTGGTCTTTGGGTGTTGGTGGCACCTTCCCACCATAACCCTATAGAGATATTCTTGATGAAAGCAAGAATTGGCCTTGCTGTAAAAAATTGCAATGATATGCACCTGTCAAACAGGTCACTCAGGAAGACAGCATCTGGAACTTCCTCCTCCCAGCCACGTACTACTCCCAAGGGTCCTGGGGTTGGAAAGCCATCGCTTACAGATTGACGCATGTCTTTCTCTTCTTCGAAGCCTATGAAAGTGCCAGAACACTCCACCTCCCCTCTCTCCTCCTGTGTGTTCTGTGACATAGGAATGATGGTGTCTGGATAAATTTGGCCTTGAGAGGAAAGGAAGTCCTCCTCTTCCTCCTGCTGCTCTGCCTCCAGTGCCCTGTCCATAATGCCACGCAGAGTCTGCTCCAGCAGGAACACAACAGGGATTGTGTCACTGATGCATGCACTGTCACGGCTCACCATCCTTGTGGCCTCCTCAAATGGTGACAATACAGTGCATGCATCCTTAATGATCAGCCATTGGTGTGGGGAAAAAAAGCCAAGGTGGCCTGAGCCTGTCGTCGTGCCGTAATCGCACGGGTACTCATTGACGGCCCTCTGCTGCATGTATAGCCGCTGCAGCATTGCCAAAGTCGAGTTCCACCTGGTGGGCATGTCACAAATCAGGCGGTTTACGGGCAGGTGGAATTCCCGCTGAATTTCAGCCAACCGAGCACTGGCTGTGTATGACCGCCTGAAATGGCTACAGACTCTTCTGGCCAGCTTTAGCACATCTTGCAACCCTGGGTACGTACTTAGGAAACGCTGCACCACCAGACATGGCACATGTGTCAACTTTCCATGTCTAAGGGCGGACAGGAGGTTTGAGCCATTGTCGCACCCCACCATTCCTGGCTCCAGCTGGCATGGTGTGAACCACTTCTGGGCCTGTCCCTGCAGAGCTGCAGGAATCACTGCTCCGGTGTGGTTCCTGTCCCCTAAACACACCAGCTGAAGCACTGCATGACACCCTTTAGCTTGACTCATTGAATAGCCCTTTGAACGCTTAGGTGGTACCTGATGTTCATTGGACAATTATGCAGAGGACGGCATGGAGGTGGTGGAGGTGGAAGGGTAGAGCTCACGGGTCTGGCACCATCACCACCAGCTGTATGGAGACCTGGGGGACACAACAAGCTGCAGCACCGAGCCCTGTCCTGCATCCTTTCAAGTTGTAAGCAGCGTTACCCAGCATGCTGTGAACTAAATATATCGTCCCTGCCCGTGCTTACTGGACCACGTGTCAGCAGTGCGGTGGATTTTATGGCTGACTGCCTTGCCCAACGATGCCAGAACATTCCCTTCCACGTGATGGTAGAGAGATGGAACGGCCTTACTTGAAAAGTAGTAGCGACTGGGAACTTGCCATTGTGGTACAGCACATTGTGCAAATTCACGAAAGGGGGCAGAATCCATCAAGCTGAAAGGCAGAAGTTGGAGAGCCAACAGCTTTGACAAGCTTGCATTTAGAAGCTGGGCATGTGGGTGGCAGGGACTGTATTTTTTTTTCCACTGCAGCAGATGGGGCAGAGAAATTTGCCGGCTACAGTCTACAGCTGGTGGTGTGCTGCTGGCAGATGTGCTGCTAGGACCTGGGACACCCTGTGCTATACCATCATCCCTGTCAGTGGAGGCTTCTGAGAGGTAATGACTCGGTATAGCAGGGGCAGACTAAAGTGGGTGAGGAGGAGAACGGACAGATTTGTGCCCCTTTTGTGTGGCTTTTAGGTGCTCTTGCCAACGGCTGAGTGGTTGGATATTAAATGCCTTGTTAAGCATGTGGTACCCAAATGGCTGGTGTTTTTGCCACGTTCTATGTGCCTGAGACACAGTTTGCAGATACCAACAGTGCGATCTGTTGCAGATGTGCTGAAAAAGCCCCAGACAGCTGAGCTTTGGGGAGTGGGCCCAGGAGATAACAGCTGCAGAATGTGAGGGAATAAGGTGGCTGCTCTCTACTTTTTCTTGATGTCGGCCTCCTTGGGGTTGTGCCGCCTCACCTTCAGTTTCCTCCTCTGCTCTATCTGGCACCCAAGTCGCATCAGTGACCTCCTCCTCATCATCATCATCATCATCATCACCACTGGAGACAACTTGGCAATACGCTGCGGCTGAGGATGAGGAAGGTTTAGTAAGCCAGTCCACCACCTCCTCTGCATGCTGTGGCTGGATAGCATGGGCAAACTCACTAAACAGAGGAAACGATGCCTTGCCTGAGGACTGATCACCATGTCCACCTTTGCCTGTGGACACATTTGTTGCTGCCCCCCCTTACAGTGCCAAGGGAACGTCTGCCTCTCCTTGCTGTCCTCCCAGATATTATTGGGAGGGAGGGGGCGGTGCTTACAAGCAAATGTAAAGAAGAAGTGGAAATCTGTACGTAGATGCACTTTAATCAATGTAAAGTGGTGTTTGGTGCACTTTAATTTGAGTACTCACACTACAGACACACTCCACGGATACACTATAATATACTGCAATATGATGCACCAAATGTAGAGTGACGCATAGAACTATATGGCATTAAACTTGCAGTAACGCACAAAGATGTAAATGGCATTAAACTTGCAGTAACGCACACAGACGTAAATGGTGTTAAACTTGCAGTAATGCACAAAACTATATGGCGTTAAACTGGCAGTAACGCACACAAAAGTATATGACGTTAAACTGGCAGTAACGCACACAGAACTATATGTTGTTAAACTGGCAGTAATGCACACAGAACTATATGGCATTAAACTGACAGTAACGCACAAAACTATATGGCGTTAAACTGGCAGTAACGCACACAGAACTATATAGCGTTAAACTGGCAGTAATGCACAAAACTATATGGCGTTAAACTGGCAGTAATGCACAAAACTATATGGCGTTCAACTGGCAGTAACACACACAGAAGTAAATGGCGTTAAACTGGCAGTAACGCACACAAAACTATATGGCGTTAAACTGGCAGTAACACACACAGAAATATATGGCGTTAAACTTGCAGTAATGCAGAAAACTATATGGCGTTAAACTGGCAGTAACGCACACAAAATTAGATGGCGTTAAACTGGCAGTAATGCACACAGAACGATATGGCGTTAAACTGGCAGTAATGCACAAAACTATATGGCATTAAACTGGCAGTAACACACACAGAACTATATGGCGTTAAACTGGCAGTAACGCAATCAAATAGACGGTGTTCAACCATCACTACACTAACGCTATCTGAAATGTCCCTACTCTAGCTATACACTAATGTAAAGATTACTGACACGGTCTCACTACACTGTAACTATCTGAGCTGTCCCTACTCTACACTAATGTATGTATAAATGACACGGTCTCACTACACTACAGTGAAACTATCTGAGCTGTCCCTACTCTAGCTGCACACTATGCAAAGCTGAATGATGGTCCTCCTCACTGCACTCACACTATCCCAAGACTGATACTAAATATTCTAAACTGACAATTGACGCAAAATAGCACAGTATAGCACACTAACTAATAGCACTGAACAGAGCCCTGTTCTATCTCTCTCCACACCAAAATCACACTGAAAATGGCTGCCATTGAAAGAATACTTTTATACTGTGGGGCGGGAATGAGCCATGATTGGATAAAGTCATGATGACAGCATCCAATCATGACTGACAGTGCTCTGTGCTCTGATTGGCTGAATCTTTCACTGCTTCAGCCAATCAGGGCTTGCAATGCACTGTTCAGCACTGCAATGCATTGTGGTCGGTTCGGGGGGGTGAATAAACGGTTGAATGACCCATTTGTTCGAATGTTCGCCGAACGTCCAAACAACGAACGTTCGACCCGAACTTATGCTTGGGCCGAACTGTTCGCCCATTCCTAGTAGACACCCAAAAGCCCCAAAACTGCTGCTGGGTGCCACCAACTTAGAATTGAAGTCAGCACTCTCAGTAGACTCAGAGCTGTCATCCAACTGACACTCTATAGCAGTGCTTCTTAACCTAATTGAGACCAGAGCCCAGTAAATTCTTCCAAAACCTTCCATGTACCATGAAAAAAAAAAAAAAAAATAGTTTATACTCACAAAATAAAAGTATGGGAATACAAAACATGTTTTAAAATTCTGGAAGGCTCTGGATGGGGCTGGGTGTCATTGTGGGGAGGTTGAAACTTCTGAAGAGGGTTAGGAGACTCTGTGGTCCTGTAGAGCAGTGGTTCTCAACCTCAGTCTTCAAGTATCCCCAACAGGCCATGTTTGCAGGTTTTCCTTTATCTTGCACAGGTGCTTTAAATCAGAGTCAATGGCTTGGTATTTTGGACAGCTATTTTTTCTAATAAAAATTCCCAAAACATGGCCTGTTGGGGGTACTTTAGGACTGAGGGTGAGAACCACTGCTGTAGAGGATGAGCTGGGGGCATCTGTGGAGGATAGGCATTCTAATTGGGGCTGGGGGGTTTGGCAGGGGGAATGTGGGAAACTGAAGGGTACAGTGGGGGCTGGAGGGCATATTGGGAAACTGTTGGTGGCATAATGGGGGGCTGGAGACTTTGCAGCAAGCTAGGGGGCACCCCAGGGGGGTGAGAGGCACGATGGCAGGTTTGGCATGCACTGTGGGAACTGAAGGGTCTTAGGATAGGGGACCTGCAGCCACCCGGAAACCCGGGAAGAAAGAGGCCATGGCTCGGTGGTTCCCCTTCTCTCCTCCCCCCGAAGTTCTCCCTCTCTTTTAAATAGGGGCTCCTCAACTATTAATATAAACAGTTGCCAATCATTACTTATCTTCTCTTACCAACAGCGATGTCTCTTGCATCCTATTCCTTTCTGTGCCACTAGGACTCAGTGTGCATCATTCAACCCATTTCCTGTTAGCACAGTGCAATAAAGATTTTCCCCCTGAGAGAGCATCATCATTCTGCAGAAAATAGTGCTGACATCCCATTGTGAGCTCATCTTCCTGCTGTATTCAGGACCACCAACCCTTACTATCAGAAGAAGAGTAAGAGGACCCAGGACATCACATGACTGGCCAGAAGACATCTGAAAAGGTATGTATACAAAAATAAAAAAATAACTGTGCCCATGAGGAGAATTACTCTGGGTGCCCAACCTTGAATTGTGCTTTTGAGCCACCTGACCATTTAATTGCACAATGATGTTATACTTTAAAGCTAAATTCCAGGTATGCATTTTATTATATAGGTACATTGGTCCTGCATGGATCAACACAGGTACAGTATTGTATGTGCCATACCAGTGGGATCCCCATGAAAGTGGAGAATCGCTGTAGTAGGCACTGCTACTACAGTGATTGCTGCTGTCTTCTAGGTCCTAAGCCAAGTGTGTGCTCTGCTGCATAGTGAACACAGGGGGCGTCATTTACAGAACTTAGTTTTTCTCAATAAATGCAAGATGTTTTCTGATTGGACAAGGTGGAGATTGTGACTTCACTGCCTTTCCACCTCATCCAATCAGAGAATGTCTTGCATTTGTTGAGAAATATGCAAGATGTCCTGTAAATGCCACATGGGACCAAGAAGACAGCAACCAGGTATGAAAAATGCATACTTGGTCCAAGCTGGAGCAATGTAACTATGCAATAAAATGTATACCTGAAAGCCAGCTTTAACCCCTTGCTGTCCACATAATGCATATGTGCAGAGGCAAAGATGGTAGGTCTTAATGCCCACAAATGCTGCTCATATAGGGCAACATAGGTTTCTCACTGTGAGCTCCCAGCACAGACACTAAGCTGTCAAAGACAGCTCTTGTTCTGTACTAATGATCAGGAACTGGCAGGGCCCTATCATGTGACTACTGTGATAGCCAATCATAGTGGTCACATGATTAGGCAGACCTTCCTGCCTCTGCGGCATAATAGCCCAATTAAAGTGACAACAGAAGCAGGCGGGAAGGGGTTAAGGGTACAATGGGCGTTAAATGGCTCCTGGGGGTTACAGAAATTACTATTAACTATCCTGGACCTGTTTTTATGCCAAAAGCTTCCCTCAATATTTTTTTCTCACACAAAGAAAAAAAAATACCTGATAGTTAAAAAAATACATTTAAATAAACATAAATTGAAATCAACAGCACATAATTATTAAATACACAAAAAAGGAATAAAAAAACAGTAAATTAAATAACCTAAACTAATATACAGTGTACTATACACCCAAAAACAACAACAAAACACCCTCCCAATAAAAATAAAATAAAAAAAGTATATATTTAAAAAAGTAAATTTAGCCTAAGTGAATCAATGTGTGAACATAAGAGTTTCCAATTTAGAATACTTAATTTAAAAATGTTGCAACAAACTCAATTTGACCAGAATCACTCCTCTAATCCCTAATAAAAGGAGACTTGCTATGGGGGACGTTATTGTTTGTATTTTGGCAGGGGAATTGTTTTATTTGTTTCTGGCTGTTTGTATGTGTAGATGACTTGAATGGTGTTTGGCGCACATGGGGGTATCTAGTTTACTGGCTTCCAGCCATGTGTAATCCTGGCTGTCCTTGCTGTCATTCCTGGGGGGCCCTCTCTATCTCTGGGGATGACAACCATGCGTGTGTGTCTGTCTGGCCAAGAATGTCTTGTATCAAGACAGGAAGATGTTCTTATTGAGAGTAAAGCAAGTTCTGTCTGGCAGGACAAAGTGTAAGTCAACTGTCCCCCACATGTGCTCCCGAGCCCCTGATTATTCTGACCTCTTCTGGTTCTGTACAGCCGAGATCCCCAACCTGGGTCAGCTCGTCCCTCATTATAACAAAAGGCCACTTAGCCATTCTTTATTTTTAAACATAATAATTTGATTGATTAGACAGCTCCTGGCACCCTGCCTATGGACACCATAATATGAAGCATCTGTTCAGACAAGCAGTACTGGACAGCTGCCACAAACAGCATCAAAAATGAGGGCCACATGTGGGTTCTGGCACAAGCGACTATTGCTATTACAAACATGAAAAAAAAAAAAAGTCTTGCTGCAAAGGAAAGGTTTATTATTTACCTATGTAGGCCACTCATGATGCCATTCTTCAATCTCTTGAATAAGAAAGCTTTCTGAAGAACATTTAGCACCAGACACACTTTGAGCAATGTTGGATGCCTGGTCCCCTCCGCCCTCTGTGGTTAGATCCACTGGCCCATGCATCACAGTAGTGATGTAGGTGCCAGAGGATGGCACCACAGTTCTCAGCAGGGGACCAGTCATCCAACCCAGTAAGAAGTATGTGGCTGAGATCTTCCGTCATTTTTTGCCCCTCGGGAGGGTAAAGATTGCAATAAAAAAGAATTTACAAAACATAAATGAAAAAAAAGGGCAAAGATTGAAGCAGTGGATGAAAGGACCACTAAAGCCCCATACACACTATCAGATTTTCTGCTGATTTTTGTCTCCAGATTTACCAAAACCATGTAGTGCAAGGGCCTGCCTGATTTCATACAAATTGAACTCCTAAAGGTTTGACCTCATATTATATGGTTTTGGTAAATCTGAAAGAAAAAATCTGCAGAAAATCTGATAGTGTGTATGGGGCTTAAGGCTTTTTTTTAACTGAATTCTAAGCATAAAAAAGTTTATTAAAATAGATTTCTCAATAGCCACGGTGGATATAAATACACTTTGTGTGGGTCAAACACATTTGCAAGCCCAGATTTTGTCTTGTAAGATCATCACTGTGCTGTACTTAGCCTTTGCAGATGTAGCATCCCTCTACAAAAGGTAGGTGCTAGATTAGGATTCTTTTTGTGAGTGTAGGTAATATTTGGCAGTCCTGGCTGCCAAAGATTACTGCAAGTGCCACATTCAATTGCCAATACAAGGGAATAGCTATACACTGTTGAACTTCTGTAAATGCTGATCGCTTCTGCATTTCAGGTTTATCCATGCATGCACATATGATGTATACACCTGCCACTTTTGCATAAAGCCCTATTCACACCAAACCTGACTTTGGAATTGTGCGACTTACCTAAAATCGCACAACTTCATAGCCGCAGGTCAGTGCGACTTCAGGTACAACTTGGCTGACACTATGCAAGCAGCACCTGAAATCGCAAAAAATAGTGCAGGAACCTCTTTTTCAAATCAGTATGGCACCGCAAAGCCGGCATCGCACTGATTTGAACACTTCCATTGCCGACAATATGGTGCAACTTGTCATGCAATTTGGCGCTGACAAGTCGTACCAGTGTGAACGGGGCTTAGGCGAATACACCGTATGTGCATGCAACTCTCTGGTTGCAGAAAAGTGCTGCAGGGTTTCAACTTGAAACTAAAATGTGCATGAGACCAAATACAGACCAAGGAATGGGGTGGGGGTTATTTATAAATTGGCATTTATCTAAAACCAATGACAGCTGTGCTTATCAATGATTAGGGGGCTTCTATATGTTTCCAATTATAAAGGAAATTTAACCACTTTAGGTTGAATGGCCGTTCACCTCATTTGAATCAGAACAATTTATTATTTATTTCAGATGGGTATAAATTGATTTGTTAATAACATTGTCTATACCAATAAAAAAAAAAAAAAAAAAAGATATTTTGTAAATTTTTGTGAAGACAAACAAAGCTGTTTATTGGTGTCATTATCTTTTAAAAAATATTTTTATTCTCAGATCAAAAGAAGTAAAACAAATAGAAAAAATACCACCGAAAATTGATATAATGAAAAAACGTTATATCTATATATATATATATATTTTATATAAATATATATATATATTATATATATATAAATATATATATATATATATATATATATATATATATATATATATAAATATATTATAAATATATTATATATATATATATATATATATATATATATATATATATATATATATATATATATATACACACACACACCGTAAGAAGGCCAGTATGGTGACCTGAATTTAAGGGAGGAGCCCGGAAGGTATTTTTTTTAATCTGAAAAGATTTTATTTTGTTGTTCATAGTGCAAAATACATGTCATACAAGATATTACAGGATGAGAAGTAAAACAATTGTCATCACATGTTGCTTTGTCAAAAGGTATAATGTATACAGTCCATATGGGATTCAAACATCATAAATGACATACAATGACACGTGAGAAGAATAGGAAATTAAACTGAGTAAGAAGGAACCAATTTAAAGAAGAAAGAATCAAATAAAGAAAAAGAAAACAATTAAATGGTCTTAACGGACTCTCCATGCCCCCAGGACCCTAAGGACATGCATCGCCCAAACGTTCTACACGACCTGGCAAAAAGGAAAGGGGAGGGGGGGAAATTGCGCTCGGTGTTCAATTTAAAAACTGAAAAACGTGAAGTGAGTCCTGCAGCTAAAACACAATAACCCCAATACAAGGGCACACAAAATGAACAATAGATAAAATAGTGTAGCGCTGGACTAAAAATACGCATATAATGATATATGCAAGTGGACGGGGCCCATAAATGTGTAAATAAAGTGACTAGTGAATAAAGACCATATAACATTCAGTCTAAAATGATCAAGTGCATGTATAGTGACACTAGAGATTAATCAAGTGCACCTGCATATATTTAAAAAACAAGAAGTGATATGAGAGTAAATGTAAAAGTGGCAAACTTCAGGTGAATAAAATGAACCAATGTGACAGCAAAATGAATGAAAAATATATTATATCAACACAAGACATCTAATCACTAATAGTGCTAATAAATCCTAATGCTTAGTGATCGCACATGAAAAGGAAATTAAAATGAATATATAAACAGTCCCAAAAAAAATCCAAAGAACAGGTCCCAAAGCGTAGTGACACTCCAACACAGAATCTGGTTCAGTGTTCCACCGCAGCTGTTGCCCACCACCAAGGGATAAAAGTTGGAGGCTTCCCGGACAGCCTGCGACCACCCTTATTCAGGGGGGTCAAAACAGGCTCAGTAGAAATATGTGGGTCCAGATGATATCCTCACCAATAATCTCCAGGTGTACTCCAGGTATCTTTTATGGCAAGCCAAGAGGGGCTTCCAAACGGGGTGCAGCTAGGACTTGACCACAAGATGCAGCAAAGAATTGGCCACAAATAACCCCAGAAAAAGAAAAAGATACTCCAATAGTGCAGAACGATCTGGCCAGTTTATTAAAAGTTTATACAAACAACTAGATTTAAAAAGCAAAGTTCTGACGGGGAGAAATAAAAGACAAGCTCCACCGTACGAAGTGTACGGTGGAGCTTGTCTTTTATTTCTCCCCGTCAGAACTTTGCTCCCTTGGTGGTGGGCAACAGCTGCGGTGGAACACTGAACCAGATTCTGTGTTGGAGTGTCACTACGCTTTGGGACCTGTTCTTTGGATTTTTTTTGGGACTGTTTATATATTCATTTTAATTTCCTTTTCATGTGCGATCACTAAGCATTAGGATTTATTAGCACTATTAGTGATTAGATGTCTTGTGTTGATATAATATATTTTTCATTCATTTTGCTGTCACATTGGTTCATTTTATTCACCTGAAGTTTGCCACTTTTACATTTACTCTCATATCACTTCTTGTTTTTTAAATATATGCAGGTGCACTTGATTAATCTCTAGTGTCACTATACATGCACTTGATCATTTTAGACTGAATGTTATATGGTCTTTATTCACTAGTCACTTTATTTACACATTTATGGGCCCCGTCCACTTGCATATATCATTATATACGTATTTTTAGTCCAGCGCTACACTATTTTATCTATTGTTCTACACGACCTACCAAAGTCACCAATACCACTTAGGATCATGTGCTATATATACTCTTCTCAGCCACTTAATGCTAACGTCTTTTGACTCCTATCCTTGTAGGAGTCTATCTTTGATCAATTGATGTGGTGCCTGCCAACCCCGGAACATCCAACCAAGCCTGCCACTTTGCATAGAATTTGTGTGGTGCGTTTCTGTGCTGATATGTTAGTTTTTCTCTTATTAGCAGTCTATTGACCTGTTCAACCCATTGTCACCTAGTGGGAACCCCGGGAGTTATTCAAAATTGTGCAATCAGCTTGCGGCCCGGAGGGTATTTAAGCAGCCCACTTGCCCATTCTCATTGTCGGTTCCAGTGCGCGATTCGTTACGTCACCAGGCCAACTCTTCAGCTCACTGCATGTTCGTGAGTCTGGTTTTCCCAAATAGTGCGTTGCGGTTGCTCATTCGTGGTTTTTCGATCAAGTCTTGCTCGCTGTCGCAGGTAGGAGTTGTTATTTTGCATTTGCATCATGTCCTAAATCGTTGTCATTCGTTGTACCTCCCTTGTTGAATGTTCAGTTCCCGCCATTGTAAGCGTCATGTATGGCGCCACACCACACTCTTCGGATACGTTGCATACACGCTACAGACCGATGCGGACTCAGTCGCACGGCCACTGTAGCAGGTTGGATTTGTTACCATGTTTTTCCCATGTCAATTCGTACACACTCGCAGTGTCACCCATACCATGTGTTTGGGTCCCACAGTGCAACTTACGAATCATTCGTACGCGCTTCTCTCATTACTTTCTACACCAAACTTGTTGTTGCATCGTGCACAACACCATGCCACACCTTCCTGATAAGTTGCAGTCCCACCACAGTCCGTCATGAACCACTCGCATGGCTAACTGAAGCAGGTAAGATTTGTCACCACCTTTCTTTATGTTGAATCTATTTATTACCATTCGTTGTCCAGCAGGTCGTTCATTAGTTCCCCCTACGGAACCTATGAATCAGACGGATGTTGTCCTTATCACTTATACTGCCCACTTAGGGGTTCGGTGAACCGTCAAACAAGCCAGGTGTTTCTATCCTTTCTCACCAATCCAACTCCGTTCGTTGAGACCCCACACCCACGCAAAACCGTATCAGCAGCCTGTCACTCTTATTGAGACCCTTGCAAAAATGTAATATCGTCTCAGCTATCCCTCACTCATCAAAAAAAATATATATATAATATATAAACCCCCTTTGCCACCACACAGGCCCAAAAACCTGACACTCGCACGAGACCCTTGCAAACCCAATACTGTCTCAGCAGCCTGACAGTCGCAGAGACCCTTGCAACCACGCAATATCGTCTCCAAACTAACCTCATACTCATTGGGACCCTTGCGACCACGCAATATCGTCTCAGCAAACAAAACTGAGGCCCTTGCGACCATGCAATGTCGTCACAGCACACCAGACTGAGACCCTTGCAATCACACCGTGTAACACAGTGACCTTCGCAACCACACAAGGTCAGCTCATCTCCAGTAGCATCAAAACATCCTGGGCACAAACCAGATTACAAACACACCACGGGGCACCCAATCAGCCTCACATACACGTAGCGATATCCAGTTATTCATTTATCTTCAGTGGCATACCAGCTACTCATCATCCTCTCTGTCTTTTCTTCAGTCAAGTTCAGGTTTTTCATCCTACACCAGGTTGGTCGTTTCTCCCCAGGTAAAAAAAAAACAAATATATATATGTATATATATATATATATATATATATATATATATATATATATATATATATATACGGAAAGTATTCAGACCCCCTTACATTTTTCACTCTTTGTTATATTGCAGCCATTTGCTAAAATCATTTAAGTTCATTTTTTTTCCTCATTAATGTACATACAGCACCCCATATTGACAGAAAAACACAGAATTGTTGACATTTTTGCAGATTTATTAAAAAAGAAAAACCGAAATATCACATGGTCTTAAGTATTCAGATCCTTTGCTCAGTATTTAGTAGAAGCACCCTTTTGATCTAATACAGCCATGAGCATAGGTGTACGCAGCCTATTGCATTAGGGTGTTCACCCCAAAGCTCAAACACACATGAACGCCACCTGCTGTCACAGGGAGGAGGCTCTGATGGTGGGAGACAGTTGATTGGGAGCATATTACCTTACATGCTAAGTATAGGTGTAATGTGTTCCTAGTTGAACCTAGCCTTTAATATAATGGGGGCATTTACACTGGCCACCAGCACCCCAACCACCCACCTGGTGCCACCCCTGGATAATGCTAATGCACATTGGGTGATTAGGGTGTGCCCAGGCAAACCCGGCACACCCTGTGCGCACCCCTATGGCCATGAGTCTTTTTGGGAAAGAAGCAACAAGTTTTTCACACCTGGATTTGGGGATCCTCTGCCATTCCTTCTTGCAGATCCTCTCCAGGTCCAAGTCCTACCAAAAAAGTGTATATTAATTAATATTATACCAGTACCTAAAGAATACCAGGGAAGTTGTGAAATAATAAATTCAAACAATTGTTACAAAAATCCAAATGAATTATGAGTGAACCTCTATATGTACTCAGTGTATAAAGTCCAAACACCAGAAAATATATTTAGGTATAAAGAGTGTCCAAAAATATTGGTGTACCGAAAATAGTTCAATTAAGTATGCCAAAAAAAAATGTTCATCAAAAAAGTGCAAAAAAACACAAAACAATGCAAAAAAAACCCCCAAAAAATGCAAAAATCGCACCAAAAAACAAAAAAGCAACAAAATAATCGCACCAATTACAAAAACCGCATAAATGCATCCATTCCAATGTAAGTGACTGTTCGTGCTTTAATAAAGTTGTTGCAGGTGACTTTTAGTGCTCACAAAATCTTGACAGGTGACTTGTACAATGTAGACCGATGTTCACAGGTGTCTGCAGTCCCTCAAACAGCCTTAGGATTTCCAGACAGTGGCAGGTATAGTTAATCATGCTCCTCATGGAAAAGAAATATTGGCTCCCATAGTGTAGTATCCAAAAAATTCCATGTATTTAAAAGTTTTTTAAAATCAATCAAAAAAGATAAGCAATAAAAAAACACAGACAGAGAACAGAGTCCATACAGCATAGGTGCTTCTTCCCAAAAAACAGCTCTATCTGATGGCTAGCAAGAGGAGTCCGAGCTGTGGATGAGCAGCGTGCACTCCAACTGCGTTCCACCCACTAGCTCTGGTTCCCGGAAGTGACGTAGTGTGCGTAATGACACCGTACGCGTTTAGTCATAGACGTGTTCAGCGGCGCTATCTTCTTAATCCACACCACGTATTTTGTAAGGGAGAGCGGCCGTGAAACCCCACCCACTTGGCTCCGACCCATCCAATCCAAAAAAAAACAGTTGTTTGTATTTCTATTTCTTATATGTCTTCTTCTAACATCGTCACATGTACTCTCATATTGGTATGTTTACACCAATGTTGTTTGTCGCTACGTATTTGGTATGCTAAGTCACTAAGGGAGAGCGGGTTATTATATTAAGCTTTTCATTTTAATTTAATTTCTTATATTTTTTTATACTTTTCACTTGCTCCATCACCGGGACGGTTCCCTACTTAACAGCAACTTTTTTTTTTGGATTGGCTGGGTCGGAGCCAAGTGGGTGGGGTTTCACGACCTCTCTCCCTTACAAAATACGTGGTGTACAGTAAGATGATACCACCGCTGAAGAAGTCTATGACGAAACGCGTACCGCGTCATTACGCACACTACGTGACTTCCGGGAACCAGAGCTAGTGGGTGGAACGCAGTTGGAGCTTGCGCTGCTCATCCACAGCTTGGGCTCCTCTTGCTAGCCATCAGATAGAGCTGTTTTTTGGGAAGAAGCACCTATGCTGTATGGACTATGTTCTCTGTCTCTGTCTGTGTTTTTTTATTGCTTATCTTTTTTTGATTTGATTTTAAAAAACTTTTAAATAAATGGAATTTTTTGTATACTACACTATGGGAGTCAATCTTTCTTTTCCATGAGGAACATGATTAACTATACCTGCCACTGTCTGGAAATCCTAAGGCTGTTTGAGGGACTGCATATGTTGACACCTGTGAACATTGGTCTACACTGTGGATTTACATGCGTATCACC
The DNA here is from genome assembly GCF_042186555.1 of Aquarana catesbeiana. Lineage (NCBI taxonomy): Eukaryota > Metazoa > Chordata > Amphibia > Anura > Ranidae > Aquarana > Aquarana catesbeiana. Next base: position 292,839,859 of record NC_133332.1, on the reverse strand, counting down.
CCTGCAGGGGTTACAGGAGTTGGTGAGTGGGGACCTATGAGGGGGAGCACGCATGTCACCTGTCAAGATTTTGTGAACACTAAAAGTCACCTTTATTAAAGCACGAACAGTGACTTACATTGGAATGGATGCATTTATGCGTTTTTTGTAATTGGTGCGATTATTTTGTTGCTTTTTTGTTTTTTGGTGTGATTTTTGCAATTTTTTTGTTTTTTTGCATTTTTTTGCGTTTTTTTGCAATTTTCTGATTTTTTTTGGTACACTTAATTGAACTATTTTCGGTACACCAATATTTTTGGACACTCTTTATGCCTAAATATATTTTCTGGTGTTTGGACTTTATACACTGTGTACATATAGAGATTCATTCATAATTAATTTGGATTTATGTAACAATTGTTTGAGTTTATTATTTCACAACTTCCCTGGTATCCTTTAGAGCGCTGTTCACACAGGTGGATCATTACACTCACCTACACCGTTAGGAAGGGTTAAGGTAGTAGTTTATCCTACCACTGTGATTTAACCATTTCTTGGAGTTGCTCTAGCCACTAAAGAGTGACATATTAGATCACTCTTTAGCACACAGGTAGCATCATCAACCCCTCTTCTGTCTATTTCTATTCTTTAAGAGCCCTCCTACGGGGTTTTTTTTTTTGGGGAGGCTGCAACCTTTATATTTGTCCTAAGCGCGGTACCCTTCTATATTTACCTATTTCCCTCAAGTATGCCTCAGTAGACTTGGCCATCCAAACCATCATTGGGATAGGTCCCGGCGCCTGCCCATCCAAAGCAGATATATCTAATGCGTTCAAGCTCCTCCCTATCGAACCGTCCCTCTGGCATTGGCACGGTATTAAGTGGAGGGAGTCCTACTACTTCGCCACCAAGTTGGTTCCAAGAGCAGCCTGTGGCTGTTCAACGTTTTCGCTCAGGCCCTCACATAGATTCTGTGTCACCAGGCCTGCTGTAACTCGGCCATCCACTACCTTGACAACTTCCTGCTTATCGAGCAACCAGGCACACCCCTGGCAGATCTAGACAAGTTAATAATAGTTTTTAACAACCTCAACGTGCCCATAGCCGAGCACAAAGTAGAAGGACCGGCACATTCCATTACCTTTGTAGGTGTCACTCTCGACACGCAAGCTATGCAAGTTAACCTGCCCCTTGACATACTAGCTTGTATCAGGGCAACTATCCATGACTTCACCCAGTCGCAAGGGTGCACCAGGAGGTAGTTGCAGTCCTTACCAGGGATAATGAACTTTGCGATGAGGATTATTTCTCAAGGACACTCCTTCATATAGCATTTAGTCTTTCTCACACCAGTACAAGACCCAGACCGAATTCTCAAACTAGATCAAGCAGAAGTAGCATGCTTGGCTATGTGGGACGAGTTCCTCACCAGCTGGAATGGCATTTCAATGTTCATTCCGGCAGTGTCAGACGAGTAACCACAGGTGGTCACCGATGCCGCAGCCTCCACCGGCTTCGCAGACATATTTGTCCACCACTGGTTTGCCAAATCTTGGCCCCCAGAAATTCTCTTAATCCCTGGTTTTACCCAGTCCTCATCTCTCTTTGAGCTACAGTATATCCCATTGTCGCAGCTGCCCAGATCTGGGGCCACACATGGACAAAACAGACGATGCTTTTCACCACGGACAATCAGGCCACGGCCGACATCATTAACAAAGGAAGATTCAAGTCACTCCCCATCATGTCCTTCCTGCGCGGGCTTGTACAGCTGTCACTCCATCACCACTTAATTTTTTCTGTAGATATATTCCAGACAAATACAATATTGCTGCTGATGTGCTGTCCCGTTTCAACCTTACCTTGTTTTTCCAGCAGGAGCCTGGAGCCAACCCAATGACTACTCCTGTCTCACCCCGGTCGTTGCTGGCGATGGATTAAAATCGCACCTCGCCAACAAAACCCGGCTCATCAACCAATCCTTGGCACGCAACACATTGAAGGCCTATTGCACTGCTTGGAACACTTACTGCGAGTTTTTGGCCTCTTGCGAAGGGGCAGCGATAGGCAACGTTAGACACGTCCTAGCCTTCATATCATATTGCCATACCCAGCTAGCCCTTGCTTACAACACCATCAGGCTATACCTAGCCAGCATCCAGCATTTTCTATCGTTACAGGACCCCAGTAAAGCGTCAGTATTCTCGGCCCATGCAGTCAAGTAACTCTTATGGGGCATACAGAAGCACCAACCTGTGGCCAGTGGCAAACACCTACCTATCACGAGTGCCATCTTCAGGGAGATGTCTGATATCTTTACTCGTTCCCCTTCCCCTATGACCTAGCAAATTTACCGTCAGTGGCTCCGGCAGTCAGACACTGCTCCGACACCACCTGACTCGCTTTCCGAACCATTATACCCTTCATCTCACAGTCAGCAAAACGCAACAAACCGGCCCAGGGGTTGACATCAGCCTATTTCGGACTAATAACGCTTGGTGCCCAGTGACGGTCCTCGACCGACTACTGTCCCGGCTACCCAACCAATCTGGAGATAGCCTATTGCTACCCTTTCTAACCAGCCCCCTCAGTGGCAGCCAGTTTGTCAAGCATGTCAGGATCCTCCTAAGCAACTTGGGCTTCAACCCCAGTCAGTTCTCTGGACATATTTTCCAGATTGGAGCAGCCTCAGCTGCCTCCCAACATGAAGTACCAGACCACATAATCATGAAACTAGGCCGATAAAAGTCCACTTGCTTTGCCATCTACATCCCAAATCCTCAGGAAGAAATTGCATAAGCCTTCACCATGCTGGCTCAATAACCACAAGAAATCAATAAAGAGCTATTTCCCTATCCAAGTCTTTTTCCCCCTTTTCTTGGCATACCAACCAGACCATCAAGGCACACTTCAGGTCTATTCATGTTGTAAGTCTTGTCGCGTGTTTATGTGATTCACATCTCTCTCGGTCATAGGGCCACAACCATTAATAAGAAGGCCAGTATGGTGGCCTGAATTTATGGGAGCAGCCCGGAGGGTATTTAAGCAGCCCACTCGCCCATACTCATTGTCGGTTCCAGTGCGCAATACCCTCCCGCTCTTCCCTTTTTCAGGGCACTCCTCAACACATCCTTCTTCACAAACTACCCATTCCTTATCTCCTGTATGCCCCCTTTTCTTGGCATACTGACCAGACCATCAAGGCACACTTCAGGTCTATTTATGTTGTAAGTCTTGTGGCGTGTTTATGTGATTCACATCTCTCTTGGTCATAGGGCCACGACCATAAATATATACATATATTTTTTTTTTCTATGTTTTAAAGGTCAAACTAAGTAAAAAAATATAATCTCTAGTTTTGACCAGTAGAACACAATTAGCAGATTGTAATTAGATGTATTAGACAATTAGTGAAACACAATTAGATTTAAATGGATTTATTTGCTAATTTTGATCTATTAAACAGCATAAAGTTAAAAAGCAATTATATAGGGAACATCTGTGTCGTTGGCTAAATGCTGCCTGAAATGTTATCTTTGAACTCTAACAATGAACTTCCATTATTTGCTCCCTTTTATTCTGTGTATATATATATATATATATATATATATATATATATATATATATATTGTATTTATTGGCGTATAACACGCACTTTTTTCCCCCTTAAAATCAGGGGAAAATCGTGGGTGCGTGTTATACGCCGATCCCCGCTAATTGTGATCTATCGGAGCGATCGCCACCGACATTCACATAGCATGTAGTTTTAAATATGGCGCCGCTGAGTTCGGAGGGACTCGGCGGAGCTGAATGAGCACCGCCGAGATCACAGTGACTGGGCGGAGCCGAGATACACATAGCCGAGTGTTCTCGGCTCTTTCTGGCGCTGCTCACAGTCACGCCCAGTCCCGCCATTGGACATCTATTATGTCCATCATAGGGCGGGACTGGGCGTGACTGTGAGCGGCAACGAGAAGAGCCGAGTACACTCAGCTATGTGTGTCTCGGCTCCGCCCAGTCACCGAGTCCCTCCGAACTCCGGCACCATATTTAAAACTACACGCTTTGTGTATGTCGGCGGCGATCTGTCCAAGGCAAGCATGTAATGGACACTGGGGGCAAGGCTGCACTGACCACTGGGGCAAGGCTGCACTGGGGCAAAGCTGCACTGACAATTCTGCACTGGGGCAAAGCTGCACTGACAAGGCTGCACTGGGGCAAAGCTGCACTGACAAGGCTGCACTGGGGCAAAGCTGCACTGACAAGGCTGCACTGACAATTATGCACTGGGGCAAAGCTGCACTGACAAGGCTGCAATGGACACTGGGGCAAGGCTGCACTGACACTGAAAAGGCTGCAATGACACTGACAAGGCTGCAGATGGACACTATAAGGCTGCATTGATGGGCATTTAAATGTAAGTTTTTTTTCCTTAAACTTCCCTCCTAAAAGTTTTTTTCCTTAAAATTCCCTCCTAAACTTGGGGTGCGTGTTATACGCCGGCGCGTGTTATACGCCGATAAATACGGGTATATATCATTGAAAGCTTTTGTTATATTTGTTTGATAACTGCAATAAATAACCGTTGATCCTGTCAGAAATCTTGTGTTCTCTCTTTCTGTGCGGACTGTTATTGTTTCCAGCTGTATATGTGGACTACAGTACACCTCCCCCATGTTATGGTGAAAAAACAAGGGAGGTGTTCTGTTGTCCTAACACACCTGCTGTCCTAAGGTGACAACTCTGCATCTCCATCAATACAGTATAGTGGGCAAGCCGTTGATTGCGGGCATCCAACAGGTAGATTCATGCTTTGCCTATCCTTACCCCCAGCCTCAGGCGCTCTCATCTTCACTGTAGAGTGAGGAGCAGGAGTCAGCACAGCACTGGATGGAGGTTGGGAGCAGGAGCTGCCTCAATTAACCTTTTTGAGTTAACCAGCAAGTGATTCATTTCAATGGGCTGCCCTATGCGCAAGAAATGTGCACAAATGGTGCCTGTGCAGCGCGTTTTTGTGCATTGTGGAAAAGCATACAATTTTGTGTGCGTCCCTTCAATGCACTGGTGTGAACAAAGCCTTAGATGGGGTAAGCCCCAGGGCAGGGGTAGGCAACCTTTCAGGAGGTGAGATCTACCTGGACAACATGGAGAAAAGCAAAGATTCCCAGGTGAGAGGTAGCAAAACAAACAAACTATCAAGCCCCCCCCCCCAATAAAGCCTTAATGGCACAATCATCAACTGCTTCAACATTCACCCTCAAGGAGCAAATATTATTGAAGATCTCAGCTCGAAGTGTGTCTGGTGCTGAACATTCTTCAGAAAGCTTTATCCTTTGGAGAAATGGCATCATAGTACTACTCCCATCAGGACCCCTCCATACTACCCCCCTTTATTACACATGACCCCCCTCCCACATCATTATACAGGACCCCCTCCCCCATACTACCTTCATCATTACACAGAACCCCCATCCTCAGGACTTCCTCCCCCATACTACCCCCATCATTACACATGATCCCCTCCCCTCCCTCTACAGACCCCTGCATCCTGCATTGTGTTGTAATATGTTGGCCAATTTATGTATAATGTTGTATTGGAGTGCCATGTTGACCAGAAATTCAGTTGAATTGTCCAAGTCAACTGAATTTTGACATATCAAGAGGACAGCTGAAGACTCTTGTTGATCTTATGCAAGTCTACCTAGGTGTGTGAGGTGAGGTATGGTCTGTAAACCTAATTGAACATTTCAAAGGGTACATTGTTTAAAGGACCATAGAAGAAGTATTTATTGATGGTAATTAGACTTGAGGGGGTAACAATAAGATCAAAGAGTATTTTGGTTTGACCTAGCAGAAACTCCTTCCTAGTGGACTAGTATTTCAGAGAGGACATTCAAGCTGGCACTTAGTCGTATAGGTTTGTCTGCGTATGAAGGCACAGACCCAGGAAAATGGGACTCTGAATTATATCTACTCTGTCGGATTTTTTTTGTCATCTGGGGACTTTGGACTTTGTTCTGTGTTGGAAGTCAATAAAGTGCATCTCTCTGGAAGAATTGGGTGGCTGCGGAAGAGTACTTAATTAATTAATTATCATACTCACGATACTACTACACATATTATTACTATATCACTACACATTGCCCCCCCCCCCCCCCCATAGATAGCTTTCCTTTATATTGTGTCAAGAGGATCTCGGCCGAACACCAGGCAAACCCTGTCAAGACCGGGCTGATCGTCTGTGGCTTGTCTGAGGCTTGTCAGACACAGGGAGGGAGAGGGGTTGGTGTGACTCTGCCCGGGACTGACGGGCACTCTCCCTGGACAAGGTTTACCTTACTGAGCTGGCCAATCACCGCACAGGCTGCAGACATTGCACCCGACCAATCACCAGCGTCGCCAACATTCAGTTCTGCCCTCATTTCCTAAGTGATAGCCAAATCCAATTATCCACTATTTGCAGACAGCACAGGCTCAAGGGGCAGCTGTTTTGGGCCCCACAACAATGACTGGGCCTGGGGCAGCTGCCCCTTTTTCCCTGTGTTAAAGATGGCTCTGGACTACATAGGTAAGTAATAAACTTTTTTGAAATAGCAATAGTCGCTTGTGCAAAAAGCCACATGTGGCCCTCACTTGTGATGCTCATTGTCCAATACCGCTTGTCTGAACAGATGCTTCATATTATGGTCCAAACTCAATTCAGATACTTTATAACCCATGACCAGATTGTGATCATTTGCATATAATCACTACTGATAGGTTTATGCAACCTTACCTTACCCAATTGGTAAGTGAACTCTGCTTCCTTATATATATCTCTTACCATTCCCCCCTTTCTCCTTTCCTTCCCCCTTTTCTCCCCTTTTCTTTCTCCTCCAAACCCCCCCCCCTCCCCTCCCCCTTCCCCTTCTTTTCTTTCCCCCCCCCCCCCCCTTCCCCTTTTTCTCGTTCTTTTCTTCTTTTTTCCCCTTGCCTCTCTTCCCTTCTCTTCCCCCCCCCCCTCTCTCCCCTTTTTCCCCTTTTCCCCCCCCTCTCTCTCCCCTCTCTTTTTCCCCTTCTCCCCCCCTTTTTCCCCCTATTTTTTCCCCCCTTCTTTCTCCCCTCTCTCCCTTTCCCCTTTTCCCTTCTCTGTCACTTTCTTCCCCTTTGTTAGTTGGCTTTAACGCTTTAAATTCTCTTTTTTAAAAATACAGACACATTTAGACTTGACAAAACAACTCTTTAACTTAGTGTGTTTTTTCTGTTTCCTCAGTCCTTGCTGACTCCAACCATCAGGCCTTACCATGTCTTGTTTGGAGACCATGATCTTTTATAGGGCCTGTCCCATTAACCATTTCACCTGGCATTAGCTATATTTTCAATATTGATATCTACATATGTATTGTGCTCAATATTTCATGTTTTTTGATTCTGTTTTTGTCGTTGTTTCTTTTATGTATTTTAAACTTTAGGATCTCTAGCTCCTGAGGAAGCGTTCTGCGTAACGCGAAACATGTAGAGCAACTAGAGAATATTTCACCGTGGATTACCAAACCTGCTGCATTTTGTTTGCCACAATTGTGTACCTATCTACTGTTCAATGCCTAGGGGAAGTATTTCTCCTATATATGAACTAAGTGATACATGTATACATTTATAATCCTCTTTATGCTATACAAATCTGCAGGATAGGATCCTTACGGTGTATGACTATTAGGGTTTACATTCAGCTTGAATTGTTTTTAAATAATCTATGTGTGTCCATTGTCTTTTATAATTTTCTAATAAAATACCTTTATCAAATTTATTTTTTGTAGTCTAATACCATTGTGCCTCCAAAGTCCCATGTCTAGAATCTTTTTATCTATAATCCGACTTTTGGGGACGTTGGCACAAACCGTTACTGAGTACCTGCAGAGTCACCCTGCTTATTGAGGTACTTTGGCACTAGGTTTTCCATCTGATGCTGAATTTAGGGATGGGAGCATCCCATTTAATTTCCTAGTTTAGGTGACTTTTTCATCTTATCTATTTTTTGCCATCTACATTTTTCCTTTTTTGTATATGTATTAAGTTACGAAGTTTACTTAGCGGAACACGGGTTAACACACCGACCTGTGATGGACTTTGTAGGGACCGCTTGGTTGGGCTACATTAATGATGTTCAAACCAGCTGTTTAACTGATACAGGACAAGAGATTGGACTGAATCATTATCTAATCAAAATGAAAAAACTGCTGAAGAAGAAGTCCAACCTGCATTGGCATGTGGACTCCCTCCAGCAATATGCACGTGACAATCTAAGCCCAGTCGGTTTGAGAGTCCAAATATTTCCCTCTTTTCAAAACACAGGTACTGAATTTAAAATCGCATGGGAAAAAATTCTCACCCAGTGTAGTACTGATCTCATTAAATTGTTGATATCTCACCACCAGGCTGAACTTGCCCTCCTTGATGAAGAAATTATCACTTTTCAAACTAAAAATGACAATTTAAAAAGCCACACACAGTTTAACCACAAATGGCAGGAAGTCAGGGAATACATTACCAAAATTAATAGAGATATAATTTTTAAAAAACAAAACAAATTCATGAAAGACAAGACGGCCTTCATGGAGGGCTACGCCTATCACTGGCAGACCCCCTCTCATAATCGGAGACCCCGTAAAACAAACCCTAAAAAACAACATCCCAACAATGGAAGTATGTTTACTGACGATGACACGGAAATTGATTCTGACTCTTCTCTCTCCACTTTTTCTTCACAGGCTCCTATTGGAAAAGACCTGAACGTCACTCCTAACGACACTGGTGCACGTAAGCGACAATATGGTGGTGGGCACTATACACCCTATCCTAAAAAGAAAATTGACAAACAAGACATTAAACGTTCGAACGGCTCACTACGCCAGGGGCCTTCTTCTATCCAAGGTGGTGGCACTGATTCACAGCCCAACTATATAGGCCCCAATGCTCACAAAGCATTACAAATGTTAAATCAGCAAAATCGCATTAACCCGACACCTACAACCTTCCAATCTGGCCCCAGTCGGGACACCTCAAACACTTCTTTTTCTAACAATACACACACCAATGTAACACAACAACCTAACTTTTCCAACCCTCTAAACTCAGTGAACTCTGTATCCCTTACACAATCACAAAATTGTAGAAGACAGAGCACTCTTGATCCTCACATTGTTTCAAACGCTACCTCCACTATAAATTTTCCCATGCTAGGGATTCCGCCACCTCACACCTAGGACTGGATGTCCTGAACCTCACTCCTTATTATTTTTCTGAACAGGACTTAAATGTTCTAAAACTTGGTCTAAGTTTCTGTCCGTCGCAGAAAATTGACAAATATGAGACCATTAAAGACGTTTACCTGTTTGCTCGCAATCTTACCTACAAATTTCTTTTTGACCCAGATAGATTAAGGAGTAAAGAGGAACGGGAATTCTCAGAGAGCATAAAACACTTTAAGATGGATGAGTTCCGAGCACTACGGGACCTAATCCTTCTGTTGGAGGAAAGTGACAGTACCCACCCCACAGACATCTCCATCTTAACACCTCCTACTCCTTCTATATCTCCATCTAACAGATTTAGAGCTAAGTCTCGTCAATTTCCTGACTTATCTCAGAATCCCCAAATTTGGACATTCCTACAAAACGTGATCAGTGACATTAAACATATGGATCTACCCCATAGAAAAAACAATCTTACTTTCACACAGCGTCAAGCCATCTCTAAAATATACAATCACCCCGACATCGTTGTGAAACCCGCCGATAAAGGCGGTAACGTAGTCCTTTTGACCAGATCCTCTTATGAAAATATGTGCCTGACCATTCTATCCAACAAAGACTGGTATCAGAAAATACCCCTATCAGACACCATATCTTTCAGGAATCACTTCCTGGACATTATTGGAGACGCTTACCTAAGAGGTTTAATTGCTAAAGATACCTATGAGTACCTGAATGTTCGGTCTCCCAGGGTGGCGACATTCTATGCACTTCCCAAAGTGCATAAGGATCCGGTGTCGCCCCCTGGGAGACCGATAATTTCAGGTATTGATAGCTTAACAGACAACGCCAGCAAACTTGTAGATGCCACACTCATGCCCCATGTCATGGCCCTACCGTCTTACACCAAAGATACGTTAGATCTTTTAAAACAGATCGAGGGGTTACCGGTCCCTCCTGATTCCCTGCTCGTGACGCTTGATGTGGAGGCTCTTTACTCCAGCATCCCTCACGAGCAGGGGATCGAGATGGTCCGCACCTTCCTGTATGAGGAGGATCACCACCAGTGGAATTATAACGAATTCATTTTGAAGCTTCTCAACTGCATCTTGACTCATAATACGTTTGAATTTATGGGTTCCCACTACCTCCAGGTGCAGGGCGTAGCCATGGGCACCTGTTGTGCCCCTGGCTATGCTAACCTGTACCTGGGGGGGTGGGAACGTCACCTGTTTTCTTTAGACCATTACTCAGAATTTATAGATCAAATTTTGATCTGGAAACGCTACATAGATGACATTTTTATCATCTGGACAGGAACTAAAAAGACCCTCAAAAAGTTTATACAAACACTTAATGCTAACCAGTTTAACTTAAAATTTACATACCATTGCCATACTGACACTGTTAATTTTCTGGATCTCGAGATCTACAGGGACATTAATAACACCTTATCCACAAATTTATATAGGAAAGCTACAGCAGGAAATACACTGCTACATGCCACAAGTGCGCATCCTCCCCCTCTCATTAGAAGCATACCGTATGCACAATATCTTCGTCTTCGTCGAAATTGTACTAAAATGACGGATTTCCAACACCAGTCCAATCTTCTGAGATCCCGACTCCTGGCTAGAGGTTACAGCCGGTCGCTCTTACGTAAAGCCTTTAATAAGGCCAAGAGCAAATCACGTATTGACCTCCTCTATGGGAAAAAAACCCAACCACAGAAAACCACGGTCAGACTGATCACTCAATTTTCCTCTCATTACCATGACATTAACAATATTTTGAAGAAGCACTGGCACTTCCTGACAGAAGACCCTATTCTAAAGAAATATGTTAACACACACCCTGAAACAGTTTACAGACGGGCAACCTCTCTTAAGGACAGATTAGTTTCTAGCCAGTACAAGTTCTATAATCCTTTGACCCCACAACTATCAAGGGGCACAGTGCCCTGTGGTAGCTGCTCCTTCTGTCCATGGGTATCCTCTGAATATCCCGTTTTACTTCCTAATGGTGAAATCTACCATCCTAAATTTGCAGCCACATGCCACACCCAAGGGGTGGTCTATCTTATGAAGTGCACCTGTGGGGTTTTTTATGTGGGCAAAACGGCCAGGCAGCTCAGGCAAAGAATCAACGACCATATTTATTATTCAGGAAACGGGAAAATGCTCACTCCTGTGAGCAGACACCTCGATCTCTACCACCGTTTCAATACTTCGTCTATTTCCTTTGCTGTTCTGGCCGTCGTCCCCCAAAACCCCAGAGGTGGTGAATGGGACAAATTCATACTACAAAAAGAGACCCTTTGGATAGAGCGTTTGAACGCCACCAGGGCACCCGGTTTGAATGAATCTCATTCATATAAATCCTTTCTCTAATTCATACTAAGCCCCTTTTAGCATGTGTTTTCTTCTGCCCTGAGAAGTGTCTATTAAGTGAAAATAACTGTTGATTACAGGTTAAGACATATTACAGCCGAATCAATCCTATCCAGGTCCCCAGATCAATGTGTTCACATGTTCTTCTCCTCTTTGTAAAAATTACAAGTTATTGATATTACCTATCTGTCTTTAATGTCCCCTTATGGGATTTTATAACCACAGACTATTGATATAAATGTTCTTGTACATTGTATATTTTATTTTTTTTTTTATTTTCATGCACGCCAGAGTGATGGTTCTGGGACTCTCCCTTAGTGTTGGTCTCCTTCCCATTTAGCATGGTTCTTGTCCTGATGAGTTCCGCTGCTTAGCGCCGCACATCCGGTCTTATCTCTTGACCGGATGTGCGGCGATTATCGGAGATACGGGGATCTCCTTCCCCCCTTGCTCCGCTCTTGCTGCCTGCGTCATCCGCTCGGTTCCGTCCCTCCTCGCACTGTTTTTCGGCGCATGCGCGGAACATTCCCGGCGCCGCGCCGTCCCAGCGTGGGGATGACGTTACGCGGCGCATGCGCAGCAGCCTGTAGCGGGCCCGGAACACGTGATTCCTTTGGAACCACCTGTTTCCGGCTGGAGTCACCCTATATAAGGACGCTATCTGACCTGCCCCTATGTGGCCACAGCACCGGTCCCTGCCAGATCGGATGACGCACCCCTGTGCTCCCTCTCATCTACCTAAGGGTAAGATTGTCCCTGTTTTACTAATGCCTTTTTATCTGCACGCAAAATATTTCTCTGCCTGCAGCGCTTTACACCATATGGCACTATGAATATGATTGCTTATTCCCCTTTTTCTCTTCTCATATACCAGCACTACAATGATAAAGTCTATGCTTCCCCTCTTATGGATACTTGATGCTACATTTCTTTGAGAGGTGCCAGGCTGTGGCCGAATGCTGTTTCCAAACTCAATTCAGATACTTTATAACCCATGACCAGATTGTGATCATTTGCATATAATCACTACTGATAGGTTTATGCAACCTTACCTTACCCAATTGGTAAGTGAACTCTGCTTCCTTATATATATCTCTTACCATTCCCCCCTTTCTCCTTTCCTTCCCCCTTTTCTCCCCTTTTCTTTCTCCTCCAAACCCCCCCCCCCTCCCCTCCCCCTTCCCCTTCTTTTCTTCCCCCCCCCCTTCCCCTTTTTCTCGTTCTTTTCTTCTTTTTTCCCCTTGCCTCTCTTCCCTTCTTCTTCCCCCCCCCTCTCTCCCCTTTTTCCCCTTTCCCCCCCCCCTCTCTCTCCCCTCTCCTTTTCCCCTTCTCCCCCCCTTTTTCCCCCTATTTTTTCCCCCCTTCTTTCTCCCCTCTCTCCCTTTCCCCTTTTCCCTTCTCTGTCACTTTCTTCCCCTTTGTTAGTTGGCTTTAACGCTTTAAATTCTCTTTTTTTAAAAATACAGACACATTTAGACTTGACAAAACAACTCTTTAACTTAGTGTGTTTTTTCTGTTTCCTCAGTCCTTGCTGACTCCAACCATCAGGCCTTACCATGTCTTGTTTGGAGACCATGATCTTTTATAGGGCCTGTCCCATTAACCATTTCACCTGGCATTAGCTATATTTTCAATATTGATATCTACATATGTATTGTGCTCAATATTTCATGTCTTTTGATTCTGTTTTTGTCGTTGTTTCTTTTATGTATTTTAAACTTTAGGATCTCTAGCTCCTGAGGAAGCGTTCTGCGTAACGCGAAACATGTAGAGCAACTAGAGAATATTTCACCGTGGATTACCAAACCTGCTGCATTTTGTTTGCCACAATTGTGTACCTATCTACTGTTCAATGCCTAGGGGAAGTATTTCTCCTATATATGAACTAAGTGATACATGTATACATTTATAATCCTCTTTATGCTATACAAATCTGCAGGATAGGATCCTTACGGTGTATGACTATTAGGGTTTACATTCAGCTTGAATTGTTTTTAAATAATCTATGTGTGTCCATTGTCTTTTATAATTTTCTAATAAAATACCTTTTATCAAATTTATTTTTTGTAGTCTAATACCATTGTGCCTCCAAAGTCCCATGTCTAGAATCTTTTTATCTATAATCCTGCTTCATATTATGGTGTCCATAGGCAGGGTGCAAGGAGCTTTTTAATCAGTCAAATTATTACTATTAAAACCAATGAATGGTCAAGTGGCTTTTTGTTATAATGAGGGACCAGCTGACCTAGGATGGGGATCTTACTTTTCTGGGGACAACCCAAAATTTGGAGTTTACTTTGCTTTCACTTTTAATGATAATGGTAAACAGGACCAATAGAGTGAGGGCACAGACAGAAAAAATTGAGGGGGGTTCCAATCCATCTCCACTCTATCCAAAACAGAAAAAAGTGTTGCCTTAAGTTATACTTTAAGCCAGCGGTCTCCAAACTGCGGCCTGTGGGCCAGATGCGGACCTTTGCATGCTTTTATCCAGATGTTGGGGCACTATTTAATCCACTGATACCAAAAATGGGGCTTAATTCCCCCCAATAAATGCCTATGAAGGGGTACAATTTCTCCCAATGATGGGGCACAATTCGTCCCAATGACGCCAACAATGGGGCCTAATAACACCAATGATGTGGTACAGTTCCTCCCACTGACATTAATAGTGGGGCATTATTTTTCCCCACTGATGCTGGGACATTTTCAACTCCCAATGGCCATAGTCTGGCCCACTTAGAGTCTGAAGGACAATAAACTGGCCCTTTGCTTAGAAAGTTTGGAGACCCCTGCTTTAAGCTATATTAAGCAGCAGACAGGGGTGTTTACAGGTTTCGCACTAACCTCCAGCCTTCTTCCTGGCTGTCTCCAGCAAGGGGCCTCCCCTGGCCCTCTTCCTTGAAACAGCTTCCCCAAGACCAGGCAGGGCAGCTTCAGGACCACTTCAGCACATGTTAGGACCCAAACCAGGCTATAGTAGGGCCTAACAGCAGAGCTTAATACAGCAGCACCTTCCTAGGCCTCAGCCCAGGGTAAGACAGTGAGCGCATGGCCTGTCCCAAATATTTATATCCTTCCCCACCAGTGGCATAAACTTCCTACTGGATTGCATGAAGAAAATATAAATATTCATACTTAGTCTTAGGGAAAAACCAGGTGAACAACTATGCAATCATTCTGGGATCACTACAGCCCAGCTAAAACCTAAATTGACATAGTAGCCCCTGTTCAGGACAGTCCCTAGTCCTGTTGTCCCTGGTCTGCCCCATCCATTCATTTAATGTCAGTCTTTTCAAACATGGAGGCTCAACATGGGCCTTACACAAAGTGATCTGCATGCAAATGCAGTCTGCCTAGCAAGGCCCACTCCCCCAGACTGATATCCACCCATCAGTGCATTTTAATATTTACATAACTCCTCCCAAGAGCCAGCCCACTGCTTGTATCCAGGAAGAGAGCTCTTGAGAGGAGTACTAAGGCAGGGTGCTGTGATATTTTCAGGAAGCTATATACAGCCCCCTGCTAGCCCCTCCCACCAGCCATGATCTGGGGCAATTGATGGGAAACACGTCCACATCGTACCACCACCCCATTCAGGGTCAAACTATAACAACAATAAGGGGTTTCATAGTATCGTGTTGATGGCGGTGGTGTCAACGACATATGAGTTTCTGTATGTGGATGTGGGGAGGATTGGCCGGATGTCGGATGGTGGAGTCTTTGCCCGTACCGACGTCGCCAGAGTGGTGGCTTGGGATTGCCACCTGCGGAAGAGAACGTTGAGGGACTGCCATGTGTGTTTGTCGCAGATGAGGCATTCGGTCTGGGTGATCACGTGATGAGGCCATTCCCCCAGAGGACCCTCACCCCGGAGAAGAGGGTTTTTAATTACCGGCTGGCCAGAGCGAAAAGAGTCGTGGAGAATGCGTTTGGGATAATGGCCTATTTCCGCCTATTTTTAACTGCCATAAATATGGCGGAGTACAAACTAAACCACATTGTGTTAGCTTGCTGCATACTGCACAACTTTTTAAAAAATAATAATCCTAGTTATGTTGCCTCAGTTGGGCCTGAGGCCGGACTTCATGAAACACTGACGGCCCTGAAAGCGGCCGTCCTGGCTTGCCCCCCCAAAGCACCCTTGAAGTGCGGGAAAAATATGTAGAATATTTTACGGGTAGGGGGGCCATTGCTTTGCAAGCCAATTTTAAATACATTTTCTATTTTATCAGATAAAATCTTTATTTTCATTTACTGCTTGTGTTTCTTTTTTCTGTATCCTAGGTTCTCCTAGTGCACTTGTAGTGCCAAGTGTTTTTTCCATTATTAAATAACACCCATTGTCACTGTAAACACCAACTTAATACAAAAACTGGTATTGAACATTGAAAGAAGAAGCCACACATTGTTCAGTATAAAACCTTTTACTCCGTGCACATGCACATGTGCATTGTAAATTAAAAAAAAAAAAAAAAATATGGGTTTCTTAAAGTTTTACCTTGAATTTTTGTTTAGGGTACATAAACATGCATGTTTCAAAACATAGCATACACAACTCAGGAACTTACAAAGTTCAACACTGAAAAACTGAAGGCAATATCAGACATTATAGTGTCCAAAATGTGTTGATAGTGCCTTCATCAGATGGGGTGATGTCAACCCTGTAAAAGCCAAATTTTGAAGATGCACACAAATTGGAAGTCAAACTGGGGATTTTCCTCCTGATCCCATACCTAATGTCAACATGTGCTATCTCCCATCATGGGGGATCAATGGACGTGATTTGAGGGTGCAACCACTTCCTCTCAGCTACTTGAGTTGCGAGGAAGGGGTTGCAGCCACAAAACGTGTACATTGATATCCCCTGATGGCAGATAGCACATGTTGACACACTGTGTGCATCTTCAAAATTTGGCTTTTAAAATGCATAAAAAATTGTTAAAAACAAAAAAAGGTGTCATTTTTTGGGTATTTATATTCTTCCTAGTACATCAATCATGTTCTTCAGTTTGACTTCAATCTCATGTGTTTTTTGCTTTATAAAGTCTAAATCCTGACTACAATACATGATGTCCTGGATAAGCATTTGGGCACTATCAATGGTGAAATGAGGAGCTTGTTCTTCAACAACATGCACATCACTTAAAGGAAAAAATACACACCATGTATTATAAATATGCAGGCATACCTCTATTACCTGAATCTGTGGTGTCAGACACTCACCTGTTGTGGTGACAATTTGCACCACCTCTCCTTCCTCCACATCCTCAGCTTGTGGTGTTTCCTGGTCCCCTTCTTCAGGAGGGGGTTCCTGGAGTCCTCGGACCTCCCGAGTCTTTTCTCCCCTATGAGAATGAAACAAAAGGTATACTTAACACACAGATATTTGAGGCTAGAAATAGTAATATGAAACATTGCTTGGAAGTGGAGTACAATTGTCTGTTTAGGCAGAGTTCCAAGTTGAAGACATGATTTATTGCCTTAACCAAGCTGGAATACTTCCCTTTTTTTGGAAAGTTTCACACACGGAGACACCCTAAGTATCCACTGGATCACCTGTGTGGGAAACCCTAAAAAGTTTGTTCTTGTGTCCCACACTAGTGCTCCTGAGTTTAGATGTGTAAACAGCTACTGAGTGTCCTCTCCTTACATTACACTGAATCAAATTTGCAATTCCTTCTAGTTTCAAACACATCTAGACAACAATGTCCTAAACTTATTTTAATACAAATTATCATGACCAAATGTAGTTAACCCTGTATCTGGAAAAAACATTGTATTTAGTTGGCAAACGAACAATGTTTACTACGACTGATTACTGTGCCCATGAACATGAAAGTCGCCATTTTAAACTGTCCAATAGTAAAGAAAAGCACATGGAGCAGCATGCAAGTAAAAATAATCGTAACTCACGACAACTACTTACTTTTTAGAAACACTTTCTTGATCCTTCTATACTGATCCTGCTCCCTCAGTTTCAGGTCTGACCGTCGTTTCCTCAGTTGCTCCTTGGATCGTCGTACCCCAAAATTCCTGTGCAGGCTCTTCACAACTTTAGTCATGATCTTGGCCTTTCTCTAAATAGGGTTGGTGTACGGTCCATACTTCCCATCATAGTCGGCCCTCTTCAATATGCCAACCATCTCCACCATTTCTACAAAGGCCATATTTGAGGCCTTAAATCTCCTCCTCCTGGTTCGGGACGTTTCTTGCTCCGGGCTTTTCTCCTCGTTACTGCTATTATCACGCACCTGCTGTGTCTCCGCCATGTCGTCTCCCACTCCGCGCTGAAAGAGAAGGGGCAGGGAATATTCTAGAAAGAACGTCAGGGGCGGGCGCCGCGTGCGGAGTTTCAAGCATGAGCAGTGTATATAAAGTTAACACGCGTGTGTCGTACGTATGTTCTGTGTGCGGAAGAAGGAGGAGAACATTTTAACTTGGGACTTAAGTGGCCTATACTGATTCTAGATTGAGGCCTATATTGAGATAAGATTAGGAGAGTTAAGCCTGATATTAGTGTTTTTGTATTTTGTTTGGTTTTGCAGCAAAAATTAAACAATTTAAAGACCCGGAATTCATGGGCCAGTTCATTGATAAATACAGGGATATGCACAATTTGTGGGAGGTGAAAAACCCTTTATATAGAAATAAACAAGCTAGAAAGGCATCGCTGGAGAAACTGCTGGAATTTGTGAAGACGCAGGTCCCCAACGCAGACATCGACTTTGTGGAGAGGAAAATTGGCTTGAGATGCACGCATAGGAAGGAGCTTCAGAAGGTCCATAAGTCCATTAGGTCAGGAGCAGCAGCAGAAGATGTGTATGTACCCAGTCTGTGGTACTACAAGAAGATGCGGTTTCTGGAAGACCAGATGGAAGCCAGGGAATCACTTTCGACTCTTCCGGCCCCCCTTCTATCCACCCTTCCCTCAACCCCAGCTGAGGCTTCCAAGGACCAACTTGGGCCTTCCATCCAAGAAGAAATTGAGGAGCCCAGCTGGAGCCAGGTATATTATTTTTAAACATATTTTTTTGTAAAATTAGTGTTGTTAACTAGATGTTATTAGTGCTAACAAATGAATGATTTACCAAAAGGTGTTTTACATATCAATAGACAGTAGGGGCCAAAAATGATTGGGACAAGAATGAAAAATGCTGGGCTCAGAATGATAGTCTTTTCTATTTATTAATATTCTATTTGCAACAGTCATGAGCTGAAAATTGTGTGTGATTGATGAACCAAAAACTAAAACTATGTCCCTTTTTCATACACAGGAAGACCTCAGCCAGGAGGAGGGCGTGGAATGTGGCAGCCAGGAGGAGGCTGTGGAATGTGGCAGCCAGGAGGTGGGGGTTAGTGTCATCCAGGAGGTGGCGGGGCCCAGCCTCACCCAATCCCAGGTCCCTCCCCTCCCCCTTCCAACCAAAAGGCCCAGGAAGGGGAGGAACATGGAGGAGGCAGCACTTGTCCTCATTAAGGAGGATAATGACGCCCCCGAAAAGCCCCCCTTGACGCTGGAGAGGCCTATGGCTACTATCTAGCCTCAAATTTGCACAAAATGGAGAAGGTCCAACGCCTCAACTGTAAAAAGTTTTTTTTTGAGGCCATTCACAAGGGGTTGAGTGGGCAAATGACCGATGATGTCCACTTATGTACGAGCGTCCATCCTCCTCCTCTTCCTGCCACAAGTCCACCTCCAGAGCCAGAGCTTGCAGGGAAGGCTGCAGGGAAGGCTGCAGTGAGGAGAAGAAAGTGATTGCCTGGGTTTAGTCTGGTCTGACAGAAGACGCAGGCTGTTGTAATACCACAACCTGGGGACATACATGTCATCTTCAGCTGTTCCTGATCTCTGGGAGTCCTGAACCAGATTGTGCTCCCTTATATATGGACTTCTCAAGCTACCATTTTTTTTGCAACAGAGTTGATGTCTGTTCTGGGGGCCAAAGGCTTCGCAAATTCCAGCTGTTTCTCCAGCGTTGCCTTCCTCTTTATTTTGTTATTCTGAGCCAGAATAAATCGAGATTTTTTTATATAAAAATACTTGCCTATGTGTTTTTCTTCAAATAGGACAGTTTGTTTGTGAGTAAGCAGGTACATTTCAAAAATAGAATATACTAAGTATGCAATCCAGTGATCAGAAATGTGAATAAACTGTGGCTGAATAAGTTATTGAATCAATATAAGGTGAGTATATTGATTACCAATAATAAGTATTACCAAGTTCAAAAAGTGCTTGCAAATAAATTATAAAATCAAATATTTTCAAATATATTAAAAAGTAGTAGTAATAGAGATAAGTTCAGTCCATTCATAGAGAGTTCAGTGAAGGTACACCAATCACATGGAGGGGAGTCACATATCCACAGTTCGTTAGACACAGCCCATATAAGTGGAGAGGGAGGAAGGAAGTGTGAAGAGAAATCCCAGTAACCGGTGAATCCAGGGGACAATAAGGATGGACCCTTACCAGACATGGTGGACTGGTGTACCTTCACTGAACTCTCTATGAATGGACTGAACGTATCTCTATTACTGCTACTTTTTAATATACTAGCTATCCATGAACTTTGGAATTTTTTTATTTAGCAATTATGGATTTGATTATTTTTGTGTTAGATCACTGAATGTATATTTATTCAATATTTGATTTTATAATTTATATTGATTCAATAACTTATTCAGTCACAGTTTAATCACATTTCTGATCACTGGATTTCAAGCGCACTTAGTATATTCCTCTTATGCCCTGTACACACGATAGGATTTTCCGATGGAAAATGTGTGATAGAACCTTGTTGTCGGAAATTCCGACCGTGTGTAGGCTCCATCACACATTTTCCATAGGAATTTCCGACACACAAAGTTTGAGAGCTTGCTATAAAATTTCCGACAACAAAATCTGTTGTCGGAAATTCCTATAGTGTGTACACAAATCTGACGCACAAAGTGCCACACGTGCTGAGAATAAATTAAGAAATGAAAGCTATCGGCTACTGCCCCATTTATAGTCCCGACGTACGTGTTTTACGCAACTGCGTTCAGAACGATCGGACTTTCCGACAACTTTGTGTGACTGTGTGTATGCAAGACAAGTTTGAGCCAACATCCGTCGGAAAAAATCCATGGATTTTGTTGTCGGAATGTCCGATCAATGTCCGACCGTGTGTACAGGGCATTAGTCTATTACACTGATATTAGTGTTTTTTTGTTGCAGCTGCAATTTAAGGTGTTTTATAGCTTTTTAGTGCGGTTTTCTCTTTTTTCTTTATACATTTCAAAAATACAATGTCTAATTAACAAGGGAGACCAAGCAACCTCCTTGAGGTTTACAAATACAAGATAATAATGTTGTTGTGGAAACGTGACATACAAAATAAAAAAAATATGAAGATCACTATAATAATAATTTAAAAAAAAAAAAAACAACAGGAGATCTTGATTAAAAAAATAAAATAAAAATGACTATATATAAAAAAAAACAAAAATCAAAACATTATTATGGAGATCTGGCTTTAAAAACAGAAAAGATTATTCAGGAGATCACGAGAAATAATAAAGAAATCAGTTTGTGAGAACTTTGTGTGACTATGAGCAGCAAAACAACTTAATTCTTCTAGCATTATAAAGAAGA
Source organism: Aquarana catesbeiana (assembly GCF_042186555.1). NCBI lineage: Eukaryota > Metazoa > Chordata > Amphibia > Anura > Ranidae > Aquarana > Aquarana catesbeiana. The sequence continues at coordinate 292,818,626 of NC_133332.1, read as the reverse complement.
AGAGAATTCCCTGCATTAAACTATTTAAAACATTTCAGCGTGACGAATGTGCCATCTCCATTACGAACGGTAGTTTTACCATACCGAACGCTTCCGTCTCGTACTTGATTCTGAGTATGCGTGATTTTTTGGCGCCTCGGAATTGCATACAGGCGATCGCATTTTCGGATAGGAACTATTCCCGACCGAAAAATTGAAAACATGCTCTCAATCTTTTGCTGGCTGGAGTTCCGCCAGCAAAAGACTGATGGAGCATACACATGGTCGCATTTTCCGACAAAAAGCTCATATCAGTCTTTTGCTGGCGGCATTTCCGATCGCGTGTACCCGGCTTTACACTGCACATCACCCTGAACACACCATCCCCACTGTAAAACAAGGTGGTGGCAGCATCATGTTGTGGGGGTGCTTTCCTTCAGCAGGGACAGGGAAGCTGGTCAGAGTTGATGGGAAGATGGATGGAGCCAAATACAGGGCAATCTTTGGAAGAAAACCTGTTAGAGTCTGCAAAAGACTTGAGACTGGGGCGGAGTTTCACCTTCCAGCAGGACAACGACCCTAAACATACAGCCAGAGCTACGATGGAATGGTTTAGATAAAAGAATATTCATGTGTTAGAATGGCCCAGTCAAAGTCCAGACCTAAATCCAATTGAGAATCTGTGGTGAGACTTGAAATTTGTGTTCACAGACACTCGCCATCCAATATGACAAAGTTTGAGCTATTTTGCAAACAAGAAATGGGCAAAAAATGTCACTCTCCAGATGTGCAAAGCTGGTAGAGACATCCCCAAAAAGACTTGCAGCTGTAATTGCAGTGAAAGGTGGTTCTACAAAGTATTGACTCGGGGGGCTGAATACAAATGTACGCCACACTTCTCACATATTTATTTGTAAAAAATGTGGAAAACCATTTATCATTTTCCTTCCAATTCAATTATGTGTCACTTTGTGTTGGTCTATGACATAAATTCCTAATAAAATACATTTTACGTTTTTGGTTTGTAGCATGACAAAATGTTGAAAATGTCAAGGGGTATGAATACTTTTTCAAGGCACTGTAGACCCAGGGATGACATCCAAAAAAAGGTATGTAATGAAAATGGAAAAGGTTATATTTAAAGTGGTTCTAAACCTAAAGGTACAAAATCTTTAGGTGTGAGCATCCCCCCTCTACGTACCATTTGATCCAGTGCTGTGCAAATCTGAAGCTCTTCTCTCCTATCACTTCTGGGTCTCCCTGGCTTTGCTGGGGAACCAGGAGGCATTGGCTCCCAGTGCTGTCAATCAAAGCCAGTGACAAGAGGGGCGGGGCGGAGTCCTGCTGTCTGTGTCAATGGACGCAGCAGTGGGGCTCGGGTGCAAGCACACAAGAGTGCCCCCCATGGGAAGTGGCTTTCCATGGGGGCACTGGACAGAAGGAAGGGGCCAGGAGCGCCGGCGGGAGACACGAAAAGAGGATGTTTGCAGCTGCTCTGTGCAATAGAATCGAAATGTTTGGGGTTTTTTTTTAATTACCTTTACAATTACTTTAAAAATGTAAGTAGCATGTTAAGAGGGGTGGAGGAACCCGGGCAGGCAAATTATAAGCAGATTGAAGTTCAGCTTAAATGTAAGTTTAGTTTTATTTCTATGACAAAGCCCAGGATTTGGGTTTATTGGTTCCTCAGAGACAGGCGCCTCAACTATGAAAAGTTTGCTCTCTAAATTAAGAAGTTTGCAGACGGAAGAAGAAGAGATGATTGCCTCGGCCAAGACACTCAATGACGTGTTTTCTATTTTTCTTTCCTCTTTTTCACTCGGCTCCATCACTTCATCAGACTTTTATAGCAAATTAGTTTTCTCCACATCAAGTGCTGGAGGGACCCACCTAGTCTCCGATCCAGAGATTATGTCATGTGTGCTGGAGTAGCAAATAGACATCATCGTTACAGCTCTATTCTATTCAATAATACATCATTATGTGAGGGTAATGGCCTGAATCTGACCTGGTAGCAGCCTCTATTAATCCCCTGTACAGCAGCACTCAGACTGGGAGAGAGAGAAGCAGCACAAAAGGCAGTTGAGCTGTAGTGCTTATGCGCTAACAAGGAACATGCTAATAGGAGGAGAGAGCAGAGAGAGACTGAGAGATGAGCTCATCAGTCTGCAACCTCCAGGGGCGGCCCGTCCATTAGACGCTTAAGGACCAGCCACTGCAGTTATACTGCTGCAATGTGGCTCGATCCTGCAAATCGTGTGCGCCCACTGGCCAGCGGGGGAGCCAATCAGCGGGTGGGGCGGACTCAATGTCCGCCGGCCACCCACGATCGTTTCCCACAGTGACAGAACAGGGATCTGCCCGTGTAAACTAGGCAGATCTCTGTTCTGCCAGGGGAGACCACACAGATCCTGTCTTTCTGCTATGCAGGAAGACAGATCTGTGTGTGTTCCCCAGTCACACAGTCCCCCTTATAGTTAGAACACACACTGAGGGAACACATTTAACCCTTTGATCGCCCCTGATGTTAACCTCTTACCTGCCAGTGTCATTAGTACAATATCAGTGCATATTTTTAGCACTGATTACTGTAATAATATCACTGGTTCAAAAAAAGTGTCAAAAATGTCAGTTAGGTGTCCGCTGCAATGTCGCAGTCCTGCTAAAAATCACTGATTTAGAGACCTTTCACACTGGGGCGGTGGGGGCGTCGGCGGTACAACAGCGCTATTTTTAGCGCTGCTGTACCGTCGTTCTAGCCGCGGTATAGCCGCGCTGTCCCATTGAATACACCGCTCCTTCACTGCTCCAAAGAAGCGGTTTGCAGGACTTTTTTCACCGTCCTGCCAGCACGCCGCTTCAGTGTGAAAGCCCTCGGGCTCGGGCTTTCACACTGAACAAACAGCGGAGGCTGTTTAGGGGCGGTTTGCAGGCGGTATTTTTAGCGCAATACCGCCTGCAAACCGCCTCAGTGTGAAAGGGGCCTTATTTATTTCAGGTACTTATATAGCACCGTCAATTTACGCAGCGCTTTACATATACACTGTACATTCACATCAGTCCCCACCCTCAAGGAGCTTACAATCTAAGGTCCCTAACTCACATTCATACATACACATACTGGGGACAATTTAGACAGGATCCAATTAACCTACCAGCATGTCTTTGGAGTGTGGGAGGAAACCGGAGTACCCGGAGGAAACCCACGCAGGAACAGGGAGAACATGCAAACTCCAGGCAGGTAGTGTCGTGGTTGGGATTCGAACCAGCGACCCTCCTTGCTGCTAGGCGAAAGTGCTACCCACTACACCATTGTGCCACCCACCATTACAAGTAAAAAAATAAATAAATAATAAAAATGCCATAAATCTATTCCCTATTTTGTAAACGCTATAACTTTTGCACAAAGCAATCAATATACACTTATTGTGATTTTTTTATACCAAATATATGTAGAAGAATACATATTGGCCTAAACTGATGAAGAAATTTGTTTTTTGCATTTTTTTAGGGATATTTATTATAGCAAAAAGTAAAAAATATTGTTTTTTTTTTTTCAAAATTGTCGCTCTACGTAGTTAGTTCCTAAAGAATCAGAAACATATTTCATGACCTGGCCACTAAGGACTTTTATCCTTCTATGTTAGTTCATCTTGTCAACCTCACCAATACTTCCACCAAATATATTTTATTTCTCAGTTTAATGTTTTGAGGTGTTGTATTTCTGCATATCCTGATGGAAGGACACTCAGATGCTTATGCTTAATCTCACATTTATAAGTTTTATTGTTCATTGAATGTACTTTTTATGACATTGTCTTGTTACTTGAATAATAAAATAAAAAAATATTGAAAGTTACATTTAGTTCCTCTAATGAATGAAAACTGCATCGATTGGTATTTTTTAATCCCATCTAAAGTCTAGTTTTAGGCCTATTTCACTGCTATGTGCTTTTTCATACTTTCTTTTCATAGACAGTGTTGTTTTTTATCTTAAAGCTGAATTCCAGGGAGATACAAGAAACCACAAATACAGCTCTGCATTCATTAATACATCATTGAATCTATTTTTTAATGCAGCTAGTATAAGTACCTGTGTTGTGCAGAGTATTGAAATTACTTTTATGGCGAATATTAGATCATGTCTTACAGCATGTCTTTATCAGGGAACAGGAAGCAGGAATATAAGAACACACATACACTGAGAAAGATAACACTTCCTCTCATTACATTATCATAGAATACATATTATAACACTGCAGTGCCACCTACTGGTAAAGATAGGTATAATGCATACAGTACTGTTCACATTATAAAGCAACTTTACATTACTTGCTGTTGTTCATTCAACACCCCTTCTTAACAGCATGTGCTTTGTCAAATTATATTCAGCTTCTTCTGGAAATAACTATGACATTCCTTCAACAAAGACTTGGTGAGTGCATCGGCAGTCATCTCCTCTGACTGAATGTCAATAACACCTTGCTCTTGATTGTCCCTCAGTAGGTGATACTTGATGTGTTTGGTCCTGAGATTGACCCTTTATGATTGCGTAAGATTTATACATTCCTGGTTGTCTTAGAAAATGGGAATTGGTTTTGAAATGTCTATCCCAATGTCCACAAAAAGTTGACAAAACCATATCACTTCTTGACACGCGTATGCTGCTGCAATGTACTTTGCTTCAGTTGAAGATAGAGCGACAGTTACTTGCTTTTGACTAGACCAACTTATGGTACCTTCCCCATACTGAAAGGTAAATCCACTTGTGGATTCGTGGTCTGTGCAGTCCCCGGCCCAATCAGCATCCACATATCTAATGTCACCATATAGAAAAGCAGTTTTAATGTCTAGGTGTTTGACTTGCATGCCCTTCCCGGCTGCAACGCTAAGAAGCACTCTGATGGCAGCGTGTTTTACGACGGGAGGGAATGTTTCATTGTAATCTTCACTGAATTTCTGGGAGTAACCCTTGGCAACTAGTCTGGCTTTGTATTTGTTCCAGTGTTCCCGAGGCTCATGTCACATAGCTCCACCTCTTGGCCCGGCGCCTTTGATAGACAGGACGCCGATCCAATGCGGGACGTGTAACGTCATCAAAGGCGTCGGGCCAAGAGGTGGGGCTATGTGACAATGAGCCCCGGGAAAACTGGAAATTCAAATGAATGCTATTACAGCGGGGAATCCCGCTCTCTGCTGATTCTGCAGCTTGCCTCTTCCTCTGCACAGGTGAGGCTGTATGGGGCACAGGCAGGCCAGGCTGTATTGGGCACAGAAACGAAAAATAAGTGAAGAACTGTGCTAAGTGCGTAAATAATGAAAATATAAAATAAGTGAATCATTAATGACAAAGCTGTGATGAAAAAGTCCTGCTGCTAAACACTATAACCCCGATATAAGGCAAAAATTGTATGGATTATAATCAGTGTAGCGCTGGACCCAAATGATAAATAGTGGTGTAATAATAAAAAATGATGAGAAAATATTAACCACAAAATATGTTATACACAATTCATGGTATTGCTAGATCTCCAATAGGTGAGATATCATCAGTGAAAAAAGTATATCAAAACGAATAATATAGCGTTAGTGATACAATACACATATATATTATGAACACATGTGAATTATTGACCTAAACTTATTTCATCAAAAAATAAAAATGGTGAAAATCATATAAGTGATAATCATTATTAATGTGAGTCCATACCCTGAAAGGGTGTATACAAAAAAAAAACACAAGTGCAAAATGGAAAATATAAAAAATAAAGTTCATAAGTGCAAAATAAGCTAAAGCTCATGAGTGTCACAAATGAAAAATGAATCCAAAGAAATCCAGAAATGGCTATTGCAGGGTTCGGGATTGCATGATCCACCTTTAGTGCAGCCCACCACCAGATGGTAAAAGTAGAGGCTTACCAGAAAGCCTGCGACTGCCCTTACTCAGGGGGGTCAATACAGGCTTAGTAGTGGAAAATATCCGAAGATGATAAGTTCCCTAGACTGTTCTCCCGCACTCCTCGCCAAACAGATGGTCCGCAGCAACGGGGACTCCACTATGGAAGAAGTGCTCTCAAGGATTCCTTCAGTGCTTCTTCCCGGATGGGCCAGGCACAAATAAGCCACAAATCCCAAGAGAAAAAAAACAAAGGGGACTCCAATAGTGTAGATTGACTAAACAGGCTTCGGTTTATTGAACTTTTTTTTTCCTCCTTCCATAAACCATCAAACAACACCCTTAGGCAAGTTTACCTGTGCAATCCAAAAGCATTGCTTTTGGATTGCACGGGTAAACTTGCCTAAGGGTGTTGTTTGTTGCTAGACATGGCAACGAACTCTTGAAGTTTCTCTGATGTTTAATTCTTGTGTTTCATCAGATAAGTAGTTGTGTACCTGGAATAATCATCAATGAAAGTCAGTAGATATCTGTTCCCACCTGACATGGGAGTTTTCATTGGACCGCGTGTAAGCGGGGGAATTATGGTTACTGTATTATAGAGGGTAACACACTGCGGGGTATTGTAAATTAAGTAATTTTAATTGCCTGATAAGCAACAGTGGAGAATGATATTTACAAAAGTGGAGTAAACAGTTCCCTTGTGGGCATATAAGGCACAGATTACAGTTCATTCACCAAAGATACACAATGCAGCTCGCTAAACTGGCACTGTAGTTATTATTCCTCTCTTCAGGCACATCAGTGGTATACAAGGCACATTTTGATTACTTGCCATAGTCTGCTGTCCATAAGCAGGTTCCACAAATGCAGCAGAGATGATTTAACAGGAAAATATACTGTCTCAGATGATCTTCTATCACAAGCACAGCAGCAGTGCTGACAGGCAGGACTCCTGAGGAACCCTGTTCTGTCCCTGCAGGCTGGAACACTCTCCCTGTATAAGGCCTAGCTTTCCCTCACAGGCAGTATACCTTTGCCTCACTCATTCCACACACATATCTCTCAAAATGGTGGCAGGGCTCTCTTTTATATGGAAGCTAACAGAAAATGGTCATCAAAATCTTGAGAGATCTTGGTACCAATCAGAACATGAGGCTTCTCCAAGATGGCTGCTGGAGTCAAGTTAGAGAACAGTTACAGCCTCAACAGGATTTCATAAAACAGCAGGAAAACACAAACACATTCTGAATATAATATGACATTTCTGCATGAAAGTAAGTATGATACATTTGTAGTCCCACCTCTCCTCTCAGCCAGCAAGACTGTCCTGTCACAGTTACCTGTATGTGAGAAGGCTACCTACACGCATACGTTACCGTGTATGACCTGCAGGGGATGGGTGTTTTTTCTTTGAGATGCCTGTGGAAGGGGAGCACATGTGGCTTTTGCTTCAATACAGCACTTGCATTTCATGAGCACTTTGCAAGGTGCTATTATCAAATTTTCTGATAAGCCTCTCTTTATAATGTCCTGTATAGCTTCTGGACTTCTGTGCCCCAGCTGCCTGTGCCATAAGTGAATACATTTGCTGTGTAGATCATCGGAAACTATATTGGCTTGCTGGTCTGTGGTGATGAGCCTGTATAGGTGGTCATCCAGTTTTTCTTTTGCGAGGCATTGCTTATTATCGTGAATTGTGCATTCATCACCTTGGAACTTAACTGTGAGACCGTTCTGTTCACTGATAGAAGGCTGCCTTCTAGTTCTGGAACATACAGCACTTTCTTTACAAGGAGGATGCTCTGCTTGTCTCCTTGTGGTGTAAAGCAGTTCAGGAAGCCATGGCCTTTACCTTCTGAGGTGATGGTTTTCCCGTTTGCTAGGAAAACATTGTCTTTTGCACTGTAATCAATGTTTGTGAAGAAGGTCTCATCGCTAGTCATGTGGCTTAACGCACTTGAGTCTATGCACCAGCTGCGTGGCTTGCCGCTCCGTGTCACTCCATGATGTGTCTGCAGTTTTCTTTGTGGTTGCTTTGACTCTTTCTTTTGTGGATAACTCTAGCTTTTGCTGCTCAGCTTTCCAGATAGAACAATCCTTTTTTTAAGGGACCGGTCTTTTTACAGCGAAAACAGGCTCTGCTTTTTTGTTGTGCTTTTGTACATCTTAAGAGCTTTGTCAACATGGTGCATATTTTCTTTCCTTCTGTCATATTCATCAATTAATTTCCCTTTGACATAATCTAGCGTTAGTTCCTGCTCGGGTCTGGTTTCTAAAGCGTTAATAAGAGCAGTATATGTCTCTGGAAGGCTGCAGAGGAGCAGGGCAACAATATGGTTATCTTTGATGTCCTCTCCCATAGCCCGTTCTATAAAAGCTGCGCTATGATCTCTAGCATAGCTTTCAATTGCAAACTTCACATCTGAACCACTTGCCATCATTCAGTAGCTTGCATACAGTACTTACTGACTCGCTGTAGAATTCATTCCAGTGCCTGGATGGCTGGGTGCGCTGGGCCCTTGACTTGTTTTGAAGAGTATTGAAATTATGTGCTGGAAGCTTCTTGGTTACAGCAAATGGCTGTAATTTTATGGCGGCTTAGCAATGCATGTGTTACAGCATGAGAAACATGAAACAGGAACTAACCACAAACAAGTACACATTTAGATACAGATGGTACATCCTGTCATTACTTTGTATCATAGAATACACATTATAATACTGCAGTGCCACCTACTGGTATAGATAGGTATAATGCATACAGTATTGTTCACAGTATAAAGAAAATTTACATTACTTGCTGTTGTTCTTTCAACAACCTGAACCAGTGGTGGCCCGTCCATACAGGGCGCGCTGGATGCATGCATTTCAATGTTTTTTTTTTTCCAATTAGCTTAAAAAAAGGGGTGGGCTCGGAGCGCAGAGCACGGCAACCCGAGCCAAGCCAGTTGTGTGACATTAGCGAATTAACATTCGCTATTGTCTTCCTTATTCTCCCCGCCAATCAGGAAGCCGGTCCTGAGACATGATTGGCCGGGAAGAGAAGCGCTCATACTGAAGGAGAAGAGGTAGAGGAGACACAGGGGAAGCCGCCATGAAGGCAAGGGGGAAGAGACGCCGGGTGAAGCTGCTGCCCGCCGCCCAGAGGAAGCATGGCCGAGACCAAGATGGGGTTAGTGCAGTGCTGGTAACCGACCGACGACGGGTGCGGGTGATCCATCCGACCCGGGGGGAGGTGTTGGTGCGGCTGATCCGAGGTGGATGGATTGTTTGCTGCCCCCCCCAAAAAAAATATAGCACCAGCCGCCACTGACCTAAACATGACTTGGTATCAGCCTTTGACTCAACCTGAGCTTAGTTGTACTGCAGTGCAGTGCAAGAAGCATGCTGATAGGAGAAGAGAGCCAAGAAATAGAGAGATGACCTCATCAGTCCACTGCTTCTCCTTTTACTGGCTGGGGGAGGGGTCGGGATCTGTAAGTGCTATTGAACTGCAGCAGAGAGGGATCAGGTCTTCTGCAGAGCTGTGTAAATCTCAGGGCTGGATAAACAACAATACAAATCTTGTTGTTAGTGTGGACTCGGAGTCCAGCATTAAAGCTAAACTCTAGCCAGATATAAAAGACACAAGACACTGCAGTTCTCGAATATGAATATGTCATTAAATGTATGTATTAAGTTCACCTCTATGCATTTTGGGAACATTTACAAAACCATGCACTTTCCCAACCCGCACAGAAACGCGCTACCATTCAGCAGACGTGCAGAGGTGCCACTAACTGTAATGATAACCCCACAGATCTGCAAAGGCATGTGTGTGGTTCAGTGCAGTATGTTTTTGGAAAAGAGTGAGGGACTTCTTTTCCGTCTTTCTCACTCATAGGGTAGCCCATTGATATGAACAGGCTGCTCTACACATGACGCATGGGAACGCAGACGCTCTTGGTAGCACCTGAATTTGATCTGTTAACAGCATCTTGCAGTCCCTGTACAGCAGGAGAGAGTGAAAGGAAGAAGCAGTACAAGGAGCCAATCATATACTAACAAGAAGCATGTTGATGGGAGGAGAAAGCAGAGTGATGGAAAGATGAACTTATCGCTGAGCTGCTTCATTTTTCAGTGTCCAGTCACAGGCTGAGGCAACTTGAGCTCAGAGGAAGCGGATTTGATGATAAATGATGCTGGCCACCAGACTGAGGGCATCTAGTGGCATAAAGAAGTACTGCAGGGTGGATCTCTGGACTCAAGCTAAATATTGCAGCAAAATTATTTTTTTCTATTACATTTTTTAATGACCTACTAATTTTTATCTTGTTATTTTTTGTCTGGAGTTTTGCTTTAAACAATGGCATTATGATTTTTCATACTAACATTAGGTACTGGGCAAGAAAGCAGAGAAAAAAAAAACAATGAGTATATCACTCTGCTGCTTCTCCTTTCACTGTTCAGTCACAGGCTGGGGATAGGTCCAGGACAACCAAAGCTCAGAGGCAGTGGGCTAAATGATGTTGGCCAACAAACTGAGGACATCTAGTAGCAGAAAGAAGTACTGCAGGGTGGATCTCTGGATTGAAGGAAAACATTGCAGCAAATTCTACTGTATATACTCGAATATAAGCCGAGGCACCTAATTTTACCACAAAAAACTGGGAAAACTTATTGACTCGAGTATAAGCCTAGGGTGAGAAATGCGCAGCTACTGTAAGTGGAAAAGAGGGTCAACAATGCTGATTTGCAGCCTCACTGTGCCCAATTGCAACCATAGGTCCCCCGAACTTCAAACTCGGTAGTTAAGGGTTCCTAGATGCCCCCTAGCTGCAGCCAAAATGTGGGCCAAAGGGTCCCGAAATGACATTGCTGCAGATGGACACAGTTGACCGACTTTGGGGCCCCGTATCTCAGGGCCACTTGGTGCTAGGAACCCCAAATTTGGTGTGCAAACCCAGTGATGCCGCAAAGTCGGTTTGGAAAATGTCAAGCACTTTTCTGTAACAGAGAATAACATTTTCCAAACCGACTTTGGGGCCCCGTATCTCAGGGCCACTTGGAACCCCAGCTTTGGATATGTTGCAGTGCTAGTTCCACTGGGTTTGCACACCAAATTTGGGATTCCTAGCACCAAGTGGTCCCGAGACACAGGGCCCCAATTTCGACTCGGAAAATGTCATTCTCTGCTGCAGAAAAGTGCTTGACTCGAGTATAAGCCGAGGGGGGCATTTTCAGCACAAAAAAATGTGCTGAAAAACTCGGCTTATACTCGAGTATATACGGTAAATCTTTTAATAACCTATTCATTTTTATCTTGTTATTTTTGCCTGGAGTTCTGTTTTAAATGATGGCATTATATCATACAGTGATTTTCCATACCAACATTATCTAGTGGACAAGAAGCATGTGGATATGAGGAGAAAGCAGAGTGACAGAATGATGAGCTTAACCCTCTGCTGCTTTTCTTTTCACTGTCCAGTCACAAGCTGGGGGCAGGTCCAGGACAATCAAAACTTAGAGGCAGAGGGTTGAATGATGCTGGCCATAAGACTGAGGACATCCAGTGGCAGACAGAAGTACTACAGGATGGATATCTGGATTGAAGCTGGTTTTCCTATTATATTTATAATGACCAATTCATTTTTATTTTGTTATTTCTGGCTGGAGTTCTGCTTTAAATGATGGCATTATGTCATATAGTGATTTTCCTTCCAACATTGGCTAGTGGAATTCTTTTTTATGGCGGAGTGAAATGCTACACAGGATCCCCAAGCAACGAAAAGGTTAAATCTGGGTTGTTATTCTGCACAGTTGTCTGTCTGATTTTTTATTTTGAGCCGCTTTTGTATTGAATTGCATTCCTGTGCCTCATTCCAGTCTAGGGCTGAAACTCATATTTGCTCCTCTGGAACCAATGTTGTTTAAATAATGGATATTCCAGTTAGCGCTCCATGTCAGCTCTGCCATAGACGGGAAAAAAAAAAAAAAAACAGCAACAGCCAATTGTATTTTTCCATTGCCCCAGCCAATTACAGACCCTCGTTCTGTGATCGCCGCATTGATGGACCAATCCCGGTGGGTCGTTAACAGTCGTATCATCCATCAGAAGCTTCTACTTTCCTCCAAATAACGATAAAGTAATATTATGGTAGAGTGCTTTAAAAGCATGTTAACTGACAGCCATGCTTTGCCTGACAATTCATTACCATAAGTCGCAGCTCATTTGTGCTGAACTGACATGGGGAAAACAGCTGAGTTATGGAAAGACACAATGTACAAGAAAAACCTATTCAGTCCTTCATAAAGACTCTAGTGAACCATGCGCACCACCATTAATCATCCCACCGTGCCGCCATTTTTCTCTTATCTGCCTCTGACATCACCTGGGAGTGCGGATGGCCACCGCTCTTCAGAGACGTCCTGATCTGAGATCCAGATTGTCTGCCTGATATTTCCTGCGATTTGCCGCAATCAATGTTCTCTTCCGGATTGGAAGCGAAATTCCGGAATGCCTTCCAGTCCTAATGAAGACTTGACATCTCCAAGATATATAAATCTTATATAAAGATAGCGATAGAAGGACTTAGGGGTGATCTGCTCCCCTGCTGCGGAGGCGACCCAAACTGGGACTTGCAGCTTCACAAAACTGAAGCTTTAGGGTTGGTTTACACTAGATGCAGGCGTGTGTGTTTTTAAACGCAGTATGAACGCAGTAGGGATGCATCTGCAAGACAAATTCATGTATTTCGTGGAGTCTCGTTTACAGTTTGCAGTTCCTTCAGGTGTGTTTACAAAAAATACAGAATGCTGCATTTTTCTGCACCGGAATCCACTGTAAATGCGCGTAATATGACCGCACACAATTGCATGTGAATGCAGCTAATAAACTAAAATTTTTTTTTAATTCCCAAAAAATACTGCAAACACATGTATACATACTGAAAACACATGTATACGTACTGAAAACACATGTATAAGTACTGCAAACACATGTATACGTACTGAAAACACATGTATAAGTACTGAAAACACATGTATACGTACTGCAAACACATGTACACGTACTACAAACACATGTACACGTACTACAAACACATGCATACGTACTGCAAACACATGTATATGCACTTCAAACACATGTATACGCACTGCAAACACTGCAAACACATGTATACGTACTGCAAACACATGTATACGCACTGCAAACACATGTATAGGCACTTCAAACACATGTATATGCACTGCAAACACATGTATACGTACTGAAAACACATGTATATGCACTTCAAACACATGTATACACACTTCAAACACATGTATACGCACTTCAAACACATGTATACGCACTTCAAACACATGTATACGCACTTACAGAAACATGCAGTGAACGCAGGGATTGTGGTGTAAACAAGCCCTTTACATTGCTAAAGGGATCCTTCAGATTGACAGCCAGAGGGTGTTAAAATCAGGCAGCTGAGCCGCGGTTTTACTGCCCCATGGCCGTCCACCAGATCTGTATACATGCTGCATCTGTTGCAATTTTAACATCAAGGTGCTATGTTTGACAAGCGGCATTGCTTGTCAAACTTGCCCGTTGAGTTCAATAGGATCGAGTGCAATGCATGTGCGGTATTACAGGGATAAATCAGGTGGTGAGGAGGCAATATAACCCCTCTACACTGCCTACCAAATGCCCTCTGAAGATCACTCTTCAGAGGGCACAGCAAATATGAAAGAGCCCTAAGGCCCCTTTCACACTGGGGCGGTTTGCAGGCGGTATTGCGCTAAAAATACCGCCTGCAAACCGCCCCAAAACAGCCTCCGCTGTTTGTTCAGTGTGAAATCCCGAGGGCTTTCACACTGAAGTGGTGCGCTGGCAGGAGAAGAAAAAATCTCCTGTCAGCCGCATCTTTGGAGCGGTGAAGGAGCGGTGTATTCACCGCTCCTAAACCGCTCCTGCCCATTGAAATCAATGGGACAGCGCGGCTATACCGCGGCAATATCGCGGCTATAGCCGCGCTATACGAGTGGATTTAACCCTTTTTCGGCCGCCAGTGGGGGGTTAAAACCGCACCGCTAGCGGCCGAATACCGCGGTAAAACAGCGCTGTTTTACCGCCGACGCCCCCTATCGCCCCAGTGTGAAAGGGGCCTAAAGGGTGAACACCAGGCAAACAGATACATCCACAGATAAAATACATATATGTGAGCTGTTTTACCTGCCAAATGATTTGTATTTCTGTCCATCCATTCCTGAGATTTACACAACTCTGCCACACAGCACTGTCAGGCAGGGCAACAGACCTGATTATACACTTATGCCCCGTACCCATGATCAGAAATTCCGCCAGCAAAAGTCTGATGTGAGCTCTTGGGCGGAAATTCCAACCGTGTGTATGCTCCATCAGACTTTTGCTGGTTGGAATTCCTGCCAGCAAAAGATTGAGAGCAGGTTCCCTATCTTTCGGTTGGAAAAAGTTCAGATCGGAAATTCCGATCGTCTGTACCATTTCCGACGGGCAAAATTCCTACGCATGCTTGGAAACAATTCGACGCATGCTCAGAGGCATTGAACTTCATTTTCTCGGCTCGTCGTAGTGTTGTACGTCACCGCGTTCTTCACGGTCGAAAGTTCAGAGAACTTGTGTGTGACCGTGTGTATGCAAGGCAAGCTTGAGCGGAATTTAGTCGGGAAAACCATCCAAGATTTTTCAGGCGGAAATTCCGCTTGTGTGTAGGGGGCATTACAGGTTTTGTCCCTCCCCCACCCTGTAATTGGACAGTGAAGGAGAAGCACCAGACTGATGGGCTCATCTTTGTGTCACTCTGTCCTCTCCTATCAGCAAGTTACTTGCACTGCAACACACCTTATTGGCTTATTGTGCTGCTTCTCCCTCTGCTAGCCTGCGCTCTGCTGTACAGTGACCGCAAGGGGCTGATACCAATTAAAATTAGGTACTTACACAACTTTGATCATTGATAAAAAAAAAAAAAAGATTTAGGTCTTGTTCACATCTATGCATTTTTTTAGTGCGTTATCAGTTTTGCAGAAACACATTACAGTCCATTTAACATGGTTTCCTATGGATGTAGTTCACATCTGTGCATTTTATGGAAAGGTCAGGGACTTTTTTCTGTTTTTTGGTTCCATAGACTTCAATGGATGAAAACCGTGTATTGAAAAACGCAAAATGCACCTGCAATATGCAAACTGCAACGTGCATAGGTGTGAATCAAGCCTAATGCCCCTTTCACACATGCTGTCCGATCGAGTCCGCCTGTCTGTTTTTCAGGCGGATCTGATCGGACGCTCCATTCACCTCCATTCACAGAGCGATCCCCACTGAGCAAGCGGAGTCCGTCAAAATGGACGTGCCTAGTGTGAAAGGGGTCCTAAAGATGTGTGTATTAAAGAGCTGCATTAGATTGGGATTCTAATATCTGCCAGAAGTTCTGTTTAAGACCCCTTTCACACTGCCGACGCCCGGGCGTCAAAGGAAAAGCGGTGCTATTTTTAGCACCGCTTTACCGTCATTTTAGCGGCGCTATTCAGCCGCTAGCGGGGCAGTTTTTTCCCCCCTCTAGCGGCCGAACAGGCAGGGGTTAAATCTACCCGCAAAACGGCCCCGGAGCAGTGTTTTGCCGGCGGTATTGCAGTGCTGCCCCATTGATTTCAGTGGGGTGCAGCGGTGGAGGGGCGATGAGTTCACCGCTCCTAATGCGCTCCAAAGAAGCTGCTGGCAGGACTTTTTCTGACGTCCTGCCAGCGCACCGCTCCAGTATGAAAGCCCTTGGGCTTTCACACTGAAGTGAATGCAGCAGCTGTTTTGCAGTTTGCAGGCGCTATTTTTAATGCTATAGCACCTGCAAAACGCTCCAGTGTGAAAGGGGTCTTAAAGTGTTATTAAAGTCTTGTTTTTTTGTTTTTTTTAATAACATACATGTTATGTTTACCTGCTATGTGTAATGGTTTTGCACAGAGCAGTCCCGATCCTCTTCTTCTCAGGTCCCTGTGGGCGCTCCTGGCCCCTCCCTCCTGCCGAGTGTCCCCAGCACAAGCAGTTTGCTATGGGGGCATTCAAACAGGCTCACTCCCGAGCGGTGGCTCTGCCCCATCCCCTCCCTCTCTTAATTGGCTCACTGGCTGTGATTGACAGCATCAATGAGGAGCGAGAGTCCCCGGATCGCCGAGGCTCTCGTGCACATTGCTGGATCGAGACAGTGCTCAGGTAAGTATTAGGGGGGCTGGGGGGGCTGCTGCACAGAGAAGGTAGAATGCATTAAGGTAAAAAACCTTGAGCTTTTAGAAACACTTTAACCACTTGCCGACCAGCCGCCACACTTGTACTGCGGCAGAATGGCCCGGCTGGGCGAAGCGACATTATGTAACGTCGCCTCACCCTGTGGCCACTAGGGGGCGCGCGCCCGCTGCTCGCCCCCTGCAGCCGATGCGACTGCCCGACAGACACGATCACCGCCAGGCTCCCGCAATAGCAGCTGACATACAGAGAACTGGGATGTGTGTATAAACACACAGTTTCCGGGTTCTCTGAGGGGAGAAGAGACAGATCGTCTGTTCATACAGAGTATGAACAGCGATCTGTCATCTCCCCTACACAGTCCCATCCCCCTTCAGTTAGAATAACCTCCCAGGGAACACAATTAACCCCTTGATCGCCCCCTAGTGTTAACCCCTTCCTTGCCAGTGACATTTTTACAGTAATCAATGCATTTTTATAGCACTAATAATCAAGAGAAAATACTGCGCTACTAAAACATAGCTAAAATAAATAACCATAAGCAGCCACTAGAAGTGAGATATACACATAGAATAAATAAGAAAAATTGAAGCAGCGCTAAATTTAGCGCTGCTACAATTTTTCTTATTTTTATAGCACTGATCGCTGTATAAATGGCAATGGTCCCAAAAATGTGTCAAAATTGTCCAATGTGTCCGCCATAATGTCGCAGTCCCGATAAAAATTGCAGATCGCCGCCATTACTAGTAAAAAAAAAATTAATAATAAAAATGCCATAGAACTATCCCCTATTTTGTAAACACTATAACTTTTGCGCAAACCAATCAATATAAGCTTATTGCAATTTTTTTACCAAAAATATGTAGAAGAATACATATCGGCCTAAACTGAAGAAAAAAATTGTTTTTTTAATATATTTTGGGGGGATATTTATTATAGCAAAAAGTAAAAAATATTGCATTTTTTTACGAATTGTCTCTCTTTTTTTGTTTATAGCGCAAAAAATAAAAACCGCAGAGGTGATCAAATACCACCAAAAGAAAGCTCTATTTGTGTGAAAAAAAGGACATCAATTTTGTTTGGGTGCAACGTCGCACGACCACGCAATTGTCAATTAAAGCGGCGCAGTGCCGAATCGCAAAATGTGCTCTGGTCAGGAAGGGAGTAAAAATCTTCCGGGGCTGAAGCGGTTAAAGTGGAGCTACCATCTGATGAAATATTTCACACGTAAGTGCATACATGATGATCAGTGTGCAAGTGTACCACCTAAAGTCAGGTATTACCTCTTAAAGATCACAGTAATCCCTCTAAGAACGATCTGCTTTTCTCTCTGGAATGATGGAGCCATTTTTGTTCAGGCATCACCCAAGGTGATCATCTATTTTCTGGACTGACATGCTGGCTCAGAGATGACAAAACCATGTAAAGTCTAGCGCCTCTGCGTTTTTTTGTGCTCACAAATGCCTTTTAATGATCAGTTTTCATCTTCTTTCTTCCCCAGAAGGCCAGCGCCATATATGTTTAGGACAGCATCTACATCTTGGATTGAGATATTGACTCAGACATGACACAGCCGTATAAATTCTGTTGCCTGTGCATTCCTTGGCTCTGTTCAAAGATCTTATACAATGATTAGCTTTTATCTCCTTTCCTCCCCAGAAGGCCAGTGCCTTCAGTCTAAGGACAGCATCCGTGTCCTGGACTGAGATGTCACAGCTCTTGGCTGTGTTTACAAATGTCTGACAATGATCAGCCTCTAATGCAGACTCGTAAAGTTATTGAAAGGTCAACTTTAAATCAAATATTGAGCCCTGGCCCCATTTTAGTTGCCTGGCTGTTCGACTGAAGTCGTTTCTGAGTCCCAGGCTTGGATAACGCACGCCGGTTCAGAAAAT
Source organism: Aquarana catesbeiana (assembly GCF_042186555.1). NCBI lineage: Eukaryota > Metazoa > Chordata > Amphibia > Anura > Ranidae > Aquarana > Aquarana catesbeiana. The sequence goes on along the minus strand of NC_133332.1, from coordinate 292,800,607 downwards.
AAGAGTCAGGTCAGAACTCCTGATCTGCATACGTGTTCTAGATCAGTGACTCAGAAAGTATTCCAATCACTGGATCATGATGACAGCCAGGCAACTAGTATTTTCAGAAGGAAAGGTCGCCAATGGAAGCCTCCATATTCTTTCAGAAAGCTTTGCTTCTACCAAGCTGTCTCCAAACAATACTTTAATATTCTTACTTCAATCATTTGTGACTCCAGATGGAAAAAGGATCAGATTGACCGGAAACGTTGCAGAATTGGAATGACATGCTATCCGAAGGACATGCCAGACCCTTCATTACTGTATTTGCCTCTATTGTGAGCTATATGGATACTTAAACCTAGGACCCTGCATTCACTATATCTGTATATCTGGTATCCTACAGTACACAGAACATGGACATGTAATTATTTTAGTAAATACAGTGCCTTGAAAAAGTATTCATACCCCTGAAATTTTAATATTTGGTCATGTTACAACCAAAAACGTAAATGTATTTTTTTTTAACTGACAATTTTTTATTATTTTTTCACAAAAATATACAAATCTGCAGCATTGGGTACAGAAAATAAAGTTTGTAATATTACAGGTCAATCTAACAAACAATCAGCTGACCTTTGAACGATGAATCCGTTCGGTGCAAACATTTCGTGATTAAACAGGATGAGTTTGCTGGATTATTATACATCTCAAACAGTATATCCATTAATACCCTTTGCATAAGTTTATAAACATATAAAAGAGAGAAAGGAAAAAGAGTAGAGAAGAAGGGAGAGGGAAAGAGGACAGCCATCTGCCTCCAGAGCCCAGGACGGCCCGAGAAGGAACGAGCCATAAATACGCAAATGACACAGAGCGTAATGCCCCGTACACACGGTCGGACTTTGTTCGGACATTCCGACAACAAAATCCTAGGATTTTTTCCGACGGATGTTGGCTCAAACTTGTCTTGCATACACACGGTCACACAAAGTTGTCGGAAAATCCGATCGTTCTAAACGCGGTGACGTAAAACACGTACGTCGGGACTATAAACGGGGCAGTGGCCAATAGCTTTCATCTCTTTATTTATTCTGAGCATGCGTGGCACTTTGTCCGTCGGATTTGTGTACACACGATCGGAATTTCCGACAACGGATTTTGTTGTCGGAAAATTTTATCTCCTGCTCTCCAACTTTGTGTGTCGGAAAATCCGATGGAAAATGTCCGATGGAGCCCACACACGGTCGGAATTTCCGACAACAAGGTCCTATCACACATTTTCCGTCGGAAAATCCGACCGTGTGTACGGGGCATTAGAGCGCAGGAGTCTCCAACAGGACCCAAGGTTCCCAAATACGGTTATGGTTATCAAGAGTATCATTGAATGAGGCCGTAAGATATTCCATTCTTTTAACATCTCTGATCCTGGAGTGCAGCTCAGACAGTGAGGGGGGTTCCCTCTTTTTCCACTTTAGAGCCACCAAACATCGTGCTGCAGTGAGCACATGAGCTAAGAGTTTTTTTGATATTTTAGAGAAGGTGGTAGATGGGAGACCTAAAAGAAAGATCTTCGGATCGAGGAGCACCCCAGTATCAAAGATGGACTGGAGTAGGGATTGTACCATACACTAACAGGGGATGATTAGAGGGCAGGTCCAATAGACATGAAATAACGACCCCCTATTTTTATAACATCGCCAGCAACGGGAATCTGCCGCGGGGTATATGGAGTGGAGCAACGTAAATGTATTTTATTGGGATATTATGTGATAGACCAACACAAAGTGGAACATAATTCTAAAGTGGAAGGGAAATAATAAATGATTTTCAATTTTTTTTTTACAAATAAATATCTGAAAAGTGTAGCGAGGATTTGTATTCAGTCCCCTTTACTATGATACCCCTAACTAAAAGCTAGTGGAACCAATTGCCTTCAGAAGTCACCTAATTAGTAAATAGAGTTCACCTGTGTGTAATTTAATCTCACTATAAATACAGCTGTCCCATATTGTACCTCACTGCGTTTTGGACGTTCGGAATTTCCGACAAGATTTGTGTGACCGTGTGTATGCAAGACAAGTTTGAGCCAACATCCGTCGGGAAAAAAAACATGGATTTTGTTGGAATGTCCGACCGTGTGTACGGGGCATAAGAGTTTGAAAAAGACTTGAGACTGGGGAGGAGGTTAACCTTCCAGCAGGACAATGACCCTAAACATACAGCCAGAGCTACAATGGAATGGTTTAGATCAAAGCATATTCATGTGTTAGAATGGCCCAGTCAAAGTCCAGACCTAAATCCCATTGAGAATCTGTAGCAAGACTTGAAAATTGTTGTTCACAGATGCTCTCCATCCAGTCTGACAAAGCTAGAGCTATTTTGCAGTGAAGAATGGGTAAAAATGTCACTCTCTAAATGTGCAAAGCTGGTAGAGATTCCAGTGTCAGAAGGAAAGAAGATATGCACCGTGAAAGCAAAGCTCTTAAGATGTACAAAGGCACAAAGCACAACAAAGAAAGCAGAGCCTGTTATCGCTGTAAAAGGACTGGTCACTTAAAAAAGGACTGTTCTGGAAAGCCAAGCAGCGAAAGCCAGAGCTATCCACAAAGGAAAGTGTCAAAGCAATCACAAAGGAAACTGCAGAATATATCATGGAGTGGCTACTTTAATGTGCCACAGAGTGGCAAGCCACGCAGCTGGTGCATAGCCACATGACTAGCGATGAGACCTTTTTCACAAACATTGATTACAAAAGACAAAGTTTTCCTAGCAAATGGGAAAAGCATCACCTCCGAAGGTAAAGGCCAGGGTTTCTTGAACTGCATTACACCACAAGGTCACCATACTATCCTTGCAAAGAAAGTGATGTATGTTCCAGAACTAAAAGGCAGCCTTCTATCAATGAAAAGTCTTTCAAACAACGGTCTCACAGTTAAGTTCCAGGGTAATGAATGCACAGTTCACAAAAATAAGCGATTCCTCGCAAAAGGAAAACTGGATGATCACCTATACAGGTTCATCACCACAGACCAGCAAGCCAATATAGTCGGATGAACTACACAGCAAATGTATTCACTTATGTCACAGGCAGCTGAGGCACAGAAGTCCAGAAGCTATACAGTACATTATAAAGAGAGGCTTATCAGAAAATTTGACAATAGCACCTTGCAAAGTGGTGCAAGTGCTGTATTGAAGCAAAAGCCACACTTGCTCCCCTTCCACAGGCATCTCAAAGAAAGACTACCCATCCCCTGCAGCTCATACGCAGTGACGCATGTGGTCCAATGAAAACTCCCACATAAGGAGGGAACAGATATCTACTGACTTTCATTTATGATTATTCCACGTACACAACTACTTATCTGATGAAGCACAAGAACGAAACATCAGAGAAACTTCAAGAGTTTGTTGCCATGTCTAGCAACAAATTCCAATGTAAACCAGGAATAATTGTAAACGGGAACGTAAATGTAAATGTAAACAGAAATTGCCGAACCTTTCCGAGCGTCTCATTCAGCCTTCGCGCCGAAGCGTGTCGCCCCTGAGTGCCCTCTGCTGGCCAAAGCCTCTTCCTGCGGCGGTGATCGGCGGCAGTGGGAGGAGGAAGAGTTTGCGTTCACTCGTCTGCTGAAGCCGAGGCGGGGCTGGTGGGCCCGGGGACACCAGTTTGGGTTGGCGTACCATCCATTGCACGTCTGCAGTCACGCTGCACACAGAGAAGCCTCATTACTAGCTGGACACCTGGATCTGGGTCCACAAACAAGCTTGATTTGCTTGCTCTCTGGTAAGCTTGAATTTCATGTGGTGGAGGATCACTGTGAGCGGTGTTTATTTTCTGCCTTTGGACATTTAGTTTCACTGAGAAACATCGAGGGGACTTTTTCTTACTTTCACAGAAGAAATTTTGGATTTTTTTTACGTCATGAACTTGGTTACACATAACCCTTTTGTGCACTTATGATTTTGTATATTCATTCATTATGATATTTTTCCATAATATGTTCTGGATTTGTCATTTCACCCACTTTGACATGCATTATTGATTTTTATGCACTCATATTTGTATGGTATAGTGCAGTTTTTTCCTTTTTTTCCTGTTAAACAGGGGCAAAAAAATTGGGCCTTGGGTGGTGGTGGTGCCACAACACTGTAACCCCTCACAGATACACTTGTTGGTGCAGGAACGGGCCCTGAAGGGAAATATTATATAAAAAATTGTAATTACATGCCCCTGTTAAACAGGGGCAGAAAAATTGGGCCTTGGGTGGTGGTGGTGGTGTTCTAAACCAAAAATATTGTTGGAAGCTAGCATCATCAAGATTTAGGAGGAATAGGATAGGCAGCATAAGCAGTCTTTAAGGGATCTCAAATCCATAGCAAATTCAATCAGTTACATCAGCATCAGGTGCTTGATAGCTGCTGATCCAGGACTGATTAATTTTTATAAATGGAAGCCTATCAACGGAGTCTGTGGACAGGCGCACTCTTTGATCTGTTACAAACCCTCCAGCAGCACTGAATGTGTGTTCAGAAAGCACACTGGATGCAGGACAGGCTAGGAGCTCCATCACATATTGAGCAAGTTCTGGTCAGTGGTCCATCCTCAAGACCCAGTAACCCAGTGAATGCTCTGTTGGAAAGGTCTGCTCTTGCCCCTAGATATTCCTGCACCATATAATGCAGATGCTGGCAATGGTTGCTTGAACCGATCAAACCTTGACGCTGAGGACTGAAAAATTGTTTAACCAGTTCAGATCCGCGCTATAGCCGAATGACGCCTACAGCGCGGACCTGCTTTACCGGGACTACGTCTATTGACGTAGTCCCATCCCGGAGTTGCCTGCGTGCCCCCTGCAGGGAGCGCACGGCATGCTCTGTGATCAGCGAGTCTATGAGACTCGCTGGATCACAGATCGGAGTAAGGGGTCGATCCCGACCCCTTACCACGTGATCAGCTGTCAGCCAATGACAGCTGATCATGTGATGTCAACAGAGCCAGTAATCGGCTATTTTTTCTCCTCGCGCTGACAGCGTGAGGAGAAAAAAAAAAAATCTGATCACCGACGGCTGTGAGAGGGACATCAGTCCCGATCACGGCAAGCTACCGCCAGATCATCAGTGCCCACCTGTGCCCTCTGCCAATGCCACCTAGCAATAGGCAACAGTGCTGCCTATCAGTGCCCACAGTGCCACCCATTGGTGCCCACAATCAGTGCCTCAACAGTGCTGCACATCAGTGCCACCTATCAGTGCCCATCATTGTCACCTACCAGTGCCCATCAGTGCCACCCATCAGTGCTCATCAGTGCCACCTATCAGTGCCACCTATCAGTGCCCATCAGTGCCATCTATCAGTGGTACCTATCAGTGCCACCCATCCGTGCCACCCATCAGTGCCACCCATCCGTGCCACCCATCAGGGCTCATCAGTGCCATCTTATCAGTGGCCATCAGTGCCGCCTTATCTGTGCCCATCAGTACCGCCTTATCTGTCCCCATCAGTGCCACGTTATCTGTGCCTATCAGTGCCGCCTTAACTGTGCCTATCAGTGCCCACCAGTGCCGCCTCATCAGCGCATACAGTGGGAACGGAAAGTATTTAGAGCCCCTTAAATTTTTCACTCTTTGTTATATTGCAGCCATTTGCTAAAATCATTTAAGTTAATTTTTTTTCCTCATTAATGTACACACAGCACCCCATATTGACAGAAAAACACAGAATTGTTGACATTTTTGCAGATTTATTAAAAAAGAAAAACTGAAATATCACATGGTCCTAAGTATTCAGACCCTTTGCTCAGTATTTAGTAGAAGCACCTATTTGATCTAATACAGCCATGAGTCTTTTTGGGAAAGATGCAACAAGTTTTTCACACCTGGATTTGGGGATCCTCTGCCATTCCTCCTTGCAGATCCTCTCCAGTTCTGTCGGGTTGAATGGTAAACGTTGGTGGACAGCCATTTTTAGGTCTCTCCAGAGATGCTCAATAGGGTTTAAGTCAGGGCTCTGCCTGGGCCATTCAAGAACAGTCACGGAGTTGTTGTGAAGTCACTCCTTCGTTATTTTAGCTGTGTGCTTAGGGTCATTGTCTTGTTGGAAGGTAAACCTTCGGCACAGTCTGAGGTCCTGAGCACTCTGGAGAAGGTTTTCGTACAGGATATCTCGGTACTTGGCCGCATTCATCTTTCCCTTGATTGCAACCCATCGTCATGTGCCTGCAGCTGAAAAACACCCCCACCAAACACCTGCCACCACCATGCTTCACTGTTGGGACTGTATTGGACAGGTGATGAGCAGTGCCTGGTTTTCTCCACACATACCACTTAAAATAAAGGCCAAAAAGTTCTATCTTGGTCTCATGAGACCAAAGAATCTTATTTCTCACCATCTTGGAGTCCTTCAGGTGTTTTTTAGCAAACTCCATCCAGGCTGCTTTCATGTGTCTTGCACTGAGGAGAGGCTTCCGTTGGACCACTCTGCCATAAAGCCCCGACTGGTGGAGGGCTGCAGTGATGGTTGACTTTCTTCAAATTTTTCCCATCTCCCGACTGCATCTCTGGAGCTCAGCCACAGTTATCTTTGGGTTCTTCTTTACCTCTCTCACCAAGGCTCTTCTCCCCAGATAGCTCAGTTTGGCCGGATGGCCAGCTCTAGGAAGGGTTCTGTTCGTCCCAAACGTCTTCCATTAAAGGATTATGGAGGCCACTGTGCTCTTAGGAACCTTAAGTGCAGCAGAATTTTTTTTGTAACCTTGGCCAGATCTGTGTCTTGCCACAATTCTGTCTCTGAGCTCTTAAGGCAGTTCCTTTGACTTCATGATTCTCATTTGCTCTGACATGCACTGTGAGCTGTAAGGTCTTATATAGACAGGTGTGTGGCTTTCCTAATCAAATCCAATCAGTATAATCAAACACAGCTGGACTCAAATGAAGGTGTGGAACCATCTCAAGGATGATCAGAAGAAATGGACAGCACCTGAGTTAAATATATGAGTGTCACAGCAAAGGGTCTGAATACTTAGGACCATGTGATATTTCAGCTTTTCTTTTTTAATAAATCTGCAAAAATGTCAACAATTCTGTGTTTTTCTGTCAATATGGGGTGCTGTGTGTACATTAATGAGGAAAAAAAATGTACTTAAATGATTTTAGCAAATGGCTGCAATATAACAAAGACTGGAAAATTTAAGGGGGTCTGAATACTTTCTGTCCCCACTGTATCAATGAAGAAGAAAATTACCTTTTTGCAAAATTTTATAACAAACTATTAAACATGATTTTTTTTCAAAGTTTTCCATATTTTTTTGTTTGTTTAGCAAAAAATAAAAATCCCAGCTGTGATTAAATATCACCAAAAGAAAGCTCTATTTGTGGGAAAAAATGGTAAAAATTTCATTTGGGTACAGTGTTGTATGACCGCGCAATTGTCATTTAAAGTGCGTCAGCACTGAAAGCTGAAAATTGGTCTGGGCAGGAGGGGGGTTTAAGTGCCCAGTAAGCAAGTGGTTAAAAGCATCGGTCAGCCGGACACCTTCTCCACCACTCTTCCTCTGACTGAACGAAGCCTCAGCAACACGTTGCCCAGCACCAGGAAATGGTAACCTCCCAGGGTCTGGAAATGCGTTACACAAACCTTTCTTCAAGGCCTCCTGAAGATGTTTCATTCTCTTCTCCCTCTGCGAAGTCAGGATGAGTTCTGCAACTTTACCCTTGTAACGTGGATCAAGAAGGGTTGCCAGCTAGTAATGATCCCTCTCTTGATACCACAAATTCTAGGGTCCTTTTGCAGGCTTTGCAGAACCAGGGAGGCCACGCAGCGTAAGTTTGCAGAGGCATTCGATTTTGAGTCCTCCGGGTCACTAAGGATTATGTTATCCGTAACTACCTCCTCCCAGCCACGTACAACTCCTTGGGTTTCTGGGGACTGAAAACCAACCTTTGAAGACTGCTGCTGAGTGTTATCCTCTACATCCATGCTGACACTATCCTCTTCCTCCTCCTCTTATTCTTGGACTATAGGGACAGTGTCACTGAATCATGCAATGTCACTGCTCACCATACTTGTGGCCTCCTCAAATGGTGAGAGGACAGTGCATGCATCCTTGATCAGTAGCCACTGACGTGGCGAAAAGAAGCCAAGCTCCCCTGACCCTATCCTGGTTCCATATTTTCTCAGGTACTCATTGATGGCCCTCTGCTGTGTGTGCAGCCGCTGCAGCATTGCCAACGTTGAGTTCCACCTGGTGGGCATGTCACAAATGAGGCGGTTTGTTGGGCAGGTTGCATTCCCTTTGAATGTCAGCCAGCCGAGGACTGGCATTGTATGACCGGCGGAAATGACCACAGACTTTTCTGGCCTGCCTCAGGAAATCTTGTAAGCTTGGGTACCTGATCAAGAAACGCTGCACCACCAAATTCAGGACGTGTGCTAAACATGGAACATGGGTCAAGTGTCCCTGTCGGAGGGCGGAGAGAAGGTTGGTGCCATTGTCGTATACAATCATTCCTGTCTGAAGCTGGCGTGGCATCAACCACCTCTGAGCTTGCCACTCCAGAGCTGATAGAATCTCTGCCCCAGTGTGACTCCTGTCCCCTAGGCAGACCAACTCAAGCACTGCATGGCATCTTTTAACCTGACTGCTTGCGTAGCCCCTTGAACGCTTACAGAGCACTGCTGGTTCAGAGGACAAATCTCCAGAAGAGGCCATAAAGGAAGAAGAAGAGGAGGGGGTGGAGGAGAGAGCTGTGGCAGAATCACCACTAGCATTTTGGAGGCGTGGTGGTGGAACAAGCTCCAACAACACTAAACCCTGTCCTGCATCCTTCCCAGCTGCCAGCAGAGTTACCCAGTGCGCCGTGAAGGAAAGGTAATGTCCCTGGCCACGCCTGCTGGACCATAAGTCAGTGGTAATATGAACCTTACTGCTGACCGCCCTGTCCAACAAGGCCAAAACATTGCCTTCCACATGCCGGTAGAGAGCCGGAATGGCCTTCCGTGAAAAGAAATGGCATTTTGGAACCTGCCACTGAGGTACAGCACATTCCACAAATTCATGTAGGGGGCAGAGTCTACCAGCTGAAAAGGCAGCAATTGCAGTGCTAGCAATTTGGCCAAGCTAGCATTTAGACGCTGAGCATGTGGATGGCTGTGACTGAATTTCTTTTTATGGTTCAGCAACTGGGGTAGGGAAATTTGCCTGCTAAAATCAATTGGTGGTGTACTGCTAGCAGATTGGGTGCAAGTACTTGGGATACCTATTGTTATACCTTCATTCCTCTCAATGCAGGTTTTTGAGAGGACTGGAGGTATAGTAGGGTTGGAGATCCAAGATGAGGAGCAAGGAAAAGACTGCCTTTTTCTTTGATGTGGGTCTTTCAAATGCCGTTGCCAACGGACTGCATGGCAGGTCGTCATATGTCTGGTCAAGCATGTGGTTCCCAAGCGGCTGCAGTTCTGGCAATGCTTGATCTGCTTCATACATAGGTTGCAAACAGCAATGGTGCGATCTGCTGCACACGTGTCAAAAAAGGCCCACACCAAGGAGCTTTTAAAAGTCAACAGGGAGTCAGCAGCGCCCTGCACCTGTGGAGCTCTGCAGTGTGATGCAATAGGGTGGCTGCCTTTAAGCTGCCCCCTAGAGAACATCCTGCCTCATTGGAGTTGTGCCTTCTCCTCCTCCTCTCTTCTCTCAGGCACCCAAGTACAGTCAGTGACTTCATCATCCCCTCCCTCATCACTGGAGCAAACTTGGCAGTATGCTGCAACGGGGGGAACACGACTGCCAGTTTCTTGTCCTTCTATATCACCCCCTCTCTCTAGGCTCACATTACTCCCTTCCTCAACCTGGGAACCAACATCGGAGCTTTCAAATGGCTGCGCATCCTCCAGCAGTATGGAACCAACACTGTGGTTGAATAATTGTGGGGACTCCTCTGTGCATTAGGTGGGGCTATGGAAGGAGTGACTGTGGACATGGAGCCGGTGGAATAGGCCACTTTGGCAGCTGTGTTGGAAGGCAAACTACTCTGAGTCTGGGTGACAGATGAGGGGGAGGATAAGGATGGCTTTGTTATCCACTCCAACAACTTTTCTGCATGTTGTGGCTCAATAACACGGCTAGAAGCAGAAAAAAAGGATAAGCATGCCCCACGGCCACCTGCAGAGGATACACCATGTCCACGACCACCACTGTTGACTGTAGACACAGAGGCTGCTTGCCCTCTTTAAGTGGCCTGTGAGCGTCTGCCTCTCCTTGGTGGCCTTCCAGACATGATGTATCTTTTGTTTTGCAACACCACACTACACTGTATTATATACTGTGTACACCACCTGAAGTGTATTAGAAACTGTACACACTGTATTAGATAATGTGTACACCGCCTGCACTGTATTAGAAACTGTACAACGGCTGCACTGTATTGTATACTGTGTACACCACCAGAAAAGTAGTAGAAACTGTACACACTGTATTAGATACTGTGTACACCGCCTGCACTGTATTAGAAACTGTACAATGGCTGCAATGTATTGTATACTGTGTACACCACCAGAAGTGTAATAGAAACTGTACACACTGTATTAGATACTGTATACACCGCCTGAAGTGTATTAGAAAGTATACACCACCGAATGCACTATATATATATATATATATATATATATATATATATATACGCTACACTGAATGCAGAGTATATATAAATATATATATATATATATTGATACACCATCTGAAGTGTATTATATACTGTACACTGCTGAATGCACTGTATATATACGCTATACTGAATGCAGAGTGTGTATATATATATATATATATATATATATATATTTATATGCTAGACTGTATATATATATATATATATATATATATATATATATATATTAATACACCGCCTGAAGTGTATTTTACACCACGAATGCACTGTAGATATAGGCTACACTGAATGCAGAGTATATATATATATATATATATATATATATATATATGTATATGTATATATTAGACTGTATATATATATATTATTACACGGCCTACACTGAATATATAGTCTATGCTAAATGCTAAACTGACTGTATATATATATATATATGTATATATATATGTATGTATATATATATATATATATATATATATATATATATATATATATATATCAAATACACTGCCACTAACTGCCAATAACTAAATAACCTGCTAGCTATCTCTCTGTCCACGCCAACAACACTACACACGGCTGCTATGTAAGCAGCCTTATATAGTGTGGGGCGTGGACTTAGTCCCCCTGAGCCATGATTGGCCAAAGGCACCCTGCCTTTGGCCAATTATGTCTCTCTCAGCAACACACACTGCGATTGGCCAAAGCATGCAGGTCAGGTGCATGCTTTGGCCAATCATCATACAGCAATGTACTGTGATCTCACAGTGCATTATGGGGCGTTCCGCGGGCTCAAATTTGCCGCAAATGCCCCATAATGTTCGCTGTTCTGCGAATGGGTGAACACCCAATGTTCGAGTCAAACTTATGTTTGACCCGAACATCGAGCTCATCCCTAGAGCAGAGGAGGGGAGAAAAATGTAGGCGAGGAGAGAAGGAACAAGAGCATGGGAGAGGTAAGTGAAAGAAAGCAGAGGAGAGGAGGGAACAGAGGAGAGGGGATAAGTGTAGGTGAGCAGAGGAGAAAAGAAGGGAGAGGAGAATGGAAAAAAGAAAAGGAAAAGAGAGAGGATAGAAGATGAGTGGAGATAAATCTAGGTAAGGAAAGGAGAGAAGTAAGGAGAGCATGGGAGAGGAGAGTGGAAGAAAGCAGAGGACAATAGAGGAGGTAGAAGATGAGTGGAGATATGTCTAGGTGAGGAGAGGAGAGAAGAAAGGAGAACATGGGAGAGGTGAGTGGAGGAAAGCAGAGAATAGGTGAGAAGAGAGCAGAGGAGGGGAGAGAAATGTAAGTGAGGAGAGAAGGAACAAGAGCATGGGAGAGGAAATTGGAAGAAAGAGGAGAGGAGGATGCAGGGGAGGGGAGATAAGTGTAGGTGAGCAGAGGAGAAAAGAAACAAGAACAGGTTAGGTTAGCAAAGGAGAGAAGGAACAAGGACATAGGAAAAGAGAGTGGACGTGGAAGAAAGCAGATGAGAGGAGATACAGTAGAAGAGGAGTGGAAATACTGTAAGTGTAGGTGAGCAAAGGAGAGAAGAAACAAGGACATGGAAGAGGAGAGTATAAGAAAGCAACAGAGAGGATTCTGAGGAGGGGAAACAGAGGAAGGGAGCTAAGTGTAGATGAACAGAGGAGAAAAGGAATGAGAGCATAGGAAAGAAGAGTATCAGAAAGCAGAAGAGAGGAGATGAAGGTAGAAGAGAAATGGAGATAAGTGTAGGTGGACAGAGGAGAGAAAGAACGAGAATGTGGGAGAGGAGAAGAGGAGAATATAAGAAAGCAGCAGAGAGGAGAGAAGGGAACAGAGGAGATAGGTGTAGGTGAGCAGAGGAGAAAAGGAACAAGAGCATAAGAGAGGAGGGAACAGAGAGGAGATAAATGTAAATAATCAGAGGAGAGGAAGAATGAGAACATGGGAAAGGAGTGGAGGAGAAAAGGAAAAAATTATGGTTTCTTTGCTGCAATGACAGGGAAAGAGACATGAGATTAGAGAGAAAGAGATTGGTAAAGTATAACTGCACATTTGAGGTTACACTTACTGTATATTGTACCTTTTCTTATCCCGAGACCCCATGTTTGTCTTCTGCTCACCTGATCCTGCATGACAATGTGGATGAAAATCCCAATTTTCTGACCCAGGGCAGTGCATGCACTTAAGGCTCAGTTACATAATATACATGGTCACACTGTAGCTGGACATGTCAGCTTGACAGTACTTTTCGCGGATTTGACTCTTCATACTCCTGATGCTTTGCCATCTTAAATCTTTATGAAGACTTCCAACTAAATTTTAACGAAGTGCATCTCCCTCTCTCACGTGGCCTTCCGCTGTGTTTATTGCTGATCTCAGCTCTTCGTGACAGTGAGCTAGTCACGCTAACACAGAAGAGAAAATGGCCTAGAACAGAGGACAGCTCGTTTTCTGCACACTATACCATAATAGAGAAGATCTGTACACAGACCTGAATAATATCTATTAGATGAAACCCTATAATTATACATTTTACAGATTTTCTAAGTAAACTTAAACAAAAAGTGGTTTAGTGCAAAGTCGCTACTAGTATAAATAGCTAACATACAATGTACATAACGTACCCAAACCTTCACTGAAAATAAAAAGCCCATTAAACTATAAATGTCACATTTGTTCTATATTATCAACCATACAGGAGACTGTACTGTGACACAGCTAAACAAATCATTTAACTATGCACTGGAAAACACTATCCAAATGATAAAATTGGTAATAAATCTCTTCTTGGGTCCGGGTACGGTAACAAAGAGTCAGCAAAGCCATACAAAGACAAATAACAATGGCTGTTGTGATACTTTGGAGGTCTGGATCAATAGGCAGGGAGTCCTGTAATAAAGAACAAAAGGGGATGGACGGAGGAACAGCATGACAGGGCTGGACAGAATACAGGCAAGGGGATAAGGTAGAGGTTGTCCCCTTTAAGAAAGTGGGGGTGGTCTGGAGCCGGGAGGCGCCGGGAGGAAGTAAGTGGAGGAGAATGGGGGAAGTGACGTCAGGCTAGAGCGGAGGAGAAAGAGATTCCCACCCACCCTCCTGAAGTTTTGGTTTGTATTCAGGGGGGCTGTCAGGACAGCCCGTCAGTGGTGGGGTCTTTGGAGGAAGAGAAGATGGCTGTTATATATATATAACATAGTTGGGACCCATCTGTGGTATGGGGTTCTCAGAGGTACCTTCTGGTTAACGAGGGGTTAACCAAGAAGGGGTAAAATGTAGGTCACTGCGAAGGTTGAGTACCGTCTCTGAGTTGGTGGCTTGCGACTGGAGGCCCAAAGTTTAAAAGAAGTTGGTCACAGTGACCAAGTGGTGTGCCGTTGCCCTTGAAGACCCCCAAATCATATAGAGAAGTTGGTTTATGGTTATTTAAAATGTTATTTATTTAAATTATGTTAATTGTTAATAAAAGGCCGGAAGGCCATTTTACTCCAAAAACCTTGTCACGTCATTTGTGGGGGAAGTGGAGGGGTTTGGAGATTATTTATAACAGGTTGGGAAAAAAGAGACTGTAGGTATGTCCTTAATATGTCAAGCCATCTTTTTTAAAACAATTCTTAAAAAAAAGGCAAACCAAGTAGCTTATCTTCAGCATTAAATAAAGAAAACAGTCCCTAACTGGTACAAAAACAAAGCTCCAGCTCACTGCCTGAATAAGCTTGTCCCACAACAGGGTTTAAAGGCCCCAACTGCTCCAGGATTCCCGAGTGTCATTCCAATAAGACTGGAAAATATTTGGGGTACCCCTTCAAAGAGCGCTTCAAGGAGAACAATGGTGCGCCACATGTAGGCCATGCCCTAAATGTTTGGGATGGTCACATTACACTGACAGTAGAAGGGGATCAGAGGGGCAAAGTTAACTAGAACCTGAGCCTACTTGCTGTTTACAAAACTTGTGCCACTGCGTTTGTACCCCCCAAATATGACATAATTACTGTGTCAGAACCAGAGCATCACAGGCACATCTCAACCTCAGCACAATCATTTTCAAAAGCTCTAACTTTTTTTCTGCACACCAGATATAGGCAGAGAGATAACACTTTGCCCGAGTTACCTGATGAAGAGCTTCATTATAATAGTCAGGGACTCCACCGCTCATCTCTGCACCTCTTGTCCACCACTTACCTCAATACCCCTTTTTTTTATTACTGATCACTTCTTTTACCCATCTTAAACTGTTCACCTCTGCGCCTCTCATTCACTGATTACCTCTGAACGGCCGTGCCCCTCTAACACTGATCACTACTGCCCCCACCCTCCCACCCCTCTTACACTGATCACCTCTGCATCCACTGCACTCCTCTTACATTGATTAATTCTGCATCCCCTGTACCTAGGGTTGACATTTTTTCTTCAAGCTAAACCTGAACACTTTGGAAGCACGCAGTCGTTTTTTTTTTTTTTTTTTAAGTCTACACTATAGGATTGTAACCAACCTGGGACACCTTTGGACACTTCAAAGAGAAAATAGTAGTGTGGCGTTCATAATGCCCCCTGACCCTCCTGTCAGGCCCTGTTCCGAGCCACATTCCTGTCTGAATAATGTGTCCGGGTTTCAGGTGGACCAAAACCCAGACACTTGTTTCAAAACCTGGACTGCTGGTGCAGGTGAATCCTAGACAGTTGACCAGCCCTACCTGTACCCCTCTTCCATTGATCACTACTACATCCATCTTACACTGATCACCACTGCAACCCTTGTCCCTCTCTTACACCAATTACCTCTGCACCCCTCTTACACTTATCACCTCTGCATTCCTTGCGCCCCTTTTTACACTGATCACCTCTGCATTCCTTGCACCCCTCTTACACTGATCACCTCTGCATTCCTTGCACCCCTCTTACACTGATCACCTCTGCATCCCCCTGCACCTCTTAAATTGATCAACTGTGCACCCCCCCATACCCCTCTTACACTGACCACCTCTGTACCCCCCATACCCCTCTTACACTGACCACCTCTGTACCCCCCATACCCCTCTTACACTGATCACCTCTGCATCCCCTGCACTCCTATTACACTGGTCAATTCTGCGTCCATCTTACACCGATGACCTCTGCAACCCTTGCACCCCCCATACACCAATTACCTCTGCCCCCTCTTACACGGATCACCTCTGCATCCCTTGCACCTCTTCTATTGATCACTTGTGCACCACCCCCCATACCCCTTTTACACTGACCACCTCTATACCCCTGTGCACCTCTCTAACACTGATCACCTCTGCAACCCCCCCCCCCCCCCCCCATACCTCTCTTACACTGAACACCTCTGTATACCTGTGCACGTCTCTTAAGCTGATCACCTCTGCACCACCTGCAACCCTATCAAATGCTTCTCCTAAACCCCCCCTATCCCTGCGAAGCTCTTGCGCTGCTCACCTCTGCACCATATGTACATTTATCACTTTGGCACAACAACATGACCCTCTCACTTTGATTACCTCAACACTCTGTCACCGATCATCTCTGCACCTCCCTTGCATAAAGTGCACAAACAGCAGAAAAAAAAACCTTGGGTTTAACAATTTCTTACTCTATCCAAAACTAAAAATAGGATTTGTCCTTAGATATCATTTAAATTTTACAAATACATCTGTGAATGTTGTTAAAAGAGATATCAACTTGGGGGAAAGTTTTAGAGGGGTATGTAGTCCTCTATTTTGACTTTGCTGCATTGTGAGTATGACTTTATGACTTGGGTGTGGGCTATGTGGGTATGATTTAACATGTATGACCAAGTCATAGTAAAAACAAAAAATAAAAGGGCAATTACCTTAAATATGTACCTCCAAAAGGTATCCACAACGCCATGATGCACCTCACTTTCCCCAAGGACAGTACCCTGTGCCCATGTTGTCAGGGTCAGATTTACACTCTCTGTCCTGTTAGGCCGACTGTCTTGTGCCACCCACCTCCTACTCCAGTCAACTAGCTAGCTTTAGTATCACATTAACAAGAAAGGATATCATATCCACATAAGACACACTGTGACTGGTGGAGGAGGGGCTTAAAGGGAAAGTTTATCCACTTTGTGCCAACCTAAAACTGACTCTTATGCCCCGTACACAGGGTCGGATTTTCCGACGGAAAATGTGTGAAAGGACCTTGTTGTCGGAAATTCCGACCGTGTGTGGGCTCCATCACACATTTTCCATCGGATTTTCCGACACACAAAGTTTGAGAGCAGGATATAAAATTTTCCGACAACAAAATCCGTTGACGGAAATTCCGATCGTGTGTACACAAATCCGACGGACAACGTGCCACGCATGCTCAGAATAAATTAAGAGACGAAAGCTATTGGCCACTGCCACGTTTATAGTCCCGACGTACGTGTTTTACGTCACCGCGTTCAGAATGATCGGATTTTCCGACAACTTTGTGTGACCGTGTGTATGCAAGACAAGTTTGAGCCAACATCCGTCGGAAAAAATCCTAGGATTTTGTTGTCGGAATGTCCGATCAATGTCCAACCGTGTGTACGGGGCATTAGAAAGGCAGGACAAATTGTAACCGTGTTCTGCCAGCAGTTGGGACTCAAAGTGGATAAAATATAAGTACATACAAGCCAACTAACGGAGATCTACAATCTGTAAATAGAATACTATAGAATCTGTGTAGTAAAAACGAGAATCTGGCTGCATTGTGCTGGCAGGCAAGGTATCAGTCTTATTATACACAGGAGTCTACAATAGGATTTGTTGGTGACTGTGTGCTGCCCCTGGCAACCCTGCAGCCCTGGGCCACAAGCTATGTTGCCTGTGCATAAATCCCTCCATGCAGCCAGCCCTGACAGGTGCTCTTCCATGGTCTAGTGCAGGGATCTCCAAACTTTCTAAACAAAGGGCCAGTTTACTATCCTTCAGACTTTAGGGGGGCTCGGCCTGTGGCCAGTGGGAGTAGAAATGGTCCTGGAGGCAGCTGGAAAAAACAATGCATCTTTGGTATCAGTGGGAGGAATAGTGCCCCATTATTGGTATCAGTGGGAGGAATAGTGCCCCATCATTGGTATCAGTGGGAGGAATGGTACCCCCTTGTTGATATCAGTTTAAGGAATAGTGCCCTATTATTTTATCAGTGGGAGGAATAGTGCCCCATCATAGGTATCAGTGGGAGAAATGGTGCCCCTCGTTGGTGTCAGTGGGAGGAATAGTTACCCACTATTGGTATCAGTGGGAAGGCTAGTGACCCACCATTGGTATCAGTGGGAGGAATACCTCCCATTTATTGGATCATTGGGAGGAATGGTGCCCCCTCATTGGTATCAGTGGGAGGAATAGTGCCCCATTATTGCTATCAGTGGGAGGAATAGTGCCCCATTATTGGTATCAGTGGGAGGAATAGTGTCCCATCATTGGTATCAGTGGGAGGAATGGTGCCCCCTCGTTGGTGTCAGTGGGAGGAATAGTGACCCACTATTGGTATCAGTGGGAAGGCTAGTGACCCACCATTGGTATCAGTGGGAGGAATACCTCCCATTTATTGGATCATTGGGAGGAATGGTGCCCCCTCGTTGGTGTCAGTGGGAGGAATAGTGACCCACTATTGGTATCAGTGGGAGGAATAGTGACCCACCATTGGTATCAGTGGGAGGAATACCCCCCATTATTGGTGTCAGTTTGAATAATAGTGCTCCATCGTTGGTGTTAATGGGCCAAATAATGCCCCATTATTAATGTCAGTAACGAGAATTGTGCCCCATTGTTGATGTGCCCCAAGGACCAGATAAAGGCAAGCAAAGAGCCACATGTGGCACCTGGGCTGCAGTTTGAAGACCACTGATCTAGTGGGATGCCATCAGTGATCTAGAACCTTTTTGCAGTGTATATACCCCTTTACAGTTTTCCATAATAGCACAGTAAAGACCCTTCTGATCCCCGTCTTCTTGTCCATCTTTAAAGATTGGTTACAGATTTGCTGCCCCTGAAGTTTTTTTTTCTTCAAATTTTCTTTCCTCTGCTCCACCCTTCTCTTTTCTGCGACTTTCACGTACAGCTGTGGCAAGCACAAAGGCCTGTCCCCAACACACAATGGTCGTCTGTTCCTGCCTTCCAGATGCTGGACAGTACCCGAGCTCAGGAGGGACTGAAGGGCCGTGCCAGTCTCCTGCTGGCAGTGCGCTTTGTGGACAGTGATGAAGAGGGACACTTTCTAAAGATTTTCTTTCCAGATGACCTGTGAAGCCACAGTGACCCCTGACCCCCTTCACCTCCCACACACACCCAGTGCCGTCCATTCCTATAGAAAACCATGAGATTCATGACCTGGGAGGATTTGTTCTTTTGCTGCTGGGAAGACAAAGTGTCACCAACGTGTCACAAAGTCCCTGGGAATTCATCCAGGAAAGAATCTGTTGCATTAACACCTTGGGGGGTTCTTCAGTAAGAAGGTGTATGGAACGATGAGGATGGGCGTAGTGCGATAATGCTGCATCACCTACAAATATACCCACCAATGGTATGTCCAGGCACTGAAAACTATTAAAGTACATATAAACCCTAACTAAATATTTCATTTGCTAAAGCATAAGTCATAAAAAAACCCGATAGGAATTGGTTCAGTCGGAAATATTTCTAGGTCCGTCAGAATTTTCTACGTAAATAGTCCGATGGGGCCTACACACGATCGGAATATACAATGAAAAGTTACCATCTGACTTTTTCTTTCGGACATTCCGCTCGTGTGTACACGGCATTAGGGGGGGGGGGGGGGTTCTGATGGTGACAACAGTGGACCATGCCTGGGTAATGTGTGTTGAAGTGGACACTTGTAGTCTCTATCAGAAGCTGTGTGACAAAGTGACAACACAGGAACACCATTGGGAAACAGGGACATAACGTTGTCACCTGATAACAGGAAGTGCATGAACAAGGATGGCAGGATCTCTAGGTTTTTTATTTTTTTAAAAGCTGCAGATTTAAAATGCTGAAAACTCCTGGCTTTTCATATATGTATAAAATATTATGGGGCAGTGTGTGTATATACAGTGATTGGTTTTATATAAATTGGGGAATGGGGGGCTGGTGTGTTTGTGTGTGTGTATGTATATATATATATATATATATATATATATATATATATATATATATATATATATATATACACACACACACACATACACCATACTACCAAAAGTATTGGGATGCCTGCCTTTACATGCATATGAACTTTAATGGCATCCCAGTCTTAGTCCGTGGGGTTGAATATTGAGTTGGCCCACCCTTTGCAGCTATAACAGCTTCAACTCTTCTGGGAAGGCTGTCCATAAGGTTTAGGAGTGTGTCTATAGGAATGTCTGACCATTCTTACAGAAGCGCATTTGTGAGGTCAGGTACTGATGTTGGAAAAGAAGGCCTGGATTGCAGTCTCCACTCTAATTCATCCCAAAGGTGTTCTATCGGGTTGAGGTCAGGACTCTGTGCAGGCCAGTCAACTTCCTCCACCCCAAACTCGCTCTGTGAACTGGTGTGCAGTCATGTTGGAACAAGAAGGGGTCATCCCCAAACTGTTCCCAAAAAGTTGGGAGCATGAAATTGGCCAAAAATGTCTTGGTATGCTGACACCTTAAGAGTTCCCTTCACTGGAACTAAGAGGCCAAACCCAACCCTTGAAGAACAACCCCACACCATAATCCCCCCTCCACCAAATGATTTGGTGCACAAAGCAAGGTCCATAAAGACATGAATGAGCGAGTTTGGGGTGGAGGAACTTGACTGGCCTGCACAGAGTCCTGACCTCAACCCGATTTGCATGCAACCACATTTGGGATGAATTAGAGCGGAGACTACGAGCCAGGCTTTCTCATCCAACATCAGTCACAAATGTGCTTCTGGAAGAATGGTCAAACTTTCCCATAGACACACTCCTAAACCTTTGTGGACAGCTTTCCCTGAAGAGTTGAAGCTGTTATAGCTGGAAAGGGTGGGCCAACTTATTATTGAACCCTACAGACTAAGACTGGGATGCCATTAAAGTTCATGTGCGTGTAAAGGCAGGTGTCCCAATACTTTTGGTAATATAGTGTATTTATAGTTATATATATCTATACATCTATATATATATATATATATATAGATCTATCTATCTATCTATCTATCTATCCATCCATCTATCTATCTATCTCAGATTGAGAGTTCTTTACGTTTTTAGCTCACATGCTGCTGTTGAACTACAACTCCCAGCATGCTCTCTGGCTTATCTAGAGGCCCAGGACCTGCTAAGGCAGAGAGCTTACACTTACCAATTGAAAACAAGCCTCCCTTCTTAACTGTTCAGGTTGAAGAATAAGCAGATAATTCATAGAAAAACAGAGCAGCCACATTCCTCAGAAAACAATGTGTTTTACGTGGCAAGAACCTTGGCACAGATAAATGCTTAACTGTCTTGCTCCCAGCGTGCCCCATAATGCATTGCTCAGAATACTAGTGGTGCTGATGGACACAGAGAGGTTAATGGAGCACATTCACTGTTCAGTCATCAGAAGAGCCAGGCAGAGCTCAGCACCAGTAATTTTCCACACAGACGCGCCGCGCTGCCGTTTTTATGGTCATTCGCTCTTCTCAGAGCACCCATGATAGGGGTGACGGGTCCTGGAATCCGGTGTACATCTTTGCACAAGCACCCTGTTATCACAGCATAAACCAGTCTGTATACTTCAACCAATCAGGATTGTTGGCTCTTTTTTTTTTTTTTTTTTTTTTTTGTATGCTAGCCTCCATATTAAAAAAAAATAGGCTATTTAAGTACGAAAATTTTCATACGACAGAATACAAATTCAGAAGTGATGTCATGTCTTGTAGTGTATTTGTGTTGTATTTTCGGACAAAAACTGTACTGATTAAAAGAAAATCGTACAATCAATATCGTACGAGAAAAATTTTCGTGTTTGTCCCTTTGGAAAATTTTGGACAACAGCTGTATACTAACAATCAGATTATTATACGATCATTTCGAAAGTGGATTTTTTTGTACGATATTCTGATTATGTGTACGGGGCTTAAGATATTGTTTATTCCGCAGAGACACCTGGGGCATTTTCTACTCCCACTGACCACAGTCAAGCCACTCTAAATTCTGAAGGACACTGAACTGCCCCTTTGTTTAGATAGTCTGGAGACCCCTGTCATAGAAGACATGGTTTCCATGCATTGCACTGATGATGGCCAAAAAGCCTGAAACAGCTGTATGCAGCTTGGAATACATGGTTCTATAACATTACACATTAACATTGGCATCTCCTCCCGTTCACAGCGCTCGTGCGTGTGACTTTGGGGGCGGTCCGGTGGCAGCACGTGTTTATTTATTGGTGGATGCCCTGGTCGGACCTGGTCACATGAGGCTCCTGCACACACTAGATCTCATGTCCCTCCTGGACCAGGGCTCTTTTCTCCCCCTTCTCCAGCACCAGGTAATCTTTGTACAGTTTGCAGTCACTTTGGTTTGTCGCTCATACACACTCCTGTCCTCAGGCGTCTTGGTGGCAACCTTTCGCTATGGCTATCCACCCTCACTCCTGTTCATTCACCCTCACTAGTACTTTTTTTCCCATTCCCCTGTAACTTTTAGTCCCAAGACACGATACAGACCTCACTGTCATCACACCCCCATTCACACCAATTTTGCTCTACATTTATTTGGCCTAATAACCTCCTACTCTTATTGTCACACGTTCACCTTAGGTATGCCCTGTGTGCCCGGGTCCGCCCGAGTTGCCACCTGTGATCTGTGTCGCCATTGGACCAGCCTCTCCCGACACTGATGCCTTTTGGTGGTCCATCGTCCTTGACATTACGCCTCCAGCTGCATATATACTTGTAAGTGATCTATTGGTGGGGTCTCCATCTCCATTCTCCTCCCCTCTATTGATACAAGGTTATTTATCTAGTTGTTAATCTCCCATTTGCAGATACACCACGTGCTTACTCCTGATGACGGCACAAAGCCATGAAACGCGTCGAGCCAACAATTGCCACGTTCCAGTGTACTACAGCTCTAACAATTTCTAATGTTTATATATTCGTACCATCGCATCATTTGACAGGGACCAGTAAGGTCATAGGCCATGCAGATGTTACTTTGAAACATTTTTGTACCCAACTGTGACATATGGTGACTTTGTAACTCTATCATGTTACCCATTTTTAACCATGTTATTACTGCTGTTTTAGGAATTGACACCACTTTTAATGTGTATTCCTATTTGTATATGGAAATTTTGTGTGTAATCTTGTTATTTACGGAATATTAAATATCTCAATTTCCACCATTATATTTATTTCAACCACGTGCTCTTGCTCCTAATTTTAACAATTACACTATATTTGCACTATACACCATTGGTTCAGGTCAGGATATGCGTTTGGCTGGTGGAAAATTAAGGAATGATTTGCATGGTTCCGCCCACTGTCCTGAAACAAAGACTAATTCTCTTTTTTATGGAATATGTGATGGAATGAGAAATGTAAATACCGTCTGGTCTGTACTGTGCTACTTAACTGAAGTTGGCTATACAATGAAATTTAAAGACAAACTGTATTAACTTCTTTGCAGCCGTGTAACACATACAGTATCTCACAAAAGTTAGTACACCCCTCACATTTTTGGAAATATTTTATTATATCTTTTCATGTGAAAACACTGAAGAAATTACACTTTGGTAAAATGTAAAGTAGTGAGTGTACAGCTTGTATAACAGTGTAAATTTGCTGTCCCCTCAAAATAACTCAACACACAGCCATTAATATTTTCCAGCACTGCCTTAACCCTCTTGGGCATGGAGTTCACCAGTGCTTCACAGGTTGTTACTGAAGTCCTCTTCCACTTCTCCATGATGACATCACAGAGCTGGTGGATGTTAGAGACCCTGCGCTCCTCCACCTTCCATTTGAGGATGGCCCACAGATGCTCATTGCTCAATAGGGTTTAGGTCTGGAGACATGCTTGGCCAGTCCATCACCTTTACCCTCAGCTTCTTTAGCAAGGCAGTGGTCATCTTGAAGGTGTGTTTAGGGTCATTATCATGTTGGAATACTGCCCTGCGGCCCAGTCTCTGAAGGGAGGGAATCATGCTTTGCTTCAGTATGTCACAGTACATGTTGGCATTCATGGTTCCCTCAATGAACTGTAGCTCCCCAGTGCCGGTGTCTTGCCGAGAAAGTTCCCCCGGCGGATAAGGGCCCCCCTGTACTGCGCAGGTGCAGCGCTTGCGCAGTACGAACGACTAGGAGCCTCCGAAAATAGCCGAAAATGAAAAACTTCCATCAGCTGTACACGGCGCCTGCGCCCTGGGTCCAGGTTGAAGCCCCACCATCCAAGTGGACCTAGAGGGAGAATAAAAAAGCGCCGAGCGAAGCGAGGCCGTGCCCGAAGCGTGCCGAGCGAAGCGAGCCCGCGAGGGGCCCTCTTACAGGCGCCATGTACAGCTGATTTCTAGTGTATTCGGCTATTTCCGCCGGCTCCTACTGCGCAAGCGCTGCGCCTGCGCAATAGAGGGGGTCCTTATCCGCAGAGGGGAACTTTCTCGGCAGAACACTGGCAGCCCTCATGCAGCCCCAGACCATGACACTCCCACCACCATGCTTTACTGTAGGCAAGACACACTTGTCTTTGTACTCCTCACCTGGTTGCCACCACACACGCTTGACACCATCTGACCCAAATAAGTTTATCTTGGTCTCATCAGACCACAGGACATGGTTCCAGTAATCCATGACCTTAGTCTGCTTGTCTTCAGCAAACTGTTTGCGGGCTTTCTTGTGCATCATCTTTAGAAGAGGCTTCCTTCTGTGACGACAGCCATGCAGACCAATTTGATGCAATGTGCGACATATGGCCTAAACACTGACAGGCTAACCCCCCAACCCTTCAACCTCTGCAGCAACGCTGGCAGCACTCATATGTCTATTTCCCAAAGACAACCTCTGGAAATGACGCTGAGCACGTGCACTCAACTTCTTCGGTCGACCATGGCACGGCCTGTTCTGAGGGGAACCTGTCCTTTTAAACTGCTGTATGGTCTTGGCCACTGTGCTGCAGCTCAGTTTCAGGGTCTTGGCAATCTTCTTATAGCCTAGGCCATCTTTATGTAGCGCAACAATCTTTTTTTTTCAAATCCTCAGAGAGTTCTTTGCCATGAGGTGCCACGTTGAACTTCCAGTGACCAGTATGGGATTTTGACATTTTCACTTACACCAAATTTAACACACCTGCTCCCCATTCACACCTGAGACCGTGTAACACTAACAAGTCACATGACACCGGGGAGGGAAAATGGCTAATTGGGTCCAATTTAGACATTTTCACTTAGGGGTGTACTCACTTTTGTTGCCAGCAGTTTAGACATTAATAGCTGTGTGTTGAGTTATTTTGAGGGGACAACAAATTTACACTGTTATACAAGCTGTACACTCACTACTTTACATGATTAGCTGTAGACAGTCACAGATCACAACCATAAGCAACCTGTCCATAAATACTTAACCCATTCATGACAGCCAAAATGATTGCCCCCTCCCCCCTCCGAGTAGTCACTATGGTGACATTGAGCTACTCTGATGACAGAATGTAAAAAAAAAAAAAAAAAAAGAAGAAGTATAAAAAGAAAAAAAAAAAAAGACTGAAAAAAAATTATTTAAAAATGTTTTTATTTATTGATTTTACATACTGTCACCACTCAGTATCCCTGATCACCTCCACGTCAATATGTAATAAAAAAAAAAAGTGAAACAAAAAAATAAAAGTTTATTCACTTTCCCAAATATTTTGACAAAAAATTACAACTTCAAAAAACTTGCCGTGCCTCTTACTAAATACCATGGACTATCTACTATCCAAAAAGGGATAGTTTGGGGGATATTTGTACAGTCCTGGCATTTTGGGGGCCAAAAGAAATGAGCTAGGCCGTCAGTACAACACGACTGATACATTTTCAAATATAATACCATAGTTTGTAGGTGCTATAACTTTTACACATACCAATTTATTTATACTTATTAGGATTTTTGTTACCAAAGACATGTAGCAGATTACATTCGGGCTAAATTTATGAAGAAAGTTGTTTTTTTGGATATATTTTACAACAGAAAGTAGAAAATATTGTTTTTTTCCCCCTAATTTTGTCATTTATATAGCAAAAACTGAAAAACCCAGTGGTGATCAAATACCACCAAAATAAAGCTTTATTTGTGTGAAAAAAATTATATACATTTCATTTGGGTACAGTGTTGCATGACCGCACAATTGCCAGTTAACCACTTTCTGCCCACTGTACGGCCCCAGCAGATGTAAACACTGCCGTGTATTCGGCTGGAAGGGCTGAGATAGTTTTTTTTAATCTCAGTCTTTCCAGGCGAGAGGAGAGATGTGGGGTCTTATAGACCTCACATCTCTCTGTAAAGAAGTCCTATTCATATTACAAGGGATGGTTACATTCCTTGTAATAAGAATAAAAGTGATCAAATTTTTTTTTTTAAGGTAGAGTATAAAAAATATTAAATAAATAAACAATAATAAAAAAAAAATGTAAAGCGCCCCTATCCCCGCGTGATTGCACGCAGAAGCGAATGCATACGTACATCATGCCCACATATGTAAACAGCGTTTAAACCACACATGTGAGGTATTGCCATGAACGTTGGAGTGAGAGCAACAATTCTCTCCCAAGACCTCCTCTGTAACTCTAAACAGGTAACCTGTAAATTAAATTTAAAGCCTTGCCTATGGAGATTTTTAAGTACCGAAGTTTGGCGCCATTCTATAAGTGTGCGCAATTTTAAAGCGTGACATGTTAGGTATCTATTTACTCCACATAATTTCATCTTTTACATTATGCAAAAAATTGGGCTTACTTTACTGTTTTTTTTTATTTTATTATTTCATTAAATAGTTTTTTTTTTCCAAAAAAAAGGTGTTTGAAAAATTGCTGCGCAAATACCATGTGACATAAAAAGTTGCAACAACTGCCATTTTATTCCCTAGGGTCTCTGCTAAAAAAACATATAGAATGTTTGGGGTTCTGAGTAATTTTCGAGCAAAAAAATGATGAGTTTTACATGTAGGAGAGGAGAGTCAGAATTGGCCTGGTATGGAAGTTAACCACATTAGGGTCCTTTCACACGGGACAGATCCGTGATGATCCGCCCCATGAACATCCGCTTGCTCAGCGGGGATTGCTCCGTTGATCCCCGCTGAGCCGGCGGATGACAGTGTGCAGAGACCGCCCTGTCAGATCTCCGCTCTCCCCTATGGGGGATCGGATGAGCACAGACCGTCTGTCCGTGTTCATCCGATCCGCTCTGCAGATGGATAGAAAAATAGGATTTTCCTCCGTCTACATAATCGGACCATAGCGGGGACGGATGATATCGGGTGTCAGCGGATGTTCATCCGCTGACATCCGCTATCCCATAGGGATGCATGTATGTCCGTATTTCATCCGAAAACGGATGGATGAAATACGGACATACTGTCCGCACGTGTGAAAGGGGCCTTCAGGACCGGAAGAATGTGCCGCCTTAATGACCAGGCCATTTGTGCCGATACGGCACTGCGTCGCTTTAACTGACAATTGCGTGGTCGTGCGACGCTGTACCCAAACAAAATTGATGTCCTTTTTTCCCCACAAATAGAGCTTTCTTTTGTTGGTATTTGATCACCTCTGCCGTTTTTATTTTTTGCACTATAAACAAGCAAAAAAAAAAACAAACTTTTTTTTTTTTTACTTTTTGCTATAATACATATCCAAAAAAATATATATAAAAAAAAAAATGTATTCATCAGTTAGGCCGATATATATTCTTCTACAGTTTTTTGGTAAAAAAAAATCTCAATAAGCGTATATTGATTGGTTTGAAAAGTTATCGCGTCTACAAACTATGGCATAGATTTAGGGACTTTTATTTTTTATTGTTTCTACTGGTTATGGCAGCGATCTGCGATGACAGGCTTTCTGAGTCACTGACCTGTGACAAGTATGTAGATCAATAACTCTGACTTTGCTTGTTGCATGCTTGTCCTAACCCAGTGACTCAGAATTACAGCTGAACACAGCCAGGTAACTAGCATTTACAAAAGAATGCCTCATATTTTTCAAAGATAATAAAAAGTTTATCAAATGTAATAAAGTACTAAAGTCTAAAAAAATCCAGAGCCACTACTGAGAGCATGTAAAGAATAATTAGAAGAGATACAAAAACCTCAGCATGTCCCCGGGATGTAATTGGAAGATGTACACCTGTCATATACATGCGTTTTACCTTGGCTGGCAGCGAAGCGCGATCTGTGCTCCTGTGATGTCTTGCTTTCCCGTCCATCTCCCGTAATATAAAAGAAGGATTTGGGAGGGACTGGAAGATGCTCTTTACAGCCTACTTTTTCCTGGCACTAAATTCAGTAAGCTTTGCATGCCTGCTTCACTGTCTGGAGAGGTCAGAGTCGTAGAATGCGATATACGATGTTCACAGGTCTCCTACCATTAACTGCAGGATTAGGCCTCATTCACAGGCCGCAGAGGGCCGTACAATGTGAACAAGACATTTCTTTAAAGCTGGCCAGTTATTGTTAGTTTTTTTTTTTTGTTCAGCCAGCAGGCTGAACAAAAAAACTACCAGTTTCCTCCATATACCCTCCTCCCTACAGGACATTGTTTACTGACAGCGGCACATGGTGCTGTCAGGATACACTGCCGAGCAGCTGTAGCCACTGATCGCGTAACGTACATGTCCCTTCGACAGAAGTCAATCAAACGATCCTTGCTGCACCAGCAGAATTTCGATCAGTTCATGAGCAGCTGCTCAGTTCACACCTATGCAGTTTGCTTTTTATCGTTTCTGCAGTGCTTTTTGCTGTGCGTTTTTGCACATGCGATTTGCGTTTTGCATTTTTTTTTTATGCTTTTTTTTTCCCATATTGTTGTTAAAAAAACTCAAATAGTGGCACAATTGCAGCAAAAAAGAACGATATTCTTTTCTGCAGCTTCTCCATTGAGCCCTGGTTAACACTGCCGCTTGTCAATGGACTCGAGACTTCAAAGTGGCATGACAAATTGCGCCCCATTAGCAGCAATGGAACCGTTGTAATAGGAGTGACTTGAGTAGCTCCGAATTAGTAAAAGGTTCCTGCACTACTTTTGGTGCAACTTCAATATGACTTGCATTAACTTCTGTTAAAAAAGTCATGTGCAAGCCGCGATGAAGTCGCACCAGCATGTCAGATTCAAAGTGGCTGAAAAATGCACAGATGTGAACGTGTCGCATAGGAAACCATGTTAAATGAACTGTAGTACGTTTCTGCAAAAAGCACCAAAAAACACATAGGTGTGAACCGAGCCTTAGGCCCCTATTTACTCTTGCGAATGTGGCCGTTTGTGGTTAGCTGTCCAGATAAGTCTATGGCTGATCATCTGCATAGGTGGATACGTACGACCGGCTGTGAGAGCTGTCAGCTGAATTCCTGAAGACGTCAATCATGGCAAAACATATGTCAGAGCGGAGGATCCGTCACTTCAGGGCCCTAACTTGATACTCCATACCAGGCTTTGCCCTCCGGAGCGAGACATGGAACGCACGCCATCCCCAGGCGATTAGCTGACTCACACACGCTGATTACACCTAGTGCCAGGCCAGGCCAGGCCATGTGAGTGTAACTGCTATTATTACTGCTGTTTCTTATTTTACTTTATTAAAAATTACTACACTGTGGGACTTATATCTGCGTCTCCTGTGGAGTCATTTTTTACATCCTAGTTCCATTGTGAGTGGCCATTGGAGTGGATTTATGCTATTAGCGGAACCAACCTGGCGTTCCAAAAGCGTTTTTTGACTGTCCTGTAAAAAGGGGTCAAACAGCTCTGGTGAGCGGCCATCTTCATACTGAGCACTCGTGGTGAATAACTAGAAGTTTTATCTCAGAGCATTTCAAATTGGGGTTGGGATTTATCACTTATGGACTTTTTGCCTGCTATTATGACAATGTATTTCATTAGTGTGCACATTTAGGTTTGATGCACTGTATATTTATTCTTTGTGCAAAGTTTTTTATGAACATGTATAGCGCCAAATCCTTTATTTCAACATTTTACACAATTTAGTGATTTGTTCGCTTTTAAAAGGGGCAGCTGTTT
This sequence comes from Aquarana catesbeiana, assembly GCF_042186555.1. NCBI lineage: Eukaryota > Metazoa > Chordata > Amphibia > Anura > Ranidae > Aquarana > Aquarana catesbeiana. Next base: position 292,770,821 of record NC_133332.1, on the reverse strand, counting down.
GCTATATGTTCTCATCCCCATAGGGCGCCATTATTGGTACATATTTTTCATACTTCAATACTGGACACTTTCACCCCCTTCCTACCCAGGCCAATTTTCAGATTTCAGAGCTGTCACACTTTGAATGACAATTACTCAGTCATGCAACACGGTACCCAAATTAAATTTTTATCTTTTTTTTTTAGATAGATAGAGCTTTCCTTTGGTGGTATTTAATCACCACTGTTTTTTGGGTTTTTTTTGCTAAACAAACTAAATATGCAGAAAATTGGGGGGAAAAAAACATGTTCTTTTTTTAATTTCGGTTATAAAATTTTTCAAAAAAATAATCTTTTTTCATAAATTTAGTGCTCAGTGTTATTAATTGACATCATATTAGTGAGCCAAGCTAAAGGGATTGTACAGATTGTACAGACTGACAATTGCTTTGCATGACCCTGTACCTGGACTACACATCCCGGGGGATATTTGCTGCCACTGGAAAGATTGCTGGGAGGAACTATAAAAGAAGCTAAAGCCCTGCCCTGCATTCTCTTCCTCCTGGGCCTGACGCGAGACGGACCTCTCCGTGCATGGAGAGAGAGGTCGCTGCTTACCACTCAGTGTAAACATTCCAACCCGGATGAAAGGGGCCTAGCACTGCTTGCTGTTCTTCAGACATCCATCCAGCACATCGGTCGCCTGCCAACCTGCGTTCTATGCTTCGCATAAGGAGATCAGAACAGCGGATCTGCTGCATGTGTGTTGCTTCAGGGCCTGCTCTCCAGAAGGCATTAAATCGGCCTGGTCATTGGTGAGAGGGCAACTGCCAACCTTTACAAACCCTTTCTAATGCCATGTACACACAAGTGGACTTTACGGCAGACTTGGTCCGGCATACTGGATTTCATCGGACAATTCGATCGTGTGTTGGCTCCAGCGGACTTTGTTTGCTTAAAAGTTGGACGGACTTAGATTTGAAACATGTTTTAAATCAATCCGTTGAAATCGAGTCCGGTCGAAAAGTCCGCTCGTCTGTATGCTAGTTCAACGGACAAAAAGCCACGCTAGGGCAGCTATTGGCTACTGGCTATGAACTTCCTTGTTTTAGTCCGGTCGTACGTCATCACTTACGAATTCGTCGGACTTTGGTGGATTGTGTGTAGGCAAGTCCGTTCATTCAGAAAGTCCGTTGTAAAGTACGTCGAAAAGTCCGCCGGGCAAAGTCTGCCGTAAAGTCCGCTCGTGTGGACACGGCATTACGGTTTCACTGGGACACTTTGCACAGACATCTTTACCTTGGGAATACCTTACTGAACCTATCTTGAACACTGTGCATAGACACCTTTAGCCTCAACCTTTTCAAGAAATCTTTTTGCTTAATATTACACCTTATTGGATACAATTAACAAGCTACGTGCCGGTGAAGACCATCAGATCTGCAACGGGGACATTGCTGTCATTATTGCTACAAGGGCCCTTATACCATTGCCATTAAGTCTGACCTCTCATTAGGGTTTAAGGTTCGTAGGCTGGGCGAGGTGTCCCCTATTGAAAGTGTGTCAGTATAACCATTTAACCTTGTTTGTCCTTTCAGGTGCAAGCAGTACTCCACTGTACATGTATATAATAGACTGTTTACCTGCAAATATCTTGACTTGTGTTATTGGGAGGAATTCCTTTGCTGAGTTGGAGTTGTTGCCTTAAACTCAGCAGATCTATTACCTCCTTTCGGTGACAATATCTTCTTTGTACTGTCTTAGTAAACCTTATTAGAATATAAACGCACAGATTTGCAGTGGTGGCCCGTGCATTGAGGGCGCACGGGCGCCACCCCCTGCCGCCGCCTCCCTATCCATGCGCCTGGCCCCTTTCAGGACACCGGACACATGGATTCCTATGGTGCGGGTAGGAGGGGGTGGTTTTTTTTTAAGCATGTGATTAGAGCCAGAGGCTCTAATCAGCTTCAAAAAAGGGTGGGCTCGGGGCGCAGAGAGTGCGCCCTGATCCCACTCAATTGTGTGACCATAGCGAATGAGTTTTTGCTATCTTCACACTACAGTGCCCCGCCAATTAGGAGGCAGGTCGTGAGACCTTTTTCCCGATTGGTCAAAGTGCCAGGCAAACCTATTGGATGCCTAGTGGCTCTTTGGCAAGTGGAGGAAGCATGAGAGGAGCGGACACCTCCTCCACTGCTGCTGCCCAAATGTGGAGGAGAGGAGGAGAGTGGAGACACAGAGGATGCTCTTCAGCCCGGTAAGTGCCGGACCTCACGTGGGGGTGTCTAGAGCTGCGAACCCCGCATGGGGGGTGCAAGTGCCAGCTGTCGATCTTCTAGGTTTCTGCAGCTCTTACTCTTTCTTCCTGCAGTGATGTGGAGGGTAGCAGCATCCAGTAAGAGCTACAGGGAACCCAGAAGAATGACACATTTTCAATATTCAGTCTATGGATACATGTGCAACAGCCTCTACCACCTGTAGCACTAAGTCACGGTGGAGCTGCTGGTTTAAGCGGGTCTGTTACCTTCACTCTGCTTCCCTCTAGTTTCACCGGCACGGGTCTAGGGTTCCGTTGAGTTTACTCCTGGACAACACACGCACCAACACTGGAGTACGTTTTCAATGCTTTATTAAACAAACGACTTAGGAAGTAGCAGGATAGAGGTAGAAAGGAAACTTGCAGAAGAAACTCAAATATTCTCTGGTAGAGTTCTCTTGACAAAATGTCCTGGTAGAATTCAAATACTATTTGAAATGCGCTCCCCTCATGGGACACACTCCTTGCTCGTCTGGATAGGCCTCTCTCACCGGTCTAGGAGCCAGCACGCAGCACGACTCAAAGTCTCTGCCACAGACTTGTTTGGGAACAAAATCCGTACAATCCTCTGCCACAGGATGTATAGGTTTTTCTATAGTGAAAGTCAAGCACAGTGCTTGAACCTTTAAGCCGAGCCGGCAACACTATGCTGTATAGTTACTTTTGGATACGTCCTCCAACCGAGTCACCAGGCCCCTCTATAGACCAGCACGCTGCGTGATCTCTCCAAGACGGGTCCTCCCCTAGGATCTCCTCGGCTGTTCAGCTTCGTCACACAGGACCGACAGCTCAGGACCATTCCTCGGCCGCGGTGGTAGGCCCCAGACAAGCCTTTGGACCCACCCCTGCGCCGCTATATCGTGGGCCTCCCGAACAGAGGACCACGAGGTAGTTCCTTAACGCATACCTGTCGGCCAGGAGGGCCAGCAGGTGGCTGTAAAATGAACCCCAAAATATGGCGTCTGTCCCATAAATACCCCCGCCCAGAATGCAACTCGGAGGACCACCTCCACCGAGTTGTCTCCGGGACAGAAGAGCACCCATACGCTTCAACACACTGCCTTTCCAACCCTGACCAGTGATAACAGCGACACCCACCGGTCAGTATGGAAACACACACAACGTCAGCCAAGCTGGAACAGAGGCAAACTTTAACCTTCCTAATGCACAATTTACTAAATTTACCTAACATGCGGTAGATTGCAAATCTACCAGCGCTACACACCCTTCCATGGTTGATTTCTTTTTGGAGGGTTGTAGAGCAGTAGTTTGCAGGCATTCAGGAGACTATAAGACTCTACTATTGCCTTCTAAATGCAAGATTTTTTTTGTCTGAATGGACATTTTGAATAGGATTACAACGTCACAACTATGAGCTGAGTGAAACTAAACTCAAAACGACAAAATTTATGAGCAGGCAGGTCTCGTCTGCAATAAAGAAAACCTTCCTGGCCTGCCTGCAATCCTGTGTGGCATGTACACAAAGCTGCATATGTGCAGTTCAGTTTACATTGCTGCCACGGTTCCTGTGTGCCGGGATCACTGACTCCTGCGCATGCTCAGAAGTTACATCATCCCACACTGGACAATCAAGACGGCCGAAGATCGGCACACATTTGCATCAAAGTAAAAAAAAAAATGCTTAAAGCATATCTATAGCCAGGGGCAGCTCGTCCAATAAGGGCACCGTGGTCACCCCCTATTCAGGCATCCAGCCCTTTTTCAGGCCCCAGGTGTCTGAATAACAGCGGCGGGGGTGTTTTTTTGAAGCACCTGATTGGAGCCATAGGCTCTAATAGGCTTTTAAAAAGGTGGACTCGGAGCGCAAAGCATTGTCCTTAGAGCCCACCGAGGTGTATTAGAAAAGCAAATGAATATTTGCTTTTCTAACACTGAACTGCCTCTCCGCCAATCAGGAAGCGCAGGTCTAATACCCATCACCTGATCGTCTGAGGGAACAGGCAATCCTATTGGACGCCTAGCAGAAGGTAAAAAGAGACGCACAAGAAGCAAGGAGGATACAGGAGCCATCGCCTGAACCGCTGCCTGTCCCACATCTCACCGTCGTCACCCGCTGCCTGACCCGCCACCAAGATGGGGCACAGTGGCTGCAATTGATGGCACAGTGGCTGCATTTGATGGGCACAATGGCTGCAATTGATGGCACAGTGGCTGCAATTGATGGCACAGTGGCTGCATTTGATGGGTACAGTGGCTGCAATTGATGGGCACAGTGGCTGTAATTGATGGCACAGTGGCTGCATTTGATGGGCACAGTGGCTGCATGTGATGGGCACAGTGAGGCTGTAATTGATGCTTTTTTTTCAGAATTTTTAAGTTTGTTTGCGCCCCCCCAAAGTTTTTGAGCACCAGCCGCCACTGCGGAGTTGTACGACTTATTGCTTTGAAGTGGTGCAAAGATGTCTGAACCCAGAGTGTCAGGTGAGTTGGAATGTTCATCAGATCATGGCAGTGCAGAAGTGCAGGTAAATCCAAGCAGCCTCTTAGGGGGTTGTGTACAACTGTATATTATTTAGCCTGTAGGAGTCTACAAACCATGGCATGTATATTTGGAAATTGATCCTGATGTACTGACGGCCTATCTAATTTCATGAGGCCCTAAAATGCAAGGACAGTACAAATACTCCCCAAATGCCCTCCCTTTTGGGAAAGTAGACAGTCCGATGTATTTAGTAAGAGTTTGATTTTTTGTCACCATTTTTTGGAAAATGAACAAATTTTAAAAAACTATTTTATTTTTACATACTATCACTAGTGCAGTACAGCATCATCATAACTGGAGTGATGGTGATCAGGGACACTGACTGGTGACATTATGTAAAAAAAACATTTTGTTTACTGTATTTTACGTATTTTTTTTGTATTTTTCATACTGTGACCAGAGCAATACAGGGTTACTATATTGACACCGTACTACTCTGGAGAGGTAATTGAGGATTTTTTTTTTTTTTTGCACACTGTGATTGCTTATACCAGTGATAATACCTGTTTTAGACAGTTATAAATAATCCTTTTTTATGAATGGCATCCATTCATCCCATCCTATAACTACAGTGCATCCGGAAAGTATTCATTTTTTCCACATTTTGTTATGTTACAGCCTTATTCCAAAATGGATTAAATTCATTCTTTCCCTCACAATTCTACAATCAATACCCACTAATGACAACATGAAAGAAGTTTGAATGAAATCTTTGAAAATTTATTAAAAATAAAAAAAATCCTATGTACATAAGTATTCACAGCCTTTGCCATGCCACTCAAAAGTGAGCTCAGGTGCATCCTGTTTCTACTGATCATCCTTGAGATGTTTCTACAACTTGATTGGAGTCCACCTGTGATGAATTCAGTTGATTGGACATGATTTGGAAAAGCACACACCTATCTATATAAGGTCCCACAGTTAACAGTGCATGTCAGAGCACAAACCAAGCCATGAAGTCCATGGAATTGTCTGTAGACCTGTATTGTATCGAGTCACAGATCTGGGGAAGGGTACAGAAAAATTTCTGCAGCATTGAAGGTCCCAATGAGCATAGTGACCTCCATCATCCGTAAATAGAAGAAGTTTGGAACAACCAGGACTCTTCCTACAGCGGGCCGCCCAGCCAAACTGAGCAATCAGAGGTGAAGGGCCTTAGTCAGGGAGGTGACCGAGAACCCGATGGTTACACTGACCAGAAGACTTCCAGAAAAACAATCATCTCAGAAGCACTCCACCAATCAGGCCTGTATGGTAGAGTGGCCAGACGGGAGCCACTCCTTAGAAAGAGGCACTTGACAGCCCATCCGGAGTTTGCCAAAAGGCACCTGAAGGACTCTCAGACCATGGGAAACTTCTCTGGTCTGATGAAACAAAGATTGAACTCTTTGGCCTGAATGACAAGCGCTATGTCTGGAGGAAACCAGGCACTGCTCATCACCTGGCCAATACCATCCCTGAAGCATTGTGGTAGTAGCATCATGCGGTGGCGATGTTTTTCAGCAGGAGGAACTGGGAGACTAGTTAGGATCAAGGGAAAGATGAATGCAGCAATGTACAGAGTCTTCCTTGATGAAAATCTGCTACAGAGTGCTCTGGATCTCAGACTGAGGAAAAGGTTCATCTTCCAACAGGACAACGACCCTAAGCACACAGCCAAGATAACAAAGGAGTGGCTACGGGACAACTCTGTGAATGCCATTGAGTGGCACAGCCAAAGCCCAGACTTAAACCTGTCTGAACATCTCTGGAGAGATCTGAAAACGGCTGTGCGCGGATGCTCCCCATCCAACCTGATGGAGCTTGAGAGGTCCTGCAAAAAATAATGTAAGAAGCTGCCCCAAAATAGGTGTACCAAGCTTGTAGCATCATACTCAAGAAGACTTGAGGCTGTAATTGGTGCTTCAACAAAGTATTGAGCAAAGGCTATGAATACCTATGTACATGTGATTTTTTTAATCTTTATTAAATTTGCAAAACGATTTCCCAAGAAAAAGCAATTTGTGCTGCCTATATGAACCAAGCATAGAAATCTCAATCCTTCTCTCATATTGCAATGGTTAGAGATTGAGAGAATCTAATTGGTTACTTCCAACAGACTTGTTCTTCTCTCAGGTATACTGTATACAGCATATTTACTATGAGTACTGATGTAACAGGCACAGTTGGGTAGCAACCCCTACTCCCTAGAAGCAGTTAAACACCCCAGTGGTCGGTGCGCTGACATATCCCCTCGTCATAGAGTCCTTGACTTGTGGGGTTGTGCACAGGTGGGCATTTGTTACTTTAGAGCAGGGGTCTCCAAACTTTCTAAACAAAGTGCCAGTTTACTGACATTTAGACTTTAGGGGGGCCAGAGTGTGGGCAGCGGGAGAAGAAAATGTCCTGGCATGAATGGGAGTAAACAATACCTCATCATTGGTGTTGAGGGGAATAATAGTGCCCCATCATTGGTATCAGTGGGAGGAATAGTGCCCCATCATTGGTGTCAATGGGAGCAATAGTGCCCCATCATTGATATCAATGGGAGGAATAGTGCCCCGTAATTGATATCAATGGGAGGAATAGTGCCCCATCATTGATATCAATGGGAGGAATAGTGCCCCGTAATTGATATCAATGGGGGGATAGCTCCCATCATTGGTATCAGTGGGAAGAACACACCGAGCAGCCCTAAGCAATCAACCCCTGCTCCACTGTTTACAAAGGAGTTCAATTGAATTTACCTAGCAGCCTACTCTAAACTAGGAGGGCACTACAAGAGTCAGAATTCAGAGTTTATTTGCCACTATCATACTCACGGCCTTCACAGCTAAAAAGGCCAGACTGGAATCTTGTGATTCTCAAGCACTTGACTGTAGATGCAGCACATACTCCCTCCCTGGGTAAGACACCAGACTCCTTGTAAGGCCAAACCATGTTCCAGCTCCTTGGGCACCTTCGACCTAAGTTCCTGTCTTGTACTCCTTCCCAGGATTGGCTCCAGTTCTTTTGAGAAACTATCCTCAGTAAGGTATTGCGATGTTAGACCCTGGACTCAGGCCTTGTCTCACAAACACAAGTGTTCCCTCCCTAGGCAGTAGGCCTGGAAGGAAAAGAGTCACCAATCTCCAGGCAAGAGCCCAGTGGTGAGAGATCTTCACAAGGTCACATACAAATATTTATATCCTCTCCCAGCCTGAACCACTGGCAATAAAGCTCCTGTCGGTTGGCCTGGTGGACCTCGATATTCGTAACCTGGCCTTATGGATTCTTCCTGCACTATTGCCAGGAGCACACCCCAGCAGTAGGTAGAAGCAAACAATAGCACTGGGTTTAGGAAAGACCAAGTGAATACCAAATCATCTATTCAGTTTAGGCTGCTTACAGCCTAGCTACACTAATTTTAAAACAGAGTTCCACCCATCTTTATCTTAAAGGAAAGGCCACCCGTCCACCGTTCGTTTTTTGATAACTATTTTTTTTGTTTCTTACCTTTTCTGAAGTACTAAGTGTACTTCCGTCCTACCTCAGCCACGGCCCAGGGCATTATTGCCTCCTGCTTTCCCGCTGCCTTCTGGGACCTGCGTGTGTCCCAGAAGACTACAATGGTATTCAGAAAGCGCTGCTTGATTCGCGCATGCGTAGTAGGAAACCAGCCGTGAAGCCTGAAGGCTCCACTGCCAGTTTCCCTTAGTTACAATGGCGGTGCCTGCACCCGACCTGTTGGACGGATCGGCGTTGGGGGGGTCGACATAGCAGGCTCCCTGACAGGTAAGTGTCCTTATTAAAAGTCAGCAGCTACAGTGTTTGTAGCTGCTGACTTTAAAAAAAAAAAACAATTTCGGCTGGAACACCGCTTTAAAAAGAGTCACTCCTGTTTATGGCAGGGTGGCTAAATCTGTTTTTTTGCAATATTTACATTTATATGTAGATAAGGAGAGATTTCACTGTTCAGCTGGTTAAAATTTAAAAAACAAAAATATATCCTAAGTAATATTGCCACCTGGTATTTTAACAGCCAGTGGGGTAATAAAGGGATCTTGTTGACAATGTTATTAACCACTTAAAGTGGATGTATACCCAATGTCATCCTTTCTAAACTACTGCCATAGGGGTTATCTATAAGGATATACATGCCTCCTGCATGTATCTTTACCTGTCAAATGTCTCCCCTCTGTCTGTTATTAGACCCGAAAAACTGCATATTCTGTGGGCGGGGTCTGTTGTCTGGAGCTCGGTGGGTGGAGTAGTGATGTCAGTAGACTCCCCGCCCACCTCTACACTCCCCTTATCAATATGCATATTCTCTGTGTATTTCTTACACTGAACTTCTGCTATGATCTCTAACATCCAGTGAAAAGACAGGAAAGTAATCACATGACTTCAGCATCCCAAATCATGCTGAGGTGTGGAACAGCCAATCCTTGCAGAGCTGCTGAAGAAAGGAGTGGGGGAGGGAATAAAAAAAATACTGCATGTCTTAGGGCTGTTTCACACGGAGGATCCTTATGTCCGTTTTTCATCCTTCCGTTTTCGGATGAAAAACGGACATACATGTATCCCTATGGAGCGTCGGATGTCAGCGGTGACATGTCATCTGACATCCGACCCGCTCCGATCCGAAAAGTGTAACGGAGGAAAACCCTACTTTTCCATCCGTTTTCGGATCGGATCGGGTGACGACGGACTCTACGGTCCATCGTCATCCGATCCCCCATAGGGGAGAGCGGCGCTCTGACAGGTCCGTCGCTGCACAGTGTGCAGCGATGGACTTGTCATTTTCCTGCTCAGTGGGGATCGGCGGAGTGATCCCCGCTGAGCAAGCAGGTGTTCATGGGGTGGATCATCACTGATCCGCCCCCTGTGAAAGAGCCCTTAGGCTAGTGCACGAGATATGTAAATCACCTGTCACTCACAGCAAGGGGGAGGATTTGACAAAGTTTTTCTCAGTTTGTCAAGATTTATCTCACTGAACAATAAAAGGGGATTGGTCAGAGATGGATTAACTCTGTGTGGCAAGACTGGGCTCAAATGATAGGAAATCTTATACTCTACAGTATGATATAAAAAAAAAAAAATTTTGAGTTTACATCCACTTTAAGGACCAGCCTTGTTTTAGATTTTAGTTGTTTACATGTTTAAAACAGTTTTTTTTGCTAGAAAATTACTTAGAACCCCCAAACATTATATATTGTTTTTTTTTTTCTAACACCCTAGAGAATACAATGGCAGTCAATGACATTTTTTTTTATATTGTGAAATATAATGTTACGCCAAGTAAATTGATACCCAACATGTCACGCTTCAAAATTGCGCCTGCTCGTGGAATGGCGTCAAAATTTTACCCTCAAAAATCTCCATAGGCGACGTTTACAAAATTCTACAGGTTGCATGTTTTGCGTTACAGAGGAGGTCTAGGGCTAGAATTATTGCTCTCGCTCTACCGGTCGTGGCGATACCTCACATGTGTGGTTTGACCACCGTTTTCATATGTGGGCGCTACTCACGTATGCGTTCGCTTCTGCGCGCGAGCTCGTCGGACGGGGTTTTTTTTTTTTTTTTCATTTATTTTTTTTATTTATTTTACATGATTTTATTTATTTTTACAGTTTAAAGAAAAAAAATGTGTCATTTTTATTCCTATTACAAGGAATGTAAACATCCCTTGTAATAGGAAAAAGCATGACAGGACCTCTTAAATATGAGATCTGGGGTCAAAAAGACCTCAGATCTCATATTTACACTAAAATGCAATAAAAAAAAAAAAAAAAGGTCATTCAAAAAAATGACATTGAAAAAAATGCACCTTTTGACGTCGCTTCCGTCCAGCAGTGTCATGGAGACAAGTGGGCGCCATCTTAGCCTCACTCGTCTCCAGGCAGAGCACGGAGAAGGACGCGATCGCCTCTGCTGCTACCAACGGCTCCGCTAAGTGGCAGAGACCACTTTTATCTTAAAGCCGACCGCCGCACGAAAACGGGGATACCGGGGTTATGGCAGCTAGCTGCTGCCATAACGACGATATCCACCGCCAAAGTTTGGACGTACATCGGCGTGCGGCGGTCGGCAAGTGGTTAATAGGAAAGAGGTCATCAGGCTGATAATATTTTTTCCAGGAAATGCAGAAACTCTAATCCAAGGACCAAAATCTTTGAAACAAACCATCAAAACCAGGGACTGTCTTTGGATGTTATGACTCGTAGTCACTGTGTGTCTGTGGTCATATTAGGGGTTTTCACATACCAGTGAAGAATCCTTCATGCAAAATATTGATTTCCAACAGTTTGTACTCTTCATTTTGACAACTCTTCACTAAGCTCATTTGGGATCATTAAAAGAAAAAAACGGATTTTTAAAACAGCTTACCTGTAAAATCCTTTTCTTGGAGTACATCACGGGACACAGAGCACCATAATGACTATGTGGGTTATACGCTTACCTTTAGGTGATTGGACATTGGCAACCAATAGTAAGACGGTTCCTCCCATATAACCCCTCCTATACCGGAAGTACCTCAGTTTTGTAGCAAGCAATGACGATCCCAGAAAGAGGGGAGGGACCTCTGTGTCCCGTGATGTACTCCAAGAAAAGGATTTTACAGGTAAGCTGTTTTAAAAATCCGTTTTTCTTTATCATACATCACGGGACACAGAGCACCATAATAATGACTATGTGGGATGTCCTAAAGCAATGCACCCGAGGGGGGGGGACACATTATCCCTAAGCCCAACGGGTCTGAGTCTATAAAGCTGCCTGCAACACGCTGTGGCCAAAAACAGCCTCTTTTTGAGATCTCACATCCACCTGGTAAAACCTGGTGAACGTATGAACTGAAGACCAAGCGGCCACTTTGCAAACCTGAGCCATAGACACCTGTTGGTGTACTGCCCATGATGCACTAATCCCTCTAGTGGAGTGTGCTTTTAAATCCCCGGGGGGAACCCTACGCTTTAATCCATACGCCTGGATAATAGTCTGACGAATCCACCTGGATATAGTTGAACTTGTTGCCGGCTGTCCTTTTTTTTTAGACAAAAAAACAGGCAGTCTTCTGAAAGGGAGCTGACATTTCCAAGTAAACTTTTATCACCCTCACCACATCCAGTGAGTGAAGCGACCTTTCCTCCCTAGTCTTAGGGTTTGGAAAAAAGGACGGTAAAATGATATCCTGATTCAAATGAAATTTGGAAACCACCTTTGGTAGAAAATCCGGACGAGGGCGCATGACCACTCTGTCCTGATGAAGAATCATAAAAGGTTCCTTGCAAGAAAGGGCAGCCAATTCTGACACCCTTCTAGCCGATGTTATAGCCACCAAAAAAACTAATTTTCTGGTCAATAGGACAAAAGGAACATGCCTAATAGGTTCAAAGGGTTGACTCTGTAAGGCTCACAGTACCAAATTTAGGTCCCAGGGACATAAAGGTGGTTTAAGCGGCGGCCTCAGGTGTGCTACTCCCTTACATAGTTACATAGTAGGTGAGGTTGAAAAAAGACACAAGTCCATCAAGTCCAACCTATGTGTGTGATTATGTGTCAGTATTGCATTATATGTCCCTGTATGTTGCGGTCATTCAGGTGCTTATCTAATAGTTTCTTGAAGCTATCAATGCTCCCCGCTGAGACCACCGCCTGTGGAAGGGAATTCCACATCCTTGCCGCTCTTACAGTAAAGAACCCTCTACGTAGTTTAAGGTTAAACCTATTTTCTTCTAATTTTAATGAGTGGCCACGAGTCTTGTTAAACTCTCTTCTGCGAAAAAGTTTTATGCCTATTGTAGGGTCACCAGTACGGTATTTGTAAATTGAGATCATATCCCCTCTCAAGCGTCTCTTCTCCAGAGAGAATAAGTTCAGTGCTCGCAACCTTTCCTCATAACTAAGATCCTCCAGACCCTTTAATAGCTTTGTTGCCTTTCTTTGTACTTGCTCCATTTCCAGTACTTCCTTCCTAAGGACTGGTGCCCAGAACTGAACAGCATACTCCAGGTGCGGCCGGACCAGAGTCTTGTAGAGTGGGAGAATTATTGTTTTATCTCTGGAGTTGATCCCCTTTTAATGCATGCCAATATTCTGTTTGCTTTGTTAGCAGCAGCTAGGCATTGCATGCCATTGCTGAGCCTATCATCTACTAGGACCCCCAGGTCCTTTTCCATCCTAGATTCCCCCAGAGGTTCTCCCCCCAGTGTATAGATTGCATTCATATTTTTGCCACCCAAATGCATTATTTTACATTTTTCTACATTGAACCTCATTTGCCATGTAGTCGCCCACCCCATTCATTTGTTCAGGTCTTTTTGCAAGGTTTCCACATCCTGCGGAGAAGTTATTGCCCTCCTTAGCTTAGTATTGTCTGCAAATACAGAGATTGAACTGTTTATCCCATCCTTCAGATCGTTTATGAACAAATTAAATAGGATTGGTCCCAGCACAGAACCCTGGGGAACCCCACTACCCACCCCTGACCATTCTGAGTACTCCCCATTTATCACCACCCTCTGAACTCGCCCTTGTAGCCAGTTTTCAATCCATGTACTCACCCTATGGTCCATGCCAACGGACCTGATTTTGTACAGTAAACGTTTCTAATGACAAAGGTTTGCACCAAAGAATGGGATGCAATTGGTCTTTGGAAAAAAAAAACGATAAGGCCGAAATCTGTCCTTTAATTGTCCCTAAAGCGAGCTGTAAGTCTACTCCTGCTTAAAGAAAGGCGAAAACTCTTCCAATCGTATACCTACGAGGGTTCCATTTTCTTTCCTCACACCAAGAAATGTATGACTTCCAGACTCTATAATAGCTAGCTCTAGAAACTGACTTTCTAGCGTTTATCAAAGTAGACAAGACTGAACCCATAATACCACGGTCTTTCAATAGTCTGTTCTCAATAGCCAGGCCATCAATTTCAGCAACCGTAAAGAAGGATGAAATATGGGCCCTTGAGACAACAGGTCTGAACGGCAAGGAAGGACCAATGGGTCCCCTACTGCCAACTTCACAATCTCCGAGTACCAGGATCTCCGGGGCCACGCTGGAGCCGCTAAGATCATCGGCTTCCATTCCTCCTGTATCCTGCGTAGCAAGTGCGGCAGAATTTGGATCGGAGGGAAGGCATATAACAGAGAATACTGATCCCAAGGAACTACTAATGCGTCTATCCCGACAGCCATCGGATCCTTGGTCCTGGATACAAACCTGTCCAGCTTGGCATTGAATCTGGATGCCAGCAGATCCACATCTGGGGTCCCCCAGTATGGGCAGATCTGTAGAAAAACCTCGGGATGCAGGGACCATTCCCCTGGTAACAATTTCTGGCGACTTAGGAAATCCGCCTGCCAATTGTCCACCCCCCGAATAAACACTGCAGACAGAAACGGCACATGTTTTTCTGCCCAAGTCAATAAATGATCTACTTCTCTTTGGGCTGCCCGACTCCTGGTACCTCCCTCGTGGTTGATATATGCCACTACCGTGGAGTTGTCGGACTGGACTCTGACAGGAAGACCCCGCAATCTGGATGTCCAGAATCGCAGAGCCAGATGAGCTGCCCGAATCTCCAATAGATTGATGAGCAGGGTCCTGTCTGTGACCATATTCCCTGAACAGATGCTTCCTCTAGGACTGCTCCCCAACCGAGAAGACTGGCATCCGTGGTTATGACCTTCCAGGCTACCGGTGGGAAAGATTTCCCTCTTTTCAGGTTGCTGGTTCTTAACCACCAAGAGAGGTTCCATAGAACCTGTGGAAATAGAACCATAGGCTGATCCAGGGTTCGAGCTGACTTGTCCCAGGCCTTTAGAATACTGTTCTGGAACACTCTGGAGTGGAACTGTGCATATGGCACTGCGCTGAAGGATGACACCATTTTGCCTAGTAACCTCATGCACAACCGAATAGAAGGTGTTAGTTCTTTTTTCACCTTCTGTACATGTTCCACTATGGAAGCAACCTTTAAGGGAGGAAGAAACACCCTTTCTTAGGCAGTGTTCAAGACCAGACCCAGATACACCAAGGCTTGGGTCGGACAAAGAGCTGACTTGTCCATATTTATCATCCAACCTAGGCGTTGTAAAACCCGTACTGTTCTTGATACGTTTTGAACCAGTATGGGGCGAGAGCATTCCCTTAGAAGAAGATCGTCCAGATATCCTACTACGGAGACTTTCTGAGACCTTAGGCACGCCAACACCGGGGCCAGAATCTTTGTGAAAACCCTGGGGGCCGTGGCCAGACCGAAAGGTAGTGCCACAAATTAGAAATGACTGCCCTCTATAGCGAAGCGTAAGAACCTTTGATGTAGACCGAACGCTAAATAGTCTCCCTTTCTCAGGGATTTTATTATTGAACGAACCGACTCCATGCGTAAGGATCGGACGTCGACAAAGAAGTTGAGAGCCTTGAGGTCCAAAATGGGCCTTACTTCCCCATTTGGTTTCAGCACGGTAAATAGGTTTGAGTAAAACCCCTGAATCTTTCCTCGTGCGGGACCTTTACGATTACTCCCTGCATCAGCAGATGGTGTAAAGCTAGGAATAGGCATCTTCTTTTCTCTGGATCCGACGGAACCCTTGAGTACAGAAACCGATTCGTGGAGATCTCCCGGAACTCTATTCTGTAACCGTTTTTTACAGTGGAAATGACCCACCTGTCTTGAACCAGTTCTTCCCAGGCTTCCCCAAACAGCCGAAGCCTGCCCCCCACCCGTGAGAGCGGGGGCGCCCCTTCACAAGGTAGACTTGGAGTTGGACTTGGGTGTCTTTTGGGTCCAGGGTTTCTTCTGACCCTGGGGACTTTTAAACCCAGATGGCTGAGGCCGTCGATACCGCTTAGGGGATGAAGCACCAGGTCCTGGAGCATTAGGAATTTTATAAGAGAGTTGCTTCCCTTTCTTTTTAATAGGGAGCAGGCACTCTTTCCTCCAGAGATCTTTTGGATATATTTATCCAGATCCTCGCCAAACAAGTGCTCTCCATGGAATGGAAAAGCTGCGAGTAGCCTTTTACATGGCGTCTCAGCAGACCAGTTCTTTAGCCACAAAACTCTGCGCATATGAATCGACAGTAACGCAAAACGTGACATCTGTTGGATTGAGTCTTTCAATGCGTCTACTGCAAAACATAAGGCATGAGGAATCTCGGATAACTCCTCGATAGATTCCTCCTGGCAAGGAATGTTCCTTACCAACCTTTTAAAGCGATCCTTTAGGGATTGGCAAATCCCAATAGCTGCAACTGCTGGCTAAACTGCTGCAACAGCCACCGAAAAGGAGGCCTTTAATAAGGACTCTAGCTTTTTATCAGCCGGATCCTTGAATACCTGGGCATTATCCACTGGACAGGTCAAACTTTTGTTTACAGAAGATATGGCAGCGTCCACCAACGGTGTGCTCCATTTCTTCCTGAACTTCTCCTCCATAGGATATAAGATAGAAAACCTTTTTGGAGGTAAGTATATCCTGTCAGGGTGCTCCCAGTCCCCGTAAACCACCTGCTCCAGTAACGGATGCAAAGGGAACGCTTGGGAAATTTGCTGAGGTCGCAAAGATCCCAAAGTAGAACAGGAGAGTGCAGACTCCTGAACCGGGGGTAACTTAAACCCAATTCGTACCATCTCAATTAGAGATTGGATAAACAATTTTTGGGAATGAGAGGCTGAAATTGGCTCTTCAGAGCCAGAGTCCTCCGCCGAGGATCCTTCAGCCTCTCCTTCCTCTCGGTCCTTCATGACCACCTCTTCCAAATCCTCTGCCCATTCTGGTTCCAGATCACCTGGACCCATCTGGCTATAAGAGTCTTGGCGCTCTAGTGACTCTCCACTTGGCCCAGGCTCAGGGGAGGGAGATCTATTACACTTCCTCCCCCCCCGTGTTACAGAGGCAATCATGCCAGCTATTTTGCCCTCAAGGCCTGCTAAGGCAGATGCCAAAATCCTCCTTTGTAACATAAGCCGAGGCAGGTTTATTGGTAGTGGCCACTATGCCTGACAAATGCAATTGCTCAGCCAGGGGGGGAGGCCAGGATCTGGGTGTCCCCTTGTTAATGGGGGGCTTCCAGATTCCGATAAGCCCCCCGCCCGCAGACTCCCACAACCACCAGGCAAGGGTTGTGGGGATGAGGCCCTTGTCCCCATCAACATGGGGACAAGGTGCTTTGGGGGCTACCCCAAAGCACCCTCCCCACGTTGAGGGCATGGGCCTGGTATGGTTCAGGAGGGGGGGCGCTCTCTCGCCCCCCTCTTTTCTCGCGGCCTGCCAGGTTGCATGCTCAGATAAGGGTCTGGTATGGATTTTTGGGGGGACCCCCCATGCCATTTTTATTTAATTCTGGCGCGGGTTTCCCCTTAAAATCCATACCAGTCAGGTCTGGTGTGGATTTTGAGGGGGACCCTTACACCATTTAAAAAAAAATTGGCACAGGGTTCCCCTTAATATCCATA
Organism: Aquarana catesbeiana; assembly: GCF_042186555.1. Taxonomy (NCBI): domain Eukaryota; kingdom Metazoa; phylum Chordata; class Amphibia; order Anura; family Ranidae; genus Aquarana; species Aquarana catesbeiana. Next base: position 292,753,606 of record NC_133332.1, on the reverse strand, counting down.
CCAGACCTGAAGGGCCTGGTATTGAATTTGGGGGGACCCCCACACAAATTTTTTTTTACATTTTGGTTCAGGGTTCCCCTTAATATTCATACCAGACCCAAAGGGCCTGGTAATGGACTGGGGGGATCCCATGCCGTTTTTTTTTCAGTGACTTATCTGTATTGCTGGACCCGACAATTTATTATAGCTGCGAGTACTTTTAAATTACTTTTTTTCCTTTAGAAATGGCATTTCGTGCAGGGACTGTTCTAAACAAAAAAGCATGCGCCACTTTACAGGCATACTATAGACACCCCCCAGGTACAAAATTTAAAGGAATATTTCACTTTTATTGTTTCATTTTGAGCATTATTAAAATCACTGCTCCCGAAAAAACGGGACGTTTTTAAAACTTTTTTTTGCATTGACACATGTCCCCTGGGGCAGGACCCAGGTCCCCAAACACTTTTTATGACAATACCAAGCATATAAGCCTTTAAAATTTAAAAGGGTGTTCCATGGCTTTCGAATTTGCCGCGAACGCCCCAAATAGTTCGCTATTCGGTGAACAGGCAGACACCCGATGTTCGAGTTGAACTTACCTTCGACTCAAACATCGGGCTCATCCCTATCCATAACGAGAATGGAAGGCAATTTTCCATTCATCTCCAGTTCTAATCCTCACTAAGTTATAAGCTCCTCGTAGATCGATCTGACTGTAAATAGTAGCAGAACGCAATCTTTCCATTAATTCAGGAATTAAAGGCAGTGGATATTTATTTTTAATGGTAATAGCATTCAGTGCTCGATAATCCACACATGGATGGAGGCCTCCATCTTTTTTCCCTACAAAAAAAATCCCAGTGCCAGCAGGGGAGGTAGATGACCTTATGAAACCCTTCTTTACGTTTTCATCATTGTATTCTTTTAAAACTTGTAATTCAGGCTCTGCAAGAGGCTATGTCCTGCCATAAGGTATTAAAGCCCCTGGTAACAGTTTGATAGGACAATCATACTCTTGGTGAGGAGGGATAGTATCAGCCCCTTTTTTCTCAAATACATCAAGAAAGGCCAAATAGTGTACAATATTGACATATTGTTGTCATTAGTAATAGGCTCCAAGGTCAGATTCACAGCTTGAGGTATTAGACAACTAGATAGACAGTGCGTAGAAGAAAACTTCAATACACCAGTTTGCAAATCTACTGCAGGGTTGTGTCTCCGTAACCAATTTATTCCTAATACCAGGGGAAAAATGGGAGAACAGACAAGGTTAGAAGAGTGTCTCTCTATGACATGATCCCACGGTCATTTCTAGAGGAATGGTTTCTGTGGCAATAGGACCAGATTTTAAAGGAGTTCCATCTATTAGCTGTATTTGTGTAGCTACCTCTTTGTTGGTATTAGGTACTGACAAAGTTTTAGCTAATGTAGTGTTCATAAAGCAGCCACTAGCTCCAGAATTGATCATTGCATTAAGGTTCACAGGCTCTTTATTCCACTGTAAAGAAAGGGAGAAATGAGAGGATATGGTATGTAGCAATTGTTGTTAGGTGGAGGATATATTAGATTGCTTACCTCCCCTAGAACTTAGTTTTAAATTCCTTCAATTGATGTTCAGGCTTTCCACCATATAAGCATAGTCCTTGAGATCCATGACGAGATCTCTCTGTATCAGAGAGAGGATCTCGAGCTATTCCAATCTGCATTGGTTCACCTGTGGGAGCTTCAGAGGCTATGTCAGGATTGCAAGGGGCAGAGAAGAATTTGCACATCTGAGGAATAGTGTAAGTATTGGCCCATTCTTGTCTTCTTTACCATAATCTATGATCTATGATCGATATGTATACACAAGGAGACAGTGCTTGCAAGTGTGGATGGAACACAGACTCTGCCCAACTCATCCTTCAGGGTTTCAGAAATTCCTAAGCGAAACTGATCTAGTAGAGTGGGTTCATTCCAGTTAGATGCTACTACCAGATGACGAAATTCAGTAATATATTCCTCAACATTTCTTCTTCCTTGATTGAAGGCTCGGAGTGAGGCTGTGGCAAAGGCTACTTTATGGGGACCTGTCACGTACCTGACGGTAGAGCCTGATATGCAGGGAGCGGCCTCTCTTACACGAGTGCCTGACGGGCCGTCTTCCTGGAACTGGGAACAGCAGCAGGGGGCACGGTGCTTGAGCAGGATTCTCCAGCTGGCGGAAGAGGCAGGTTAAGCAGACCGGGCCATACACTGGCGGGAACGTCAGGAGCAGAAGCGGAGGCAGAAGCGTAGTCAGGACACAGGCCGGGTCAGCAACGGGCTGGCAGCGTGGTAGTAGAAGGAGCAGGCAGGTGTGGAAGTCAGAACAAGCCAGGTGCAGGCAGCAGGTAGTGGAGTCAAGGCAAGCCGGGTCGATAAACAGGTACAGGTATCAGAAGTAAGCAGGCAGGAACACACGGGAACGCTGTAGAATGGACAGCACTGGATGCAAGCACAGACCAAGTTTAAATAGCCTCTTGGTCATGTGCACACAGGTGCACCGAAGGTGTTCTGGCAGAGGCTGAGGTCACAGGTCGACTTCTCCGTCGGCCATCTTGAGTACTGGCTGGTCTTCCCTGACAGGACCTTCATACAGTGAATCCATAGCTTTTATGAAGAAAACCCAAGAATTCAATATAGAGCTATGTATGTGTAATAAATGATGTGCCCAGGTCTGAGGTTCACCAGTCAATAAGGAGATCACAGTCCGTATCCTGCCAAAATCTGTTGCATAGGTAAGAGTTTGTAGAGAAAAGCGAATCTGGCACGAGATAATAAATGTTCAATAAGATGAGCGATCTCCATTGAATTTATCAGGAAATGTGACTTTGGGTTCAGGAGCAGCAGCACCTCTTTCTGGATACATCACAGGTGCTTCAGGCACAGGAGCAGGTGTAGGTGTATTAACCAGTTGGTCCAGTCTTACTTGATTGCCTTGTAAGTTGGTTTGATTAGTTTGTAGGCCTTGCGCAGACACTGCCAGCTGTCAGGGCTGGGCTCAGCCCTTCCTTCTCTGAGCTGGCCACTCAGGTGTTGGCTAATTGCCAGCTCCTTTCTCTCCACAGTGACTCAGTGTCAGGTACTCACCGAGGCCGAGTTGCAGAGAGTGGCTTCCCTTGCAGCTGGGCGCACGATACACCTGGAGGTGGCACAGCGGGTATTGGGCATGGAGAAGCACGGGTCACCAGCAGGTTGGGGAGGTAGCAGGAAGGTCCCAGATTGGAGGTCCGTGCAGAGAAACTTCACACTGGACAGGAGCTGACCTGGCAGGAACCCAACAGCGGAGACTGGAGATGGAGACTGGTGCTGGATCAGAGATGAGGCTGGGGGTCAAACACAGAGGCAAAGTCCAGAAACAAGCCGGAGTCAAAACACGGAAGGTCAGGCAGTAGTGAAGCAGGCTGATAATTAAACACAGGGATCAGGCAAAGGCAGAGTCCAGGAGGAGGCCGAGGGTTAAACACAGAAATCAAGCAGGCAGAGAAGTCCATAGGGCAAGCCAAGGGTAAGGTGCTGGAGAGATTCAGGAGAGGTCAGGTCAATCCGGGTCACAACGGTTAGGCACAGGTACAAACGCTTAGGAACAGGATACAGGAAGCAGGAAGCAGGATACAAACCAGCAATGAAACACTACACAGGGCTGTCTTTTATAGGCCCGCCAAGGGAACTCCTGCTGTGTGCACAACAACGCACACGTGCCCGCGCAGTTACACCACATTGCGCACCCGCTGATTCGCGCACCCGTGAATGCCGTAGCGTAGCGTAGGTTTCATGATATCTTTGCTTTCTGAGAGAGCCTTGGCCTGGGCAAACCCTCTATGGGAGACGCAAAAACCCGTGGTCCTGAGTTACCCAGAATTTGTGGCTTCCTTCAAAAGGGTATTTGACGTTCCCACAGGCTCCACTTCAGCTGCCAAGAGCCTCATGTCCATCAAACAGAGTACGAGAACTGTTGCTGATTACACCATTGAATTCCCTACTCTGGCAGCAGAGGTTGCTTGGAACAATGAGGCCTTCGTGGCTGCCTTCTCTCATGGTCTCTCGGATAACATCAAGGATGAGATAGCAGCCCGAGATATACCCACTGAGCTGGAGAGGTTGATCACATTTGCCATCCTCATTGACTCCAGACTCAGAGAAAGACTCTCTTTTAAGGAGCGTTGGCGCAAGCCTCCTGTACATTTGTCTCCGAGCTTTGCAGTCCCACCCTTGCCTTCCTCACCTCCCATGCCTCCTGGTACCGAGTCGGTCTGTGAAGATGAACCCATGCACTTGGGCTTCACGCGTCTCTCTGCGGATGAGAGAGCCCTTAGGAGGAGGGAGAGATTGTGCCTTTATTATGGCCAGGCTGGTCACTTTTTAAAGTCTTGTCCTACCCGTCCAGGGAAAGCCCAAACCTTAAAGTCCTGTCACGGACAGACCTTAGGTGGCGTTGTTTCGTCTTCAGTTTCCCAGAAAGAAAAGTCCCTGGTTTCGGTTACCCTGTCTTGGGCTGAGTCATCCGTCGAGATACAGGCTCTAATTGACTCTGGGGCTGCAGGCCTGTCCATTGATGCTGCCTTTGTATTGAAGCACTCGATTCCGCTGCAGCTGCGTGACACTCCACTTGCCATTGAGGCTCTTGTCGGGAGACCTCTACAGGCTGCCTGTGTGACTCAAGAGACTGTTCGTTGTCCATGGCTGTAGGGGCCCTTCACCATGAGATAATCCAATTCCAAGTTATTTCCTCACCTAAGTTTCTGCTGGTTATTGGTTATCCTTGGTTACAGAGGCACAGCCCTTATTTTGATTGACCCCGTGCTGAGGTTCTGTCCTGGTCGCCACAGTGCAGTGAGAAATGCTTCCAGAAGATAGCCAAGGTCCTGTGCACCTCTTCACTCTCCTTCCTGCCGGAGGAGTACTGCGATTTTAATGATGTCTTTGACAAAGGTCAAGCTGGTAATTTTCCTCCACACCGGTCGTATGATTGCGCAATTAACCTTCAACCTGTTGCCATACCCCCTCGTGGCCAGGTTTACCCTTTGTCGGTCTTAGAGGATAAGGCCATGGAGGAGTATGTTGGATATGCATTTTCTCGTGGTTTCATCCGCAAATCCTCGTCTCCTGCTGGTGCTGGTTTCTTTTTTGTGAAGAAGAAGAGTGGTGAACTGAGATATTGTATCGATTATAGGGGTCTCAATCGTTTCATGATTAAGAATGCCTATCCCATTCCGTTGATTACGGGGTTATTTGACCGCCTCAAGGGAGCAACGGTTTTCACGAAGCTTGATTTGAGAGGGGCATACAGTCTCGTCAGGATTAAGGAGGTCGACGAGTGGAAAACTGCGTTTAATACCAGATCAGGTCATTATGAGTATCTCGTAATGCCTTTTAGCCTTTGTAACGCTCCGGCAGTTTTCCAGGCGTTCATTAACAATGTCTTCCGAGATTTGTTGCAGTTATGTGTGGTGGTTTATCTCGACAATATCCTCATATTTTCCAAGTCCCTGGAGAGCCACCACACAGATGTCTGTCATGTGCTTCAGAGACTACGAGAGAACAATCTCTATTGTAAATTGGAAAAGTGTGAATTCCATTGTGAACAGGTGAAATTCCTGGGCTATGTCATTTCCACTGCTGGTCTTTCGATGGACCCAGGAGAAACTTTCAGCGGTCCTACAGTGGCCTCAACCCGTGGGTTTACAGCGTTTTTTTGGCTTTGCCAACTATTATTGGAAGTTTATTCGTAACTTCTCGTCACTGGTCAAGCCCCTGACTGATATGACCTGGAAAGACGGCAACCCACAGAGTTGGTCTCCGGAGCCCATTAAGGCCTTTGAGAGTCTTAAGGTTGCCTTTGTTTCTGCTCCTGTGTTGGCACACCCTGATTCTACGTTGCCTTTTATCCTAGAAGTTGATGCTTTCGAGACTGGAGTTGGCACCCTTCTGTCTCAATGCCCTAACTCTGAGTGTACTATGCATCCGTGTGGCTACTTTTCCAAGAAATTGTCACCAGCAGATTGCAATTACGAGATTGGTGACAGAGAGCTGTTGGCGATCATTTTAGCCCTGAAAGAATGGAGACATCTCCTTGAAGGTACCACTGTGCTAGTTCTCATTCTTACTGACCATAAGAATCTCACATTCTTGTCTGAGGCTAAGCGCCTCTCTCCCAGAAGGGCGCGATGGGCTCTTTTCTTGTTGATTTTTAATTACACTGTTTCATTTTTACCTGGTACTAAGAATGTAAGGGCTGACGCCTTGTCACAACAATTTTCCTCCACTTCCAAGATCGAGTTGGTTCCGGTTCCTGTGATTCCTCCTGATCGTATTCTGGCTACGGTTCACACCAGTCTTACTTCTCCTTTGGGTGACAAAATTCTTGCTGCTCAGGTTGATGCTCCTCCTGAGAAACCTTGTGACCGCTGCTTTGTTCCTGAGAGTCTCCATACTGCCATGCTCCAGACTTACCATTCTCCCAAGGCTACTGACCACCCTGGGAAGAATCAACTCTTTTGGGCCATTTCCCAACAATTCTGGTGGCCTAGTCTACATGCTGATGTAACCGCCTTCGCAGCTGCCTGTTCCGTGTGTGCTCAGAGTAAGACTCCATGACACCTTCCAGTGGGCCTCCTACAACCCATACTCAATGGAGAAAGGCCCTGGACCCACCTGTCTATGGATTTCATTGTGGAGTTACCCAACTCCCAGGACAACACAGTTATCCTTATGGTGGTTGACTAGATTTGAAAATGTCGCATTGTATTCCACTCACAAAGTTGCCTACTTCTAAGGAACTGGCTTCTATTTTTGCTCGGGAGATCTTCCGCTTACATGTGCTACCCAAGGTGATTGTCTCAGATGGGGTAGTCAGTTTGTGTCCAGGTTCTGGTGAGCCTTTTGTGCACAGTTGGGTATTCTGCTTGCTTTCTCCTCTGCGTATCACCCGCAGTCTAATGGGGCCGCAGAACGAGCCAATCAGTCCTTGGAGCAATTCCTACGTTGCTATTTTTCTGACCATCATAACAACTGGTCAGACCTCTTACCATAGGCGGAGTTTGCTCACAATAGTGCCTTGAATTCAGCTTCCCGTTTGTCCCCGTTTTTGGTGAACTATGGTTTCCAACCTTCCGTGTTGCCTGCCTCGTTTGTTCCGCAGAGTATTCCTGCATTAGAGGAGCATCTCCATGGTCTTCGTTCCACTTGAGTCCAGGAGGCTTTGCGACATGCTAACGATAGTTACAGACTCCATGCTGACCGCAGACGCCTGCCTGTGCCTTCCTACCAGGTTGGGGACAGAGTCTAGCTGTCGTCTCGCAACCTCCGACTTCGTGTTCCTTCTTTGAAGTTCGCACCTCGGTTTATTGGGCCTTTCCGTATCCTTTGTAGGATTGACTCAGTGGCTTACGCGTTGGACCTTCCTCCTAGTATGCGCATCTCTAATGTGTTTCATGTCTCCTTATTGAAACCTTTGGTCTGCAACCACTTTACCACCTCGGTGCCACACCTCACCCTATACAGATTGAGAACCATGAGGAGTATGAAGTACAATCTATTGTTGACTCCCGTAGGTTCCGTGGGCGCATACAGTAACTGGTGCATTGGAAGGGGTACGGTCCGGAGGAACGCTCTTGGGTCTCATCCTCGGACATACATGCCACTGTCCTCCTCCGTAATTTCCATAGACATTTTCCCATCAAGCCCGGTGGTCCTCTGAGGGGGGAGGGGTTGTTTAGGAGGGGGTACTGTCAGGGCTGAGCTCAGCCCTTCCTTCTCTGAGCTGGCTCAGCTGTCGGCTAATTGCCAGCTCCTTTCTCTCCACAGTGACTCAGCTGTTGATGATCTGCTCGTCAGTCCTGCCTACTTAAAGCCGTCCAGCTCACTTTAGCTCTGCCTTCGCCTTTGGTCACATCTCAGAGATTTTCTCCTGCTGTTTCCTGTTGAAGACTTGCTCAGCTGACGTCCCTTCTGGCTCCTGATCCTGCTTGCTGTACTACTACATTGATCTCTGGCTCTCTGACATTGGCATTGGCTGACTACCCGATCTGGTTACTGAACTCTGGCTATGTATTGACTACACTTACTCTGTTTACCTTTTTTTATTATTATTATTATTATTATTATTAAACAAGTGTGATTAACTGTACTTCTGTATCGGTCTGATTCATGGTTTCTGACACCAGCGTGCTTATCTGTTGAGTCAATGTCGCTAATGCTTCAGCCAACCCCGCAGACTCCATACTGGCTCAGTTGTTTTGTCAGTGTTTGGGTATGGGGAGCCTAATTGCAGGGGTACACACCTTGGATAAGGATATTCAGGAGGTGAATCCAGCACAGTTTCCAAAAACGTGTGTAGCGCTGGTAGATTTACAATCTACCGCAGATTAGGTAAATTTAGTAAATTGTGTGTTAGGAAGGTTAAAAGTTCGCCTCTGTTCCAGCTTGGCTGCCGTTGTGTGTGCTTCCATGCTGACCGGTGGGTGTCGCTGTTACCATTAGTCAGTGTTGGAAGGGCAACGTGTCGAAGTGTATAGATGCTCCTCTGTCTCGGAGACAAGCTCAGTGGAGGTGGTCCTCCGAGTTGCATTCTGGGAAGGGGATATTTATGGGACAGGTCGTTCTAAGGTCGTTTTGCAGCCACCTGCTGGCCCTCCTGGCTGACAGGTATGCGTTAAGGAGCTACCTCGTGGTCCTCCGATTGGGAGGCCCACAATGCTACGGCGCAGGGGTGGGTCCAGAGGCTTGTCTGGGGCCTACCACCGCGGCCGAGGAATGGTCCTGAGCTGTCGGTCCTGTGTGGCGAAGCTGGACAGCCGAGGAGATCCCAGGGAAGGACCCGTCTTGGAGAGATCACGCAGCGTGCTGGTCTATAGAGGGGCCTGGTGACTCGGCTGGAGGACGTATCCAAAAGAAGTAACCATACAGCATAGTGTCGCCGGTTCGGCTTAAAGGTTCAGGCACTGTGACTGACTGTTCACTGCAGAAGATCTGATACATCCTGTGGCAGAGGATCGTGCAGATTTATCCCCCCAAATAAGTCTGTGGCAGAGACTTTAGATTCGTCCTGCGTACTGGCTGCTAGACCGGTGAGAGAGGCCTATCCAGATGAGCAAAGCATGCGTCCCATGAGGGGAACACATTCCACATAATTATCTGAATTCTACCGGGACATTTGTCGCTAAGATTTTGTAAGAAGATATTTGAGTTTCTCCTGAAGGTTTTCTTTTCCGTCTCTTTCCTGCTACTTCCTAAAGTTTGACTGTTCAATAAAGCATTGAAAACTTACTCCAGTGTTAGTGCGTGTGTCGTCCAGCGGTAAACTCAACGAAACCCCTAGACCCGGTGACGGTGAAACAGAGGGAAGCAAAGTGAAGGTAACAGACCCGCTTAAACCAGCAGCTCCACCGTGAGTTAGTGCTACACGTGGTACAAAAGGGAAAGTCTAATAATTAAAGTCAAACGTAGCAGAAGGTCAGGGCAGGCAGCAAAGGATCAGAGGCAATAAAGGTAGCAAAGGTCAGGTAGCAATAAGACACGGCAACAAACAAACTGAACACTCTCTCTCTAGAACCTCTCAGCTTTATAGTGATCAAACAGTAAGTGACCTCCGCAGTGTTAGTATCAGGTCCTCAGGGTTGCCCCACTAGGAGGTGAGCAAGCCGGTAGCGGATAAGCAGGAAGGAATAAAACAGAAGCTTAGTCGAGGAACAAGCCAAGGGTCAGTAATGAGTAGTTGCAGGTTGGGTTCAGTCAGAAGCGTAGTCGAGAAACAAGGGTCAGTAACGAGTGGTAGTAAAGATACAGATGGCAGCAGGGAAGACAAGAGCGAGATACTGGCTGGAGAGAGCACAATAATCTGGAAAACTGGAAGTGCAGAGACATGGCTGATATCAGGAAATTCATGGGAGGTGCAAAGAGTTCAGGGTTCAAGACAAACACGGTTTCCATACAGGATCATTCAAGGAATTGTCCCAGGAACTGTCCAGCATTCCAGGTAGCTCAGCAAGAAGAGACATTGCCTGACACAAAAAGGGCTCAGGGTTTAAATTCCAGGCCCTGACAATAATATACTGAGCTCAGTATACAATACACTTTGTTTTCTACAAAAGAGCTAAGGAGGTAGGGGGTCTAAAAAAATTAAAACGGATCCAAGAACTCCACTTGTTGGCTGCATATAAAAACAGATATTCAGTATTGCACATTATTCAATATTAAAATACTACATATTTATCTGACTAAAGAAATATAAAAAATAACTAAAGAAAACATATACAAAACCAGAATACAATTCCTTTAAGGCAGTTTAACCACTAGGGGAATTTTTACATATTTCACATGCGCTTTAGGTATAAAATTACCTAAACCCCCCCCCCCCTGTACATTACATATAATCTAAATGCAGAGGCTCTGTAAAATTAAAACAAAATAAAAAATTATGCTGCATGATATATGCACAACTGCCTACTTAATCTATATTTAAGGGAAAAAATACACTAAAATGAATTTTAAGACACACAAAAACAATTTAATTCCCATTTTTTCTTGGACAAAATAAATGATGCGGCATGTTGAGTAAATAGTTGGCAAATATGTCATTGTTTTATTTAATTGCGTACACCCATAAAATGGCACAAGATTTAAATACTTCAATTATCCATGGTTGGTACTTTAAATGCATTCACGGCTTATAAGTTTAGAGTTAACTGTAAATGGGGGTCCTAGAATTTTTGCTCTCACTGTGGCGAATGCGGTGATATATGACATGTGTGGTGCAATTGTTTATATACATGTGGATCATTTATGCATATGTTTATAAGTGTGTGCGAAGGGCGACAGGGGTGCTTTTAATTAATGAATTCATTTCATTTTATGTTTTACTATATTTTAATGTAAAAAATGTTTGCACTTTACTAACTGTGAAATAACACACCTGCTAATAGTAAAGCTTTGGACAAGTCACAGGTTCTATTAATGGAGAAATCAGGAGCCTATTAGACCCCTAGTGTTTCCTCTACCCCCAGCTCCAGCCAGTTAAGCAGACAGTGCTTGATCTGCTGTACACCTGGCTTTCTACTAAGGATTTTGATAGCTTTGAACCTGGAAATGCTCAGTTCTGAGTGCTTCCATGTTCACACTGAGCAGAAGGGATCGGGGAATGGATGTTATTAGTCATTAGGCCTGGCCTCCGAGGAGGAGTGGGAGAGCCCAAGAAATACTGAAGGAGGGCCTGCCCAGATCACTTTTGCAGAAATACCCAGAGCCCACTAAGCAACACAGAAGCAAGCTCACTGCTTTACTGCAGTGTTTAATCCTCTTCAGATTTTAAACATATTAGATAAGTCCAAAAGCTAGTTAAAGTAAAATTATAATTTCCAAACTACAGTAACACATAGCGACCAATCTGCAGACAGCAGAAGCATTTTGAGATAAGCCAATAAGCTTGACAATTGGGGAAGATCTAGACTATTGACCTTCCATCCTTTTTTTTATTTTGCAAATAAAAGTTGGCTGGAAGGGTAGGAAATGTATGGCGGACTCCCAGTTGTGAGTGCTAACGTTCCAATAAGCTAATCACATCACATTTTAGGTTGAAAAGTCAGCACTGTAGCTACTAGTGGTCTAAGAATTTTTTTAGAAGTAGGCCAGGTCATGTCTGGCTTGATCTAGAAGACCAACACATAGTTCACTAGCTTACATGGACTAATAGAAGTTCTCACATTTGCCTCACATTCTTCAGTAATGTACTCTAAAACACTGGAGAAAATTCCCAGTTTGGCATTTTTGCAGCAAACATCCAATGGCATCGACTCAAAGTAATATTTCACTTCAACAGCTTGATGATGCAGCAAAACCCCCCACCCAGAATTGTGCTTGTTGTTTGGCAATTTTTATAAGATCTATTTAGAGCTGTGATATCATAGCAATAGTGGAACAGTGCATACAAGATTGATGTCTTCATGATCTCTTAATGTGTATCTAATCTTAAGAACAAAAATGTAATATATGGCAGCTTACCAGTCCTAAGGTGTAGATATAGGGAGCGGAAGCTTGGTCCACAACCAAGCTGCCTTGGAGAACAGGGGCAATTGGACTATCTGGGTACAGGTAAAACCAAAGTAGATATAAACAGATATATAGAAAAATGTGTAGCACTAACTCTCGGTGGAGCTGCTGGTTTAAGCGGGCTGTTACCTTCACTCTCGATACCTCTGTTTCACCGGCACCGGGTCTGGGGTTCCGTTGAGTTTACCTCTGGACGATATAAGCACCAACACTTGAGTACGTTTTCAATGCTTTATTGAACCAAGTAACGAAGGAAGTAGCAGCAAAGAGGCAGGAGGAAAACTGCAGGGAAGCTCAAATACCTTTCTTTAGGTTTCTTTAGAACATCCTTTAAGGTTGAATACTGTAATTGAATGCAATCCCCTTTTGTGGGACACGATCTTTGCTCGCCTGGATAGGCCTCTCTCACTTGCCTAGCAGCCAGTACCTAGCACGAACAAAAGTCTCTGCCACAGACTTGCTTTAAATAAACCCGTATGATCCTCTGCCACAGGATGTATTGGTTCACGATGAATGTCAGACACAATACTTGGACCTCTAAGCCAACCCGGCAGTACCATGTAATAAGACTACTTCAGGATACGTCCTCCAACCGAGTCACCAGGCCCCTCTCCAGACCAGCACTCTGCATGATCCTTCCATGACGGGTCCTCCCCTGGGATCTTCTCGGTTGTCCAGCTTCTTCACTCTGGATAGACAGCTCGGGACCATTCCTCGGCTGCTGTGGTAGGCCCCAGACAGGCTTCTGGGCCCACCCACGCGCCGCAGCGACACGGGCCTCCGGAACGGAGGACCACGAGGTGGTACTCTAACACATACCTGTCGGCCAGAAGGGCCAGCAGGTGGCTGAAAACGAACCCCTAAACATGGCGTCTGTCCCATAAATATCCTCTCCCAGAATGCAACTCGGAGGACCACCTCCACCGAGTTGTCTCCAGGACAGAGGAGCACTCATCCGCTTTAACACGTTGCTTTTCCAACACCCGCTGATGGTGACAACGACACCCACCGGCACAATGTGGAACCACACGCAACGTCAGCCAAGCTGGAACAGAGGCAAATCTAACTTCCTACAACGAGCAATTCACTAAATTTACCTATCAGATGGTAGATCATAAATCTACCAGCGCTACAAATGTATAAAAGTTTATTAATACATATTTAATAAGACATGGCAAATAACCAAAAAAAATTAAAAGCAAGGTAACAATCCATGTGTATAGGTGTACACAGCCTTTTGCATTAGGGTGTGAACCCCAAAGCTCAAACACAAACGTGTGTGTCTACATGTTTATATATACTGACAGTGTTGGTAGAGCAATGGACGGTGTCGGTAGGGTAGAGATTGGCATCAGTAAGGCACTGGGCGGTGTCAGTAGTTGTTATTTTTATTATTTCATTTATTTTATTATTTTTTACAATTTTTTTGGAGCCTTGTTAGGGGGCTTTGGTGAAATATCAGGAGTCTAAACAGGGGGAGTCTGCGCCACACGGGGTGATTAGGGTGTGCCCATGCACACCCGGCACACCCTGTGCGCACGCCTATTGCCTCTACCCTATCACCCAATATTGACCACTTTGTTTAGCACAAAAGTGGGAGGTGATTTAGCGATCCTGTAACTGCTGCATTACCTCCCAACCCTGCTAATCTGACAGAGCAGGAGTGCTACTCCTCAGATTACCATTGGCAACAATAACACATGCCTACATGTATTTTAGAAAGGAAGCCCACACATGAAATCCTACTCCAGACCCATTTATAGTTCCCTTGAATCTTAACCCTGTGTAAGATCCATGTTTAATGGTATAGGTGCTCATGTTGGGTTGAAGATGTCACCTGGTGCAAGGGTGGCCATACCATTTGTGCAGATTGTGAAGCTGCACTAGGGCTTCCTAGGACTTCCTACAGTATGGCTCACATACTGTTTTATTTAGTTGTCAATTGATACACAGAAATAATTGGTTTTGGTTGGCTACTAGTTGAATGAGGGACCCAAAAATTTGTCACAGGGGCCTCTTAGTGACTCTGCCCACCACTGACTCCATCCCTCGTGTGACAGTGTTTAGACCTGAGCACTGAATGATGTGAGACGATTATATCCTCCACACCCCCCACCTGGAAGAACCTGGTAATTAGTGAAATCTGAAACAACATTATATGTGATAACACCAGAGATTGTTGATCCAGGAAATATCTGAATGCCTTCAGGGGATCAGGAAGAATTTTTTTTTTTCCGTAGTTGGTGCAACTTGGGCAATTGTCTATAGGCGATTTTGTTTTTTGCCTTCTACGGTTTATCAATTGTGAGTATAGGATTGTGCATATGGAGATTATCTATTTTTTTTTCTGTTGGTTGAACTAGATTGTCTTTTCTTCAGCCTAACTATGTAACTATGAAAGGGCACAATGGGTGATAGGGACACACTGAGGGGTAGGCAGATAAGGTAGGGGGTTTCACAAAAAGCGTGGGACCTACAACCTCTGCTGCTGAAGTAGATCACAGCTCATGGGGAGTGTGCACTTTGGCCTTTTCACTTTGGGTGCTAAAGGACCTTGTCCTAGCACTGATGGGTGGTCACAGTGAAGGCGAGTATAAATGGGTTTAAAGTAGGCTTTTTAAGAGAGTCTGTCACATTGTCCATTCTCTTTAACGCTATTTTATATTTTGGGTTATACTGTAGAAAGCCTAAACTGAACAGTTGCTGATTGCTAGATGCACATTTCTAAGGCATACCACTAAAAATGGCAAGCAGCTCCAAGCCCACCAGCATCCTTGGGGCTCCTTTCTTCACAGAGAGCAGCCGTACTACATGGTCACTTATTATTGCTCAAATCTCTGTCAGATTGACTGGAAAGTCTGTCTATGGATAATTTTCATGCTGGTGTCTGCATTTTGAAAACAGATGGGATGCCACAGATTGTCCAAAACCAGCCTGTAAGGATGTGTCACATATCACCATGACTTCCCTATAAGAAGTATTCATCAATGAGGAGAAAAGCTGCATTTTCTCACACAACCTTGCTTCAAAGTGGTCATCTCTTTAGCCCTCTGATGTGATGTGACACTAATTTCTTTGCTCCAACAAACTTGTGGTATTTGTTCTATAAGCAGATGGAACTCTCGGACATGCTCAGGACCTTTTACTATCCCCAATTACGGGGGTGAGCGGACCTTAAACCTGAAGGTCCCGTCTGTGCTGAGTGGGATTCAGGTCAGGGAAGGCCACTAAGGGCAGTTAATGGCTGATCTTTTTCAAACCCGGAGGTCACCTCAGCAGAAGTTGCCGTCTTTATCAGGGGACTGCTAACATTTTGTCTCTTTTTTTTTTCCCCCTTCCTTTTCTTTCTTTTCTTTTTTTCTCAGGCCTTGTTGCCAGGTGACCAGGGAAAGCAGGCCAGATATTCCAGCTTTTAGGGTAGAGAAAGGAGAGAGAGAAAGGAGCTGAAACAAACACAATTTATGAAAGCATATAACTTCATTATGGATGTGGAGGAAGGAAGGGGGGAGCTCGGCAGACTACCTGCAACATAAAGTAAATCGGAGATCAGCTACTAAGCACAGTCCGTAAAGAAAAACTCCCTGTCTATCCCTGTTTTACATACATATTCTCTGTCTACAGTTTTCAAAATCAGTTGTATTATGAGATTACGGTCACTTCTTCATATCTCATGGAGCATCACCATTTTTTTTTCTGTCAGAATGCTTAGAAATATTCAGATCAACTACAGTGCATGAGAAGCTTACCCCCATTGTGAATGATACACTTTCTCAATATCTGAAAGTGTGGGAGCCGTGGATTGCATATAATGACAGTTTGAACCTGGACCGCTCTTTGGTTTTGACTTGATGACTCCGATGCAGTTTTCAGCTGTGGACATGTGGTTGTATCCTTCAGGATGCCCTTCCCCCATCCTTTCCCCTTTTTCCCCTACCCCTCTTTTTCTTCCTTTTCCTCTCTCTAATTGCTGTATGTTTATTTTTGGGCCATTAAGGGCTTTTCACTTGCTGGCTTGCATATGGTACTTGAGCCATCTCCTTTCTTGGGTGGTGGGTGGTACTAAACACACATTAGGTACAGACCCAACAAGCTTGGGCAGTTTCCTGCACATCTGCGCTCTCACATTTTGGTTGTATTTGCTTCATAAGTTGCTGCTGCGATACTGACCATTTTTTTTAAATTGCCTTTAATATATTAGGTTTGGTTCACACCTATGCGTTTTTTAGTGCATTTTACAGAAACGCACTACAGTCCATTTAACATGGTTTCCTTTGGGACATGTTCACATTGATGCGTTTTTCAGCTGCTGCGTTTTTTGAAAAGGGACTTTTTTTAAACGCAACACGGTGCGTTTTTGGTTCAATAGACTTCAATGAACACACTGTGGAAACGCTTGTAGTACATTTACGATGCATTTTTAATCTGCCTAACAACAAAAACACAAAACACGTGAAAAATACATGTTCAAAAACGCAAAATGCACCACAAAAAGGTGTTAACCAAGCCTTAATCCTATTGGCCCTTGATCCTTTTCCCTTATTTCCCCACTTGCACTTACAGCTTTTGTACTATTGTCTTGCACTGTATGAAACTTACTGAAAATTTCAATAAATACTTTTCTAAAAAGAATTATTCAAATCAGAAAGGCTTCTTTATGGCAAAAGCTGTGAAAATGTGGAATAGACTCCATCAAGAGCTGGTTCTGGCCAGCTCAGTAGATTGATTTAAGAAAAGCCTGGATTCTTTCCTAAATGCATATATTTTAACTGTATACTAATATTTATAGTATAGTATAATATAGATTTATAGATATTGATTCCCTTTTGAGGGATCAGGATGGATTTTTTTCCCTGCTGGAGCAAACTGGATCATGCTTTTTTGTTTTTTTTTTTGCCTTCCTCTGGATCAACTGTGGGTATTGGATTGTATGTATGGAGGTTTTCTATTTGAGTGTGTTGGTTTTCTTTTTTTTTCTCTATTGGTTGAGCTGGATGGACTTTTTTCAACCAGACTAACTATGTATGTATGTAACTATGTATGTAAATATTTGCATAGGAAGATGAGGAATGCTCAAGCAACCTGGTGAGAATAACTTCAGCTGAAAGATCTCACCACGCCAGTCTTTAAAGCAGTTGTAAACCACTGAAGAAAAAAAAAAAATTAAAAACCTGTAAGACAAAGGCATAATGTGCTAGCATGCATCACATACTAGAACATTATGAAATACTTACCTTAGAATGAAGCCCTTCCAGCGGCTGAGAGGACTGACATCTTCCCGCTGTGTTTATTTCGGCATGCGCGTGGGAGCTGTCATTTCCGGCACGGGCTCTGAAGGTCCGGCACTGTAAGGCGGACCTTCAGAGCACATGGGTCGATGATGTCATCGGCTGCATGCACTTAATATAGGCTTACCTTTAGATACAAGTGGTGTAACAAAGTTTACAACCACTTTAGATTATCAGTACTTGGAGAACTGGCCCTTTAACAATTTTGCTGCTTGCTTGCCTTTTTTCTGCACACATGTTTAAAAAAATTATTTTAGGCATGAAGATTACTGAAAACCCCCAAAATATTATATATTGTCTGAAATCACATTCCCTGGACAATAAAATGTTGGTAGTTTAATTTTTTTTTTTTTTTTTGTCACATGATATTTGTGCAACTGTTTATCAAGTTCAATATTACAGTAAAAAAGACAAAAACCACTTGCTGACCAGCTGCCGTCATTATACTGCGGCAGGTCAGCACGATCCCGCAAATTGCCGTGCGTGTACGTCGGCCATGCAAAATATGTAGAAGAATATATATCAGCCTAAACTAATGAAGAAATTTCTTTTTTTATATATTTTTTTGGATAATTATTATAGCAAAAAGTTAAAATAATCGTTTTTTTTTTCAAAGTTGTTGCTTATTTTTGTTTATAGAGCAAAAAATAAAAACCCCAGAGGTGATCAAATACCACCAAAAGAAAGCTCTATTTGTGGGAAAAAAGGGCATCAATTTTGTTTGGGTATAGCGTCGCACGACCGCGCAATTGTCAGTTAAAATGATGCAGTGCAGTATAACAAAAAATAGGCTGGTCATTAAGGGGGAAAATCGTCCGGTCTGTAAGCGGTTAAAGTTCATTATAGGGCACACAAAGGCAATATATTATCCTATTTTTAGTAATATATTAAAGATGAGGTTGTGTCGAGTAAATGGAAACCCAAGATGTCAAGCCTTAAAGTCGCATGCGTCTGTGAAATGGCAACAAACTTCGGTACCCTGAATTTTCCATAGGCAATGCCTTAAAATCCCCTACAGGTCATCAGTTTAGAGATAACTATGAATAATGATCCTAGAATTATTTCTCTCACTCTTACGACTTCTACAGCAAAATGTGTAGAGCAATCCACATTTTTGTATGTAGGCGCCCATAGCCCACGTGTCTATGTTTGTATGTGGGGGTGACCCTAAAGATTATTTTAAGTGCTTGGGTGTAACGTTATTCTATTACACTTTTTTTATCCTGATGTTGACTGGTTAGAAGGACTGAGCGAGGGGACTATGCTGTCTCGTCATCCTAAAAAAAAGGTAGCATCTGAAACAATATTTTTACGTCACACAATAGCAACAAGGCACTGGATTCATAGATTTATTATATGCATGTGTATTTCCATTGTAAAATACTCTTCAAAAGATGTAAATTTATTGAGCCTTTCAGGAGCAAGAGCAATAAATATATACAGTACATAGCAAGCGTTCAAAAACACTTGAGCCATGACTTAATGCAGATAAATATCCATATTGTTTGCAGGGACAGCAAACATCCAGGCACTGGTAGGAGAGGCTTTTGAAACATTTATACTGCAGAGCTGAACATACACAGCTGCAGAATGTAATGTGTTTTATAGGAGGTGATGATATGGATATGTAGAGCACTCTGTAGGGACTTCTTTATAAAAATGGTCCATTGCAAACATCACATTCTTTCCCTGTATAGTATAGATAAATTAATTAATGTGATTGGTTCCTCGGACGGAAATAACAGTTTTTTCTTCAGACACAATGTGGCTTCAATTTAGAGTTATGATGAAATCAGGCATACTGATAAGTGCGAACATACGGCAAAGATATTTTCTCAATTCTCTATATTTTATTGCAAAGAAGTCATCTTATAGTTATTCTTTCAAATCAAGACTTTTGGGGTAGATTTAGACGTGCGTCTAAATCTACCACTCCTATGAAGAGGGGTTCAGATCGCATTTCAGAGGCTATTAATAGGCTGTGTGGAGGCAATGTGATGCCTCCTCACATCCTCCAGTTTTAACCACATTTTTGCCTACAAACATGCCACGACACCCACATGCATTGCACATGGATGGAGGGCATTTGCAGGACTTCCCTGTTTGCCTGAGGACGCTGTGTTCCCTACATGTTGGGTAGTTTTTGCCACAGACACAAAGTGAAGCATCGCAACACCAGCATGTAAATACCCCCGTCCAGCTTGGGGAGCAGTCAACCACAAGTCTAAAAAAGGCCTTACAGAAGAATAGGCATTCATTTGTGCCCCTCCTTTAGATTTACTCTCATGCCGCGTACACACGGGTGGACTTTTCGACCGGACTGGTCCGACGGACTTTTGACGGACTTTTGAACGAACGGACTTGCCTACACATGATCACACCAAAGTCCGAGGGATTCGTACGTGATGATGTACGACCGGACTAAAATAAGGAAGTCGATAGCTAGTAGCCAATAGCTGCCCTAGCGTGGGCTTTCGTCCGTCGGACTAGCATACAGACGAGTGGATTTTTCGACTGGACTCGAGTCCGTCGGAAAGATTTGAAGCATGTTTCAAATCTAAATTCCATCAGATTTTCCACTGGAAAAGTCAGCTGAAGGTCCGATGAAGCCCACACACGATCGGATTGTCCGAAAGTCCGCTCGTGTGTACGCGGCATCAGTCTCTCCAGAGATCATGTCATGCAAGCAACTTTGTAGAAAAGATCTATAGCAGGTTTAAATCTCTCTGATTACTATCAATGGGGATCTTTAGCTGTTACATATTCTGTACAGCTAGATATCACTGGTGTGACAAGATCACCAGAAGCTACATTGGATAATGCAGTAAAACCTAAAGTATGCAGACTTAAAGCATGAAGCCTCATACACACGATTGGACTTCCATCTGACTTTTCCGTGGATTTTGGTCCGAGGGCGTTGGCCGTGAACTTGTTCTGCATACACACACGGCAGAATATTTTCAGCCAACTTTCACCAGATCACGTGGTTTTTCAGCTCTTTACCGCCACCCTTTGGGCAACTTCTGCTATTGTTGTCTGATCTTTAGCATTGGTTCTGAGCATGCGAGTATGTCTTTCTTTGGACTTTACTCTGATGGACTTGTGTACACACGACCGGATTATCCTCCATCAGACATTTGTTGCCGGAAAGTTTGAGAGCATGCACAGCGAACATTTGTCCGTTAAAAAACCGAAAACAATTGTCCAATGGAGCATACACACGGTCGGATTGTCCGATAAAACAGGTCCGTCGGACCATTGTCAAAAAGTCCGATCGTGTGTTTGTAATTCCACGTACACATGGTTGGATTTTCCAACGGAAAATGTTGGATGTGAGCTTGTTGTCGGAAAGTCCGACCGTGTGTATGCTCCATCGAACATTTGCTGTTGGACTTTCCGCCAACAAATGTTTTCTAGCAGGTTCTCAAATTTTCCACCAACAAAACTTTGTTGTCGGAAAGTCCGATTGTGTGTACACAAGTCCGTCGCACAAAAGTTCACGCAAGCTCGGAACCAAGCAGAAGGAGCCGCGCTAGCTATTGAACTTCCTTTTTCTCGGCTCGTCGTACGTCTTGTACGTCACCGCGTTCCCACGTTCGTAATTGTTGGCCAACATTTGTGTGTATGCAAGACAAGTTTGAGACAACCTTTTCTTAAAACGCGGGCACACGGACCCATATATTGCCGTGGCACCATGCAGTTTCGTGCACCCCAAAACGAGCCGTGTTTTCCAATGCATAGGGGTGCCATTAAAAATTAGCATATCTGCTAAAGAGCATGTTTTGCCTGTGGGTCAGAGAATGCATTCAATTAGCAAGTGTTCCCCAACAAGTTTTCTTAAATAGATACATTTTCTCATTTTAAACATTTGATATGTTTTCTATCTTTTATTGTGAATAAAATATGGGTTTATGAGATTTGCAAATCATTGTATGTAAATTTTACACAGCATTCCAGTTTTTTTGGTAGTATATCTGAAGCAAAGAACAAATATGTAATCTACTGCAGTTCACAGGCCTTAGATGTGATGGCTGCATTCATTTTCTTTTTACAAGCCAAGAACAGATAAATACATGTTGATCCTGCTGGAAATCCAGTATTCTTGAAACTTTCTGTGCACTACACTGAATTTCAAGCAATGTTATCAGTCTTCCCAGCCATCTTCTTTAAACAAACAGCCTGGGGTTACAATGCTGCTCCTGAACAGCTACAGTACAGCAGGTGAGTGTTGTCACCCTAGGACAGAAAATGTGTTACTGTCCAATAAAGGAAAATAAAGGAAAATTAAACTATTGCAGCTAACACATCTAAGGACTGGTAAACTGCAATATACATTTTTGTTTTTGCGTTTATATATGCTTTAATTTTAAGACTACATTCACAAAGCATTTTATGCATGGCCAGAGGAGGCCTCTGGCAAGAATCTACTGATTCTTGAGCGCACCAAGAATGAACAGCTGAGGGAGTCCCGGAGCAAAAAAGAAAGAAGAAAAATAAGCGGAGGGACAGCATGACAGGGGTGGACAGTAGGACAGCAGGAAAAGAATAGGGTAGGTAACTCTTAAGGCAGGGGGCATTGCTAGGGGCTGGGAGGGGTCCTGGGAAGTTTAGGGGGAGGGGTGATCAGTGAGGCGCCAGTCGGGAGCTGAAAGAGAAGAAGCAGCTTGGGACCTGTCCTCATTTTTCCCCTACAGGACACATGGCGGATTTGAAGTGACTAATCTCACAGCTGTTGGCTGAGGCAGCCTCCCAAGGCACAGACTGGCTACAGGCTCAGGTCGCTACATTGGTGAGGGAGCAGGACACAGCAGTGGTCCTGGGGGGGCCTGGGATCCCACGTGCTTGGCGGTCGTGGAGCGCTTCAGTCCGGACCCCTCCCCCGGAGCTTAGCGTCACTCCCGGAGACCCGGCAGGGACCCTCCAGCTCCCTCAGCCCAGCGCACTATAGCTAAAGCAGGGGATGAGGCCAGGAGGAATCCGCGCCATGGATGGAGCTCAGCGGGAGGGGAGACGAGTGCTGCACATGGCTCCTTCCCTCCGGCACATCGCTGGTGTCTGGAGCACACGGCCGCTGCTATTGCTACAGGTCAGGGCAGGCAGGTGGCTCGGCGTGGAAGAGCACAGATGGTGGATGCTGGCCAGGCTTCGGAAGCGGCTGGCGGGCCTGCGGTGCCCAAGGGGCGGAGTCTGAGGAGCGCTGGAGCTGAGAGGAACGGTGGGGGAGGTTGTACAGCGAACGCCCGTGCCAGGGGGCGTGCCAGGAGTCCATCCAGGAGGTCGGTGAGCGGGTTTGATGTTCCAGGTCAGAAAAACAGGAGGGACCAGCAACACAGACCCTCGGCAATGAGGTCAGGAACCCCTGGGGTTCAATCGTGCGGCCAGCGGTGAGTGACGTCAGGTCGGAAGGAGAACTGTCTGAGTCAGAGGTGGACGAGGACCAGGGACATCCGGCACCGAGGGATTCTGGCACGGCGGCTGTTGGGCCTAGTCCTGGGCAGCCCGGTGAGTGTGTCTGTTCTTTATCTATTCGTTCTTTGTTGCAAGATTTACTGGGTCGGGGTAGCGGGGGGGCCCCTGTGACAGGTAGGTGGTGGGTGGCAATGGGACCCATCCGCGGATTCTGTTTTTAGATAACAGGGCGGGGGTAGGCCTTAGGAACTTGTTGTCTGATTTACGGGACTTAGTCTAGCGGTTTGAGCCAGGCGATGGAGCCAGAGCACCCCTGGGTGCTCTGCCGCAGGGGGAAGAGGTGAGTACAGCTGTTTCCCCCCTGCCCATCGGCGGAACGAGTGGTTTCGGGCGGGTTGCAGGCTCCGGGGGTGGTTCGGGGGGGTTACTGGCCCCGAGATCCCAGCTAATGCTTCAGCGTCGGACAAACAAGAGAAGGCAGGGGACAAAAAGGTGGATTCCATTCGTTTGGCTGACTCCACGAAGTGCGAGGTCTACGTATGTTTCAAGGGTCCCCTGGGTGCCCATCTCAAAGTGGAGGTTAAGGAAAAAAAATTAGAAGGGTGAGTATGTGGAGATCTTCATGTTACTGCCACTGGAAAAATTCAATCTGGATAGATTGAAGCTGGAAGAGAGAAAGAAGGAGGACAATAAAAAACGCCGCTATCGGCTGATTTCACATACTTTCGCTAACTGGTTGCAGGCTTTTGCAATTCTGGCAAGTGTCATCGTAAAGAAGACCCCGGAGCATTGTTCCGCGCTGTTCATTTACCTAGAGGCCATCAGCAAGGCCCACAGGACTTATGGCAGAGTAGCTTGGCTACGCTACGATGAGCAGTTTCGACAACGGATGGCCATCAGATCATCACTGCTCTGGAACCATAAGGACATAAGCTTGCGGATGAAACATATGATGTCAGCGCGGACTCCTAACCATTTTTTTTTGGGGGGGTGGGGTTGCAGGTACCTCTGCCTCAGGACAACCAACCGAAAAACGATGGGGCTTCTGCTGGCAATACAATGAAAGGGTCTGTAAGTTCGGTTCAGCCTGTCGCTTCAAGCACGTATGTCCAGGCTGCGGGGGATCCCACGCGCTGTCAAAGTGCTTCAAAAGAGGAAAGGGTCGTGCCGGAGAGTCCGCGGGTAAGAGGGATGACGCCAGTGCAAGTGGAAAGGATGCTTCCTTTCCTCAGTAGGTATCCCAATCGGCATGCTGCAGCTTTGTTGGAGGAAGTGTTTTTTTTTCGGTTTTCGAATTCCATGTTCCCTTCCCTCCATCCCGCCCATAGCGAGGAACTTGCATTCTTGCCTTGCTACAGCCTTCAGTGGTTACTGAAAAACTGCTGAAGGAGGTTACATTGAGCCGGATGGGTGGCCCTTTTACTACGGTTCCGCTGCAGGACTTGGTGGTCTCTCTGCTGGGAGTAGATCCCAAGAAAGAGCCGCACAATTTGATTGATTCACCACCTTTCCTTTCCAAAAGGGGGTTTGGTTAATGATGCTATCGCGCCTGAAGAGTGTGCTGTGACCTACACCTCCTTTGATGCGGTGGTATCCTGTGTGCGCCGTTATGGGCGTGGTGCACTCATGGCAAAGGCGGATATTGAATCTGTTTTCTATCTGCTGCCGGTCCATCTGGACAGCTTTCGATTGCTAGGCTGTACTTGGAATGGGGAGTAGTATTTTGATCCTTGCCTGCCTATGGACTGTTCGATCTCCTGTGATTTTTTTGAAACCTTCAGCTCTTTCTTAGAATGGGTGGTCCAGGATGTCTCCGGGCTCTACTCCGTCATTCATTACTTGGATGACTTCTTGTGCGTGCGTCCAACATTTGCTCCGTTCTGTTGGGAACGTTGCAGTATATAGCTGATCGTTTTGGGGTCCCATTGGCTGCTGAAAAAACGGAGGGCCCCACGTCATCCATGACTTTTCTGGGCATTGTTGTGGATTTGCAAATTATGGAATGTCGAATGCCTGCGGATAAACTTGAGGCCCTTAAGTCTGAGGTTCGCGAGATCATTGGTAAGTGCAATATTCAGCTACGCCAGTTGCAGTCATTGTTGGGTAAATTAAATTTCGCTTACTGCATAATGCCGATGGGCAGGGTTTTTTGCCGCTGGCTGTCAGCATCGACGGCCGGAGTTAAAGCACCCACTTTTGTGCGTTTGACCAGGGAACACAGAGAGGACTTGCTGGTGTGGCATGGCTTCCTTGAATCGTTCAATGGGCCACTTTATGGATGGCTGGGCCCATCAGCAATTTCAATTTGGAGCTGTTTACAGACACAGTGGGTTCTACGGGTTATGGGGTTTTCTTTCAAGGTAAATGGAGTGCTGCGCCTTGGCCTCCTGAATGAAGAATCTGGTACTCCTTGAGCTTTTTCCAATCGTAGTGGCGATGGAACTGTGGGATGACTCCTTCCGCAATCTGAAGGTGCACTTCAACTGTGATAACCTTGGTGTTGTCCAGGTTGTTAACCATGTCTCAGTGGCTTCGCAGCCGGTGGTACGGTTGCTCCGTCATCTGGTTCTGCGCTGTTTGCATTTGAAGGTGGAAAACACCTTGGCTGATGCTTTGTCTCGATTTCAGTGGGACAGGTTCCGAGAGTTGGCACCGGACGCGGGGCAACGCGGGGTTTCCTGTCCTGACTGCCTGTGGAGCATTGCTTTGGAATCGCAGCAAGGTGGATTCAAGGCTCAGTGAGTACGGCTACGTGGTCTGCCTATTCTAAGGTATGGTGTGAATGGTTAGCATTGTTGCACAGGCTGGGGACTGACCCTAAGGGTCAGGAGGTGAACCAGGCAGTCCTCTATTTCATTACTCTGAGCCTGGAGAGTGGGGTCTCGGCATCCGCTATTGATCGTAAGTTTGCAGATTTGGCCCACTTGTTTAAACTATAAGGCTGCAGGGACTACACTAAGGAATTTTGGGTTTAGCAGGTGGTCAATGGGTACAGGAGAGCCCATAAGTGCAGGGACGGGCGTCGCCCAGTTTCCTTTTATTCACTTAAGTACACTTTGTAGTTCGGAGTGTTCTTTATTTCGGACAGCATTTGCACTTGCCTTTCTTGGGACGCTGAGGGCGGGTGAGTTGGTCAGCCCTTCCAAATGGGCTCACAGGGGCCTGCTGATGCATGAGGTGGCTTGTTCACGGGATTCGGTTAGCTTATGGGTATGGCAGTCTGAAACCGACCAGAGTGGGAAAGGCATACAAATTGTTGTGTTTCGCATTCCGTATTCGCTCATCTGTCCTGTAGGGGCAGTGGAATCCTTCCTTTCAGTACGGCTGGGATTGGGGGGTTCCTTCCCAGTACATTTGGCTACACCTCTCGCATCGGGGCCGGCACAGAGGCTGCTTGGGCGAGTTTGGAAGACGAGGAGGTCAAGCGCATTGGTCGGTGGGATTCTGACAGGTTTAAGGTCTACATTCGCTCTCATTTAATACGAGATTAGGTCAGGGGCTTCTGTTCGTCTGTCTGGATAGAGAACGGGGGGGGATTGTACTGTTACGTGTTTTGTTTGTTTCCTTTTTTTTGTAGGTGGAGAGGTCGGCCTGGTGTGGATTCTGGGTGATTCATACGTGTTTTGAGGGGCCAGACAAGCAGATGTATGGCCTAATGGTAGGCAGGTGCGGTGGATTAGGGTGCCGGGTATGCTGTGGAGCAGGATGGTCCCAGAGGTACATCGCTTCTCTTGTCTTGCTAGGGCCCCTGACATTTTGGTGCTGCATGTGGGAGGCAATGATCTGGAGGCCAGGTCCATGCGTGAGCTTTTACGCAATGTGAAATTTGACTTCCTGCGTCTACACATGTCATTCCCTGGGATGCTAATAGTGTGGTCCGATATGGTGGGTAGGACGACTTGGCGTTGGGCTTGGTCGGTTAAAAAGGTTCACAAGGCCCAGGTAAAAGTTAATAAAGAGGTAGGTAAATTTTTGATTTGCAATGGGGGTTTGGCGGTATGGCATAGGGAGTTGGAAGTGGATACCTGGCAGTATCTTCGGAGTGATGGGGCGCACCTTAATGCTGTAGGCATTCATCTGTGGTCCCTGGGGTTGCAGGAAGGAATCCAGAGGACGTTGTGGAGGGGCACACAAGAGTAAGGCTTTACCCCTTACGTGCTGTGGTGGCAGTGGTGGGTCTTTGGAGGAGGAGAAAAAGGCTGGAAGATAAAAATGGTCGGGACCCATCTGTGGTATGGGGTTTTCAGGTACATTCTGGTTAACAAGGGGTTTACTGCTAATGATGAGGAGTATCGTCTCCGAGTCAGTGTTTTGCGACTGGAGGCCTAAGTTGAAGAAAAGTTTATCGCAGTGACCAAGTTGTGTGTTGTTGCCCTCAAAGACCACCAAGATTTAGTCTAACAATTTTGGCTGATGGTTATGTTTAAGTATGTTATTCATTTCAGTTATGTATTTTTTTAAATAAAAGGCTGCTATGGCCATTTTACTCCAAAATACCTTTGTCACATCTTTTATCGGGTAATGGGGGGGTTTTAGGTTATGGTCTTGCAGGTTTGGGCAATGCTGGAGGTTATCTGTCCTCCACACGTCAAGGGAGTCCTGGAGCAAAAAAGAAAGAAGAAAAATGAGCGGAGAAACAGCATGACAGGGGTGGACAGTAGGACAGTAGGAAAAGAATATAGTAGGTAGCTCTTTAAGGCAGGGGGTATTGCTAGGGGCTGGGAGGGGTCCCGGGACGTTTAGTGGGAGGGGTGATCAGTGAGGGGCCAGTCAGGAGCTGAAACAGAAGAAGCAGCTTCCCACCCACCCTCCCTATGTTTTTTTGGTGTTTCAATTAGGCTGTCATGGCAGCTTGGCAGTGGTGGGTCTGTGGAGGAGGAGAAAAAGTCTGGAAGATAAAAATGGTCTGGACCCATCTGTGGTATGGGGTTCTCGAGTACCTTCTGGTTAATGAGGTGTTTAACTAGGAATAGGTAAAATGTAGGTCACTGCTGATGAGGAGTATCGTCTCCGAGTCCATGTTTTGCGACTGGAGGCCTAAGTTGAAGAAAAGTTTGTCGAGGTGACCAGGTTGTGTGTTGTTGCCCTCAAAGATCACCAAGACCCCAAACTAGATACCACAACAAGTAAGACCTCGCTAGCCTTCAGATCCCTTAAACATGTTAAACAACTTTTTCGATCTCTCCATCTAGTAGATAGCTGGCGGGTATTTAATATGGAGAAGAAAGATTATAGTTATTACTCAAAAACCCATAATGTCTATTCCCGGCTTGATTTTATTTTGAAGGATCATTATTACCTGGATTGTGTGAGATCTGCAACTACTAAATCCATAACGAATTCCGATCATGCCCTTCCGGTATCTGTGGGTCAGCGGGAGAGGACATGACGACTAAATGAGTCATTGTTGGATGATAAACAGATATCGGAGGACTTACTGCACAAATTGGCAGCATATTTTGAAATAAATATATTGGGGGAAGTATCAGACCAAACAGTGTGGGAAGCTCATAAGGCGGTTATCAGTGGGAGATTAATAGCACACGGCTTGCGAGTTAAAAGAGAAAAAAGGAAAGAGATTGAGGACCTGTTGGAAAAAATACATGATGTGGAGTTTAAACATAAGACTAACCTTGACACAGGGGATGCCAGGCAGCTGGAGACACTATAAGTAGCGCTCTCCGGATGCCTGGACAGAAGAGCCAAGGACAAACAGATTTTTTGCGCATTGATTTTACGAACAAGGGAAAAAATGCAGCCGATTATTGCCAAAAAAGCAACATGAACTCTGTCATGTTAATAACATATTAGTTAATAATAAACAGGTAGTGGATAGTAAGTCCATAGCTGCGGAATTTTACCACTTTTATATGGACTTATATGATATTCAGTCAAATTCTTTGGGGGTTAAGGATGGAGGGCGGATGGAAGAGATGAGGGAACATATTAGGGACTCTGCCCTACCAGTCCTCTACCCCATGATCATAGAGAAATTAGAACGGCCAATCACTATAGAGGAAATAAGTAAGACAATAGAGAATTTGCCATTGGGGAAAAGTCCAGGACCAGATGGTCTAACGAATGCATATTATAAGAAATGTATTCATATTTTGGCACATCCTCTATGTAACTATTTTAACAGAATTACAGCTACTAATCCCCTACCTCCGGAAGCACTGTTGGCGTATGTGACAGTTCTTCCGAAACTTGGAAAATACCCACAATATTGCGCAAACTACAGACCTATCTCCCTTCTGTACTCAGGACACCAAATTACTGGCAAAGATCCTAGCCACCAGATTACAGGATCATATAGTGCAATTAGTCAATTTTGACCAGACGGGTTTTATGAAGGGTTGCGAAATAAAGAGAATACCATTCGGGCCCTTCATATCCTCCACTGGATGCAGAATGGACCTGATAAGATACTGAGAGTAGTACTATCAATGGATGCCAAAAAGGCATCTGAGAGTGTGAACTTGGTCTTCATGATGGAAATATTGCGGGGATAGGCCTGGGTATGATGGGATGGGTTTCAGCATTGTATGCGGGTCCAAGAGCTAGGGTCAAGGTTAACGGTACTCTATTCGATTACTTTGATATTGGTAACGGTACCAGGCAGGGGTGTCCCCTCTCCCCACTACTGTTTGCTATGATTTTAGAACCTTTTCTCTGCAGAGAAAAACAAGAGAATAGTTGGGGTTGGTATTGGTTCTGGGAAGCATAAAGTCTCAGCATATGCTAATGATTTATTATTTTACCTTTCTAAACCCCGTAATCTATACCTGCACTGATGTTTGAAGTTCAGAAATACGATATGTTATCTGATTTTAAAATACATTGAGAAATCCGTATTACCTAGCCATGTACCACCAGCAATGGCCACATCTCTGCAAAATAACTACCCTTTTATTTGGAATATGGAATCTCTATATTATTTGGAAGTACATATTAACGCAGATGCAAAACTCTTGTATGAACTTAATTATGGCTCTTTAGTGATGGAGATAAGGGATTTGCAGAGATGGAAAGGTCATTCCTTGACATGGTTTGTAAGAGTGAATGCTCTCAAAATGAATATAATAACTAGAATAATTTACATCTTATATACCTTACCCATATCACGCCCACAGATCTTCTTCAAACGAATATGTAAAGCCTTTATATCCTTTATATGGAATGATGGAAACCCTAGAATAGCTTATGAGATTTTACGTAGAGGAAAAATGGAAGGGGGTATTGGGATACCAGACATTGCCCTGTATTATAAGGCAATGTCTCTGGTGCACATTCTAAATTGGTGTCATGACTCTTCAAATAAAGTGTGGGTCTCGTTACAGAAAAAGTATGGCAGGTAGAAATCTAGTGGGAGCACCAAGGATACCGGCTAGGTTTAGGAGATTGTCAAATTGGACATCCCCATTAACTCAGAATACTTTATCGGTGTGGGATAGAATAAATAAAACTGGTACCGTATATACTCGAGTATAGTTCGATCCGAGTATAAGTCGAGGCCCTAGTTTACCATGAAAAACTGGGAAAAACTTATTTCAGCAGCTACTGTAAGTTGAAAAAGAGGGTCAACAATGCCCATCTGCAGCTGTATACCTCCCCATGTCCTGTGCATGCGTCTCTGTGTCCTGTGCATGTGTCCCCTATGTGTGCATGTGTCACCTACCTGTGTATGTGTCCCTGTGGCGATCTGCATCCTCCGTGTGCTGCTCTGCACCGATCAGCCTGTGATATTACTATTTGTCGGCCATTCTACTGTTCAAAAGCAGCGCCTCCTCCTCGTCCGTGATAGGCAGAACTCTCCATTTCCCAGCAGTCAGCCTATCACGGACATTCACGCATCCTCATACCACGGACGAGGATGAGAGAATGTCCGTGATAGGCTGTACACTGACTGCTGGGAAATTGAGTTTTCTGCCTGTCACAGACGAGGAGGAGGAGCGGCTTTTGAACAGTGAATGGCCCCCATCTGTCTGCATGACACGCTGATAATGCAGACGGCGGAGACTCGAGTATACGTCAAGGGGGGCACTTTCAGCCCAAAAAAAGGCTGAAAATCTCGACTTATACTCGAGTATATACGATAATTATGCCTCCCGTACATCCCCACTGGCTCCATTAGGAGGATATCCATGGTTCCCCCTGGGAGAGGAGGGTGGCGCATTAGGCTCATGGGGATCAGATGGGAATACAATGTGTGCAAGATATGCCCCACAAGGAATTTTATCACCTTTTTTGGAGCTGATATTATCTCAGGGGGTCATGCCTATTGCTAAGTGGAGATACCATCAAATACTGACTTTTTTTAATAAGTTAGAACCTCGAGTAAGGACTCTGAACTCTTTCACTACATTTGAGACTCTGTGTATGAAGATGTCAAAGCCTAACCCTTTGCTATCACAAATGTATAAATTGGTTCTCAGTGGCCAAAACATCACAACCCCCTACTTTATTAAAGTGGTTATAAACCCACATAAAATTAAAAAAAGACCTGCAAGACAAAAGGCATAATGAGCTAGTAGGCATTGCATATTAGCTCATTATGTAATACTCACCTGAGATCAAAACCCCCGCTGCGGTGCCCGTACACAGCACCGGCCGGCGACAGTTCTCCCTGGAGTCACTTCCGGGTGTGATTGGCCGGAGCTGTGATAACGTCACTTCTGCGCATGCGCACGGGAGCCGCCGGTAACAGCACACTCACTGAAGCAAACAGCACGTACGTGCTATTGCTTCAGTGCGCATGTGCCGATGATGTCGGTACATGCAGATACAGGGGATATCTCCTAAACCAGGTAAAGCAGGTTTAGGAGATATCTGGGGTAGCTACAGGTAAGCCTTATTATAGGCTTACCTGTAGCAAAAAGTAGATTGTAAGGGTTTACAACCACTTTAAAGAGTGGGAGAGAGAACTAAGTTATACATTTACCTCACTACAAGTTAAAAAACTGATAGAATCAACATACTCTACTTCTATAAGCTCCTCTATCCAGGAAATGTCTTATAAGTTTATGGTTAGATGGTATCGGACCCCAGCCCGACTAGCACAGATATATCCGACAGCGGATGTACGTTGTTGGAGGGGCTGCGCAGAAAGGGGTACGTTTCTCCACATATGGTGGTCTTGTCCAAAGGTTAGATCATTTTGGGACGAAATAGCCCCATGGATTAAGAAAATGACCATCAAACCTATAGAGTTATCACCTTTACACTTCCTGTTTCATGGAATGCCTGTATCTATTAAATCTTATAAAAAAAGTGTTATGCCACATCTGTTGAATGCAGCCAAAATACTAATACCCAGGTATTGGAAACAGGCCACGTGCCCCACTCTTTCGGAATGGAAGAGAGAAGTTGATGTAATAATGGAGGCCAAAAGATGGTTGCATGAGACCAGAAACCAACAAGATAAATTTAAAAATACATGGACAGGCTAGAAGTATTACTCCCCAGAGATTGATAGAATATAAAGTATATTAGGTAGTGGATGTGTTTTGTTTTTTCTTTTCAATATTGACGCATGTTCTCATTCCTCCCAAAGGTGTACCTGATGCTTTGTAGACAAATAAGAAATTAATTTCAACTTTTTGTGGTTATGTATTTTGGTTGTGTTTTTTTTTTCTTTTTTATTATGTGTTGTGGGGGAGGGGGGAGCTACTGGGGGAAGAGGAAGGGAAATATTTTATGAAAGATCCCCCTTTTTTAATTTATTTTTTATTTTTTTCACTTTAACCACTTGCTGACCGCTTAACGCAGATATACTGCGGCAGAATGGCACAGGCAGGCAAAATCATGTACCTGGTAGCGCCCCAACCCCCCCCCCCCCCCCCCCGTTGCCCGAGGCGGTTTGGCTTCGTTAGGGAAGCGATACAGGCTGAGGGGGAGGCCACTCATTCGTGGCCACCCCCTCGCGATCGCTCCCCACGAATGAAAATCTTCCTCTGCTGCTGTAATGTAAACAGCGGCAGAGGAAGTGATGTCATCTCTCCTCAAGCCGGTCTTTTCGTTCCGGCGCCAAGGAGAGAAGACATCAATGTGAGTTGCACCAACACTACACTTACAGTAGAACACGCAGGCACACTATACACCCCCCATCACCCCCCTGTCACAGTGACACCAATAGCAGTATTTTTTTTTTTTGCATTGGTGTCAGTTTGTGACAGTTATAAGTGGTAGGGCAGTTAGGGTTAGTTCCCTTTAGGTCTAGGGTACCCCCCTTTAGGTCTAGGGTACCCCCCTAACCAAGTTTTAACCCCTTGATCACCCCCTGTTGCCAGTGTCACTAAGCGATCATTTTTCTGATCGCTGTATTAGTGTCACAGGTGACGCTAGTTAGGGAGGTAAGTATATAGGTTCGCCGTCAGCATTTTATAGCGACAGGGACCCCCATATACTACCTAATAAAGGTTTTAACCCCCTGATTTCCCCCTAGTTAACTCTTTCACCAGTGATCACCGTATAACTGTTACGGGTGACGCTGGTTAGTTAGTTTGTTTATTATTGTTTCAGGGCACCCGCCGTTTATTACCTTATAAAGGTTTAACCCCCTAATCGATATAATATTATGATATAGGTTAAGTTTTAGGGTCAGATAAGGTCTGTGTCGCCCCAGGCAGCGCCAGATTAGCGCCAGTACTGCTAACACCCACGCACGCACCAACCATACACCTCCCTTAGTGATATAGTATCTGAACGGATCAATATCTGATCAGATCTATACTAGCGTCCCCAGCAGTTTAGGGTCCCCAAAAACGCAGTGTTAGCGGGATCAGCCCAGATACCTGCTAGCACCTGCATTTTGCCCCTCGGCCCAGCCCTGCCCAGCCCACCCAAGTGCAGTATCGATCGATCACTGTCACTTACAAAACACTAAACACACATAACTGCAGGCCTGATCCCTGCGATCGCTAACAGTTTTTGTTGGTAGCGTTTTGATAGTCGCTAACAGTCAGGAGCTTTTTTGCCTGTGAGTCTCACTAGTGTACCACTAAATTTAGAGCCCAAAATGGCAAATCGAAGGTACACTAGTGAAGGGGCCTACACGTTTCTGAGCATGACAGATAGTGAAGAGGAAGTCACTCATCTGTCAGATTCAGGCTCAGAATACGATCCTGTAGACGACAGCGGCTCCATGACAGCTCTGACGACGAAGTTGTGGTCCCTGCCAAGGTCAGGCGTACCAGACTCTGAACTTCTTCTTCTGTCCATGATGTGCAAGAACCGCAGGTCCCTCGTATGGAGCAGAGAAGTACTAGCGCCGCTATTCCTTCTGGTGAACTGGCAAGCACCAGCGGCCTAGTACACCCTGGTCATACATCCAGCACTGCAGTAACACTTGGTGACGTGGCGAGTCCCATAAGTGCAGTTCAAGCTGGCGAGGTGGCAAGCACAAGTAGTATCCCGCTGCCACCAAAAAGACGAACACAGGCCCTCCGTGCCCATAGTGCCCTTCCTGCTGCATTCGCCAATCCAAATTGGGAACCCACCACTTCTGCAGCACCCGTACTTCCCCCATTCACTGGCCAACCCGGCATTCAGGTGGAAACAGTTGATTTTACGTCACTGGATTTTTATTCGCTGTTTTTCACCGAAATTATCTATAGATGCATTGTGGACCAAAGCAATTTGTACGCTGGTCAACACATCGCCACTATTCCCCAGTCCTTCCTTGCCAGAGATTGGAAACCAATTACGGTTTCTGAATTTAAGATCTTTCTGGGCCTTTCCCTCAACATGGGCATAACCAAAAAGAGTGAGTTGCGGTCATATTGGTCCACTGACCCAATTCACCATATGCCCGTGTTCTCTGCCTCCATGACCAGGGCGCGATACGAGCAGATTTTGCGGTTCATGCACTTCAACAACAATGAACTCTGTCGTCCTCGTGGAGACCCTGGATACGATCGGCTCTACAAAATTCGGCCCCTCGTAAACCACTTCAACCAACGTTTTGCAGACTTGTTTACTCCCCATCAAGTTGTCTGCGTTGATGAGTCCCTAATTAAGTTTTCTGGCTGCTTGTCATTCAAACAGTCCTTGCCAGCAAGCGTGCCAGATACGTGGTCAAGATGTATAAGCTCTGTGACAGGGCCACAGGCTATACATGTAGTTTTATGGTTTACGAGGGAAGAGATAGTCACGTAGAGCCGACAAACTGCCCTGACTACATAGGAAGCGCTGGCAAGATTATGTGGGACTTGGTGTCACCCTTATTCGGAAAGGGGTACCACTTGTACGCGGACAATTATTACATGAGCGTGCCACTTTTTAGTCACCTTTTTGATCATCAGATTGAAGCATGTGGCACCGTGCGACCTAATCGCCAGGGCTTTCCCCAGCGGCTTGTAAATTCCCGTCTTAGGCTGGGGGAGAGAGCCTGCTTGCAGTGTAATAATTTGCTCGCTATGAAGTGGAGGGATAATAAGAATGTTCTCGTTCTTACCTCCCTTCATGCAGACACGGCTGTCCAAATTACTACGGCGACTGGTGTTGTGGAGAAACCCCTCTGTGTCCACGAATATAACCTTAACATGGGAGGGGTGGACCTCAACGACCAGTTGTTCGCGCCGTACCTAGTTGCCCGTAAGGCCAGACGCTGGTACAAAAAAGTGTCTGTTTATTTCAGTTAGCTTTGCTGAACGCTTATGTGCTATACAGAGCTTCTGGACGGACTGGATCCTTCCTTAAATTTCAGGAAGA
This sequence comes from Aquarana catesbeiana, assembly GCF_042186555.1. Lineage (NCBI taxonomy): Eukaryota > Metazoa > Chordata > Amphibia > Anura > Ranidae > Aquarana > Aquarana catesbeiana. The sequence continues at coordinate 292,718,153 of NC_133332.1, read as the reverse complement.
GATCATCAGAGCCCTTCTGTTTCCAGATGGTGCTCCACCTCACCTTTCCCAACCAAATGCAGTAAGCCAGCTGCATGAGAAGCATTTTCTTTATATCCTCCCGAGTACCCATACCCAACGAGCCCCCCAAAAAAGATGTCGTGTCTGCAGCAAGTGCGGATATAGGCGTGACACCAGCTATTATTGTCCCTCCTGTCCTGACAATCCTGGTCTTTGCATTGGTGAATGTTTTGAACGCTACCATACACTAGTTGAGTGTTAGCGTAGGGTACAGCACTGCACAGACTAGGACACACTTTCACAGGGACTCCCAAGATGCCATCGCATTTTTAGAGACCCAAAGCTGGTACCAGTTACAAAAGTTAAAGTTACAAAAAAAAAGTGTAAAAAAATAAAAAAACACAAAAAAATATATAAAATAAAAAAAACAAAAATAGTTGTCGTTTTATTGTTTTCTCTCTATTGTTCTGCTCTTTTTTACTGTATTCTATTCTGCAATGTTTTATTGTTATTATGTTTTTATCATGTTTGCTTCATAGGTATGCATTTTTTTTATACTTTACTGTTTACTGTGTTTTATTGTTAACCATTTTTTTGTTTTCAGGTATGCCATTCAGCTGCAGAGCGGATTTATTTATCTTGACAGCAACAGCGTTTGCTCCCACGATACATAAAGCCGTGACTCCAGCACTGTCGGAGGTGATTTCACCACCACAGTTACATACTTCAGCATATATGCCGAAGCGTGGGGGCAGCAGTGGGTGGGGGAGCGATTTGCTCCTACCTTTTGGGGAGGATGCCCCTATGCTTCGGCATATATAAACGGTGCATGTATGCCCATCATTAGAAGTGGGTGGATGAACGGAGGTATTCTAATGGTGGGCATACCCACCGATCAATCTCTTTTTTTCGTTCAGCCCACAGGCTGCATGAAAAAAAAGTTTACAATATATGCCCAACAAGGACCAGCAATGTACTGGTATGTTGCTGTACTTTGAGTGGTTATACCAGAATGATGCCTGCAGGTTTAGGTATCATCTTGGTATCATTCTTTTCAGCCAGCGGTCAGCTTTCATGTAAAAGCAATCCTAGCGGCTAATTAGCCTCTAGACTGCTTTTACAAGCAGTTGGAGGGAATGCCCCCCCCCCACCGTCTTCCGTGTTTTTCTCTGGCTCTCCTGTCCCAACAGGGAACCTGAGAATGCAGCCGGTGATTCGGTCAGCTGACCATAGAGCTGATCAGAGACCAGAATGGCTCCAAACATCTCTATGGCCTAAGAAACCGGAAGCTATGAGCATTTCATGACTTAGATTTCCCCGGATGTAAACGGCGCCAAACAGCGCGCAAATTGGGAAAGCATTTTATCACACCGATCTTGGTGTGGTCAGATGCTTTGAGGGCAGAGGAGAGATCTATGGTCTAATAGACCACAATTTTTTCAAAAAAAGAGTACCTGTCACTACCTATTGCTATCATAGGGGATATTTACATTCCCTGAGATAACAATAAAAATGATTAAAAAAAAAAATGAAAGGAACAATTTAAAAATAAGATAAAAAAGCAAAAAGCAAAAAAAAAAAAAAAAAGCACCCTGTCTCCCCCTACTCTCGCGCAAAGGCGAACGCAAGTGTCGGTCTGGCGTCAAATGTAAACAGCAATTGCACCATGCATGTGAGGTATCACCACGAAGGTCAGATCGAGGGCAGTAATTTTAGCAGTAGACCTCCTCTGTAAATCTAAAGTGGTAACCTGTAAAGGCTTTTAAAAATGTATTTAGTTTGTCGCCACTGCACGTTTGTGCGCAATTTTAAAGCATGTCATGTTTGGTATCCATGTACTCGGCCTAAGATCATCTTTTTTATTCTATCAAACATTTGGGCAATATAGTGTGTTTTAGTGCATTAAAATTTTAAAAAGTGTTTTTTCCCAAAGAAATGCGTTTGAAAAATCGCTGCTCAAATACTGTGTGAAAAAAAAAATTATACACCCACCATTTTAATCTGTAGGGCATTTTCTTTAAAAAAAAATATATAATGTTTGGGGGTTCAAAGTAATTTTCTTGCAAAAAAAAAAATTTTTTTTCATGTAAACAAAAAGTGTCAGAAAGGGCTTTGTCTTCAAGTGGTTAAAAGAGTGGGTGATGTGTGACATAAGCCTCTAAAGGTTGTGCACAAAATTCCAGGACAGTTCAACCCCCCCCCCCCCCAAATGACCCCATTTTTGAAAGTAGACACCCCAAGCTATTTGCTGAGAGGCATGTCGAGTCCATGGAATATTTTATATTGTGACACAAGTTGCAGGAAAAAAGACATTTTTTTATTTTTATTTTTTTGCACAAAGTTGTCAGTAAATGATATATTGCTCAAACATGCCATGGGAATATGTGAAATTACAGCCCAAAATACATTCTGTTTCTTCTGAGTACGGGGATACCACATGTGTGAGGGTGTTTGGGAGCCTAGCCGCGTACGGGACCCCGAAAACCAAGCACCGCCTTCAGGCTTTCTAAGGGCGTACATTTTTGATTTCACTCTTAACTGCCTATCACAGTTTTGGAGGCCATGGAATGCCCAGGTGGCACAACCCCCCCCCCCCAAATGACCCCATTTTGGAAAGTAGACACCCCAAGCTATTTGCTGAGAGGTATAGAGAGTATTTTGCAGACCTCACTTTTTGTCACAAAGTTTTGAAAATTGAAAAAAGAAAAAAAAAAAGTTTTTTCTTGTCTTTGTTCATTTCCAAAAACAAATGAGAGCTGCAAAATACTCACCTTGCCTCTCAGCACATAGCTTGGGGTGTCTATTTTCCAAAATGGGTCATTTGGGGGGGGGGGGTTGTGCCATCTGGGCATTTTATGGCCTTCAAAACTGTGATAGGTAGTGAGGAGTGAAATCAAAACTTTACGCCCTTAGAAATCCTGAAGGCGGTATCCCCGTACTCAGGAGAATCAGCAGAATGTATTTTGGGGTGCAATTCCACATATGCCCATGGCCAATGTGAGCTATATATCATTTAGTGACAACTTTGTGCACAAAAAAAAAGTTTGTAATTTTCCCGCAACTTGTGTCAAAATATAAAATATTCCAAGGACTCAACATGCCTCTCAGCAAATAGCTTGGGGTGTCTACTTTCCAAAATGGGGTCATTTGGGGGGGTTTTGTGCCATCTTGACATTTTATGGCTTCAAAACTGTGATGGTAGTGAGGAGTGAAATCAAAAATTTACGCCCTTAGGAATCCTGACGGCAGTGTTTGGTTTTTCGGGGCCCCGTACGCGGTTAGGCTCCCAAAAAGTCCCACACATGTGGTATCCCCATACGCAGGAGAAGCAGCTGAATGTATTTTGGGGTGCAATTCCACATATGCCCATGGCCTGTGTGAGCAATATATCATTTAGTGACAACTTTTTGTAAATTTTTTTTTTTTATTTGTCATTATTCAATCACTTGGGACAAAAAAAATAATATTCAATGGGCGTAACATGCCTCTCAGCAATTTCCTTGGGGTGTCTACTTTCCAAAATGGGGTCATTTGGGGGGGGGGGGGGGGGGGGTTTGTACACCTCAAGAAATGACATAGGCAGTCATAAAACTAAAAGCTGTGTAAATTCCAGAAAATGTACCCTAGTTTGTAGACGCTATAACTTTTGCGCAAACCAATAAATATACGCTTATTGACATTTTTTTTACCAAAGACATGTGGCCAAATACATTTTGGCCTAAATGTATGACTAAAATTGAGTTTATTGGATTTTTTTTATAACAAAGTAGAAAATATCATTTTTTTCAAACTTTTCGGTCTTTTTCCGTTTATAGCGCAAAAAATAAAAACTGCAGAGGTGATCAAATACCTTCAAAAGAAAGCTCTATTTGTGGGAAGAAAAGGACGCAAATTTCGTTTGGGTACAGCATTGCATGACCGCGCAATTAGCAGTTAAAGCGACGCAGTGCCAAATTGTAAAAAGTGCTCTGGTCAGGAAGGGGGTAAATCCTTCGGGGGCTGAAGTGGTTAATATGCACATACACTAATATATATTACAAACACATGACTATGGTTGATTATAGTATTTTTTCAGAGATTATAAAAGGGATTTGGGGGAGCTAGCAGGTCCTCCCAAACTATTTTGGGAAATACACACACATATAAATATATTTTAAACACACAATCACGGTGGAACACAATATTTAGAAATGTTTTTTCTTTACACACATATATATATATATATATATATATATATATATATATATATATATATATATATACATATACACACACACACACACATACACACACACACAGTGGGGACGGAAAGTATTCAGACCCCCTTAAAATTTTTCACTCTTTGTTATATTGCAGCCATTTGCTAAAATCATTTAAGTTCATTTTTTTCCCTCAATGTACACACAGCACCCCATATTGACAGAAAAACACAGAATTGTTGACATTTTTGCAGATTTATTAAAAAAGAAAAACTGAAATATTACATGGTCCCAAGTATTCAGACCCTTTGCTCAGTATTTAGTAGAAGCACCCTTTTGATCTAATACAGCCATGAGTCTTTTTGGGAAAGATGCAACAAGTTTTTCACACCTGGATTTGGGGATCCTCTGCCATTCCTCCTTGCAGATCCTCTCCAGTTCTGTCAGGTTGGATGGTCAACGTTGGTGGACAGCCATTTTTAGGTCTTTCCAGAGATGGCTGAGCTCCAGAGATGCAGTTGGGAGATGGGAGAAAGTTGTAGAAAGTCAACCATCACTGCAGCCCTCCACCAGTCAGGGCTTTATGGCAGAGTGGCCCGACGGAAGCCTCTCCTCAGTGCAAGACACATGAAAGCCCGCATGGAGTTTGCAAAAAAAACACCTGAAGGACTCCAAGATGGTGAGAAATAAGATTCTCTGGTCTGATGAGACCAAGATAGAACTTTTTGGCCTTAATTCTAAGTGGTATGTATGGAGAAAACCAGGCACTGCTCATCACCTGTCCAATACAGTCCCAACAGTGAAGCATGGTGGTGGCAGCATCATGCTGTGGGGGTGTTTTTCAGCTGCAGGGACAGGATGACTGGTTGCAATCGAGGGAAATATGAATGCGGCCAAGTACAGGGATATCCTGGATGAAAACCTTCTCCAGAGTGCTCAGGACCTCAGACTGGGCTGAAGGTTTACCTTCCAACAAGACAATGACCCTAAGCACACAGCTAAAATAATGAAGGAGTGGCTTCACAACAACTCCGTGACTGTTCTTGAATGGCCCAGCCAGAGCCCTGACTTAAACGCAACTGAGCATCTCTGGAGAGACCTAAAAATAGCTGTCCACCAACGTTCACCATCCAACCTGACAGAACTGGAGAGGATCTACAAGGAGGAATGGAAGAGGATCCCCAAATCCAGGTGTGAAAAACTTGTTGCATCTTTCCCAAAAAGACTCATGGCTGTATTAGATCAAAAGGGGCTTCTACTAAATACTGAGCAAAGGGTCTGAATACTTACGACCATGTGATATTTCAGTTTTTCTTTTTTAATAAATCTGCAAAAATGTCAACAATTCTGTGTTTTTCTGTCAATATGGGGTGCTGTGTGTACATTAATGAGGAAAAAAAATGAACTTAAATGATTTTTAGCAAATGGCTGCAATATAACAAAGAGTGAAAAATTTAAGGGGGTCTGAATACTTTCCGTCCCCACTGTGTATAATTATATATATATATATATATATATATATATATATATATATATATATATATATATATATATATACACACATATACACATACATACATACATACATACATACACACACACACACACACATATATATTACACACACATAACCATGGTTGGTTATCGTAGAGACACTTCCCCTTTTATATATACATTCACATATAATTTAGATATATAATCACGGTTGAGTATTGCACCTAGATGTGATTTTACACGGGAAAAAATGTATTTATTTTTTTATTTTTCTTCTTCTTGCCTCTCACCTTCCCTCACCCCTCCTTCTTGCCTCTCACCTTCCCTGCTCCATTAGCTTCGGGAAACTCTCCCTTTGGGATTGCTTTTATGACTGTGAACCCCTCCAAATTTTCTTTCTTTTTTTTTTTTTGTTTATTTTATTGGTTGTATGGTTTGTATTTATATAGAGTGATATATGTATGTATTTTTGTTTCATTATTTGCCTTTTTTCTTTTTTTGTAATGATAAATGCTAATAAAAACATAATATAAAGAAAACAATTTTGGCTGATGGTTATGTTTAAGTATGTTATTTATTTGAAGTAATGTATTTTGTTAAATAAAAAGCTGCTATGGCCATTTTACTCCAAAGTACCTTTGTCACGTCTTTTACCGGGTATTTGGGGGGTTGGAGGTTATGGTCTAGTTGGTTTGGGCAATACTGGAGGTTATCTATCCTTCACATGTCATGAACACTGCTTGAACATACTTTGTACAACCAGCAGCAGCTGTCGGCGACGGCTGTCAGATGTGTATAACTCAAAGACAGGTGCTGCTGCTGTTTGCATGTCAACATTCGAGTGATAATATGCATATACTGACCCTGAATGCAGCCAGTGTGTTTACGCAGAGCCGGCGTTTATGCAGAGCTTTGGCTGCACACAAACTTTACATGTGGCCCTAGCACACAGAGTTGCTGCATCCAGAGGAGGTGTTTATCTGCCTCTGAATGCATCTGGACTAAACTGCAACTGTAGAGTTTCTATACCTTTCAAACAGTAAGGGCTTTTCAAGGTGATTTTAGGATTGACGGAAGCAGAGTCTGTTTATGTAATCAGCAAATATGTCTGCCTCCATGTACGAAACAGGTTTTTATTTATTTGATCAAAAACATTTTAAAAACCTTTTTAAAACACTAAAAATGTAAAATGGAATTTTCTACAATGGAAAATGCCTGGAGACCAGTTTATTCAGGAGGGAATTTTTATTGAGAATAATCTAGCTTAAAATAAATGAGAACTGTATGGTCATATACTTATAACATTTTACAGTAGGACAAAAATAGTTATTGTTGGGCGTTAGTGGTTGGCAACTACCAAGGTATACTCTGCATGTCATAGCTGAGCAGGTCTGTGTTGAACTAATACAGTCGTGGCCAAAAGTTGTGAGATTGACACAAATATTAATTTTCAAAGGTCTGCTGCTTTAGTGTTTTTAGATCTTTTTGTCAGATGTTACTATGGTATACTGAAGTATAATTACAAGCATTTCATAAATGCCAAAGGCTTTTATTGACAATAACGTTAAGTTTATGCAAAGAGTCAATATTTGCAGTATTGACCCTTCTTTTTCAAGACTCTGCAATTCACCCTGGCATGCTGTCAATCAAATTCTGGGCCACATCCTGAATGATGGAAGCCAATTCTTGCATAATCAATGCTTGGAGTTTGTCAGAATTTGGGGGGGGGGGGGGGGTGTTCACCCACCTCTTGAGGATTCACCACAAGTTCTCAATGGGATTAAGGTCTGGGGAGTTTCCTGGCCATGGACCCAAATTGTCGATGTTTTCTTCCCTAAGCCACTTAGTTATCACTTTTGGCTTATGGCAAAGTGCTCCATCATGCTGGAAAACGCATTGTTCGTCACCAAACTGTTCTTGGATGGTTGGGAGAAATTGCTCTCGGAGGATGTTTTTATGCCATTCCTTATTCATGGCTGTGTTCTTAAGCAAAATTGTGAGTGAGCCAACTCCCTTGGCTGAGAAGCAACCCCACACATGAGTGGTCTCAGGATGCTTTACTGTTGGCATGACACAGGACTGATGGTAGTGCTCTCCTTTACTTCTCCAAAGTTTTTTTTTTTGCTCCAAACAATCAGAAAGGGATTCCTAGAAAATTACTTCACCCCAGTCCTCAGCAGTCCAATCCCTGTACCCTCTGCAGAATATGAGTCTGTCCCTGATGTTTTTCCTGGAGAGAAGTGGCTTCTTTGCTGCCCTTCTTGACACCAGACCATCCTCCAAAAGTCTTCTCACGCAGACGCACTCACACCTGCTTGCTGCCATTCCTGAGCAAGCTCCGCACTGGTGGTGCCCCGATCCCACAGCTGAATCAACTGTAGGAGGTAGTCCTGGACTTTCTTGGGCGCCCTGAAGTCTTCTTCACAATAGCTGAACCTCTCTCCTTGAAGTTCTTGATGATCCGATAAATGGTTGAATTAGGTGGGCTTTTAGCAGCAGCAATATCCTTGCCTGTAATTACCTTTTTGTGCAAAGCAAAGATGACTGCAAGTGTGTCCTTACAGGTTACCATGATTAAAAGGGGAAGAACGGTGATTTTAAGTACCACCCTCCTTTTAAAACTCCCAGTCTGTTATTCTAAATCAATCATAATTAGAGTGATTTCCAGCCTTGTCCTCATGAACACTGACACCTGTGTTAACGAGAGAATCACTGATATGATGTCACCTTTTATGGCAGGGCTAAAAAGCAATGGAAATTTTTTTTTATGGGATTAAGTTCATTTTCATGGCGAAGAGGGACTTTGCAATTAATTGCAATTCATCTAATCACTCTTCATAACATTCTGGAGCATATACAAATTGCCATCATAAAAACTGAGGCAGTAGACTTTGTGAATATTAATATTTATGTTAGTCTCAAAACTTTTGGCAACGGCTGTAGAAGTTTTTTTCTTGTACTGCAAAAGTAAGGGACTGCAGATACCAAGCATGGTATGGACAACACATGATTTAGTTTTAATTGATTTTATAGTAAACTAGTATTAAAATTTAAGAAAAATGGTCATGTGGCGAGTATTTTTGCATGCACATTATAAACATTCTCTACAGCTAAATAAACTCCAAGTAGTAGAAAGCACTAAGAGATGCCTGGAAATGTCCTTTTTATTTTCCTAAGCCTCTAGGAATCCCCCAAATGCTCAGTTTACAATGGCAGCCCAGCTCCGAAATCAGAGTTCTGTTTCAAAAACTCAAAACATCCCCCACATCCCTACAAGCAGTTGTCAGGAAAGGCACATTTCTGTGCGCAGGTGCAGAATACCTTGGAGGTGCGCGAGCATGCACAGGTGGGCTAATTAAGCTGCACTATGGCCTTGAGTCATTGCCATTTGATGTATTACATTTCCTGAGTTCCTGTTGTCCGTTACTGTTTTGACCACCTGCTACCGACTCGATCTGCTCCCGACTCTGCCTGAACGCTGCCTCTACCGACCCCTGGCTTGTCCTTGGATTTGGTCTCTGCTTGCTCCTTCTGCTCATCTGCCTGCTGTTACTGACCCTGGCCTGACCATTGACTACCCTTCTGCCTGCTGCGTGTACTTAATCTGCCCGCTAGTTGCTGACCTGGATAGCCTAACCCTTCTTATGGATTCCTTCTCTGCATCCGAGCCTGCTGATCTGTGCAAGTCTCCTGCTGCAGTCTACCTGCCAGTACAGCTTCCAGTCTGTCTTCCTGCTGTTCTGCATTCATCAACGGAAGACCAGTCAGGCACTTGTGCTCGCTCTATGCTCTGGCGCTCCACGTTACCTTACCAGGGCTCCTGAACCAGAGGTGTAAGAGAAGCCTACCTCTGCACGTCAGGCTTCACTACCAGGTACATTACAGCAGTACTTTGGATTTCTATTACCAGTAAGGGCAAGGGTCTGGCAAAGTATTGACTTTGTGCTGGAAGTCAAGATTTGCATATTAAGCACCATGGAATTAGAGGATCCCAAGGAACGCCATAAGATAAGAACAGTTACAAACAGGCAAGTCCAGGACAAGGGGGGGCAGGTGGGTGGGGCAGTTGTCCCAACAGTGTTTTTTTTATAACATCATCACTCACTCACACTGCTACTACTATCTGAAGTCCAGCCCTGGGCTGGTGCCCATGATGCATAATTGGTCTGGGCACCTTGCAGAAAGCATACCTCCCAACCTTTTGAGATGAGAACGAGGGACACCTATCAGCAAAAGTATGTAGGCATAGAACACATCCCCTGCCATGCCCACCTTAAAAGGAGAATTATACAAAAAAAAAAAAAAAAAAAAAAAAAGGTTAAAGTTATATTAAAGCCTTGTGTTCTTTTTAGATAATAGAATGCATAAAGGTAAAAAACCTTGTGCCTTTACAACCACTTTAAACCCACAAGTGCTGTTTTTCACCACTACTAATCCTTTATACTGGCTTTTGAAATTTACAAATGCAGCAATTTAGAAATTTGATGAAGGATTTTGCACTGGGAAACACTTTGTGAATGCCTAAAAGTGCATTTTATACACAGTTGTATAGATCAGACCAAAATAAGGGACAATTGAGGTGGAAAGAGGGACAGAGGGACGGAGGCTGCAAGAGTTAAGTTAAGTGCACATATGGAGCCCATACAAAGTGCACAGAGAGCATTTCGCTACTGGGGAATAGTAGTGGAAAATGCTGGACAAGGTGATGTGGACATTTGCTCAGCATGTCTCTCCTAAATGCAGGTTACAGAGAAGGTGTACATTTGTCACGGGAAAGCAAGAGTTAACTGGAGAACAGTTGCAGTGCAATGTACATGGTGTATGTTCATCTTCAAGAGTAGAGGTCCACCTTGAGGTCGAGTATTTCCCCACGGCAACCTCAGCCATGTCCCAGGGCATTGATGAAGATGGCACAAAGCAAAGGTACCCCATGGGTAGTGAAGTGATCCTGAACAAGGTACCTAGCATAGCCCAGAAGAACCCATTCTGGGGTAGGCCTCCTATGGGACCCACACTTGGCACCCAATGAGGAGGACAAACATGGAGGACGTGACAAACAACCACTACCCTAGCCTTACATGCTGATATTTCAAAATGTTTTCATTTTTCAGTAATTTCTGTACCTGAGGCAAAGGTCACCTGGCCCAATATTGAGGGTGAATTCCCCCCATAAGGACACAGACAGCAACAAAAACCTGAGAGAGGTTGATGTGATTTCATATGAGGGTCCCTACATAACTACAGTATATAGTTGTAACTTGTTGATGGAACCACAGCACACAATGGGCAGACCAGTATTCAGCAGTGGTAGCTCTTTAAAACAGTGGAGATCAGTAGCGTGGGCAGTTGAACAGTTTAAGCTGAACTCCAGCTTTACCTTCAGCCCTGCGCAAATATAGACCACATCATTTCCTGCCTGGAGGACATCCAATATCATCCACCCACTTCCTCCCCTTTCTTATTGTCACTGGCCTGCCCCATTCATTCATTGGATTTCAGCACTTTCAATCATGAAGGCCCAGCATCACATGTGGGTGTAATACCCAGAATCACTATTGCATTTGTACAACACTACGTACACTGAACATTGGGCTATTGGCACTTTAATATATACTATGCGTTTACATTAGTATATTAATACCCAGAATCACTATTGCATTGGCACAACACTACGTGCACATACTCAGATTGGTTTGTTCAGCACTGTTTATTGTTGTTTTTTAGCGATTTTTACACAGCATCATTATGCGGTTTTGCACAGTTACAACATAGGCACTTTAGTATTCATCTACACTGAACATAGGGCTACTGTTGCTTCAGTTATTTTGCACAGCACCATTAGCAATTTGCATAATCGCAATTAGTGATTTTGCACATCATTTATCGCTTATTGTTAATATTTCGTATTTATCATCAAGCTGTGCTGATCATTATTTACTTTATACCATGTAAGTGCATTTATACACTTTAGATCTAGCTGCAACTTATCAGATTAGTATATATTCACTTTGATAGCGCAAAGGATCTTACTTATTTATTTTATTTCAGGTACTTATATAGCGCCATCAATTTACGCAGCGCTTTACTTACATTTATCTTCTACATGTGGGTGTTACCTAGATAATTATGCTTGTAAATAAAGCCTGCCTAGGAATGCCCATTCCTCCAGATTGACACTATCCCTTCTCAAGGCATTTTGACATTTGTACAACCATTTAACATGTGTAGCGCTACACCCATAGGAGCAGCTTAAGTATGTTTGTTGCATACTCTGCCTCTCAATCCCAATAACAGGCTCAGCCCCCTCTGGCACACCTGGCAATAGTGTAAGTGCAATGACCAAAACACACACGTTATGATAAAACACAGAAATTGTCTTTACTGCAATATTTCTGTGGAAAAGAGTAACAAACAGTACCAATATATATTCAAGTAATGCAATTGGAGAGCAATAACTGAGATTAAGAGAAATATAGCTCAATACTATATTCAGGCTGCTTTTAAGGGATTCAAAACCTGAGAATAACCCCAAAAGCAGAGGCAAACACTTCAATAACAATAAATCACAATATGACAATCTGTACCAGATTGGTTACCTCCATATAAATTGGCTCTATGAATCCAGGCAGGAGAAGACCCTTTCTTATGTCAGACCTCTCCCTTCTGACTCTTGACACCACAGGCCCAACAACAAACACTGTACTCAAATCAATATTTAATGGCTTAACTTCCTAAATAAACTATCCTGCATACCCACTACATATATAGAGCCCCGGACATATATGCTTGTGCACATATGGCGTCAGTAACTTCAGTCCCTTTGAAGAAGGATGAGGCTTTGTATCTTTGGCTAGCCACTCTCGTTGGTGCACTTAAACTCCTGAGTAGCAGGGCCAAACAACACAACCGGCCCGGTTTATCAAGTAAAGAATGCAGGATCTTCCTCAGCAAGGTGAAAGAACAATGGTGTCTGTATACAGTGTCTCTGTATCTATTTTTTTTTTCCAGAGCATGCTGGCTCTTGTAGTTCCATACAGTTCAATCTAAATGTGAAACTTGAGACTTGGGACTACAATTCCCTGTATGCTTTGCTCCCTGGTGGTAATCACTCTGCTGACAGGATGTGATGACACAGAGTCTTAGGTGGCACTAGAGGGAAACAGTGTCACTGCAATAATGTTGCAGAGTGTCTTCTGATACTGCAGGTAAGATAGCCAACTCCTTGCTACACATGAGTCAGCCCACTGCTTGCATCAGAGCAATGTTAAAATGTTTTCAGAAACCTATATACAACATTGCATAGGGAAGCACAAATACCCACTGGGTCTAAAATAAGAAAAGTTTTGTTTGAAAATTTCATTTTCATGTTGATGAAGAGGGGCGGAGGAAACGGGAAAAGAAAAGACTCCACCTGGCCTGTCTGGGATTCAGTCGTTTGGCATTCTTTAAGTACTGCAGATTTTTCTTTTCAATCTTATTTTTTTGCAAGGTAAAGGGAGAACAAATGTATTAATCACATTACAGTATATTATACACATGTAGCTTACATATAGTATTGCGGTGAACCTTTACGAAATATGTACATTCCGAGGCAACTTTACATTAGGATCTCTGATGGAATAATGGTGTATCCCAATGTAATTATATGCCACATAGATGAGGGAATAATAACAACATGCGGGCGGGTTCCAACATATAATTCATCTCTAATGTAGCGCATACGGCCTCTGTTCATATGCTTGGGTGTTTGGTTCAAGGCGGGAAGGAGAGCAAGCAGGGAAAGAGAAGAAGGTTATATCAAGGAAAGGAATAAGGGAGGTTAAAGAGGTTAGAGAGCACTCCAGCATTGCTATCTGGTAGATGAAGTTGGGTCATCAGCAGCCCATAAAGTAAAGTCTTCAGAGTAGCGAAACATTGACCATGAGGTCCAGGTGATGGAGAACTGTTCCTCCTTCCCGGATTCCTGCGGCAACAGACACTCCAGATCTCTTATCTGATCCACTTCAACAGCCCAATCGCAAATCAAAGGTACATCCACTGTTCTCCAATGACAGGGAATTACCGTCCTAGATGCGGCCAGAAAGTGGCGTAATGCATCTTTTTTAATCGACTTGAAGGGTCCTGGGATCATAGATAGGAGGGCTATCTCTGGTGTGGATTTAATTGAGGTCGCCATCAGCCTGCAGTATAGGTCAAAGACCCTTTGCCAGAATTTCCTAATAGGAAGGCAAACCCACCAAATGTGGAGCATTGTCCCTCCAGAGGGACCGCCAGCAAGTATCTGGCAAGGAAGGGTTAAATCGTTGAATAGTCGCAGGGCATCTGTACCATCTTGTCAACAGTTTAAACCCTTTTTCTTAAGTCTTAGTTGCTAGGGAAATCTTATGTGTCAGGATAAAGCACTTTTGCCAATCAGCAGGTGAGATAGAGTGTTCTAAGTCTGCTTCCCATTTCTGCGTGTATGGTGGAAGGTCAGGGGGTAGATATGTTCAGTAGTAGGGAGTACAGTAGAGATACCACGTGTGTCGGCGGGTCGGGTTGTAATAGCAACTCGTCGAAATTTGATGGGTCAGATAGTATATCTGATAGTGAAGAAAAGGTACGGATGTAGGACACAACTTGGCTTCTCTGTAACCACATTGTTGGGTGCCTCAAAGCTGTCTGGGAGGGTGTGTCCGTTCTCAAGGACGTGTCAGCGCGAAGGACCTAGGCATCTATGATTCTCCTTATTCCAGGGTCCGAATCTCCTCCCACTTACAGCTGGAGGGAAAGCCAGGGTCCCAAAGAGAGGAGTCATAGGGCCCTGTGGTTTAACTATTTTACCAGTTGAGATCATACGGTTCCAAGCCTGAAGTGTCTGGCGGGTAAGAGCAGCAGAGAGCGCGGTATCCTTACGCTAAACCATAGAAGTCCACGGCAAAGAGCAAAGATCAATCTCATTTAGATGCCTCTCCAGTTGAACCCAGAGTTTGGACGAGGGGTGATGAAACCAATCTATGATACATGTGAGTACTACCGCCTTGTGGTATAAGGAGGTGTCTGGGACCCCCGCTCCTCCCCGGGCCTTCGTAAGAATCATTGTATCATATCTTATCCTGGGACGGTCCACCTTCCATATGAATTTGGAGAAAATCTGATGGAGTCTCTTAAAGAATGAGGTGGGGATATAGATAGGGATGGTTTGAAAGAGGTATAAGAATCGAGGGAGAACATCCATTTTCAAAACATTTACCCTACCCAACCAAGAAAGCTGTTTGGATGCGTAGGTAGTCAGATCCGCTTGTGTTCTAAGGAGCAGAGGGGTAAAGTTACTGGAAAAGAGTTGAGATGCGTCTGTTGGGATGTGAATTCCTAGATAGCGAATAGAGGTGGAGCTCGTCTTGAAAGGAAAGGAAGACAAGAGTTGTTGAAGGGCCTCCTTTGGGAGTGAAATATTGAGGATTTCTGACTTACTATGGTTAACTTTGAAGTTACTTACATCTCCATATCTCCGGAACTCCTGTATAATTGAGGGCAGGGAAACTTGCGGTTGGGTCACGAATATTAGCAAGTCATCCGAAAAGAGAGCAATTTTAGTATGGACAGGACCTACATTAATACCACAAATAGCCGGGTTGTTCCTAAGGGCGATGGCCAGGTGTTCCATGACAAGGATGTAGAGAATGGGGGACAAGGGGCAGCCCTGTCGTGTTCCATTGTGAATAGTAAACTTTGGAGATAGGGATCCATTTAGTCTGATCCTAGCGGAGGGAGAAGAATAGAGGGACGTTATTCTGGAAATCATATTATGGCCCAATCCTATCTGTTGCAGTGATAGGCGGATAAATTGCCAGTCGACGCGGTCGAAGGCCTTCTCCGCATCGACTGAGGAGGCATAATGGGATATTGCGGGGGCGGGCATAATCAGTGATGAGAAGTGTTTTCAGGGTGTTATCTCGTGCCTCTCGTCCACTCACAAAGCCAACCTGATCCAAGTGTATTAGGCGGGGCAGCAATGGCTGCATTCTATTTGCCAGCACCTTAGCAAACACCTTCAGATCTACCCCTATCAACGATAAGCCGGTAGTTCGCACATATAGTCGTGTCTTTGTCCGGCTTTGGGATGAGGGTGATATGCGGAGGGAACGCTGATCCCTCGGAGAGGGAGTTAAACACTTTTGTTAAGAAGGGGGTAAGAAGGGGGACAAATTGTTTGTAGAATTTTGGAGTCAAGCCATCAGGGCCCGGACTTTTACCAGATGGAGTAGCAGAGATGGCACGAGCAACTTCGTCTTCCGAGATCGGGGTTTCAAGTTTCTTTATTGTTTCGTCATCTAAAGTAGGTAATGCAGTTTGTGAAATATACGCAGCCTGGGCTTCCACCGTAGTAGAGGGAGAATCGATAGGGCTTGCAGCAAGTATGTTATACAAGGATTTATAAAAATACCTGACCCATTTTAGAAGGTGAGGAAACGGTTTCCCCATATTTGTCCTGTATGTGGGATATAAAGGTGGTAGGTTGTTTAGTATGTAGGGTAGCGATCTACCACATTTGTCCTGAAATTTGTATTGATGAAAGGTAAGTTTGTTCGCAAACGTACGGGCTGATGTTTCGTATAATTCCCTAAGCTGGGTGCGGGCGGAAGAAACCTCTGTAAGCGTTTCTACCGTTGGGGAGCGCTTATGGGTAGTCTCCAGTGTCCTAAGTTTATATACTGCTGTATCTATCGCACATGAGCGTTCTTTCTTCAGGCGAGCTCCTATTTGGATAAAGCTGTCCCGCAACACCACCTTTAATGCCTCCCATGTAATGGGTGGTGAAGTGTCATCTGAAGCGTAGTCCGCAAAAAAAAAATTGGATATGGTCTCCGAGATCCACGCGGCACACCCTGGCTCTGTTAGTAGCGAGTCGTTTAACCGCCATGTCCACCCTTTCACTGGGGTGGAGGGGATCAAGAGTGTCAGGTATATGGGAGAGTGGTCGGACCAGACCATAGGGTCTATTTCACATTTTGGGGACCAATCTAGACAGCCATGATCGATTAAAAAATAATCAAGGCGACTGTATGATTGGTGAACGTGAGAGAAGTGGGTGTAGTTTCGGGATTTAGGGTACAGTATCCTCCAGACGTCAATAAGATGCATATTATAGATGGCAGGTTTCAGGGTCTGTAGCTTAGGAAAAGATATAGAAGAACGGGAAGTCGAGGAATCCAGAAGTGGATCTAGGGGAGCGTTAAAATCACCTTCAAGTATGAGCTTGCCCTCCACGAAACCTGCCAAAGTCTTTAAGTACTGCAAAGCTGATGGGATTTGGTGAGTATTTAGGCAGATATATGTTGGCTATTGTAAATTTAGTCACAAAAACGTATCTTCCCTGGGGGTCCGCTATATGGGAGTTTTTTTATGGAAAGCAATAGATACTTCCTTAGATTTTTGTGTCAGGTGGGTACTGTGAACCGAAGACAAAAATCTGCAGAAAATCTAATAGTGTTTATGGGGTCTAAGCCTTGATAGTCAATGCAGGGTCTTAAGGTCCCATCCTTCTTGGCTACAAAAAAAAAAAAAGAAACCTGCTCCAGCAGGGGATGAGGATCTCTGACTGAACCCTCTCTTTAGATTCTCCGCAACATACTCAGACATTGCCTGGGTATCCGGAATAAACAAGAGACAGGTCCGGCCCCTGCGCAGGGTTACGTCGGGAACAAGGTCAATGCTACAGTCAAAAGGCCTGTGAGGAGGAAGTACCTCAGCCGATTTTTTGCAGAATACATCCCAGAACTCATTAAATGCAGCAGATAGAGCAGGAGATCATGATGTGGTGGCCACAGAAATTCTCTCCTTTGGGGTAACCTTGAGTAGGCAGGAGGAGAAACAAGGAGGGACCCCAAGCCAGGATCTGCCTAATAGACCAATCAATCAATGCGTGGAGAATGGAGCTGTAACCAAGGAAGGCCCAATACAATGGGGGTTGAGGCTTTAGGTTGCATGAGAAAGGATATCCACTCCTGGTGGAGTACCCCTATAGACATCTTGACAGGGAGGGTCTGGAAGCAGATGGGGCCCCCCCAGGAAGAACAGTACCATTTATTGGTAGTGCAGCGGAGTGGTGAGAGGTGGAAGGGGAATTTTCATGGAAGACGCAGTTCCCCAGTCCATATAATTTCCAGCGGCTCCGGAATCCAGGTAGGCTGTTACTGCATGAGGGGAAGCATCGACATGGAGAAGCATAGAAAGAAGGAGATGGGATGATGGTGGTGATTTTCCTGGGTCCAATATGTCACCTTCCAGATGTATTAGACCCGCATTTCTCAGACGGAGAGAGCAGGTGTCCCGAAAATGACCTTTCCCCAACTACAGTAGAAACACAAGTTCTGCGCCTAACACGCTCTTCAGGAGGTAACCTAGTCCAGCCCAGCTGCATAGGTTACACAGATGGCAAGGGATGCCCCACGCATCGAGCAGAGGGGAGCTCGGGCTGACTAAAAACCATGGAGTACTGACGCCTTTTCTCTAGGGTTCTCTCTTAGAAGTGAATATCGATCTGATTGCAGAGGGAGATGACATCATCCAGACTTGAGGGAATGGTTCTTCCTGCCAACTCATCCTTCACTCTGTCAAAGATGCCTTGTAAAAAGGTTGCAACTAAGGCCTCATTATTCCAGCTCAGCTCAGCAGTTAAAATGCGAAAGTGAAGGGCATACTGTCCCATCGAAAAAGACTCTTGACGGAGACGTAAAAGGGCACTGGCCGTGGAAGAGACGCAACCTGGTTCCTCGAACATTTTCCGGAAGAGTTTCAGGAAGTTAGACAAGCTGGAGACCACCGGATCATTCCTCTCCCACAGAGGGGCAGCCCATGCTAAAGCCTCATTGGTCAGGAGGGAGATAATATAGGCTACTCTTGCTCGATCAGAGGAAAAGTTTTGAGGCTGGAGCCCAAAATGGATGGTGCACTGACTAAGGAACCCCCTGCAGGCCTTGGAGTCCGGGAGAAAAACAGGAAGGAGCTGGTAGATGTAACAAATTTGTGGTAGGGACCGTAAGCGGAGTAGGTACAACCACCAGCTGCGATTGAGGTTGTTGAACCTGGGATCCAAAGGAGGCCTGAAGCTGTTCAAAGCGGGAGGCCAAACCTTGCAAGAATTGCATCACTTGGGTCTGATTAGACTCCTGTGTCTCGAGTCTGTGGACGACTTCCTGCAGCTGGTCAGTGGCAGGTAGCGGCACATGAGCCGGGTCCATGATCTGAGCAAACTGTCAGGTCACCTGAGGCCAGCTGACAAATGCACACCATTGGTGTCAGGAGTGCACCGCTAAGGTAGTGGACCCTATGGCTGACTGCTGCTGATGGAACTCTGGGTAGTTCAGAAAAGCAGGTCCACTGGAGCACCAACACGGATCCCACTGGGAGCTAGAGCATAAGATTCCCCAGGGCGTGGAGTCGAAGAGCCAGCAGGTGTTCAGAGACTCTAGTAGTGAGGATGGACTGCGCAGCAACTGGCTCCAATTCGCGCCACCCAGGGTCTCCCAGCTTACACTCACGGTAGGCTACAGGAGGATAGAGAGGAAGTAGCAGCCGAGGACAACAAGGGATAGTCAGGAGATAAGCCAAAGGTCGGGGTAACTAGCAGACAAGGATAAACAGAGAACACGACAAAGGTCAGGGTTACAAGCAGGCAGGGATAGTCAAAGAACAAGCCAAGATCTGTATATGTAAACAGAAACAGACTTAGAGCACACGGCAAGCAGGAGACATTAAGCCAAACACACAATATTGCTTGGGCAAGGCAGGCTTGGACAGCACAGTGTTAAATTGAGTATCCTGTAGAGGCTAGGGTGGAGCCAAGCTGAGGGAAGATTACTTAACCATGCAGGTGTGAGAGTGCAGGCCCAAGGCTGACACACAGACCAGTGTTGCCAACTGTCAGTATTTTTACTGGCAGCCAGTAAAAAAACGGGCACTTTTCTCCTGCCAGTAAATGCCAGTGACACGAAAAGGTTGCCAGTAAAAAAATATGGCTGTAACGCTCTGAGCCGGCCGAGACCATCCGAGTGCCTGCTACAGTGTGTACGAGTGGCACCGGCGGGTATGGCGGAGGAGGTGCCTGAGCATGTCGTGTGATGTAATGGTACAAGGGAGCCAAGCAGAGCGTCCGGAGCCTGATGTACGGGTCTGTAGGACGAGAGCAAGGCAAGGCGGGAGTGGGACTGTCAGCGCTGTTTGGACTGGAGTAGACTGAAGGGACCACCTGGCATGGAGAGAGACTGTCACTGTGACTCACGAGGGGACATGTCAGTGAGGTGTCATCGTTATCTGTGCTGCTGCACACTGCTGTCAGTGTCACTGTGAGAGTCAGTTTCATGTGTGTGTGCCTGCCCATTCTAATTTTTTGCCCTCCTGAGTCCTGTCTCTGTGCTACTTATTTACTATATCGAAAATAAAATAAGAAATGTGTTTTTTGCCTAATTAATACAGCATGATATTAGGTACGAAATCATAATATCAAAGCAGTAAGATACAAGCTTTGTAAATCTATCCCTGTCTGTTTTTGTTTGACGCTTGTAAATTGGAAATTTCAATAAAAATATTTTTTTTTTTTAAAACCCCACAAAAAACTATTTTTTTCACCTTTAGAAATGCCAGTAAAAACTTGGCCGTGCCAGTACATTTTGAGTGGTGTGTCAATAAATTGCAATCTGGTAGGTTGGCAACACAGACCAGGTAAGCAGACAGACAGGGCATGAAGTTATTACTGGCGATTCATGACAGGGTGTTAATTGTGCCCATTAAACCTACACCGAAAACATTCTTCCAGGTGAAATCAACGCCCACAACACTAGACAGCCTAGAAACCCTGCTAAGATTCCACATCCCTAAAACACTTACAGTAATCGGCGACATTGGCATCAGGGGCTTCATAGCTGCTGGTAATCCAGGACTGATTCATTTTGATAAAAGTCAGACAGTCCATGGAGTTTGTGGACCGACACGTTCTATGATCAGTAAAAAAAACCTCCAGAAGCACTGAATGCCTGTTTGGAAAGCACGCTGGATGCAAGGCAGCCCAGCAGCTCAATAGCATACTGGGCAAGTTCTGGCCAGTGGTCTATTCTCATGACCCAGTAAGCCAGTGGATCGTCGACTGGAAAGCTCTCCATCTCTGTTTTCGCCATTAGATAATCGTCCACCATGTGATGCAGATGCTGACAGCCCTGGGCGGCGAGGACTAAAAAAAAAAAAAAAAAAAAAAAATGTATATTTATATATATATATATATATATATATATAAAAAATGCATAACTTAGGTGGCTGCCTTCTCCAACACTCCTCTCTTGACCAACAGAAGCCTCAAAACTTCATTTTCCATGACACTGTAACCTACCAGAGTAGGGAAAAGCATTTGATAAACTCCTCTTTAAAGGTGTCCTCAAGAAATTTAATCTTCTGCACTCTCTGTTGGGATGGGATGAGTTCCGAGACTTTCCCCTTATAACGGTGGTCAAGGAGGTCTGCCAACCAATAGTGATCCTTTTCCTTTATGCCACGTATTCTTAGGTCCTTTCGCAGGCTTTGAAACATCGCCAATTTGCAGAGGCACGAGAAGCAGACCCCTCGAGGTCACTGAGTATTACAGTATCTGGAACTGCCTCCTCCTAGCCATGTACTACTCCCAAGGGTTCTGGGAATGTAAAACCATCTCTTACTGTTTTACGTATGTCTTCCTCTGCTTCAATGCCTCTAAAACTGCCAGACTCCTCCGCCTCCTCTCTCTTCTCTTGTGTGTTCTGTGGCATTGGAATAATGGTGTCCGCATAAAGTGGGCCTTGAGAGGTAAGGAAATCTTCCTCTTCATCCCGCTGCTCTGCCTCGAGTGCCCTGTCCAGAATGCCATGCAAAGTCTGCTCCAGCAGGAACACAACAGAGATTGTGTCACTGATGCATGCATGGTCACGGCTCACCATCCTTGTGGCCTCCTTAAATGGTGACAGTACAGTGCATTCATCCTTTATGAGCAGCCATTGGCGTGGGGAAAAAAAAAAACTGAGCTGGCCTGAGCCTCTCATTGTGCCATACTCTCACAGGCACTCGTTGACGGCCCTCTGCTACATATGCAGCCACTGCAGCATTGCCAAAGTCGAGTTCCACCGTGTTCGCATGTCACAAATTAGGCGGTTTACGGGAAGGTGGAATATCCGCTGAATTTCAGCCAACAGAACACTGGCTGTGTATGATCGCCTGAAATGGCTACAGACTCTTCTGGCCTGCTTTAGTAGATCTTCCAACCCTGGGTACCCATTTAGGAAATGCTGCACCACCAAATTGAGGACATGTGCCAGGCATGGTACATGTGTCAACATTCCCTCTCTAAGGGTGGACAGGAGGTTTGTGTCGTTTTTACTCAACACCATTCCTGGCTCCAGCTGGGATGGCGTGAACCACCTCTGGGCCTGTACCTGCAGAGCTGGAAGAATCTCTGCTCCGGTGTGGTTCCTGTCCTCTAGACACGTCAGTTGAAGCACTGCATGGCACCTTTTAGCCTGACTCATTGAATAGCCCTTTGAATGCTTAGGGGGTACTTGGAGTTCATAGGACAATTCAGCGGAGGAGGAGGAGGGGGTAGAGCTGACAAATCTGGCATCATCACCAGCTGTATGGAGACGTGGGGGCACAACAAGCTGCAGCAATGAGCCCTGTCCTGCATCCTTCCGAGTTGCAAGCTGAGTTACCCAGTGTGATGTGAACAAAATATATTGTCCCTGCCCATGGTTGCTGGACCATGTGTCAGCAGTAACGTGGACTTTGTGGCTGACTGCGTTGCCCAACAATGCCACAACATTGCCTTCCACGTGATGGTAGAGAGCTGGGATGGATTTACGTGAAAAGAAATAAAGACTGGGAACCTACCATTGTGATACAGCACATTCAGCAAATTCACAGAAGGGGCAGAATCCACCAGGCGGAAAGGCAGAAGTTGTAGAGCCAGCAGCTTTGACAAGCTTGCATTTAGACGCTGGGCATGTGGGTGCTTATTAACAAAACGTAATAAAGATGTGTAAATGTGTACATGGATGCACTTTAATCAATGGAAAGTGGTGTTTGGTGCACTTTCATTTGCATATTCACTACACAGACACTCTCCACGGATATATTATAATATACTGCGTCAAACTTGCAGTAATGCACAGAACTATATGGCGTTAAACTTGCACTAACAACAATGAAACATATGGCGTTAAACTTGCAGTAACGCAATGAAATATAGAGCGTTAAACTTGCAGTAATGCACAGAACTATATGGCATTAAACTTGCAATAAAATAACGGCGTTAAACTTGCAGTACTGCAGTGAAATATACGGCGTTAAACTTGCAGTAATGCACAGAACGATATGGTGTTAAACTAGCAGTAACGCAATAAAATATACTTTGCTAACCGGTCACTACACTCACACTAACTGAACTATCCCTACATTCACACTAATATAAAGATGAATGGGCACACTACACGCAACTATCCCTAGATGCACACTATACTCATATTCTACATTGACAATAGAACCAGAATAGCACACTATAGCACACTTATGCCGCGTACACACAATCGGATTTTCTGCCAACAAAACTGTGGATTTTTGTTCGAAGGTTGTTGGTTCAAACTTGTCTTGCATACACACGGTCACACAAATGTTGGCCAACAATTATGAACATGGGAACGCGGTGACATACAAGACGTACGACGAGCTGAGAAAAAGGAAGTTCAATAGCCAGTGCGGCTCCTTCTGCTTGATTCCGAGCATGCGTGAACTTTTGAGCGACGGACTTTCCGACAACAAAGTTTTGTTGGCGGAAAATCTGAGAACCTGCTATTAAACATTTGTTGGCGGAAAGTCTGACAGCAAATGTTCGCTGGAGCATACACACGGTCGGACTTTCCGACAATAAGCTCACATCCAATATTTCACAACAGGAAATCCGACCATGTGTATGCGGCATAACTGTCTAATAGCACTGAACAGAGCCCTGTTCTATCTCTCTCCACTAGGGTTGCCACCTTTAAACCTGAACACTTTACTGGAAGCGAACTTCCGAGGGATGATGCCACGGCGCTGTCTTCTGGAGGTGGGGAAGGGTACCTGTCAAAAACAGGTACCCATTCCCCCCTCCAAGGTGCCAGATGTAGCACTGGAGGGGGGGGGGGCAGCATATAAGCGGAGGCTCCACTTTTGGGTGGAACTCTGCTTTAACTTGCTGGCAATTGTTTAATTATACTATGGAGTTATATTTGTGGGAATGTCTCAGTATTTGCATAGTCAAAAAATAATCCCAGTAATGTGTCTAATATGTTTATTTCTAATAATCTTCAGCTCCATTTAGTGGCCATAATGCAGTATTTTCCTGATTAAACTATTTCTGAAAAATACTGCATTATAGCCACTAGATGGATCGGACGATCATAGGAAATCATATTAGACATATTACTGGGATTATTTGTGGCTCGCGTGTATATGCTGAGATATTCGCACAGCAATTTTTAAAATATTTTTTTATGAATTTGGATATTTTTTTAATAAAGGGATGGGAAATCCACATTTTTTTTATTGTTGCCACAGCAGAATTGTAACAGGTTCCAGAGACAGGTGATTAAGAGTGTCATTGCTTCACTTTAGAGATATTTCCTCTTCCTTATTCCTGTGTCTTCAGGACAAGAACTCAGTGGGAATCTCCTCAGCGGGACAGAGATAAAGAACTAGGGATATGTGTAAACTTTATATATACCTAAAGAACTTCAGTCTCCATCACTGTCACTGCCACTTTTAAATGTCTGGCGCGTTCAGACCTCCTTGACTGTGGCATACTTGCACAGCAATTACAGCAAATGTGCCAAAGGCCTTTGTTTTTGCCCCTAAGCCTGGCAGAGCCCTTCGGCACATCTGTGCACACATGCACAACATCATTCTCGCCTAGGCACAAAAAGCACAAATATATCATTGTGAGGAAGAGAGCATGGTGCACGTACTGTACGTTTTCTTTTGGGGTGAAGGTCTGCTTTAATCTCCATTTTTGCTCTTATTCAATGACATTGCATCACATAGCGGAGGTACAGTAGTTTAGTGTTTTTCTTCTAACTTCAGCAGCTCAAAATGACTTGCAATCCTTGGAATTAAAGCTTGGCTACATATGACAGCAGATCAAATATCTACAGAGTTCAGCTAAGGATACCATAAATTTGGGTCTGAACATTTTAAGGGGAAAAAGGAAAAAAATAATATGCACTTTCACAGTGAGTACACCCCTCACATTTTTGTAAATATTTTATTCTATCTTTTCATGTGACAACACTGAAGAAATGACACTTTGCTACAATGTAAAGTAGTGAGTGTACAGCTTGTATAACAGTGTAAATTTGCTGTCCCCTCAAAATAACTCGACACACAGCCATTAATGTAAACCACTGGCAACAAAAGTGAGTACACCCTGTGACAATCTGGGGTGATTAGGTTAAAGTGGTGCATGCAGTTTTTCAGAAACGTGCCACTCCAGACTGCGTTTTTAGGGCATGGCAGCCCACTTTTATTTAAAGGTAACGAAAAAGTTTAAACAAAAAGTATCCTATCCTTCCTGTCTGCCGGGCGGAGCTGTCTCCAAGTCTGAGCACTGACCTCTTGTCCTGGGATGTTTATGAACCCAGCCCACAGGTGTGCAATTAGTATTACTGCCAAAATCAGGCACAAACTGCTCATATACACTTGTGACACGGGGTCGCATCTCCACATATCGCACCAGAGGGAGAAATACAAAACCCTTTTTCCTAAAGGGGCACTCCACCCACTTCTTTTTCCGGGTATGCTTCCATGCGGACTTCTTCCTAATTTTTGGGAACTTACATTTCTTCTCACCTCCCCAAATCTACTTTCCCAAGACTGTAGGGGTCCTACTTTGACATCTGTCTCAACTTTACCCAGCACTTTTTGGGTTTCAGGTTCGCTGATATCTGCGTAGTTACCCCTGGCAACCGCGTTCTCAAAATTACCCAGTTCAAAACCACCAGGAACTCTGGTCCCATCACTTGCTAGGACAGAGTCTGAGGAGGGACCACACACAGGGAAGCAGTTACTCTTTATGGAACCTTCCCACAGTTTCACATCTCCCCATGTTGTCCAACACTCCATCAGTGACTGTTCTTGCACAACACTTTTTCCCACACCAGTTTTCACCATTTCTGTTACCGCTGGTATTTCCAATACCTCTGCCTTGTCTAACAGAGCTCCAGAGTCCTTGTCATACACAATCTTTGTAGGAAGCAATCCAGCACACTGTGAGACAACTTACCACATCAATACAAAACATTGCATTAAACAAGTCAAGCATTTGCGATTTCTGCACAGTACAGCCTGCAATATCGAGCTCCAATCAGCTGTACCCCATGGTACCAGTTCTCCGAACACAGGAGAGGACGGCAGAATATATACTGGCTGTATACTCCATGATGCTAACATTTCATTAAGCATGCCTGTCACAAAATACACATTTTCTCTTTTTTTCCCCCATTGTGGACACAATTTCTGCTGTGCGTTTACACTCGTTCAGACCTTCAGTCATGAAAGGATTAGTCTCTGCAACAACCCGTGCACCTTGGCACCTTGGCCTATAGGTTGTTCTGCAGACACCTCTCCTGGCACAGCAGCCATAGCATCCACTACTCTTTTAGCCGCAAAAGCTTCTGCCAGCATTGCTATTAGTCTCTTGGCCAAATCATCCCAGTAGGTATTGCTCTGTTGGACTACATCGTCCCAATGAGACCTAGACAGACCAAGAGGCTCAACAGCATCTGAAACACTGCTCTTGTCAGTTTTACACTGCTCAACATTAAACACATCACTTTGTTTTATCCTGCTTTGTGGCAACACATTTTCAACCACACCATGTTGTTGTACCCCACCCTCATCAGCATGAGCAGATGGAGTTTCATTGCAGACCTCAAGCTTTTTAACTTTAACACTTGCCTCCCCACTGAACAGGGCACTGCAGCAAGGCAAGTCCTTTTTAGCACAAACAGGGGAATCTCCCATTTGGGGTCACTTCCACTCCTGTGTGCACAGTCACATAATCAGTCTTTCTCACCCAGTCTGCAGACTTGGAATCACAGGCGTTGCTACGAGCAACCGCTCTCCTCTTGAACTTCCAGTCAACCTGTTGCTTTCTCCTGCTGTATTTCCCCATGCAGTTACCGGGTGAAATGAAAGACTCTCTGGCTTCCCAGCCTTCTTTGTGGGAACAGTGAGCCACCTCTTCATAGGAGCCCCACCATCCAGACGACACGTCACTGGTTGCTATGGGAGACTGCATTCTCCCTGCAGAGCTTCTCCAGCAACTGTAACAATCCTCTTGAGCCCACCAGCCAGGCCTCTCATCAGGATCATTCCACCATTCACCATAGGTCTCACGACTGACCTTGCCTTTGTTGCTACGGGCAACAAGATGCATCTTTGCAGCAACAGATGCAGAGTTCTTTCAAAAAAAATTTTTTTTTTGGCGTACTGTCTCCTTACAGCTGAGACACAGCACCCATCACTTTGCTTCACACAGCAACAGCAATACACACAGTCTCTGACACTCACGGTTTCCGGCATGCAAGGATCTGGACCAGCGCCATCCGTGCCCAATGCCAATTTCTCCACCAATTGTGACAATCCGGGGTGCTTAGGTTCAAGTGGTGCATGCAGTTTTCCTGAAACGTGCCACTCCAGACTGCGTTTTTAGGGCATGGCAGCCCACTTTTATTTAAAGGTAACAAAAAAGTTCAAACAAAAAGTAATCTTCCCTCGCAGGGGGTTCCACCATTACTGTATAAACAAACTATAGCCTCCTGGCTTGCTCACTGTCAGGTTTGTGCTGTTTTGGTCGTGGGCCACATCTGCCTGCTACAGACGTGCACACACAGGCTGCCACCTGCAGCCTTAGACTCCCAGACCTCCTGTCTCTTTCTCCTGGAGCCGTCTCCTACTGGGCCCCTCCTGACCTCCTAGGCTAGACTTCCTGTCTGCCGGGCGGAGTTGTCTCCAAGTCTGAGCACTGACCTCTTGTCCTGGGATGTTTATGAACCCAGCCCACAGGTGTGCAATTAGTATTTCTGCCAAAATCAGGCACACACTGCTTATATAGACCTGTGACACGGGGTTGCATCTCCACAACCCCTAAGTGAAACTGTCCAAATTGGGCCCATAGTGTCAATATTTTGTGTGGCCACCCTTATTTTCCAGCACTGCCTTAACCCTCTTGGGCATGGAGTTCACCAGAACTTCACAGGCTGCCACTGGAGTCCTCTTCCACTCCTCCATGATGACATCACGGAGCTGGTGGATGTTAGAGACCTTGCGCTCCTCCACTTCCATTTGAGGATGCCCCACAGATGCTCAATAGGGTTTAGGTCTGGAGACATACTTGCCAGTCCATCCCCTTTACCCTCAGCTTCTTTAGCAAGGCAGTGCTCATCATGGAGGTGTGTTTGGGGTCATTATCATGTTGGAATATTGTCCTGCGGCCCAGTCTCCGAAGGGAGGGGATCATGCTCTGCTTCAGTATGTCACAGTACATGTTGGCATTCATGGTTCCCTCAATGAACTGTAGCTCCCAGTGCCAACAGTACTCATGCAGCCCCAGACCATGACACTTCCACCACCATGCTTGACTGTAGGCAAGTCACACTTTGAACGCCTCACCTGGTTGCCGCCACACACGCTTGACACCATCTGAACCAAATAAGTTTATCTTGGTCTCATCAGACCACAGGACATGGTTCCAGTAATCCATGACCTTAGTCTGATTGTCTTCAGCAAACTGTTTGCGGGCTTTCTTGTGCATCATCTTTATAAGAGGCAGACCAATTTGATGTAGTGTGTGGCATATGGTCTGAGCACTGACAGGCTGATCCCCCACTCATTTAACCTCTGCAGCAATGCTGGCAGCACTCATACATCTATCTCCCAAAGACAACCTCTGGATATGATGCTGAGAACGTGCACTCAACTTCTTTGGTCAACCATGGCAAGGCCTGTTCTGAGTGGAACCTGACCTGTTAAACTGCTGTATGGTCTTGGCTACTGTGCTGCAGCTCAGTTTCAGAGTCTTGGCAATCTTCTTATAGCCTAGGCCATCTTTATGAAGAGCAACATTTCTTTTTTTTAAGATCCTCAGAGAGTTCTTTGCCATGAGGTGTCATGTTGAACTTCTAGTGACCAGTATGAGAGAGTGAGAGCAATAACACCAAATTTAACACAACTGCTCCCCATTCACACCTGAGACCTTGTAACACTAACGAGTCACATGAAACCGGGGAGGGAAAATGGCTAATTGGGCCCAATTTGGACATTTTCACTTAGGGGTGTACTCACTTTTGTTGCCATCGGTTTAGACATTAATGGCTGTGTATTGTTATTTTGAGGGGACAGTAAATTTACACTGTTATACAAGCTGTACACTCACTACTTTACATTGTAGCAACGTGTCATTTCTTCAGTGTTGTCACATGAAAAGATATAATAAAATATTTACAAAAAATGTGAGGGGTGTACTCACTTTTGTGAGATACTGTAAATACATAGACTGATAACAGATTTAGAAGTATGATTCTCACTGGTGATAGTGGAAGGATTAGTGTCTCATATCAGTGGGAAGAATAGTGCCCCAAGGGCCGGTGAAAGGGTCACATCTGGCCCATAGGCCGCACTTTGGAGACCACTGATCTAGATAAATGTGTATGACAACATTTGGCGCATTTTAACACATATTCATTAACAGGATCACCAGTGTTCGCTTGCTTGAGTCGTATACTTCACCAATATAATTATTAGTTCCAACCACAGACATATTTGAATAAACAAAAAAAAAATCTGTGAATCTTATGTTATTTTTGTTTTCACTTACCCAGTCAGAGGGGTGGGCGGAGGTAGTCCTGCTTGACCCTTTCACTGGGCCTATAATGTTGACCTGAAATAAGGCCCATTTTTGGTCTAGCCTTTTCTAAAAATATAGCTTCATATGTTATGCTACATGGGACTCTCCATGGTTGATCATTTTGATGTAGTTTCTCATTCTTGGATGGGCATCTTAGTGAAAACAATATACGGGGATATGGGAAATTATTTTTCTACACACACACCTACACAGGTTGAACTGTATAGACTGTTCACTAGTGTTCACTAATGTAACTATTCTTGCTTATGGACTTTTTATGGGTCCATGCTTGGACCCCCTCATTCTCCACATACAGTTAGGTCCATATATATTTGGACACAGGCACAATTTTCATACTTTTGGCTCTGTATGCCACCAGAATAAAATTAAAATTAAACAATCCAAATTAATTTTAAGTGCAAACTTTCAGCTTTAATTGAAGGGGTTAACATAACTATCAAGTACAAATTTTAGGAACTGCAACCATTTGTATTCACAGTCCCCCCATTTTAAAGGGCTCAAATGTAATTGGACAAATGAATATAATCATAAATAAAATATTGATTTTTAATATTTTGTTGAGAATCCTTTACTGTCAATGACTGCCTCAAGTCTGGAACCATGGACAATACCAAAGACTGGGTTTCCTCCTTTCTAATGCTTTGCCAGGCTCTAACTACAGCTGTCTTCAGTTGTTCTTTGTTTGTGGGTCTTTCTGCCTTTTAGTTTTGCCTTCAGCAAGTGAAATGCATGCTCAATTGGGTTGAGATCAGGTGATTGACTCGGCCATTGCAGAATATTCCACTTCTTTTCCTTCAAAAGCTCCTGGGTTGCTTTTGCAGTGTGTTTTGGATCATTGTCCATTGTACAGCGAAGCGCGTCTAATCAACTTTTCTGCATTTGGCTGAATCTGGCTTGATAATGTATCTCTAAACATTGCAGAATTCATCTGGCTGCTTCTGTCTTCTGTCCCATCATCAATAAACACTAATGACCCAGTGCCACTGGAAGCCATGCATGCCCATGCCATCACACTGCCTCCACCATGTTTTACAGATGACGTTGCGTGCTTTGGATCATGAGCTGTTCAAAGCGTTCTCCACACTTTTTTCTTCCCGTCATTCTGATACAGATAAATCTTATGCCCCATACACACGAGCAGAATTTCCATCTGAAAAATCTTGGATGGTTTTTCCGACGGAATTCCGCTCAAGCTTGGCTTGCACACGGTCACACAAAAGTTCTCTGAACTTTCGACCGTCAAGAACGCAGTGACATACAAGACTAAGATGAGCCGAGAAAATTAAGTTCAATGCTTCCGAGCATGCGTCGCATTGTTTCCGAGCATGGTGGCTTGTTGCGCGTCGGAATTGCATACAGACGAACGGAATTTCCGTCAAGTACTTTTTCTATAGGAAAAATAGAGAACCAGCTCTCGATCTTTTGCAGGCGGAAATTCAGACAGAAATAGTTGGATGGAGCATACACACGGTAGGAATATCCGACCAAAAGCTCCCATCACACTTTTTTTGATGGAAATACCGAATGTGTGTATGCAGCATTAGTTTCATCCATCCAAAGGATGCTTTTCCAGAATTGGTCTGGCTTTTTTAGATGTTTTTTGGCAAAGTCTAATCTGGCTTTTTTATTCTTCAGGCTTATGAATGGTTTGCACCTTGTGGTGAACCCTCTGTATTTGCTCTTGTGAAGTCTATTCTTGATTATAGATTGTAGATTGTAATTGCTAAACCCGTCCTCTGATTTGGATGCACATACCTTCAAATTAAACTTGAGTGCGTACTTTCAGCCCATATCCATTATATGAATCCAAAAAGCTACATAGACCATCACAGGATGGTATTGTGGGTGCATACAGTAATACAGTGCCACGTCCCAATAATAGATTAATAGGATTTGGAAGTGAAAAAATTGACTTTGTAGGCACCACTGGTAAAAAAAAACAATACATTTTATTTATAACAATTAATACATAAGGTTTAAAAAGACATTTAAAACAATTCTGTAGCATTCTACAGTGAAGAACTAGATCTCTCCAATAGTAGCCATAAGTGTCAGAGATACAGTATCGAGCCAGGGCAGCCCAGATACATATGACCCGGCTAAAAAGAAGTAACAATGACATAAGCTCTACATGTTTAGCGGAAACCTCTTCTTCAGGAGCTTGTGTATATTTTCTCTGCTGAGGTTAGTAATATTATAAGTAGAAACACAATGGAGAGTGGATTGTATTGAAACGCAATTAGCACAGTCAGATCACATGTGAACAGTCTGGGAATATATACTGCAATATACTGGTATTCCAAAAAACAGGAACACAGGAGGGGAATAGCTGTCATATCCATTATATAACTATAGCTTGAATATGTTTTGGTAAATACCTGAAAAAAACTAAAATTGTGCCTGTGTCCAAATATATATATATGGACCAAACTGTATGTTACGGCAGCTGATTGCAACTAGGAAACTGATTTTCCTGTGTTTAGGGAGTGTTCAGGGCGCAAACGATGCGCCCGCAAACATTCCCACTCTACAATGATTTGTCTCTGGCTCCTGTCCTTTTTTTAATTGGCGGGGACTGAAGGACGACTGGGCGGTGCTTTTTGCGGCACCGCTGCGTCACTTCTGGTTTCCCGACTGGCTCACTGTGCTGTGGAGTGAGACTGAATGACTATGTGACCGACGCGTGGTGGAAGCCGGCCTGAGCTGAGCGGCGCGGTAATTATAGGTAAATCTAACAGTGCCGTGGGCTTCAGGCTCAGTCTCCCTCCCCTCTCCTCTGAGTCCTAGCTGAGTAAGCTGACTTTCTGACAGCTGCAGGCCGCCCCTCCGCTCCGGTGCACACACTTCCCTCAGTCAGTTCCCTGCGCTTCTCTGCTCGGAGAGGTCTCCCCACTCAGTGAGTGCAGACTGGACCCAGGCCAGGGCGGTTGTCCTGGCAGTGGTCACTGGATTAGGATAGCGATGAAGCCGGGTGTATTATACAATGGGATGATAATGGATGTATTTTACAATGATGAGGATAGCGATGAAGGTTCATATTACCTCTGACTAGGGATGAGCCGAACACCCCCCCTGTTTGGTTCGCACCAGAACATGCGAACAGGCAAAAAATTTGTTCGAACACGCGAACACCGTTTAAGTCTATGGGACTCGAACATGAATAATCAAAAGTGCTAATTTTAAAGGCTTATATGCAAGTTATTGTCATAAAAAGTGTTTGGGGACCTGGGTCCTGCCCCAGGGGACATGGATCAATGCAAAAAAAAGTTTCAAAAACAGCCGTTTTTTCGGGAGAAGTAATTTTAATAATGCTTAAAGTGAAACAATAAAAGTGTAATATTCCTTTAAATTTCGTACCTGGGGGTGTCTATAGTATGCCTGTAAAGGGGCACATGTTTCCCGTGTTTAGAACAGTCTGACAGCAAAATGACATTTCAAAGGAAAACAAGTCATTTAAAACTACTCGCGGCTATTAATGAATTGTCGGTCTGACAATACACATAACAGTTCACTGATACAAAACGGCATGGGATTTCCCCAGAGGGGAACCCCGAACCAAAATTTTAAAAAAAAATGGCATAGGGGTCCCCCTAAATTCCATACCCTTTAGGTCTGGTATGGATATTAAGGGGAACCCCGGCTAAAAAAAGTTTTAAAAAATGGTGTGGGGGTCTCCCTCAAAATCTATACCAGACCCTTCAGGTCTGGTATGGATTTTAAGGGGAACCCCGTGCCAAAATAAAAAAAAAAATATGGCGTGGGGTTCCCCCAAAAATCCATACCAGACCCTTATCCGAGCACGCAACCTGGCAGGCCGCAGGAAAAGAGGGGGGGACAAGAGAGTGGCCCCCCCTCCTGAACCGTACCAGGCCACATGCCCTCAACATTGGGAGGGTGCTTTGGGGTAGCCCCCCAAAGCACCTTGTCCCCATGTTGATGGGTCTGCGGGCGGGGGGCTTATCGGAATCTGGAAGCCTCTTTTAACAAGGCGACCCCCAGATCCCGCCCCCCTGTGTGAAATGGTAAGGGGGTACAAAAGTACCCCTACCATTTCACAAAAAAACTGTCAAAAATGTTAAAAATGACAAGAGACAGTTTTTGACAATTCCTTTATTTAAAGTCTTCTTTTTTCCATCTTCTTTCTCCTATATTCTTTCTTCTATCTTCCTTCGGTTTCTTCCTCCATCTTCTTCTTCTTCTGGTTCTTCTGGTTCTTCCACCGGTGTTCTCGTCCAGCATCTTCCTCCGCGGCGTCTTCTTATGCAATGGGTGACCCCGCCCCCCTCTGATGTCACGGGGAATGCCACAGGGAAGTCCCCGTCAAGTCCCCGTGCGTCAGAGGGGGGCGGGGTCACCGGGTGGCCCTGCCCTCGGTTATTTAAGAACTGTCAGAAGACGAGAAGCGTCACACAGCGGGAGCCTCCCATCATGGATGCAGAGCGGCCCGAGAAGAAGAAGAAGAAGGGAAGAAGACGCCGTGGAGGAAGATGCCGGACGAGAACAACTTTTTGCCACGCCGATGGCTACTGATCAAGGATGCATGCACTGTTACTGGAC
Source organism: Aquarana catesbeiana (assembly GCF_042186555.1). Classification (NCBI taxonomy): domain Eukaryota; kingdom Metazoa; phylum Chordata; class Amphibia; order Anura; family Ranidae; genus Aquarana; species Aquarana catesbeiana. The sequence goes on along the minus strand of NC_133332.1, from coordinate 292,683,947 downwards.
AGCATACTCTAGGTGCGGCCGGACCAGTCTTGTAGAGCGGGAGAATTATCGTTTTATCTCTGGAATTAATCCCCTTTTTAATGCATGCCAATATTCTGTTTGCTTTGTTAGCAGCAGCTTGGCATTGCATGCCATTGCTGAGTCTATTATCTAATAGGACCCCCAGGTCCTTTTCCATCCTAGATTCCCCCAGAGGTTCTCCCCCCAGTCTGTAGATTGCATTCATATTTTTGCCACCCAAATGCATTGTTTTACATTTTTCTACATTGAACCTGAATTTTCCATGTAGTTGCCCACCCCATTAATTTGTTCAGATCTTTTTGCAAGGTTTCCACATCCTGCGGAGAAGTTATTGCCCTGCTTAGCTTAGTATCGTCTGTAAATACAGAGATTGAACTGTTTATCCCATCCTCCGGGTCGTTTATGAACAAATTAAACAGGATTGGTCCCAGAACCCTGGGGGGCCCCACTACCCACCCCTGACCATTCTGAGTACTCCCCATTTATCACAACCCTCTGAACTCGCCGTTGTAACCAGTTTTCAATCCATGTACTCACCCTATGGTCCCTGCCAACGGACCTTATTTTGTACAGTAAACATTTATGGAGAACTGTGCCAAAGGCTTTTGCAAAATCCAGATACACCACGTCTAGGGGCCTTCCTTTAGCTAGATGGCAACTCACATCCTCATAGAATGTTAATAGATTGGTTTGGCAAGAACGATTCTTCATGAATCCATGCTGATCACTGTTAATGATACCGTTCTCATTACTAAAATCTTGTATATAGTCCCTTATCATCCCCTCCAAGAGTTTACATACTATTGATGTTAGGCTAACTGGTCTATAATTCCCAGGGATGTATTTTGGGCCCTTTTTAAATATTGGTGCTACATTGGCTTTTCTCCAATCAGCTGGTACCATTCCAGTCAGTAGACTGTCAGGAAAAAATAGGAACAATGGTCTGGCAATTACTTGACTGAGTTCCCTAAGTACCCTTGGGTGCAAGCCATCTGGTCCCGGTGATTCATTAATGTTAAGTTTCCCAAGTCTAATTTTAATTCTGTCCTCTGTTAACCATGGAGGTGCTTCCTGTGATGTGTCATGAGGATAAATACTGCAGTTTTGGCTACTTAAGCCCCCCGATACCCTTGTGAAGACCAAGAAGAAGAATAAATTCAATACCTTCGCCATCTCCCCCTCCTTTGTAACCAGATGTCCTTCCTTTTTCTTTATGGGGCCAATATGGTCTGTCCTCCTTTTTTACTGTTTACATACTTAAAGAATTTCTTGGGATTTTTTTTTGCTCTCCTCTGTTATGTGTCTTTCATGTTCTATGGTAGCTGTCCTTATTGCACCCTTACATTTCTTGTTGCATTCTTTAGAAAGTCTGAATGCTGATAATGATCCCTCAACCTTGTATTTTTTTTAAGGCTCTCTCCTTTGCTTTTATATGCATTTTTACATTTGAGTTAAGCCACCCAGGACTTTTGTTCGCTCTTTTAAATTTATTACCCAATGGGATGCATTGGCTAATGCTCTTATTTAATATGCTCTTAAAGCAAACCCATATCTCCTCCGTGTTCTTTGTTCCTAAGATTTTATTCCAATTTATGCCTTCTAGCAAGGTTCGTAGTTTAGGGAAGTTGGCTCTTTTGAAAATCAGTGTCTTTGTATCCCCCCTTATGTTTCCTATTTGTGTGATTTATACTGAAGCCAATTGACCTGTGATCGCTGTTACTTAAATTACCCCATATTTCCACATCCGTGATCAGGTCTGTATTGTTGGTAATCAGTAGGTCCAGTAACACTTTATTTCTAGCTGGTGCGTCTACCATCTGACCTATAAAATTGTCCTGCAAGACATTTAGGAACAGGCGAGCCTTAGATGAATGCGTGGTTCCCTCTGCCCAGTTTATGTCTGGATAATAAAAATTCCCCATTATGATAACACTTCCCATCCTTGCTGCTAATCCAAATTGTGATAGGAGATCTGTCTACCCTTCCTCCCCAGGTTAGGGGGCCTATAGCCTACTCCCAGTATTATTTTCCCCTTAGCTTCATCCCTTTGGAGCTCTACCCATAAGGATTCCACCTCCTCCCTAGCTCCCCTAGTGATGTCATCTCTCACATTCACTTGTACATTATTCCTGATATATAGGAATACCCCTCCCCCTTTTTTTACCCTCTCTATCCTTGCGCTAAAGGTTATACCCTTGAATAGTTGCCAGCCAATCATGAGAGCTGTTGAACCAGGTCTCTGAAATTCCCACAAAATCCAAATCCTCCTCGTACAACAGTATCTCTAGTTCACCCATCTTGTCCACCAGGCTCCTGGCATTGGTGAACATGGCACGTAGTTTAGACCGGTCACATATTATCCTCTTATTGGGTGTTCCAAGATTGCAACCAGGACTTGCTACCATACTTACCTTGGGTTTATGTGCTTTGGTCAACCTACCACTAATGCCCCCAATACTACCCTCTGGAATATATTCCGCGCTGACTATCTCTACATTTGGACCCTCCCCCCCGTCGCCTAGTTTAAAAACCCCTCTAACTTTTTGGCCATCTTCATTCCCAGCTGATTTGCACCCTCCTCATTTAAGTGCAGCCCATCCCTTCTACAGTACTGGTTATCGACTGAGAAGTCGGCCCAGTCCTCCAGGAACCCAAACCCTACCTTACTACACCAGCTCCTCAGCCACTTGTTTACTTCCCTAATCTCCCTCTGCCTTTCTGGTGTGGCTCAATGTACCGGTAGTATTCCTGAGAATACTACCTTGGAGGTCCTTTTCCTCAATTTAGCTCCCAAGTCCCTAAAATCATTCTTTAGGACACTCCATCTGCCTCTGATTTTGTCATTGGTGCCAAAGTGCACCATGACAGCTGGGTCTTCCCCAGCCCCTCCCAGTAATCTGTCCACTAGATCCGAGATGTGCCGAACCCGAGCGCCCGGTAGACAACATACACTTCGGCACTTCAGGTCTTTGTTACAGATTGGCCTCTCTGTCCTTCTAAGAATTGAGTCCCCTACCACCAGAATCTGTCTTTCCTTTCCCTTCGTTTCCCCCCCACTCTCACTGGAGGAGTTCTTCCCCCGGCAGCTAGGAGAGTCCCTCAGCTCCAGCAGTTCTGGTCCCTGACTGGTTTCACCAATATCACTCAATGGAGCATACTTATTGGGATGCTCCAGCCCTGGATCGGCCTCCCTGGTACTTCCCCCTCTACCCTTCCTGACTGTCACCCATCTACTCTTTCCTAGTGCCTGCACCTCTTTGTCTCCACCTGCCTCTGTGCTGGTACCTGCCGTGTACGTTCCAGGCTCTCCTTTAGTATGGAGGGACTTCTCAGTGCTGACAGTTGCTTCCCCAGATTCAGAACCTGGGTTTCCAGGGAAACAATGTGCTTACATTTTGCACAGCAGTATTCACCCTCGATCGGATGATCAAGGAACACATACATGCCGCAAGATGTACAACGAGTCGCCTCTCCACACCCGCCGGGCATCGTACCTATTAATTTAATGAGGATTGGGGATTATACCCTGTCCAAATTACCTAACAACTAGCTTCCTGACACTAATACTCAACAAGACAATACACAGGTACTCAACAAGACAATACACAGTTACTCGCTGACCACCGTGCACGCGCAGACCTACGTGCACCCACAGACCCACATGCACCCGCAGACCAACATGCACTCACAGACCTACGTGCACTTGCAATACACAGGTACATAGTACACAATACACAAGTACTAACGATCCACACACACTACTCAGACAACACTCAGGTACTCACACTACACAGGTACTATGACCCCTGTTATAACCTCCTGTTTTCAACTCAACTGGTTTTAACTCACCACTTAGTCCAGTTCCACTTGGACAGAGTTCCAGCAAGCTCAAAGATGAGGAGGCTTAAAATTAGTTCTACAGAAATGTATATAGGCCTCAAGCACCTGTGACCAATTAACCACTCCCCTTAAATAGTAGGCTGAAGGAAAAAAAGAAAAAAAAAGTCTGTTTAAAAAGTGCCAGAAAAAGGTGTTAAAAAGCTGCAAGGAAAAGCCCCAAAAGAACCTAAAATGCAACACAGCAATCACCAGCATGCAACACAGGTGTCCTGTCACCATTTGAGGAGGCCACAAGGATGGTGAGCAGCGACAATGCATGCATCAGTGACACTGTCCATCTAGTCTAGTCTTCCTGCTGGAGCACACGCTTCGTGGAATCATGGATAGGCACTTGAGGCAGAACAGCGGGAGGAAGAGGAGGACCTCCTTTCCTCTCAAGGCCCCCTTTATCCAGATAGCATTCCTGCGGGGCCATCAAACACAGGAAGAAAAGGAGGAGGAGGATTGTGTCAGCATGGATGTAGAGGATAACTTGCAGCAGTCTTCAAGAGATGGTTTTCAGTTCCCAGAAACCCAAGGAGTTGTACGTGGCTGGGAGGAGGTAGTTACAGATAATGTGATCCTTAGTGACCCAGAATCGAATGCCTCTGCAAACTTACGCTGCCTGGTCTCCCTGATTTTGCAAAGCCTGCGAAAGGACCCTAGAATTCATGGTATCAAGGAGAGGGATCATCACTGGCTGGCAACCCTTATTGAGCCACGTTACAAGGGTAAAGTTGCATAACTCTTCCTGCCTTCGCAGAGGGAGCAGAGGATGAAACATCTTCGAGAGGCCTTAAAGAAAAGTTTGTGTAACGCATTTCCAGACCCTCGGAGGTTACCATTTCCTGGTACTGGACAACGTGCTTCTGAGGCTTTGTTCGGTCAGAGGAAGAGCGGGGGAGAAGGTGGCCGGCTGACCGATGCCTTTAACCAATTTTTCGGTCCTCGTCGCCAAAGTCTGATAGGTTCAAGCAACTATCGTCAGCGTCTGCATTAAATGGTGCAGCAATATCTAGGGGCAAGAGCAGACTTGGAGGCTTTTTTTTCATGGAAGTTCCGCTGACCAGCATTTGGGCCAAAGGATATTTTTCATTTTCTATGTTATCCCTGAGGAGCATACCCACTTGCTTATTTGCGGAGGAATAACCTACCTTCTTGTGCGTTTGGCTCCTGGCTGTTCTGATCAGGATCTATCTGTGGTGGGCTCCTAACATTTCCAGCCGTATATTGACAAGTGGAAGGCCCATTCTACAGGAGCTAGGATTTCGGCCTACATAGAACTATCTTTACTGAACATACTTGCACTTCCAAATACACCGTCCGGATCAGTTGGACGATCTTCTTCCTATCGTTGGGATTGACCGTGTTATACCCCTGGACTCTGGATCCTGGTCCCCAACACTGGACATAGTGTATTGAATGTGACCAATTCACTGTTCAACTGTTATGAGATAAAATCCTTACCTGTTCTCCCTCATGTCGAGATGTACAGGTGTGGATAGGTCTGGCACCACGGTGCCAATTTGTTTGGGGTTTTTTTTTTTTTTTTTTTACTGTTTTTTGTTCATATTTTTATTATTTTTGTTGTTGCAAAAATGGCTCATGTACTATAAAAAACAAGAAAGATGCAACGCTAAATACATATGAGTGAACCCCAGAAAACTATCCGGGGATAAAAACCAGACTATGAAGTGCTGTGTAAAGTGCTAAGTGCATTTACAATCAGTGAGTGAGCTGAAAGTAAAACAATGATGTTGTAAAACATTCAAAAAAAATAATGACACAAACCTGGGTGCCATGCTAGATGAAGGAAAAAAAGAGTAATCCTGGTGATATATAAACAGTTAAGAATAGTGTGATACCCAAAACGAAATGTGTGGACCTGTAACAGCCAAAGAATTTCACAACTAATGACCTCTATGTGAAAAACATAATCTAAAAAATAAATAAATATATAGCAACACGAAAGTCACTCAAATTAAATAAAGTTCAACATGTCATGTTCAATTCCTTAAACGTGATCTCAGAGTATTACAAAATTCATGAGAAGCAGCAATGAAACTGGATCAAACGGGGTGATGTTCGCACACAACACCCGGGGATGATCCTCCAACACCAGGGAAAAGGGATGTGTACACTTACACGAAGCTGTGGACCCACACGCCAGCGGTGGTGAGTCAAACAGGCATGGACGGTATTCAGGAACTCGATCTCCAACCCGGACTCCTTTAGATGGACTGGCATGCCCATGCTAGCCTGCCAAGTACATGGCTCCTCCCCCTATTAACGAATTTTTCTTTAGCCTGTGCCACTCTGCATCCCTCTGTGATATATCACATCTTGCCCTTGTCACTGTGTGTTGTGTACACCTACGGTTAGCCTTGGCTTTGGCTGTTTGGTAGTACTCAACCACAGTGATACTCATTTAGATTTTATACATTTTGGCATATTTTTTTTTTTATATATTCATCTTATCATTTTATTATATCAACTTATTATCATCTATCCACTTGCACAAGTGAGAAGCCTATGAGGGAGGCATCCACGGGGAGGGGGGGAGGGGCCCCGTGTGCTCTCCATACTCCATTGGCTGTGCTTTTTTGGCACATTCACTATATATACAGGGACCACTGAAGGAGGGTTCACTGCTGAGCTCTGATGAAGAAGGGACGTGCCCTTCGAAACGCGTTAGCTAGTAGTGATGCCTGTATGTTCCTCTAAGACCTTTGGAAAGCTTCGCTCATCACTATAACTACTTGCTGCTTGTTGCTGCTCGAGTTTTATGGCACCTGATTGTACTACTGCTTGTGAGTAATTTCTTTTATTATTTTATTCAATAAATGTTTTACAAAAGATAATGCACATGGCCGGTGCGCCCCTCTCTCTTTTTATGTCTTTGTTTGCTAGGATTCCCCATCCTTGAGGGCAGCAAGGCCTGTGATTGATCTTTTTCCATATATTTGGTTGACCACTTCTGCGCAGGAGTCATTTTCTTTTTTCTATATCAGTTGGCATGCCCATGCACCTGCGTACATCAAGCCGAAGATGACGGACCTCAATTGCGATGTTCCTGGTATATGTGGTACTCCTTACATCAGGGAAGCAGCGTGGATCATATGAAAAAAAGAAGGCCTCTACATATTGCAGATGAATCCAACATTTAAAAATGTATTGAAGTAAAAAAAGTTTAAAAAGGTACAAACATCACTTCTGATGCGTACAAATGGTGATCACAAACCAAGTAAAAATAAGCGCGGTGTGTTTGTGCAGAGTTTGAGCAGGCTATGTACCCCACATGTTTCGTACAAAAGTACTTCAACTGGGGCATAAACCTGCTGAATTACACCACGTCATATATATAATATCCTATACACCTGAAAATAACATGTCTCATTATGATTGAAAGGGAACAGCTGTTAGCTGCAACTCCCTCTGATCCATCCGGCCTATCAGGGGAGCTTAGCAAGGAAACCACATCATCGCGTTGCCACGTTCCAAGCCTTTCTTTGGTTCACCTATGCAGACCAAGAGAGCACAGCTGACTGGCTGACACTCGGCGGCCAGCTAACGCCTGCCCATTAAGGAAGCTCAATGGTGTCATGTGATAGAATTGTGCAGTCTGTGATTGGCCACAGACATAACCCAGCCACTAGGGCCAACACAATGGTAACCCAATCAGACGCTGCTCCAAAGTCACATGTCACAGTCACATGACCGGGAAATGTAATCTGCGCTGGTTCCCCATGTAACTAGGCAACAGAGGCCAGTGACTCGCACTAATAGACAAACATGCCTATCCGTTCACATGGCAAGCATCATCGCTTGAGGAGCGCTGACAACACACTCATAATGGCAACTAGCATGCACAAAAAAAGGACTTAAACTGCAGTATTGGGTATTGGAGACTATCTGATGTGAACTACTAAAAAAACTATTTAAAGGTAAATATAAAAAGTGCACAATAATCATAGAGCCCTTTCTAAATGTGCAGACACAAATAAAAATGACCTGCTGATGACATAAAACGTAATTAATCAATGGACACAATAACCATGTTAGGTAAATAAAACCATGGGGAAACTCTTCTAACAATCCTGTACCTGGAGCTCCAATATAGTATGGCCATTGCTATTAATATATGAGGTAGAAAAATGGGAAAACTGACCAGTAATATACCTAAAACTGCAATATGATACAGCTGAATACTGTTGGTGTACAAGATATAAAAATATGTGAAGAATTAACCAAATATAAAAAAAACATACCTAGGCTTTATTAATAAAGGCATTGACATCCCAGTCAATATTCATCCCGTGAGGGGAGTAACATCTGAGTTGGTGTATCCAGAACATCTCTAATTAGGAAAAGCCCCTCACACAGGATTCACCTCTCCAATGGGGGACGAATTTGTCAATGACCTGGAATTTAGTGCCTAGAGGATTTTTATTGTGATGGTGGAGGTAATGCCTAGGTACGCTGTGGTTAATGCAACCTTTCTTAATGCTAGCAATGTGCTCATTCACCCTAACTGAAAAGGATCTGATAGTCCGTCCTACATATTGCTTTTTGCATGGGCACGTGATGAAGTAGACAATGTAACGGGTGGCACAGGTGGTAAAGTGCTTCATCTGGTAAATTGCAGAAGTAGTAGTGGACTCAAAAGTCTCAGACTTTCTCCTCCCGCAGAGACTATGTACACAGACATTACATTTATGACACGGGTAATACCCCTTGAGGTTGTGGAAAAAGGAAGGTCGGGTGGGGGGTCTATTACAATCTGAGCAATCTGACTCCGTAAAGATGGAGTTCCCCTATATACCACTCCTGCTCTGTCTGGGAGAGCAGGACCAAGCAATGGATAATTTTTAAGTACTCTCCAGTGATGACCGAAAATGTTTTTAATTTGTCTATGTTGTACAGGGAATTCAGTAATAAAGGATCATTTAAACTTAGTGTTGGGTGCACATTTGGGTTGTTCAGCAGTCAACGTGCACCTATCAATCTATGAAACCCTATTGATCTCCTCATCAATAATTTTCGGAAGGTATCCCTTCTCGATAAATCTAGACTTCAGGGTCCGGACCTGTTGATGGAAATCAGATAGATTAGTACAGTTCTGTCTGATGCGTAGTAGTTACAAAGTTACATAGTAAGATTGAATAAAGACACCAGTCCATCCTGTTCAAGCGGAGTGAGTGTGGGTGTGTGTCTACAATTGTCCCTATCCCTACTCACATCAGTCCCTACCTTCAAGCAGCAGACAATCCAAGGTCCCCAACTCACATTTTTAAGGTCCCCAACTCACATTCATATACTAGAGCATGTCTTTGGAGTCTTTGATTACTTGGAGCTGATTTTAGCCATTAACTGTGGTGGCAGCTGTCGACTGGAATGTAACCATTCCGGTTGGTAGGTCTTGGTGATAAGCTGATGGTCTATAATAGAAATTTCCAAGTCGAGAAAGTGTATTGAAGTGTCACTGGTCTCGTAACTCAACGTAATACCTCTCTCATTGTTATTAAGGGTGGCCATAAAGTCATGCAAGGACTGTTCATCCTTTTTCCATAGGAGGAGGATGTCGTCTATATATCTAGCCTTAAGAACCAATTAAGGTCTCTGTAGGGCATAGACGACATCCTCCTCCCACAAGGCCATAAACAGATTGGTGAGACTGGGGGCAAATTTTGCCCCCCTCGCCACTCCCTTCCACTGCAAGAAGTACTGATTATTGAACCAGAAGTAGTTATGTTTTGTAGCAAAATTGAGTAGTTCCATAATATACCTCTGCTGAACAATCGGTATTTGAGTACTTTTAGACAGACAATATTCAACGGCAGCTAAACCCAACCCATGGGGTATACAGGTATAGAGTGCTGTGACATCCGCCGTGACTAGCAAATAGTCCTCATGATAGTCTAATCCTTCCAATAAATGTATGGTGTCACCAGTGTCTTTAGGATAGGAGAGAATCGATTTCACCACCGGCTGTAAATGAAAATCGATATACCGCCCTATACATGTACTGTATATCTTGCTGCCTTTGAGATGCTTCACTGTCCCCCAATTCACTCATGTCTCACACTTCTCATTTCCTGTCACGCCATGGCATTGCAGACCTTTGAAGTGTTAAAAGTTATATCATGGAATGTTAGAGGCCTAAATTCGAAATTTAAAAGAGTGGTACTATTTCAATACCTTAAGAGCCAGTCGCCACACATTATCTTGCTCCAAGAGACGCATCTTATAGGCAGCAAGATTATGGCATTGAAGAAGCCCTGGATTCAAAGGGCCTTTTCTGACTATGCCAGAGGAGTCTCAGTGCTCATCAGCAAAAAATTGCCCGGTGTCATTGAGCATATACATACAGACCCTTTTGCAAAGTATGTGATAGTGGTGATGACACTATGGCAAATAAAGTATGTCATAACTGCTTTATATGTTCGCCCTCCTTTTTCACCAGATATTTTATTTACTGTTTTAGAGAGGATTCTCCCCCATTGTCTGGCCAAACTGTTGATCATGGGCGACTTCAATTCTACTATGTCTCCTACATTAGACCCACCCCAGCTAAGGAATTTTCCAGGGACTTGTCTGACTGGGCATTGGCTGCCAGCCTAACAGACGTATGGAGGTGGAAGTATCCCATTGTGAAGGCATATTCATGCTTCTCCTCTTCGCATAAAACATCTTCCCGCATTGACTTGGCCTTCGCCAATTCCTCTCTGATAGCAGATGTTTTAGACACTAAATACTTAACCTAAAGAGTTGTCTGATCACTGTCCCTTGGAGATAGCTCTTCCTACTAGACCCCGTCCAAATGGTTTCATGTGACGATTAGGAGCTCATTGGATCTCCTATTTGGATATTTCTGAAAAAACACCTCCCATCTTACAAGAATATTAGGACATTAATGGGGGAACATCCTCTCCGGACATAGAATGGGATGCATTTAAAGCTTTTATTAGAGGTCATTACATCTCTTCCATAGCCGCTGTCAAGCCGGACCAGGCCTCTGAGCTGCAATCCCTACAGTCCTTACTTGAGCAAACTAGTTGTTATAATGATAATCCTAGTACTGATAACGTTTACGTTTTTTACTTATCTTTTTAGACAGTCGCCTCAATAGATTCCAAAAGCCTTCTTTACGCAATTGAATCAAATTTTCTCTTCATTTATTTGGAGATCTCATCCACCAAGGTATAAGTTGTCCACATTAATGAGACCGACTTCAAGGGGGGAATTAGCCTTTCCGGATTGCTACAGGTACTATTTGGCGTCTCAGCTGGTCACTACTAGATGGTGGCTCTGCCCAGACAGATTTAATACTTCCACAATTTTAGAGGCGGGGGCACTGCACTCCTTGGAGGCCCTGCAACACCTTCTTTTCCAGGGTCTCAAAGCGCCCTACCCCCTGACCCCTTCCATGGTCACTACTATTAAAGCTTGGAAAGCGGGAATAACCTAAAATGCACTAGCGCAGGATACTATTTCTCCAAATACCCCTCTATGGCGCATTCCCACTCTCACACATGTATCCAAGCTGCCGGACCTACAAGCATGGGCCAAATATCATATTACACTCATCTCTCATATTTTTGGTAATGGCTCTCTAAAGTCCTTCGCATCCCTCTCTGCGGACTATAATATCCCTCCCTCCTATCTATTCAGATATCTTTAGTTGTCCCATGCCTTTGACAGTTAGTTCTCCACCACTCCTCTAAGGTTGGAACAATCTGACCTGGAACACGTAATTTGTAATGAGTGCTCGGAGAACCTACTAATCATCTCCTGTTGGCCTCCCTCCCCGACCTCTGCAATCTATGCCAGAGGTGGTTGAGAGACATGCCTGAGTTACATAATAAGGATTGGGAAGACCTTTGGGATCTTCCTTTTCGTCATTTGGTCCCTCAAAGAGACAGGCTTGTTCAATTTAAATTGTTCATAGTGCCTACTTTACTCCAAACAGACTGTATACAATGAACCCATTGATCTACCAAGAATGTTGGTGGTGCGATTACTCTCCTGCTGATTTTACCCATGTTTTCTGGAGTTGCCCAGCTATTGTCAAATATTGGGAGGAGGTGATCGCTACTATTAGTTCTATTACTCTGATCTTCCTGACACCTTCTGTGAGTCCTGTGCCTACTGGGATTGGTGGAGGAATTGGTTCCTACTATGGCGGGGAGAACCATGCTTAGCTTGCTGCTTTACTACACCCATAAGGCCATAACAATGTCCTGGAAGAAGGTCGCCCCTCCTTCCCTTACATTCTGGAAACACTTGGTCAATGTCAGTCTGCCTCTATATAAATATACCTATGTTAATAATGGATGCCCTAAAAAGTATGATAACGTTTAGGTTGCAGAAGTTTGTCAGCAGTTCAAGGGGAGAAATGACAATATCTAATGTTTTGGGGGGTTTATGTCATCTTTTTAAGCATGTTTGTAAAAGAGGCTCTGGCAGCAAAAGGGTTAAATGCACCCTGGCTAATGAACAATTTGCATATTTTTAAAAATAAAAATAACTGTTAAACTAAATTAGTGTTAAAGGATAAGTTCACCTTTGGGAACATGTTCCACCCAATTTCAAACTGAATAAAGAATAAGGCGCTTTGAAAGAGAAAGTGCTTAGTTTTAGAGTGGGGAAGGATTTACAGGTTTTTACAGCTATCCAGGGCCCCATTAGAGAGATTTATCCTCTTTTCCTGTCCTGCTAACAAGTTTTTCTAGACAGGAAGTGAGTGGAGTTTTCCTAAAGTAACAAAATAAAAATGCTTCTTTGGTCACTTCCTGTCTGGTAATTTGTTGTTACCTGAACAGGAAGTGAGGAGAAATCTCTATAAAGGAGCCCAGGTTTACAGTACAAAACCAGACAGGGGTTCTAATCCTTCCCCACTCTATCCAAAATGAAAAACATTAAGTGTTTGATTAGATATACCCTTTAGCAATCAAATTTTTGATTTAAAGAGATATAATAAAGGTCTGGGGTCAATTTCATGCTTTTGTTTTAAAAAAATAATCATTTAATGTTTGAACTTAGACACTAGATTTACAAAGCATTATGGTAGCATTTATCATTAAATTAGTGACACTATTAGAGGCACATCAAGCTATCTCTTACCTTTACTGTGTCTATAATTTTGGTCAACCAACTGCAACAGATTTACTGCTGTAGATGGGACTGTTGTTTACTCTAATCAGACACACATTTAATTTGTAGTCAGGATCAGGTTTTAGTTTGTCACAATGTTACTTTAGAGTTGCTAAGGGGGAATTGATGACACATGCTGTAATCCTCTAGTAAATCTGTTTCATAATTTGCAACATTGCTCCTGTTTAACATTGTCTTGCTGTGTGACAGAACCGATAAATAACCCCCTATGAGTTTGGTAACAATTGAGCACAGCAGAAGCCGTTTACCTTCAGACCCTCCAGAAGCAATATCTATGGAGTTGTCATGTGCCAGTTCCTCTCTCTCGTTTCTCCTACTCAGTTGAAGGAGGGGAGACTGTTTCTTTCATCTATACCTCCTCCTTTCACGGAGCTCTTTGCATTCATTGAAAAGGGAGCAATGCTTTTATGAAATTGAGGAGGTGCCGAGTGAGCAACCCACAGCAATCAGTGTACTGAGTGTATTGTAGCTGGACCTACAAGTCTCAACCCTGGACGTTTGGCAACAACAGGAGACTGCTGCCTGAGTAAAAGTAAAATAAAAAGAAAAACTGCGCTGCAGAGCAAAAAAGGTCAAAGGTAAAAGCTGCACACAAAATACACCAATATCTGTGTATACCATGAAAAATAAAAAATAAATAAAGTGCGCTAATTATATGAAAATACACACATAGATGTGAATACATGTGGGTGGTAGTAAAAACCCCAATCTACTGAGAGCAAGTAAATGACTCCATGAGTTGTAGAAATATATAAGTGCAAAACATAAAAACTCAAAGAAGAAACAAAAAATGTGTACATGTGAAGTACAATGATATTAATAGCGTGAAAATCTGAAAATCAAACAAACTCAGTCCATGGGTTCAAACATAAAAAGTTCATCAGTGAAAAAAAGCTTCCATCCACTATACAGCTCAGCAGCAACTAATCCCCCTATGAGTGGATTGACAAAGGAGAGAGATGTGCAGGATGGTGCAAATCCACTGACGGTGACTCCAATAAGTGAGAAAGTGATAAAGGTGGACTCTTACCCTCCGTGTTGGACCCCCTCCTTGGCAGGGTCTATCAGGCATGCAGATTTTTGCCCTCTGCAGGGACCGTGTAATGAGAAGATTAAAAGTAAGAGATTGAGTAAAAGTAAGATATGTAGCAACCATTGTAGCAGCAAGAGATGGGGCATACAGTGAGGGGAAAAAGTATTTAATCCCCTGCTGATTTTGAATGTTTGCCCACTGACAAAGAAATGATAAGTCTATAATTTCAATGGTAGGTTTATTTATTTTTTTGTTTATAAACGATTTTTATGATTGTAAAAGGTCATAATTTGGTAAAAATAGGTAAAAGAAGCATAGGTACATCAAATATAAAGTAAATGTACATATGAAGTGAAGTAAGGTATATTAAAGAACATAACAATATAACAGAGGAACAGTGAAAATTAAATATAAGGTTGTCTTTTCAATAAGGTTGTATGAGGTGATATTTATGGTAATAAAATGGCCCAGGGGGTCCACTTTTTTTTAAATGGTGTCAAAGAGTGTATGGTGGATGCGTTCTGGGAGCTTTATTTGTTCCATTCTGTTTAACACCTGGAGCCATGGAACAGTCGTTGAATGCCAGTTAAATGCTATTGTCCAATGGATGGAGTTGAATAAGGTGTTTAATAATCTGGTGTTGTGTGTGGGTATATTTGGTATAGATGCAAACAATAAACACATCTGAGGGGTGAGGGAGATTGTTTTGCCTGCAATCTGTTCAATTTTGGTAGCTGCTTGTTGCCATATGGGTTTGGGAATTTCGCAGTTCCAAAAGGTATGTTTAAGGGTACCTTGATCTGGACATCCCCTGAAGCATGTGGGAGACCCAGATAGATAAAATTAGTTAATTCTATATGGGGTTAGATACCATCTGGTGTGCAGCTTGATGGCTGTTTCTCTGACCGAAATTGAAAGAGTACATTTTAGCAGGTTTTGGATCATAGTGTTCCAGTCTGATAGTGAAAAAGATTGGTCCAAGTCGATTTCCCATTGAAGCATTGGTTTTCATTTTTCTGGGAGGGAAGTTTCATTTAAGCAGCGATATATGCGAGAGATAAATTCCCTGTCTCTTGGTGAGGAGATACAGATTTGCTCAAATTGAGAGTAAGGGGTTTGTAATGTTAGAGAGTAGTATTTATTTACTATTTTGAATTTTTCAATTTGAGTATATTGTGGTAATTCTGATAATGGAAGATTGTGTATTTTGTGTAAATCAGCGAAATTTATTATCTGAGAATAAATAAAGTAGTGAGATTGCATAACTTCCATAACTAATATAGAGAAAGTGTTTCTATAGTCTATACAATTTCTAAAAGCAGGAGAGAAATGGGGATCACATAGGAAGAATCCTGGGGGGGTGGTAGATACTAAGTGAAACTTATCTTTGAATCTGTGCCATAGGTGATATGATTGAGCCACCACCATATTCAAGGGGTAGATCTCTCTGGGTTGAATCGACTTAGACCATAATAAACCTTGAAGATGGAATTGTAAAATTGAATGTTCTTCAAAGTATAGACAAGGAACTTGGCTTGTTGGAGCAAATCATTGGGCTAATTGTGTAAATCTTGTTGCAAGGTAATAACACCATGAGTTAGGGAGGCTCAGTCTTCCATTTGATTGAGATCTATGCATGAGAGAGTAACTGAACTTTTGTTTTTTTGTTGAGCTAAATGAATTTATTTCTCTTTGGATGGAGTCTAATGTAGTTTTAGGAATCAATATGGGTAGGGCTCTAGACTAAAAAAGTAGTTTGGTTGAGATCCCCATTTTGGTAAGGGTTATTCTCCCCAAGAAGGAGATGTGGTAGGTAGACCATCAATTTTGTAATGTGGGGGTAAGGTGGATGCCTTAATATCTAAAAGATTGTGAACACCGGGTAAATGGAAATCTCTCATGCAAAGATGCTGTCAACAATGGTGGAATATTTATAGGCATAGCAGAACATTTGGATAAGTTAACCCCTAGGCCAGTGAGATCATGGAATGTCTCTAGTTCTTTAATAAGGTTTGGAAGAGAGATTAAGGGGTCTGAAAGGAATAATAGAACGTCGTCAGCATATAGGCTTGGTTTAAAGTCTTTGAGACTTTAACCTTTAATATTGATACTATTTCGAATGGCACATGCAAGGGCGTCAAGGCAAAGAGGAGAGGGGAAAGGGGGCATCCCTGTCTAGTCCTTCCTCCAAGTGGAAAGAATTCTGAATTCTCACCTGGGAGTTTAATTCTGGTTTGAGGGTTTTAGTATAAAGCTCTAAAACCATGCATGAATTCATTGCAAAGGCCATACTTGGGAAGAAATAGCTCTAAATAAGACCAACTGACAATATCAAAAGCCTTGTGAATATCAAGGCTTAGGATAACTACCGGGTGAGAATGTATGTTAGCGTCTTGTCTTATATTTGTGACAGGACGTAAATTGTCTGTGATCTGTCTGCCTGGGATAAATCCAGTTTGGTCTGGGTGTACTAATGAGGTGATAATTGTCGCCACTCTGTCCGCCATCAAATGGACAAATATTTTGAGATCATTATTTATGACTGAAATTGGGCAGTAGTTCTGTGATAGGGTGTGATCTTTATGGGGTTTAGGTAAAAGGGGTATATTGTCTAAGAGCATTTCTTCTGGGAATTTATTGCGTTGTAAAATATAATTATATAATTTGGATAAATGAGGGGCCAAAATACAGGGAATTTTTTTTATAATAAGTAGTGGAATAACTGTCTGCTCCAGGAGCTGTAGAGGTTTTCAGAGATTTGATAATCCCAATTATCTCAGTGTCAGTGCAAGGAGCGTTTAGGTTTTCATTTTGCTGGTCAGACAAAGAGGGGAGAACATCTCCAACTGCCCCTTGGGGAGAACATCCCCAAGCCATCCCAAAGAAGATTGCTTTGGTGAGGACTGAGGGGCAGACAGAAGTTTTTTCATAGAAATCAGAGAATATTTCCATAACTTCACTAGGGTGAGAAACCAAATTTCCACTAGAATTGCGTAACTTATAAACATGTGAGGGGTTTGTAGATTGTTTTAGCTTTCTAGCAAACATGGTAGAGGCAGAGTTGCTGCATAACCGAAATTTTGCTTTAGACCATCTCAAGGCTTTTTCTGTGTCTGCAGACAATAGGGCATCAAGGGTTCTACTTTTATCATGGATTTGGTTATTGGTAGTGTTTGTAATATAATCTGACTAATTCTTCAGTTAGAGTATTAATGTCATTTAATTGTGCTTTATTTTTGTCTGATGCAGTATTAATTAGGTGGCCTCTCATGACAGCCTTGTGTGCTGTCCATAGGGTGGTAGGATGTATGTCTGGTGTTATGAGCAAAATCATCTTCCAAGTGTGTTGCAAGTTGTTGAATAATGGTGGGATCTGTTAGTATAGAGTCATTGATATGCCATTTATAGGGAGTAGGGGTAAGGCCTATGTGTGAGGTGGTGAAAGAAATGTGATGGTCGGGCCAGGGACAAGAATGAATATCAGCACTAGATGAATTAGCTAAAAGGATTGGGATCCCAAAGATATAGTCCAAACTTGCATAGCTTTCATGAGGATGGTATGAGCTCTCCATGTATCTATTAATTGGAGGTTATTTAAGGAGCGGGTTAGAGATTTGGGGAATGCCTTTGAAGATGGTACAACTCTGCTTCTATCAAGTACTGAATTAGCTGCCAAATTAAAATCTCCCCCTATTTTTAGGTATGGGGAATGATATCTGTCAAGAATATCAATTTTTTTTTTCAAAATGTAGAACGTGCGTCATTCGGAGCATAAATTGAGGCAATAGTGATTTGGCGGCATTTAAGGAAACCTCTTGGTATCAGGCAATGAGTTTCTGGATCCTTGCATGTGTTGTGTATTTCCAAAACAAATGAGTTCCTAATAGAGATAGCAGTACCACGAGATTTGGAGATATAGTCTGTACAGAAATATTGGCTATAAGACTTGTTAAAGTATTGTGGGTAATTATTAGTGGAAAAATGGGTTTCTTGCAGTAAAATAATATCAGCACCTAATCTTTTATAGTTACTATAGTTACGGAAGGCTTTTTTACATTTTCGGGGTGGATTGAAACCCTGAACATTGTGTGATACTGATAACACTTTGAGTAACCGTCACAGATAAAGATGGGTCTGATAACATGATAAGTGATATTCACTGTTATAAGAGAAATTAAAAATAAAACCATATGACCAATATATTCACATATAATGACCTTAAGTTTGTGGGTAATGGAGAATAGGTTATCTGTTAAATAGAACAACTGCTCTCTGCTGACGTCACACAGATCAGTCCAGGCACCGCGCCATCCCGACTTCAGAAGTCTGCATCTGCCAGATGCCTTGACTGATGGCAGTCTCAGTCTCTCAGCGATCCGCTGAGATGGCCACTCCCCGCCCCTTGACAGCTCAGTGCTCCAGTAAGCGTGGAGGAGCAGAGCATGAGAGCTACTGATTGACAGTCAGCAGCTCTCACCTCGGGGAGCCGAGAGAACCGAGCCATCGGCGCTGTTCAGGGCTCGGTTCTCAGTGCAGAGACGCCAGGGGACAGATGCAGCATCGGACCAATGCTGCATCCACCTAGATAAGTATGATTATGGGAAAAAAGCAAAACCCATACTTCTCCTTTAAGACTGATATCTTTGACTGATTCCCAAAAACCCCTGAGTTTAGGACAAAGCCAGAACAAATGCCAGAACAAAAGTGCCTCTCCACTTTTTGGACCTTGTTTTCCAAATGAAATGCAAAATTTACTTTAATCCGAAAAGAGGACTTTGGACCACTGAGCAACTGTCCAGTCCATGTTCTCCTTAGCCCAGGTAAGAAACTTCTAACATTGCCTCTGGTTCAGGAGTGGCTTGACACAAGGAATGCGACAGTTGTAGCCCATGTCCTGGATACATCTGTGTGTGTGTGGTGGCTCTTGAAGCACTGACACCAGCCGTATACCCCTCCTTGTAAATCTCTCCCAAATTCATGAATGGCCTTTGCTTCACAATCCTCCCAAGGCTGTGATTATCCCTGCTTGTTTACCTTTTTCTAGCACACTTTTTCCTTCCACTCTACTTTCCATTAATATGCTTGGAAACAGCACTCTGTGAACAGTCAGCTTCTTTAGCAATGACCTTTTGTGACTTACCCTCATTGTGGAGGGTGTCAATGACTGTCTTCTAAACAACTGTCAAGTCAGCAGTCTTCAGCATGATTGTGTAACCTACTGAGACTGAGAGGCCATTTAAAGGCTCAGGAAAACTTTACAGGAGTTTTGAGTTAATTAGCTGATTAGAGTGTGACACCATGAGGTTGATTTACTAAAGGAAAATAGACTGTGCACTTTGCAAAGTGCAGTTGCACTCTGCGAGAGCAGTTGCTCCAGAGTTTAGTAAATGAGGAAAAGCTCTGCTGAATTCCATCACCCAATCACATGCAAGCAAAAAGACTGTTTTTTTAATTTGCCTTGCACGTGATTGGGTATTCTTTGCAAAGTAAAGCTTTACCTCATTTACTAAGCTCTGGAGCAACTGCACTTGCAGAGTGCAATTGCACTTTGCAAAGTGCACAGTCTATATGCCTTTAGTAAATCAACCCCCATGAGTCTACAATATTGAACTTTTTTCACAATATTCTAATTTTCTGGGATACTGAATTTAGGGTTTTCACTAGCTGTAAGCCATAATCATCAACATTAACCACTTGACGACCGCCTCACGCTGATGTACGACAGCAGAATGGCACGGGCAGGCAAAATCACGTACCTGGTACGTGATTGCCTCCCCGCAGGCGGGGGGTCCGATCGGACCCCCCCCGGTGCCTGAGGCGGTCGCCGTTGGTCTGGCAGCGATCAGAGATGAGGGGGAGGCCATCCGATCGTGGCCCCCCCCTCGCGATCGCTCCCAGCCAATGAGAATCCTCCCCTGCCTGTGTGTAGTACACACAGGCAGAGGATGAGATGTCATCTATCCTCGGCTCGGCAGTTTCCGTTTCGGCGCCGAGGAGAGAAGACTGTAATGTAAGTGCACAAACACACACAGTAGAACATGCCAGGCACACTTTACACCCCCGATCCCCCCCCAATCGCCCCCCGATCACCCCCCAATCACCCCTCCCTGTCACACTGAAACCAAGCAGTTTTTTGTTTTTTTTTCTGATTACTGCATGGTGTCAGTTTGTGACAGTTACTGTGTTAGGGCAGTTAGTATTAGCCCCTTTAGGTCTAGGGTACCCCCCTAACACCCCCTAATAACGTTTTAACCCCTTGATCACCCCCTGTCGCCAGTGTCGCTAAGCGATCATGTTTCTGATCGCTGTATTAGTGTCGCTGGTGATGCTAGTTAGGGACGTAAATATTTAGGTTCGCCGTCAGCGTTTTAAAGCGACAGGGACCCCCATATACTACCTAATAAATGTTTTAACCCCTTGATTACCCCCTAGTTAACCCTTTCACCACTGATCACCGTATAACCGTTACGGGTGACGCTGGTTAGTTCGTTTATTTTTTATAGTGTCAGGGCACCCGCCGTTTACTACCGAATAAAGGTTTAGCCCCCTGATCACCCGGCGGTGATATGCGTCGCCCCAGGCAGCGTCAGATTAGCGCCAGTACCGCTAACACCCACGCACGCAGCATACGCCTCCCTTAGTGGTATAGTATCTGAACGCATCAATATCTGATCCGATCAGATCTGTACTAGCGTCCCCAGCAGTTTAGGGTTCCCAAAAACGCAGTGTTAGCGGGATCAGCCCAGATACCTGCTAGCACCTGCGTTTTGCCCCTCCGCCCGGCCCGGCCCAGCCCAGCCCACCCAAGTGCAGTATCGATCGATCACTGTCACTTACAAAACACTAAACGCATAACTGCAGCGTTCGCAGAGTCAGGCCTGATCCCTGCGATCGCTAACAGTTTTTTTGGTAGCGTTTTGGTGAACTGGCAAGCACCAGCCCCAAGCAGCGTCAGGTTAGCGCCAGTAGCGCCAACACCCACGCACGCACCGTACACCTCCCTTAGTGGTATAGTATCTGAACGGATCAATATCTGATCCGATCAGATCTATACTAGCGTCCTCAGCAGTTTAGGGTTCCAAAAAACGCAGTGTTAGCGGGATCAGCCCAGATACCTGCTAGCACCTGCATTTTGCCCCTCCACCCGGCCCAGCCCAGCCCACCCCACCCAAGTGCAGTATCGATCGATCACTGTCACTTACAAAACACTAAATGCATAACTGCAGCGTTCGCAGAGTCAGGCCTGATCCCTGCGATCGCTAACAGTTTTTTTGGTAGCATTTTGGTGAACTGGCAAGCACCAGCGGCCTAGTACACCCCGGTCGTAGTCAAACCAGCACTGCAGTAACACTTGGTGACGTGGCGAGTCCCATAAGTGCAGTTCAAGTTGGTGAGGTGGCAAGCAAAAGTAGTGTCCCGCTGCCACCAAGAAGACAAACACAGGCCCGTGGTGCCCATAGTGCCCTTCCTGCTGCATTCGCCAATCCTAATTGGGAACCCACCACTTCTGCAGCGCCTGTACTTCCCCCATTCACATCCCCAACCAAATGCAGTCGGCTGCATGAGAGGCATTTTCTTTATGTCCTCCCGAGTACCCCTACCCAACGAACCCCCCCAAAAAAGATGTTGTGTCTGCAGCAAGCGCGGATATAGGCGTGACACCCGCTATTATTGTCCCTCCTGTCCTGACAATCCTGGTCTTTGCATTGGTGAATGTTTTGAACGCTACCATACACTAGTTGAGTATTAGCGTAGGGTACAGCACTGCACAGACTAGGCACACTTTCACAGGGTCTCCCAAGATGCCATCGCATTTTGAGAGACCCGAACCTGGAACCGGTTACAGTTATAAAAGTTACAGTTACAAAAACAGTGTAAAAAAAATAAAAAATAAATAAAAAAAATAGTTGTCGTTTTATTGTTCTCTCTCTCTCTATTCTCTCTCTATTGTTCTGCTCTTTTTTACTGTATTCTATTCTGCAATGTTTTATTGTTATTATGTTTTATCATGTTTGCTTTTCAGGTATGCAATTTTTTATACTTTACCGTTTACTGTGTTTTATTGTTAACCATTTATATGTCTTCATGTACGCCATTCACGACTTTGAGTGGTTATACCAGAATGATGCCTGCAGGTTTAGGTATCATCTTGGTATCATTCTTTTCAGCCAGCGGTCGGCTTTCATGTAAAAGCAATCCTAGTGGCTAATTAGCCTCTAGACTGCTTTTACAAGCAGTGGGAGGGAATGCCCCCCCCCCCACTGTCTTCCGTGTTTTTCTCTGGCTCTCCTGTCTCAACAGGGAACCTGAGAATTCAGCCGGTGATTCAGCCAGCTGACCATAGAGCTGATCAGAGACCAGAGTGGCTCCAAACATCTCTATGGCCTAAGAAACCGGAAGCTACGAGCATTTTATGACTTAGATTTCGCCGGATGTAAACAGCGCCATTGGGAAATTGGAAAAGCATTTTATCACACCGATCTTGGTGTGGTCAGATGCTTTGAGGGCAGAGGAGAGATCTAGGGTCTAATAGACCCCAATTTTTTCAAAAAAGAGTACCTGTCACTACCTATTGCTATCATAGGGGATATTTACATTCCCTGAGATAACAATAAAAATGATTTAAAAAAAAATGAAAGGAACAGTTTAAAAATAAGATAAAAAAGCAAAAAAATAATAAAGAAAAAAAAAAAAAAAAAAAAAAGCACCCCTGTCCCCCCCTGCTCTCGCGCTAAGGCGAATGCAAGCGTCGGTCTGGCGTCAAATGTAAACAGCAATTGCACCATGCATGTGAGGTATCACCGCGAAGGTCAGATCGAGGGCAGTAAGTTTAGCAGTAGACCTCCTCTGTAAATCTAAAGTGGTAACCTGTAAAGGCTTTTAAAGGCTTTTAAAAATGTATTTACTTTGTTGCCACTGCACGTTTGTGCGCAATTTTAAAGCATGTCATGTTTGGTATCCATGTACTCGGCCTAAGATCATCTTTTTTATTTCATCAAACATTTGGGCAATATAGTGTGTTTTAGTGCATTAAAATTTAAAAAAGTGCGTTTTTTCCCCAAAAAATGCATTTGAAAAAAAAAAAAATGAAGCACCCACCATTTTAATCTGTAGGGCATTTGCTTTAAAAAAATATATAATGTTTGGGGGTTCAAAGTAATTTTCTTGCAAAAAAAAATAATTTTTTCATGTAAACAAAAAGTGTCAGAAAGGGCTTTGTCTTCAAGTGGTTAGAAGAGTGGGTGATGTGTGACATAAGCTTCTAAATGTTGTGCACAAAATGCCAGGACAGTTCAAACCCCCCCAAATGACCCCATTTTGGAAAGTAGACACCCCAAGCTATTTGCTGAGAGGCATGTCGAGTCCATGGAATATTTTATATTGTGACACAAGTTGCGGGAAAGAGACAATTTTTTTTTTTTTTTTTTTTTGCACAAAGTTGTCACTAAATGATATATTGCTCAAACATGCCATGGAAATATGTGAAATTACACCCCAAAATGCATTCTGTTGCTTCTCCTGAGTACGGGGATACCACATGTGTGAGATTTTTTGGGAACCTAGCCGCGTACGGGACCCCAAAAACCAAGCACCGCCTTCAGGCTTTCTAAGTGCGTAAATGTTTTATTTCACTCTTCACTGCCTATCACAGTTTCGGAGGCCATGGAATGCCCAGGTGGCACAAACCCCCCCCCCCCCCAAATGACCCCATTTTGGAAAGTAGACACCCCAAGCTATTTGCTGAGAGGTATAGTGAGTATTTTGCAGACCCCACTTTTTGTCACAAAGTTTTGAAAATTGAAAAAAGAAAAAAAAAAATTTTTCTGGTCTTTCTTCATTTTCAAAAACAAATGAGAGCTGCAAAATACTCACCATGCCTCTCAGCAAATAGCTTGGGGTGTCTACTTTCCAAAATGAGGTCATTTGGGGGGGTTTTGTGCCATCTGGGCATTCCATGGCCTCCGAAACTGTGATAGGCAGTGAAGAGTGAAATAAAAAATTTACACCCTTAGAAATCCTGAAGGCGGTGATTGGTTTTCGGGGCCCCGTACGTGGCTAGGCTCCCAAAAAGTCCCACAAATGTGGTATCCCCATACTCAGGAGAAGCAGCTAAACGTATTTTGGGGTGCAATTCCACATATGCCCATGGCCTGTGTGAGCAATATATCATTTAGTGACAACTTTGTGCAAAAAAAAAAATTGTCACTTTCCCGCAACTTGTGTCAAAATATAAAATATTCCATGGACTCAACATGCCTCAAAGCAAATAGCTTGGGGTGTCTACTTTCCAAAATGGGGTCATTTGGGGGGGGTTTTGTGCCATCTGGGCATTTTATGGCCTTCAAAACTGTGATAGGTAGTGAGGAGTAAAATCAAAAATTTACGCCCTTAGAAATCCTGAAGGCGGTGATTGGTTTTCGGGGGCCCCGTACGCGGCTAGGCTCCCAAAAAGTCCGACACATGTGGTATCCCCATACTCAGGAGAAGCAGCTGAATATATTTTGGGGTGCCTGTGTGAGCAATATATCATTTAGTGACAACTTTTTGTAATTTTTTTTTTCTTTTGTCATTATTCAATCACTTGGGACAAAAAAAATTAATATTCAATGGGCTCAACATGCCTCTCAGCAATTTCCTTGGGGTGTCTACTTTCCAAAATGGGGTCATTTGTGGGGGTTTTGTACTGCCCTGCCATTTTAGCACCTCAAGAAATGACATAGGCAGTCATAAACTAAAAGCTGTGTAAATTCCAGAAAATGTACCCTAGTTTGTAGACGCTATAACTTTTGCGCAAACCAATAAATATACGCTTATTGACATTTTTTTTACCAAAGACATGTGGCCGAATACATTTTGGCCTAAATGTATGACTAAAATTGAGTTTATTGGATTTTTTTTATAACAAAAAGTAGAAAATCATTTTTTTTCAAAATTTTCGGTCTTTTTCCGTTTATAGCGCAAAAAATAAAAACGGCAGAGGTGATCAAATACCATCAAAAGAAAGCTCTATTTGTGGGAAGAAACGGACGCAAATTTCATTTGGGTACAGCATTGCATGACCGCGCAATTAGCAGTTAAAGCAACGCAGTGCCAAATTGGAAAGTCCTCTGGTCCTTATGCAGCATAATAGTCCGGGGCTGAAGTGGTTAAAAGAAGGAAATGCTTGAAATATATCACTCTGTGTGTAATGAATCTATATAATATATGAGTTTCACTTTTTGAATTGAATTACTGAAATAAAAATAACTTTTTGATGATATTCAATTTTCTTGAGATGCACCTGTATATACTGTTCTTTCTAAAAATGTTATGTTATATATAGTACATTCTGTGGTTGAATTACTGATATTTATGTGTTTCCCTTTATTTATCTATTTTTTTTAACGTTGAACAAAGGTTTTTATTAATCAAATGGTGCATACACGTTATGTTTGCTTTGCATATAAACTCGGTAACTGTTACTTTGAATGTTATACATTTTGTAGGTAAGATAACAGGTACATTGTTTTTGCCATGCGGTATGTTCTATGAGTACACATATTACAAATAAAAACTACATAGTGAGATATATGTCTGAGTATTCATTCCGAACTAATATGGTTTTGTTACACACAGGTATCAGACTCTTGTAGCCAGCAGTCCCATACCTTGTTATATTTGTTGGGGCAACCTCTGTTAAAATATATACATTTCTTGTATGGCAGGGTATTATTCACTTCTAGTTTCCATTCTACTATCTTGGGAGGTGTCTGTCTCATCCATTTTTTTAGCTATAATTTTCCTGGCTGAAAACAGCGTCTCATGTAGAAATATTTTTGTATATTTATCAATTGTGTCTGATAATATTCCAAGAAGGCATTTTTTTGGGTCTAATGCTAGGGGTGAGCCCACTGTATCATGTAGAAATGTTATGATTTGCTTCCACAGGCCTTGTGTCTTGAGGCATGTCCAGATCAGGTGGCAGAATGTGCCTGTCTCTTGTCCACACATCAGACATGTTGTAGATTGAGTGCGTTTGTATCTTGCCACTCTAAGGGGCGTGAGGTATGCCCTGTGTAGAATATAAAGTTGTGATAGTCGATCAGATAGTTTGGGGGATACATCCTTACAGGACTTCAGTGCCTCCCCCCACTCCTCATCCTCAATTGGTCCCACCTCTCTCTCCCATCTGGGTTTCAGATCGTATGCTATTTTGGTAGAAATAGGGGTGGAGAGCATATTGTAAAATGCTGAGACTAATTTATGGGGGTCCGTGCTCTTAATTACTGCCATAATGACATTGGGTGTAGGGTGTGGGACGGAGTCTGGAAATTGAGATTGTGTCGCGTGGTGGAGTTGTAAAAATCTAAAAAACATTTGGTTTTGAATTGTAAATTCTTCTCTAAGTTAATTGAAAGTTTTGAGGTGGCCGTCTTTTAGGAGGTGATGTAGATAAAATACTCCCTGCGTGGACCATATGCTTGTGTCATGTATTTTGGTGAATTCGGGGAGATTCTTGTTATGATATATCGGCGTGTAGTCGTTGTATTGTGGAATTTCAAGTTTGGAAGAGGCCAAGTCCCATATTCTCCTGTAGTGATATAGTATGGTTTGTCTATTTTTCTCTGGCTCTGTCCCTCCTGAGCCCGATGCTATCGCGTATATCGAGTCCTTAGTGTGTTGTGTCCACTTTGGACATAGGATGTATTTATCTATTTAGAAAATTCATTTGATGCAACTTGTATGTTGTAATATAATCTCCTGAAGAAGCCGTATAAAAGGTGAAACATGGAAAAAAAAAACCCTCTTCAAGCAACATACTTGTGATAACATTACGTACTATTTATGTATCATTCCAATGATGACACACATTTCAAACCTTTTAGACAATTTTCATGTTTTTTTTATAGAAGTACAAGCCAAAAATTGTTAACTTTTAACAGTTTTTAGATATGTAATATTTGGCACCTTGAAAATACATTACCAAGAGATGTGGTGCCTCTGGTTTCCTCTCTTGCCCATAATACAATTTTGCTCTTATATTCACATCAGTTCGTGCAGTATGTGAATATAAATATAAGCAGAATTCAGTAAAGCTGGTCATGCACTAGTAGAATTATTTTGAAAATTTTCATTTTAATAAAGTTCGTTTCATTTCCTAATCATTATGGGGGGTCAAATTGACATTCGTTTTTGACTGCAGAGAAAATTTGAAGGAGTAGGATGGAAAATGTTTAATTAACTAATTTCTAACAGCAGTTTTCGTTCAGGGAAAGTCGATTTACTCCAAAATTGAATGTTAATAGCAAACATTTGTTTATTACATTGGTCATGTCACTGAATGTACTGATGAGAATTTTTGTATTAATCTAACATTCCTTCAAAAATCTACCAGTGAATGGCCAACCTAAGTCAGGGCAGCCAGTAATATTTTAGCGTACTGCTTTCAAATCAAAAAAGATGAATGCAGATTGGTTGCAATAGGTTTGGTGCTTTGCCCGTAGCCATGGCATTAAATCAGCCCCTTTGTCATCGTGGTCTTTTTTTTCCCTGAATTTTATATTTAATGTTTTAATATGTATCCTGTCTATCTCGTATATTAGGAGGATATATTTATATATATATATTTTTTAATATTACCTTCACTACACATATTCATTTTATATCTCCCCCCTGTTTTCCCTTTCTCCAGAGAGGTCCTCCTCCTCCTTGCACCCAAGTCTCTATTAGACGGTGCCTTCTGCAGCTGTCGTAGTGAAAAGTCAATAATATTCATTGCAGCAAGACAATGTGGATTATTTATCTGTTTGTAAGGGCGACTCGCCCCCTGAAAAGGCCGCAGTGTCTGTGTGTGGAAAGCCCCGTGTATGCACTCCATGGGTCACTGTGTGAGGCTGTGCGTTCCCTGTGTAACACAGCTGTGCTCCTATACATCAAACCAATTTGCATGTGGCTAAACAAGGATTTATTTACTAAAATGATACAGAATAAGAGCGTACAGCAACCAGTCACAGAACAGCTTTCATTTGACTTATCACGCTGAGTACTGATCTGTGATTGGCTGAATGTGGGTACAGGACACTGCTGCCCATGGCACAAAATTACTAAAAAAGTCTGAGGGCTTATGTATGAAAAGGAAAACATTTTTTGGTTGTTTTAACCTCTTGCTGCCCACGTAATGCATATGTGCCTCAGCAAAGATGGTGGGCTTTAATGCCCATATGCTGCACATATGTGTCCATGGGCGGCGGAGCTTTCTGTGCTGATAGTGTGCTCACTGTGCACTCCCAATGATTGAGAGTCTCCAGGTCAGGCTTCCAATCATGTAACCACTGTGACAGCCAATCACAGCGATCACGTGACTGGCCAATCCTTTCTGCCCCCCTGGGCGTACAGACCCTATTAACCATTCAGCCCCGGAAGGATTTACCCCCTTAATGACCAGGCCATTTTTTGCGATACGGCACTGCGTCGCTTTAACTGACAATTGCGCAGTCATGTGACGTTGTACATAAACTAAATGTATGTCCTTTTTTTCCCACAAATAGAGCTTTCTTTTGGTGGTATTTGATCACCTCTGCGGCTCTTATTTTTTGCGCTATAAACAAAAAAAGAGCAACAATTTTGAAAAAAAAACAAAACAATGTTTTTTAATTTTTTGCAATAATAAATATCCCCCAAATTAAAAAAAAAAACAAAAACAAATTTCTTCATCAGTTGAGGCCAATATCTATTCTTCTACATAGTTTTGGAAAAAAAATCGCAATAAGTGTATATTGATTGGTTTGCGCAAAATTTATAGTGTCTACAAAATAGGGGATATATTTATGGCATTTTTATTATTCATTTTTTTTACTAGTAATGGCGGTGATCAGCGATTTTTAGCGAGACTGCGACATTGCAGCGGACAGATCACACACGTTTGACACTTTTTTGGGACCATTATCATTTATACAGTGATCAGAGCTAAAAAATAGCCACTGATTAGTGTATAAATGTCACTGACAGGGAAGGGTTTAACACTAGGGGGCGATCAAAGGGTTAAGTGTTCCCTAGGGAGATTTTTCTGTGGGGGGAGTAGACTGGGAGTAGAGAGAGATCGCTGTTCCTGATCAATAGGAACAGCAGATCTCTCTCTACTCCCCTAATAAAACAGGGATCTATCAATGTAAACAAGCAGAGCCCCGTTTTGGCTCTCTGAGGAGTGATCGTGGGTCACTGGCAGACATTGTGGCCGCTGGCCATGTGCATCAGCTCCAGTGTCGCAATGCGGGCGCGCGTATGCGCCCCTATAGCTCTTAAGGCATCCGCCTTACACCTACAGCGATTCACACAGGCGTGCCAACCTGCCGCCGTAGAATGACGGTGGCTGGTCGGCAAGCAGTTAAAGGGATGCTAGGGCTGGGCGGTAAGGGGTTAAGCAACCAATCAGTATAATTTCTTTACTTTTAGTTGTGCATGAAAGAAATTACAGTTGAGAGCTGATTGGTTACTTAAATAACTTTTTATCGATAGGGCTGACCCTACAGTACACTATTAAATACAATATGGTAGATAAAGTAGTATGACATAACCAATAGTAATAACAACCAATCAGAGAAAAGCTTGCAGCAGTTTTCCTGCGATAATCGTGCAGGCTATATTCTGATTAGCTACAATTAATTATAATAAATTGCTGCTCTCTCCATCATTTGTCATTGAATTGATGGCAGGCAGATAGACTGTGGGCAAATTGATATATTGACAGCAAAAAGATCAATATCAGCTAGCATATTGTACCATCATGCACAGGCTCTTGAAATGTCCAATATATTCAATGACAAATGCTTAAAATGTATGAAAAACCTAAATCTACTTTTACTATCATGCCTCCCTGTATACAGTTTCCTTAAAGTGGTTGTAAAGCCTTAACCACTTAAGGACCAGCCTCGTTTTGGATTTTAGGTGTTTACATGTTTAAAACAGGTTTTTCTGCTAGAAAATTACTTAGAACCCCCAAACATTATATATGGTTTTTCTTCTAACACCCTAGAGAATAAAATGGCGGTCGTTGCAATACTTTTTTTGCACCGTATTTGCGCAGCGGTCTTAAAAGCGCACTTTTTTTGGAAAAAATTCACTTTTTTGAATAAAAAAATAAGACAACAGTAAAGTTAGCCCAATTTTTTTTTTATATTGTGAAATATAATGTTACGCCAAATAAATTGATACCCAACATGTCACGCTTGAAAATTGCGTCCGCTCGTGGAATGGCGTCAAACTTTTACCCTCAAAAATCTCCATAGGTAACGTTTAAAAAATTCTACAGGTTGCATATTTTGCGGTACAGAGGAGGTCTAGGGCTAGAATTATTGCTCTCGCTCTACTGGTCGCTGTGATACCTCACATGTGTGGTTTGACCACCGTTTTCATATGCGGGCGCTACTCGCGTATGCGTTCGCTTCTGTGCGCGAGCTCGTCAGGACGGGGGGATTTTAAAATATTTTTTTTATTTTTATTATTTATTTTACAATATTTTATTTATTTTTACACTGTTTTAAAAAAAAAAAAAAATGGTGTCACTTTTATTCCTATTACAAGGAATGTAAACATCCCTTCTAATAGAAAAAAGCATGGCAGGACCTCTTAAATATGAGATCTGGGGTCAAAAAGACCTCAGATCTCATATTTACACTAAAATGCAAAAAAAAAGTCATTTAGAAAAATGAAATTTGAAAAAATATGCCTTTAAGAGGCGTGGACGGAAGTGATGTATTGACGTCGCTTCCACCCAGCAGTGTCATGGAGATGAGTGGGCGCCATCTTAGCCTCACTCGTCTCTAGACACACCACGGGGAAGGACGCGATCGCCTCCGCCGCTACCGACGGCTCCGGTAAGCGGCGGAGGGCACCGGATCGTGGCGGGAGGGGGGGCCCCTCTCCCGCCACCGATAAAAGTGATCTCGCGGCGAATTCGCCGCAGGGACCACTTTTATCTGAAAGCCGGCCACCGCACGAAAACGGGGATACCGGGGTTATGGCAGCTAGCTGCTGCCATAACAACGATATTCCCGTTCAAAGTTTGGACGTACATAGTCGTGCGGCGGTCCTTAAGTGGTTACAGGAATTGTAAAGTCTCAAGGTTTTTCACCTTAATGCATGCCATGCATTAAGGTGAAAAACCTTTTGTGCTGCAGCTGCCCTCCAGAGCCCCCCTTTTTCTTACCTGAACTCATTCGTTCCAGGGACGAGCACAAGCCCAGCGGCTCCAGCCACTGTCTCCTTCCTCATTAGATAGATTGATAGCAGCAGGAGCCATTGGCTCCTGCTGCTGTCAATCAAACCCAGTGACACAAGAGCGGGGGGCGGAGCCGAGTTCTGCTGTCTGTGTCAATAGACGCAGCAGCGGGACACAATGAAGAGGAGGGTCCAGTCGCGCCACCGGGGTACCCCGGAAGAGGAGGTTGGGGCCTGCTCTGTGCAAAACCCTTGCACAGAGCAGGTAAGTATAACATGTTTGTTATTTAAAAAAAAAAAAAAAAAAAAAAAGAAAACCTTTACAATCATAGAGTTTTTCACCTTCATGCATTGCACGAAGGTGAAAAATCTTCTGTGCTACAGCTGCCCCCATACCACCCCCCCCCTTTTCCTTACCTGACCCCGATCCAATCCAGCGATATGCACAAGCGCAGCAGCTCTCGTCACTGTCTCTCTCCCCAATGGACAGAATGATATCAGCAGCAGCGATTGGCTCCTGCTGCTGTCAAACAAATCTTGTGACACAGGAGTGGAGGGGCGGGGCCGAGTCCTGCTGTCTGTGTCAATGGATGCAGCAGCGGGACTAGGGAGCGAGTTCGCATGGGTGCTCCCAAGCTTTCTTCTGTGCAGGAGCTTCCTATAATAAAGACTGCTCACTGCTGCTCTCTCTCTTTGTGCAGTGTGATTGGTCTGCCCCCTCCTGTCGTTTTCTGCAGGCAGCCTGTAGTGGGTGGAGCTTGCTTGACCCCTCCTACAGCTCTGCTCTCTGGCACAGGCTATGTACAAGACAGTGATGATGTCACCGCTACAGTTACGGGGTAATAACTGGGTTTGTAAAGGCTATGGGTGCTCACAAAATAAAATTAGGCTTTGAGGCTATTGAGAACTTTATTTGGATAAAAGTTTTTGTGCCTGGAGTTCAGCTTTAAGCGAAGCTTTTGGAAAATTTCTTGCCTGTCCTTCCTATTGCAGGTGGGAAATACTAAGCCACTACCTTGCAATTAGAAGCAACCCTGCCCTGTGAGCTCTATCAATTAGAAATTGGGCTGCCTATCCGCGACAGACAGACAATGCTGCTGCTAATGGGGAGGTAGCAATTTTGGGTTTACATCAGCGTTTCTTCAGTCACAACACCCTTCTACAAGTATGCAAAATCTTAATAATAATGGATAGCTGCTGATTTTTTTTTATCATCATACGAAAACTAAATAGTAAAAAATATAATTGTTTAAACTTTAGCTGTATATATTATTCCATTACTATGATCCACCACCTAACATAAATAGGGATATCAAATATATGCATTAATTGTTGTCCACCCATAGTAGGGCCAAGAAACAATAGTGCACATTTTGCTTTATTTCCTGTACCTGAACACACTGACACTAAATACAAAACCCTTTTTGTACCTAAAATGCACTGATATTGATCTAGTTTAAGCCCCAACCTACTAATTTTCTTTATTTGTTTTTCCAGGAAATTCTTTCTGTTTTTTTGTTTTTTTTTTCACAGGCTTCTCCTTTAGGGCTTGGCTATCACAGTATTCATGAACCAGCTCCCAGACGTTGCTCTGAGACCAGGAGCTATTGGTGGAACAGCTTCATCTCTGTGTTCATGATTGAGCGTGTTCCCAGCATAAACACATACTGCATATATGTGCCACAACAGAAGAAAATCTAATTCTGTGATGCCGCAACACCATCATCAGGAGTGCCATAGTTTGATGGAACCCCTGATAAACTCAGACGGCACTGTAGGGTGCCTAGACAACCCTGGTTGAGCAACATTGGTTTACATACACTTAAAAATTTGCTTACTGAAGAATGTAGACAGTAATCTACAACAGTGGCTCTCAACCCACACAAAAAGTACCCATAGCCATACGATGAACGCCTTCCAAGGGGTAAATCAGAAAAAATGTATACTTATAGGATGCTTCTTACCTGCCCATATATGGTATGCTTGGGCCAACCAATCTGGGTGAATACTGTCGATGGAATAGAATGGATGTTTCTTGCCAGTTGTTATTCTTGAAGGTAAGGTGGAGTGTCCTCTAAGGGTAAAAACACACACCCTTAGTTGAGTTGATTTTTTATAGATCTTTCATTCTCAGGAACAACTGTGCAATACTTACCTATGGGTTTATGTCAGGCCAAGGTGACATTTTTTAGAACCTTAAACTATTGATTTGGTATTTAAGGACAATTTGAAAAGATGTAGTTCTGGGACCCAGCTTGGAGTTCCTTCAGTACAGTTATGGAATGATCTATGGAATTATCTCAGATACCCCATTCTGTGCTTCACCAGTGTCCCATACCAGAGAACAAAGATTAGAGGGCTTAGAAAAACAAACCGTTTGGAATTTTTTTTGATAGTTTTGGAAAGTGTTGGGAAGGGTTAGAATTCATGTCAGGTTTTTATTTTTATTTTTTAAGGAGATACTTAGAGAGAAAAAATAGGGGTAAAAAAAAAAAATAAGTCACAAATACAAACACTTTTTTTGCCATGTTTTGTATTTGTGGATTGATTTATTGGATTTTTTTTTCTCCAAGTATCCCCTTTAAAATCATACAGTGAACAGGGGCTCTTCAGTTTTGTATGTATTCCCAATTGGAAGCTTTATTCTCTCTATTGGTCCCGATGACCATTATGATGAGAAATACAAAATGTTTGAGTTGTCACTAGAACAGGAGTTAAAGAGAAATCTTCCATTTGGTAAACTTGATCTTGGAACAACTGTCTGAGAGCGGATACCCCCTTTTTTTGCAGGGATTTCTTACCTCCTGCTTATTTTTCAACCTGACTAATTATGTGTCTCTGGGATAGGAAGTGGAGGGAAATCTCCTCAATAGGTCATAGTACAAGAAACTGACAAGGACCTTAACAATTCTTTACTCTATCCAGAACTAAAATAATGTTTTGTCATTACATACAAGTTTCCTTTTTTCAGGAGGAATGAAGAATACTTTAAGAGCATGTACAAGTGTAAGCAAACAAATTAGGTAAAATCAGTAAAAAATATTTAGGCAAACTTTTCTACTTTTATACAATATAAAATTAATTTGCATTTTCTACAATATAAATTTTAAATTTAATTTTTTTTTTAAGTTTTATTGTTTGCTTTTTCCATTGTGTTAATGCATGCACATGCATCTCTTATTCTTATATATATTCAGATGAGCAAATAACAGAGCAGAGTGCAGTTACCCACAGCAACTAATCAGCATTCATCTTTTGCAATATGACTGGAAACTATTACTGGCTACTGTTACCTAAGTAACCTAAAATCTGATTGGGTGCTGTTGATCATTACACGTTGGAATGCGTTTTGTTCTTTGCACTGCTTTACTGATGTTTTTATTGTATGGCAAGTCGAAGCATCATTTCACAATGCAAAGCCTCATATGTGAACAAAGCCCACCCAGAGCATTCATGAAAGGGCAAGAAAACATATGGTTTATAGACTTTCTCGTACTTTCCAGGCCCGATGCATCACTTGGTGGTTATTATTGACCACTGGGCAAGTCAGACGCGTTCCTTGTTATTGGAACTGAACGTGTCATTGCACAATCGCTCAGACAAAATGGCCGTGTGTTCCAAGATGGAACGCATCCTCCATCTACAATCCGTGCTTGCCCAGGTACTCACACCAGTTCATTAATATTTATAAAAACACAAGGGAAACTATCTATTTCACAATGAGAACAGGTTAGCCTTGCCGTGTGGCCCATAATGCGTTTTCAATTCCCCCGGTAGTGAAAGGGTTTCGACTCTATGACAGAGGGTGAGCGGGCCTGGAAAAAAAAAAAAAAAAAGAAAAGAAAAAAAACAGAGAGGGAAATTTGCAACACAAGGAAGACAATCCATCAATTTCTCAAATAATGAGAACCGGGGAGAGACAAAATGTCCCCTCCTTTGCACAGCCTTTAATTCCAGAAGGGAGCACAGAGCAGGAATAATTCTGTGTGAGAGAGAGAAAAAAAAAAGAGAGGGTCATTTTAAGAACATAGAACAGCGCTTGCCTTTGGTTGCAAATGAACAAAACAACTTCATTTTTGCTCATATGTGAAGCGGTAAACAGCAACTGCTGATCACGTTACTAGCGTCATTTTTTTTTTTATGTATACTTTTATGTATATATGACTTTTTACTTTTATTTTTGGCCCTGGTTCTATTTATTTGAATCTAAGGGTACAATTTACATTTTCTGCTTGCTCTGTCATGGTGTGCATCCATTTAGAGAGAGACAGATGCCATAAATGCACCAACCTTTTTTGTCTTCAAAGACTTGTGTGCTTATTCTACACACTGTTTAAGAAACTAAATCATGGTAACCCATGGCAATCAATAGGATTTCTCCTTTGTATGTTAGTGCGGGAAAAGTTGACTCATGGGTTGCCATGAGTACCTGCACTTGAACGTTGCTCTGCACCAGTATGCATAAGCCTGTATGCTCCTTAGAAGAGGATGCTCTAGTGTCTGTTTTAATAATGGCAAACATGCATTTGCCTAAAGCAGCTTTCAGCTAAAAACAGTCCAAACAATAAAAGCTTAGCCCTTACTGGTTGCTGTAAGTTACTACCGCTGCTTACAGTTGATAAAAGACAAGTTTGGATTCGTTGCTATGGGTTACCACCCACTCCTTTGCTTTAAAAAAAATTGTCACTGCCTCCCTATGTTGCATAATAGCATAAATATTTATCAGGCAAGACCATTCTTGATGTTTCTTACTACAAGGTACCACCACCTGCTGTTAAAACATACGCCTGCTAAAAAGAAGCCTTGGCGCGTCAGCTTACGTTCTGGCCCTGATGTAAGTCCTTCTGGCAGCCAACCAGTTAACTAGCTAGCCTTTTCATCAGCTTAACCATCTCAGCACCTTCCCTTAGTAAATTCCTCCACTAGTTTTGCAATTCTCAATTCCAGCAGAGAATTGCACTGCTTAGGATCAAGGGCTTATATGTAAAGGACATGGGAGGGATTCAGGAGGTGGTGAAAAAAAGCAAAGGGGGGGGGTGGGGGTGTTTGCAGGTTCTTGGGTTAAGATTTTCCAGTTTTTTTGGGGGGGGGGATGTTGGAGGGGAGATGTCTTTAAGAGGTGTCAGGCTTCAGATTGCAGCTGCTGCTTCTGTGCTATGGAGACAGTAGAGATTCATTACTCCAAAAACACAATGACCATTTATCATCCTGTGGTGTTATTCAAATTCAGTACCAACTGAAGGCCTGCCCCATTCTTCTCTATCCCTCCTCTGCAACACTCTCATTGTTGTGTGACTGAAGTAAAAAAGCCTTCAAGGACCCAACGAAGCATCAGAGACATCCAGCCAAGCTCTGGGTGATGTCTTCAGAGCTGAGGGACGGAACTGTCACATTATCCTAAAGCACACTTCTGATTTTCCATTTCTTATCAACGTTTCATTTTTTTTTTTTCCGTAATCACGTTGACGGACAAACATGGAGCCCGAAGATTGAAATCCACCAGCTGAGGATTCCTTGGGGTGGACCTTCGAAAGAGACATCCCGCCACCCTTGCTTGATTCCAGGGACCTGGTGTGGATCTGCAGCCTTTGGAAACACTTCTCCTTCAAATTCTCAAGGGTAACAGGTGCAATAACCAAACATCTGTACCATTTGTCCATACGTCTTGCCCATCCATCCATCCTGGGCCAACAGATCATTGCCATAAAAATCTTTCTTCATGTTTCAAATGACTTACTTAGCTTTGAACTGAGTGAAATGGCTTGAAAAAGGAGAGCTATTTTCATTTGTATTCCTTTTATTTTTTTAATATACTCCTCTTTAGCATATTTAACACAGAGATAAAAATTATACTTTCTTTTTTACTTTTTATTTTGCTATATAATTTCATAGGTTCAGTTCAGGTTCCATTTCTTTTTTGTTCCTTTTTTTTTTACTGTTTTGCAGGCAAGCGACTATTATGTGTTTAGTGTGTTTTCAATTCTTTACATTATACGTTGTGCCATTGTGAACAGGAGATTTTTTTTTTAAATGCAACTGAAATGTTCTCTGTAAATTTAAATACACAATCTAGGAAGGTGGGGGAGATTTGGAGAGAAACAAGGGTGTCCCAGGAAGTGCCCCTGGAGGGGTAGGTGGGAAGTGCTGTGTTTTCCGCAGGTCTCAGTTCCTTCTTGCTGCATTCATATTTCATTTTGCAATCAAGATCTAGAGATCTGGGGGAGGTGAATCAGAAGGGGCAAAAATCCAGAGATGTGCTCTACAGGGAAAGAGATACATTGGTAATCTTATGCAATACTTAAAGACTACCAACGTAGCAGGAAAAAAAATATTTATTTTATGGGGAAAAAAGATATAATCATAGCTTTGTTTAACAAAAAAAAAATGTTAGACTTACTTTTAGTATGTATATTAACTACAACTGTTTAATTTTTTAATCTTTCGTCAATAGGCAGTGTTGTTGATCGGATATTAATAAATACCAATTAGATATTTAGCTTTTGAATAGACTGCAGTATTGTGTTGATGTTTGTATAGTAGCCATAGGGTTAAAAGACGAGAACGTAAGCTATAATTAGCTTGTGTATAGGGATCATGCTGTTTGTGTACACTGCCCAGTCTGTGTTATGATGGAGGGGATACGGAAGGGGTGACCATGCTAGCTGGGGGATCCCCTCAGTAGGGGGAGGTGAGGGAAGATCAAAGAACTGCGGACACAGCTGGATACACGAGGTTCTCGCTACTGATTGTCCAAACGCAATTCTTGTTCCAATAGAGGTTCCCAGCCAAGAATTGTGTGTGGACATCTGTGGCTAGAGCTCTAGAACTTCAGGACCAGCGCTGTGTGGATGCAACTTATTCTGAAAATTATATTTATTTATTATTATTATAAGTATGGTAACATTTGCTATTTATTTCATTTTTATTGTGTGCATAAAATAGTACAACTCTATTATTTTAGCTATATTTATAAATTAGCCAACACAAAAAATGTTTCTCCATTCCATACATTTTTTTTTTCTTTGTGATATTTCAAACTCTTTTTTTCTTACTATACTTGCTGTCATTTATCCACCCCCAAAGCCAATTAACTCTATGAACAGAGCACAATCCTTTTTGTATACATCTTAAAGGATATAGCTGTAAACAAATAATTTAGCTGAGCTCCTACAAATGTAAAAAAAAAATGTAAATTTTGTAGATAAAAAGATCAAACTCAAATAAAGAATTACAAATCTGGAAAGTAGTATAGTGTTTTCTTTCAAGATTTGCAGTTTGAAAGGTAAAAATGCTGTACTTGTCTTGATTTTAGATTTATGCTATGTTGTTTGTGCTTGTTTTTTTTTTTTTTTTTGTTTTATTCGCTAAGAATCGTGTCTTGTCTGGTTAAATCACAGAATAAGCAAAATTGCTTTAAAGGAGAAGAGTTTTAAATGCTTTAAAATATGTAGTAATATCAGAAAAAAAATACATAGAGGGTGTAAAACAAATTTTAAATGATATTTAAAGTAATTTTTCTTAAAAGCGTCAATTAGTTATTCTGCTTTGTGGTTCTATGTCTTGCCACAATCTAGAACCAATCGTTATGCATTAAATTTGTCTTATTGTAATGGTTGATGAGAACTTTTTTCTCTTAAAACTCTGATGAGGATTTGTGAACAGAGGATTAACTGGGAGCTGCATGCAAAAAGCCAAACACTGGCTGAAAGGGCTAAAAGTATTAACTACAAACTAAAAAGAAAAAAAAAGAGAGAAGAAAAGTTGTTTTTTGTTAAACCAATGCACCCTCTGTCAATGCAGCATACAAATGTAGCATCTAGTATGGCCTAAGATGCAATGAAAATATGTGTATTTTCTTAGTAATTATTAATATATACAGCTTTATACAAGATCAGATAAAAATCTACATTTATCTATAAAATAATAAAATTTGTGTGCAAAGTATTTTTACCTTCCCATTTCGTAGGAAAAGCATAGTGGCCCTAGGAGCTAATAGGACTTTTTAATTAGGATTACCCCACAGGATTAAAAAAAAAGTCCAATACGGTTTAAAAACACAAAGCTAGACTGTGTATCAAAAAATGGTTAAAATATACAAGATAACTGAAAAATCGAATTTGTGTTTACATTTCTATGCATTTGCAAAATAGATATGCATTGATAGTTCTAGAACTGATTTCAATAATAGGTTGTCTAGTCAAGCAGGTAATTATGCTTTTAACCATTTTTTCCCATATTTTTGCTTATGACCTTTTTGATCTGTAGGCCTTATCAAGCCAACCTTTCTGTCTGCTTACTTATATAACTGTAAATAAATGTACGTATAAGCAGTAAATTATATATATATATATATACACACACACATACATTGTACATGTGTACATTGTACATGTGCAATGTACATACATTACAAATAAATATACTTCCAGACAAATACATTCTCTTTACATATAGATAAATATAAACATATCTCAGATATAGCTATTTATACACATTGTTTTTGTTTTTATCCTCAGTATATATAATTCAGTCTGTAACCTTAATGAATACTAACTCTACATGAGGTCAGTGATCCATTACAGTGCATAACAAAATATGGCGCAAGCAAGCATTTTACAGTGATGTAGACTGCGCTCAGCAGCTGAAGTATGATGTCACTGGTGTTTGTAATGTCCCTCGGTATGACATACCTATAGACCAGTAG
Source organism: Aquarana catesbeiana (assembly GCF_042186555.1). NCBI lineage: Eukaryota > Metazoa > Chordata > Amphibia > Anura > Ranidae > Aquarana > Aquarana catesbeiana. The sequence goes on along the minus strand of NC_133332.1, from coordinate 292,643,940 downwards.
TGTCACTTTCCGTGTCATTTTGTTTCATTTCAGGCCATATTGATTCCTCACACACGAAAGCATATTAGAACCGCATCAGCTCAGTACAGGACTTTCACTATAATGACTGTACTAGCTCACCAGTGACGCAATCCTACAGCACTGTGTAATTCCATGATCACTGATTAATTTCTACTACCTCACCATCACATACTACAGAGGTAAAATATCACCATTACCCTTATATTTCTCCAATGTCACACATTGCAAAATCAACTACACCAGCAATGCCATGGTACTGTCACACAATACATCAAAATTTCACAATGTTGCCTTCTCACCATTGCCATACTGTTCCACCATTTTTTAATCTCATCATCACTTCTCCATACTTCTCTTTAATTCATGTCAACGTCACTGCACCCAACTGTCATTTATATCCCCCAACATTACTACATAGCTGATGTTTTCATCTCCTTAACATCAATACACAGATCCACCATTTCATTCTCAAAAATATAAATGCACCCAGTCACCATTTATACCCCCTTTAACATCACTGCACAACCTTCATCTCCTTAGCACCATCGTGCAGACCCATCAGTTATACCTCGACATCATCACTGCACAGACTTCATCTCTTTAGCACCATCAAGCAGACCCATCATTTATATCATCACTGCACAGAACTACCAATTACTATTTTCCTTCAACATCACTTTACCCAGCCACCATTTGTTTTCTCTCAATACAACAGAACAGAACCAATCCTTATATCGATTTCCATATAACTGCACCCAACCACATTTATTCACTCAACATCCCTGCACCAAACCACTATTTATCCACTCAACATCTCCGTGCCCAAGCATCCTATTTTCACTCAACATCCCTGCACCCAACCACCTTATTTTCACTCAGCATCCCTGCACCCAACCACCATTTATCCACCTAACATTCCTGCAGCCAACCACCATTTATTCCCCCAACATCCCTGCACCCAACCACCATTTATCTGCTCAACATCCCTGCACCCAACCACCATTTATCTGCTCAACATCCCTGCACCCAACCACCATTCTTCCCAACATCTCTGCACCCAACCGCCCTATTTTCACTTGACATCCCTGCACCCAACCACTTTATTTTCATTCAACATCCCTGTACCCGACCACCTTATTTTTACCCAGCATCCAACAACCATTTATCCGCTCAACATCCCTGTACCCAACCACCATTTATCCACTCAACATCCCTGCACCCAATTATCTGCTCAACATCGCTGCACCCAACCACCATTTATCTGCTCAACATCCGGTACCGAACTACTATTTATCTACTCAACATCCCTCTACCCAACCACCATTTGTCTGCTCAACATCCCTGCAATCAACCACCATTTATCCCCTCAACATCCAGGCACCCACCGCCCCCCCCTATTTTCACTCAACATCCCTGCACTCAACCATCATTTATCTGATCAACATCGCTGCACCCAACCATCATTTATCTGCTCAACATCCCTGTACCCAACCACCATTTACCCACTCAACATCCCTGCACCCAACCACCATTTTTCCTCTCAACATCACTGCAGCCAACCACCATTTTTCCTCTCAACATCACTGCAACCAACCACTATTTATACCCTCATAGCATCACTGTACCTAGCCATTATTTTTTCCCCACAGTATCACTACACTAAACCATGATTCTTATCCTTCCTGAATTACTGCATCCAACCACCATTTATATCAAATCAGCATCACTGTACACAGCTACCATTTATACCCCCTCAACATCATTACACAGCCACTATCTGTATCCTCTGAAATTCACTGCATTGTAACAGCATCTTTATCTTCCAAATATGTCTGCACTGCTTTTTTTTTATTCTATTATTTATTACTTTAATTCCTCAGCAATTCTGTCAGAACCACCATTAATATCCTCTCAGCATCACTGCTCAGAACCGACATTTATTTTCCCTTAGTATCACTGCACATAACTGCCATTCTTATGTCTTCAGCATCACTGTACAGAACCAACATCTGTATTTTCTTCACTGCACAGAGTCAACATTTATATCTCCTCAGTATAAATCAGAACCACCATTTATATTACCTCAGACTCACTGCACAGAACCACTATTTACATCCACTCATTGTCCTTTGGAACCACCATTTATACAACTTTCAACCTCACTGCACAGAACCGCCATTTATACAACCTCAGCCTCACTGCACAGAACCACGATTTATACAACCTCACTGCACAGAACCGCCATTTATACAACCTCAGCCTCACTGCACAGAACCACGATTTATACAACCTCACTGCACAGAACCGCCATTTATACAACCTCAGCCTCATTGCACAGAACCAAGATTTATACAACCTCACTGCACAGAACATCCATTTATACAACCTCTCTACACAGAACCACCATTTATATGACCTCAGCTTCACTACTCAGAACTGCCATTTATATGACCTCAGCATCAACCACCATTTGTTTTCTCAACTTCACTGCACAGAACCATAATTTGTATCCTCTCAGTTTCACTGCACTGTGCCACCATCTTTAGCTCCCTAATATGTCTGCATTATCATTTTTAAGTTCTCGGCATTACCACACCATACTACTAATTTTATCCCCTCCACAGACATGCCTTTATCTACAATGGTATTGCCTCACTATTTTTGTATTCCTTTGATTTTCGTACTTCAGGACTCATGCAGCATTCCACCATTTTAACACCTCGCTATCCCTGAAGCATTCTACCATTTTCTACCATAAAGTCACTGCAGCATTTCACCATTTTACCACCTTTCATGTCCTGCACTATTCCACCATTTTACCACTTTGCTACACCAGCATAATCCAACCATCTTTTTTCATCTCAGAATTGATGCAGTATCTCACTGACTTACCAGATCACCATCGCTAAACTCTTTTGTCATGTCACCTCAGAATCCATGCAGTTTTTCTCTAATCTAGCCTCTCACTATCACTGTTCCACAGTTTCATATAAGCATCATTGCACTGCACCTTCCACCATTTCACCACCTCAACATTATGCCGTCACAACATTACCTCACTATTACTAAAACACACCATAGGTCACCACCATCGATCACTGCATCATTTCACTTGTTACTATGTTACCATCGTTATACTACTCCACCATTAATACTGGGACACCGGTGTACTGCTTTACCAATCTATCACATTGCCTATGTACCGTTCCACAATTTTACGCCATCATCAGCACAGCAGCACCATTCCACCGTTTTACCACATAATCAGCACTGCAACATTCAACCATTTTGCCACTTAATAAGCATTTTACTATTCAACCATTTTACCACATAATCAGGACTGCAACATTCAACCATTTTACCACATAATCAGTATTTTACCGTTCAACCATTTTACCACATAATCAGCACTGCAACATTCAACCATTTTACCACATAATCACCACTGCAACATTCAACCATTTTACCACATAATCAGCATTTTACCGTTCAGCCATTTTACCACATAATCAGCACTGCAACATTCAACCATTTTACCACATAATGAACACTGCGCCGGTCAACCATTTAACCACAACACTGCACGGTTCAACCATTTTACCACATAATCAACGTTATACAATTCCACAGTTTTAACACTCCAATAACGATATACAAGCGCACCTTTTTTAAGTCCTTAACACCGACACACCACTCCACCATTTTACAACCTCGCCATCTCTGCACTGTTCCACCATTTTACAAGTTCAAGATCAATATACCCTTTACTACCTCACCACCGATATACTGTGCCACCATTTTACAACCTCATCATCCCTGCACCGTTCCACCATCAATAACAACCTGACAGGTCTGCATCACCTAACTGCCGCTATCATCTAGCATCGCACCACTGTATATCTCACAGGCTTGCACAAGCTGCTTGATCGATCACTTGCTGTCTGTTAATTGTGTAAATGCGCAAAGCATATCATCTATTTATTTATTTATATTTTTAGTATAACACTGCACCATTTCAAAATGCATCTTACGGATAGGGTTTAAATCCTCTATAGTAGTCAAAGTAATAATGTAGCACAGACAACATAAACTGCAACACTGATTTTGCTCTAACATGCTCTAGGCAGCCAATGGTGTCAGCACTATAGCTTACAGAAGCGTAATAACCAACAAGATTGCTTAATAAAAACTACAGATGACACTGTTATAAACACGTCAGAGTGATTCACGTGAACACACTGATATGTAGTAATGCAAATGTCATAGTATGCAAATAAAAAACTCAAATGCAAGCTATTGGTTACGAATCTCCTGTGCTGATAATACCCTCTACATCACCATACACTAATACGACATCACGGTGCATTGAATGCACTAGACACTCTTACTTTAGTCAGAATGCAATAAAGCTAGCAACAACAAACCCACAATTAAGCTATATAAAAAGACAGTACTTTTCACTGCAATGCAACCAGGATTGCCCTCCCGACCATTTTGGTTCAAAAGTAAGCCTCATTTATTAAGGTGTCTGAGGGCAATATTGCTCATGCTTCCTAAAACCTAAATGCTATAGACAACTAGACAACACAAGTTCTCCTTAAACATAAATATAATATATACCTGGTTCTTAGTTGGGATAGGTTCCATCTTCTCTAAAATTTTGGCAAAAACTAAGAGATTTCAGCAAACTTCTGCCATTTTGGCAAAATATATTGGAGTCAATGGGGAAGGTGAAATTAAAGTGTTTTTTTCTTTTTTTGTTGTTTCGCTTTTTTTGTGGGTGAAATGGTCTTTAAATGGCTCCTAAGGGCAACAGATATACCTTTCAGCTATCCTGGCAAAAAGATGAGGGTATACCTTTCAATTGGGACTCTACTGAGATTTCTTCTTACTTCCTGAAGCGACTCTGGGACAGGAAGTGAAGGGAGGTCTTCCTTATCAGGGCACAGACATAACCTGAGGGGGGTTTTAATCCTTCCCTACTTTAGCCAAAAGAGAGGAAAAATTGCTTGTACATACAGTTTAACAAAGAACGTGTATACTATTTTGTGACTTCTGTTGCTTCTAGCAGTTTGTAATAGGTATCATCATTTTGTAATTCCTGGTATTGATGTGAATGTATAACTAATGAAAAAGGTAGTTGATTGTTGGGTATGGTTAATCAGAGAAATACAGAGCTGCAAAGTGCAGTGACCTAGAGCAGTCACAGTACAGTTCAAGTCCTGTAACCGAAAGATGAATCCTGATTGGCATTGCTATGCTTTATTGAATACCCATTAAAATCTTACTGTACATTCTCTATACAATCACCTTTAGACTTGCCAAAACTATGTCCTTCAGGTTGCTAGTTTAAAAAAAACAAAAAAAAAACCATTATGATCTTTTTACTATTAATACATTAGCAACATGTCTATTTCTTCCAGCCAGAGTGGTAAAATATCACTATATAGGTCTCTGATTAATTTACCCTGTATCCATTCCGGATAGTAGGTGTATAAGGATAGTAGATCTAAAGAAACTTGTATAATTGTAAGGCTCTGTGCAAACTGCTGGTGCTATATAGATCCTGTATAATATAATAATTAAAATGTAACATGTATGGTCAGCTTTACAATCTGATTGCACAATCTCCTTTAGATTTACCAAAAACTAAAGGCCTACCTGAACAATTAAACTTTTGTCCAATCAGGTGAGCTTGTTGGCAGATGTAAATGAGATTGTTCAATCAGATTGCAATGTGTCTAGCCAGCTTTATTCTTTGCCCTTTTACATGCAAACTACACAAAGTAGTATTGGGTAAGCAAGAGAACTCTATATTTTTTTAACTTCTCCTGTGGTGACAAATCTGTGCAGGGGACTATTGGCCTTAATCAATAAAGAGTTCTTACTCTTAAATGCTAACTCATAAGTGTAGTAAACTATAGCAACCAATCACAATTTACTACGCTCAAGACAGACCAGAGCAAAATGGATTTAAGATTGTTTTTTTTTTGGTTACTGCACTAGTTTTGGACAGGGTACAGCAAACTTTCTCAACTATTTTATCTTAGAGGAACCCTTGAAATGTCTTTTTGATCTTGGGGAACTCCAGCTAAAAATACATTTACAGGTATAGTTTGCGTACATTAGCATATATATATATATATATATATATATATATATATATACATATACATACTGTAATATATATAGGGCAGCTCCTTTTTTACACCTTCTTGCTCTGTACAACATTTTTAATAATAATTTTAAATTAAAAAATAAAAATTAAATGGACAATAATATCAGACAAGGGATGCAAACGTAACAAACTGTGGTTTCCCCTAATATTAGTGCTCAGTGTAGGTAGGAGATCAATTTGGCATAGCTCACTGCTCAAGGAAATGCCAGTAACCTCAGAAGGCAACTCTGGTTGAGAAAGCCTGGGGTAGAGAATAGTTAATCCCTGTTAGGGTTTTTCTGTTGTCTGTGTTCTATTGGGGGGAGATTTCATCATTTCCTGCTAAACAGGAGGTGAGAGGAAGTCTCTCCAAATTAAGTGCAAATTCCCTCTCAGACAGTTGTCACAGAACAATTCTCAATTGGAAGATACCTTCTTACCTTTTGTTCCAGTTAAAACTATAGAATTTTGGAATGAGGTGTTACAAAGACAAACAGGGGGGGCAAAGTCAGCTATCAGGATGGCCAATACTTAAGGTATTCCCATGTCACTAATGGAGATGATACACATGGTATACTTTGTCTTTTTCCCACTCCGGGTTTATATTTCATGCTTTATATGATGGAGTATGGGTATGCATCTTTCTCAGAATGTACCTTGGTCAACATGTGATGTATGAAACTTGATACTTTAGTACTTGTCATTAATGCACTAACATATGTCCAGGCTCTATGCCATAAGTTGAATTTTTGTAACATGTTTAAAAGAACTCAAAAACCATTGAATATGAAAATTAAGACAAAGTTTCTAACTCTTCCACACTCTACTATCCCTTATACTTTAGGATTAAGAACAATTTTTGACTAAGGCTGTAGGTCCCCTCTCCATTCATTTGAGGTCTGGTGTTACTCCAGTATTACAATATGGAGAATCCATATGTGAAGAGGAAAATCATTATTTGGCTTTGTAATGGCAACATCAGTTGGGTAGATCTGGAACATTTTGAAGGGGATACCTTTAATAGCAGTTTTGACTGGTGTTGGCCTTCAACACACAGGAAAATTGTGTCAAATATAAACTATATAAGATAGTATTCAGTGTTATTATAAAACTATGGTTATGTCTATATCACCCATTAAAATCAGTCAGGTTACACAGATCAACTTTAGAGTCTAGCTGATGGGAAAATAAAAAGAAGAAACATAACTGCTAAAAAAATATATAAATATATAAAATAACTGCTAACTATGGACAATACCATTTACTACAGTATTTATTACTGCAATCACTTCAGTCAATGATTTGCAGGCCCAATGTGCTTGGGTGAAGGATTGCCCATGTACCCAATCAGATCTTCCAAATAAAGGATTACTCTTCCAAAAATATTTTATTTTTCCAAGATAATCTGACCTTCCCAGGCTTCTTTTCTTCACCCTGGTTCTGATGTTGAAATGAATGAGCATAGGCCTAGGCAAGTCCTGGATCTTTATAGGGATCTTCCCTTTGGCAAATACTGAACAGTTAGCATTGTCAGGATGCTCAGAAGGCCTTAGGCACTAAATCAGTCCAGCACATATTGGTGGCATAGGAGCACCATTTTGCATAAGTTCACAGCAGTATATCAGAGCTATGAGACTCAGGTTTACCACCACCATGGGTTTAAGGCAAATCCTGTGTGTGTTTACTAGACCAAATTGTAACCATAATGTACTGCCTAGTCTTTAAACTTAGGTCAGCTGGTTTAAAGGAGCCAATAAGGGCATTTTGGATAAGCCAGCCTTAACAATAAAAGGGCGAGTTCACAGCAGCCATACTGACAATGTGCTTTAGCTGTCTTAAGGAGGAACAAAGGGTACTGCTGACAAACTGCATAAGGAGACATTTGTGTAGGGCTTGTAGGAACTTACGCGGGGGAAGGGAAGGGTTTTTTTTTTTTTTTACATCTTAATTCTGCTGATGTCTTGTATCCTCCTTACAGCTGATATGCACTACAGTGACAACAGGCGGCATGTGTTTTTCACAGGACATATTTCTTCATTGTTGTTGTTGGCTGCAATTGTTTTTTTCACAGTGGAATATGCATGGGCAATGTGCATCAGTACAGCAGGTTATAGTTTCTTTTGGGAGAGCATGTGACATAGTGATTTACAGGCAGGAGATTGTGGGAGACAATGTTGTCACCCTATAGCACAATGTGCCCAAATAATGACCTTTATATCAGCATCACCAGCTGTTATTTGTATGAAAGCTAGCCAAAATTAAAAAAGGTTGCCCAAGTAATAATACCATGTCTGCTTCCCTGCCAGACCCTCCTGCCCAAACAAAATTAGCAGTAAATAAAAAAAAATTTAAAAAAAGATTTAACATAAAGAGATAAAAAATATTCACTTTGGTCCCAGGTTCCGGGAGGAGCAGGTGACATCAACATGCCTTGCCGCTGCCTCCTTGTATGGTTGGGCACTTGAAATCCTGGGAGAATGCATTACAGCCCATTGCTGGAGCACATTCTCACAGGGTTTCAAGTGGGCAGTAGGCAGCAGTGAAAAGCGATAAGAGCACCAGCACCTCCTGAAAGCCATAATCGAGGTTGATTTTTTTATCTTATTTGTTGTGAAATCTGTATTGTTAGAGTTTTATTTACACCTTATTTGTTTGGGTGGTGGGAGGCTGGCAGGGAAGCGGAACTTCCATTTACATGATTATATTCTCTTGCACAAAGGGTTTTATTATTTATATTAGTTCAGTACAACATAACAATACAGTAGCATTGATGGTCATAGCATGGAACAAAAAAAAAGAATACAGAAAACTTAAAAAAGGGATAATCCAAGTCACAGTGAATTGTTCAGGCCCCTGAAGGCCTAGGGTGAATACGTATAACCAGCACTGGCTTAATGTCATCTCATGGGACCTTGGGATTTGACAAGACGCTGCACCGATTTAAGTAATAACAGTCTTACAGAATCATAAGTGAAGTGATTATCAGGAGGAATATACAGAACCTATATTTTCTTAAAGGATAATATATTTATTTGTCAAAAAAACAAAAAACAAAAGAAGAAAAAAATGCTTTTTACCATGTAACCATCACATCCAGGACTGAGCCTGGTGGATCTGAGAAGTACAAAGAGGAGTGGGGGGAAAAAAGGAGGATAGGAGGAGGAGAGGAGAAGTGGTAGAATAGGGGTGTAGAACAGAAAAAGAAAGTGAGTAAAGGGGGTGAGGAGGGTGGTTGGTTCGCAGGGAAGCAGAGACATACTAGAGTGAAAGGAGCGTTGGGTCGAATCTAGAAGGGTGGTTATGAGCCACCCAAGGTTGCCAAACCCGGAGGAACTTATCATGGGTGTCTGATAATATGGTTGTCAATTTTTCATTTACCATGATGTCATTTACCCAAATCAGTGGTGGTTTTTCGGAACTAATTATGGCTGCATAGATTAAAGAAATTAGACCAGAAGATTGGGGATGTGATCTGCAAAGTCTTTCAAAAGGGGTTAAAGTATAAGGGGTGAGACAAAACTTTATTCGATGTTGGAGAAAGTGTCAAAGCTGTAGGTAGCTGTAGTGCTCCCGGAGGGGGATATCGTGTGAGGAACGTAGGGCTGCAAATGAAACTATCTTGGTAGGGGTGAACAAGGCGTAAATCTGTAAAACCATTCTCAGTCCAGCAAGAGAACTGTTGAGGGTTATCGCGTCCTGGTGGGAATAATGGACAGTGGAGGAGGCGAAGATGAGGAGAAATCAGGCCTGCCGAGTATTTGACCAAGTCCCACAGCCGAAGGGAGTGTGCCAGACATGGTCCAATCGTGTTTGGGCCGTGTGCTCGTGGGAGCCAGGGGAGGGAGGCTATTGGTGTCAGGTGAGAGTCCATTAAATCAATAGTGGCCCATAATGGCATTTGATGTTCATGGAGGTGAGATAGTGGGACTATGCCTGCTCTGTATAGTAAGCTTGTAAGTTAGGAACTGAGAGGCCACCGTTGATCTTACTGGCATACAAAACCCATTTATTAATTCTGGGTCTTGTGGAGCCCCATAAAAACTGCAGGATCTTGCGTTGGATTATGCACAGAATATGGGAAAGGACCTGGACTGGCAGAACCCGAAAAAGGTATAGCAGTTTTGAGAGGTAGGTCATACGTACAGTTGCTAGTCTACCGAACCAGGACAAAGGAAGATGGGACCAGGAGGAAAGCATAGCCACTAGCTTCCCAAACATTGGAGGAAAATTGGCATGATAAAGTCCTGCATACGATAGAGTAAGCCTAATCCCCAGGTAGGGCAATGATGTCAACCACTGAAAGGAGAATGCAGTTTGTAGGGATGCCAGCTTTGAGGGGGGAGGTTGATTGACAGCTTTAGATTTGGCAGGGTTGATGGATAGGCCCGAGAACGTCGCAAGGGTGTTTAAGAGAGAAAGTAAGTTAGGGAGGGTGATTCTAGGTTTAGTTATGGACAGTAAAATATCGTCCATGAACAACAATATTTTGTGTGGGGTACCCGCTACTTCTACCCCTGTTATGTCTGGGTGGGTTCAGATTGCCTCCGCCAAGGGTTCTGGTGCCAGGATAAATAAAAGTGGGGAGAGTGGGCACCCTTGTTGGGTTCCTCTATCTCCTCTCTTGAAGACCGCTCACTAAGTCAGAGGAGAGCTCGTGGGAGGCCATAGTGATCTCATCCCTTACAATGGTGCAGAATTTGGCCAGCAAGTTATCAGAGTCTGCAGCCAGGGGACTCACCAGATCTGTGGGGAATTGGTGGAGACTGTCAGTAGGTGAAGCTGGATCTGCTGCGGAGAGCTGGGTTGTGTCATCAGGCTCCGGAGGTTCGAGCGCCATCTTGCCGTTGCCCTTGCCAGAGGCTGGGTAGGCCTTATTAAGCTGCCGGTTCTTGAGCTTCTGCTTGGAGGAATGGTACATCACTGGAGGCAGCCAGGGACGAACCATTTTATGCTTGCCTAGTTGCCAACCGAATTATGTGACAATATATTAAAGTTGATCCTGCTGTTCTCTAACTCCACCTACTCTTCATGTCCCAAATTCAGCTAGGGATTTTGCAGAGCAGTGTTGGGAGCTCTGAACATGCTCAGTTTTCAGTTTCTAAGCTGAGCATTTTCTCCCTATCACAGCAGAGCAGCCCGTGTGACAATAGAGTCACACATGTGGACATATACACATTGGTAAATTACAACCCACTCACTCCCTCCCTCCTTCTCCATGCCCACTAACCAGCTAAACATAATGGGGATGGGATATCACATGTAGATTGATGGAGGCTTCACCTCCCTCTTATTCTATGACACAGGCTGGAGGGGTGTGACACAGCCTGTGACTGGCAGAAATACACCCACACCATGTTATTACCAAACCATAATAAAGATTTGATTTCAAATATACATATATTTGTATGCCGATTTAAAACAGTTTATTGATATTAATCATTTATTTTTATTCTGTATTCTAAAGGGTTTTTTTTTTGTTTTTTTTTTATTTTGAACGTGACCAACAGCAGAGGACTAGAAGCTCCTCCTGCTTATGTTTCCCTGCTGACAGGCTGGGAGAAAACTGGGTCATGTGACAGCTGTATATGGATTGGGAAAAAGGTACAGTACACGTAATTTTTTGTTATTAAAATAATTACAGTGCCACATCCATATACAGAAATAGAAGGGACAATGTAAATTAAACAGTGTGTGTGTTTAGTATCACTTTAGGTTTGACTTTACTACCAGGTTTGGTGCCTGTTTTCTTTGATATAACACTACTATTGGGTGCTAAATTTACTTTCAATTATTTCCTGTGGTATTGTATGTTAGTACTCTCAACTTGGTGTGTCAGAGGGACAGAGGTTCTTGAGAAGGTTAAGGCAAGGAACAGAGGACGCATCCTATTTAGGGGCTCCTACAGGGATAGTGCTACCTTTTATTAAAGTTTTAACAAAATTGGTTGTACTAGATGGACTTTTTTCAATCTTTTTTTTCCATGTAAAAATGCAATATGGTACTGTAAAAAAAGAAGCTCACAAACAATACTATTAATCTGTTTTGCCACTGACCAATTTGTACAAAGCTGAGGGCTTTATGTTTTTTTAAGAGTAAACTCTTCCATAGCTCTTATGCTGTGTACACACGATCGGACTTTTCGTCTACAAAAGTCCGACAGCCTGTCCGACAGACTTTCGACAGACTTTTGTCGGACTTGCGGCAGACTTGCGGCAGACTTTCTTACGAACGACTTGCCTACATACGATCACACAAAAGTCAGACGGATTCGTACGTGATGACGTACACCGGACTAAAATAAGGAAGTTGATAGCCAGTAGCCAATAGCTGCCCTAGCGTAGGTTCTTGCCCGTCGGACTAGCACACAGACGAGCGGATTTCTGGGTCCGGCGTAGTTACGACGTAAAGATTTGAAGCATGTTTCAAATCTAAAGTTCGTCAGATTTGCGGCTGGAAAAGTACGCTGAAAGTCCGCTAAAAGTCCGGGGAAGCACACACACGATCGGATTGTCAGCCAGGTTTAGTCCGTCGGCGTCCGTCGGACTTTTGTAGACGAAAAGTCCGACCGTGTGTACGCGGCATTAGACTTGTTGTGGCTGGTACATAGTCAATTCAGGTATATTCTAATCCTGCTTGATAAAAAAACAGGTGTCGCAGGTGAACAGGTGAAATGATCAGATTGGGATGATGCTGCTATATTTAGGCCAAGCTAAATGTAACAATTAAAAAATCAATTACACATACAAAATATGTAATGCCAGACTATGGTGTCGCTGACAGCATCCATGGAAATCGCACTGTTCTGTACCACCACATACAGCTTAAATTCATCCCCAAACATAATATAAAGGATTGTAGTTTCCTCTTGTTACCTTTGAGGTTGCATTTAATAGATATCAAAAGCTTGCTTTATTAGCCTTGAAAATTGCCAGAGGCAAAAAGGGGGATTTTCCCCCATAGATTTCAATGGGGTTTGCTGCTAAGTTTGGGTTTTACAAATTTCAGACAGGATTCAACAAACCTGCCGCAAATCTTACCTGCGCAGATTCACCATAATTTTACCTTCTGCTGGGCTGGTTCAGTACATTTGTTCTGGTTAAAGCTAATTAGATATGGCATAATTTTACACCAGATTCCCACCCCTGTGCAACAGTTCTCTCTTTGCCATCCCTGAGTCCCCACCCCTGCACAGCAGTTTTCACTTTGCCATCCCCCAGAATCCCCACACATGCACAGGCGTTTCTTTAGTCATCCCTCTGAGTCCCTATCTATGCAAAACTGTTTTTACCTTCTCACACCTCAAAGTTCTCACCCCTGCAGAGATGTTTTTACCTTTTCATTTCTGAAAGACTCCACCCCTGCACATCAATTTTCTCCTTTCACTCCCTCAGAATCCACACCCCTGCACAACAGTTTCTCTCTTTCCTATCCCATGGATTCTACACCCCCACACAGAAGTTATGTCAATAGAGCATTTCATTTATCACTATAATGCAAGCATGCAACGTGCTCCCCTATTTCTCAATCACATCCACACTCCTTTTGCTGGGTTGACTAACATTGTAATAAGTTTGTGGAACTCTACATTGTAAATGGCTTTTGTGACTCAATATAAGTACAACTGGGGGGATCCGTAGTGGAGAAGGATCTGGGGGTTTTGGATCATAGCATGCAATGCCAAGCTATGGCTTCCAAAGCAAGCAAAGTCCTTTCTTGTATTAAGAGAGGTATGGACGAGAGAGAGAGAGAGAGAGAGAGAGAGAGAGAGAGAGAGAGAGAGATCATTTTGCCCCTGTACAAATCATTAGTAAGACCTCACCCAGAATATGCAGTTCAGTTTTGGGCACCAGTTCTCAAAAAAGGATATTGGAGAACTTGAGAAAGTGCAGAGAAGGCCAACCAAACTGATAAGAGGCATGGAGGAGCTCAGCTATGAGGAAAGATTAGAGGAACTGAACTTATTCTCTCTTGAGAAGAGGTGAATAAGGGGGGGCGGGTTTAATCAACATGTATAAATACATAAGGGGTCCATATAGTGAACTTGGTGTTGAGTTATTCACTTTATGGTCATCACAGAGGACAAGGGGCACGCTTTACGTCTAGAGGAAATGGGATTTCATCTCCAAAAACGGAAAAGTTTCTTTACAGTAAGAGCTGTGAAAATGTGGAATAGACTCCCTCCAGAGGTGGTTCTGGCCAGCTCAGCAGATTGCTTTAAAAAAGGCCTGGATTCTTTCCTAAATGTACATAATATAACTGGGTACTAACATTTATAGGTAAAGTTGATCCAGGGAAAATCCGATTGCCTTTCTGGAGATCAGAAAGGAATTTTCTCCCCTGCTGTAGCAAATTGGATCATGCTTTGCTGGGGTTTTTCGCCTTCCTCTGGATCAACTGTGGACGAAGCATTGCGTATATGGGATTGTATTTTTATTTTTATTTTTTTTGGTTGAACTAGATGGACTTGTGTCTTTTTTCAACCTAACTATGTAACTCTATAAATGCAGGAGGTGGAAACAGAATACACAATCTGTAAAGGGAGGTGTTTCCTAACACTGCTGCTGCCAATCTAAGGTGGATGGCAGTTTATTGCTATAGGTTTCCTAATACTGGAGCAATTTTATTTTAGAAAAGTACCATCACTAAAGGCTTGGGTATGAGGGTGTATGGTAACATGAAATTGTGTAGTGCCTTATGTTTTTTGGCAACATAGTATCTGTGTTTTCAAAACGGTATATAGAAATATGGCTCTGGTGTAATATGCCGCCTTAGTAACAGGGTACATGGAAACATGGTACCTGTGTATATACCATGATAATTGGTAACATGGCATCTCAGTAGCATGGGATTCTCTAACTCTCACCACGTATGATGTGTGAATTCTTTTAGAATATTTGTACCAAATCTTCATTAAAAAAGGCAACTTCGAGACAACATCTCAACTATCATGTGACAGAAACTGTTATTTATACAATGGCTGCCAGACAGCCAGGATACTAGAGACTTTTTTAAGGTGGCCAACGGTAGTTAAAGTGTATTCCTGCCAAAACTATAATATTAGTTATAGATAGAGGGGGAGATTTGGAACCTCGGTTGGGTTTTTATTGTCTGAGGCCTCATTAGAAATATTTTCCTCACTTTCCTCATGAGGCCAGGAAGTGAGGAGAAATCTTCCCAATGGGCCCCAGAAGGTAGTAAATATCTGGAATAGGTTCTAACACTCCACCACTCTATCCAAAATGTAAAAAAAACCCAAAGTTTTGGATGTAGATAGTCTTTAGGCCTTCATCCTGCAGCTAGCCTGTAAAACTCATTCATCTAGGAATACTACTCACTTAAAGCATAACTAAAGGTACAATTATATACCTTAGTTCAAACAGTTCGGCACCTTTGAAGTCTTTCTCTGGTATCTTCTCCCCAGTTTCTTCTGGGTACTGATCTTTGACCCATGCAATTGGCCTGCCTGGGAGTAAAGTCATCCCAGCACACAGACAGTGTGCTGGAATGTAAACTAAGCTGCGCATGGGCATCTCAGTGTACATTCCGCAGTGGACTGGTGGACTGGGAGCAGACAGATAAGTGTACCTTACTGCCGAAGACACATTGCGTGTTTGTTCTGCAATAAAAAGCTTGCCTGTTTGCAATTTTTTTATTTAACCTTTAACTGGCACAAATAAATCAAACCCTGTTGATACGTGTGCCAGGGACTCCTCTATTATTGCTGCAGGAATGGGCCACACTCTAGGACTTCAGCGCGACAAAGACATGGTCTCAAAGGACAAATGGAGGCTCCAGCTATAGTACAGACCTAGATTTAGGAGGGGGTAACTAGGTTGTGACCGCAAATACCTTTATTTGTGTATCAGGAAGGTATAGAAACTAGGAGAAATGCAGAACACAACATGCGGGCCACCAAGGACCTTCTCATGGCAGTATGCCCAACACAATAACAATAGTTTAAAATGGCAGTGTGTCTCTAACAAGGCCGGGTAGCTCTAACAATGTTAAAGTTCAGTTGGGCTTTAACATTGTTAGAGCCACCCTGCCTTGTTAGAGACATGCTGATATCTTATATAGACTGCTGTTTTAGGCATACTGCCATGAAGAGGCCCTTGGCGGGCCCACATGTAGGGTTGCCATCTCATCCCTTTAAACGCGAATACATATGAATTACCACCAAGTGAGCACCAAGTGAGTTTAATTACCACCTTAATCAGCCACAGAACCTGTGTAATTATTATGTGTTTGGTTTTAAAGGGATGAGGTGGCAACTAGCAGACCCACGTGTTGTGTTCTGCATTTCTCCTAGCCTGCATTTCTATAGTGCTTTTCTCCCTGGGGCTCATAATGCTGATCCAATTGGTGATCTTTCTGTTGCTATAAGCTTGACTTTTTAATAAACTGAATTTTTTGTCCATCACATTAAAAAGAAAATTACAAAATACATGGATGTACCTGGAAAAAAAAGGCATAGCTATACAGTGTCTTGAAAAAGTATTCATACCCCTTGGAATTTTTCACATTTTGTCATGTTACAACCAAAAACGTAAATGTATTTTATTGGGATTTTATGTGATAGATCAACACTAAGTGACACATAATTGTGAAGCGGAAGGAAAATCATTAATGGTTTTCAAATTTGTTTACAAAACATTATCTGAAAAGTGTGGCATGCATTTGTATTCAGTCCCCCTTACTTTGATACCCCTAACTAAAATCTAGTGGAACCAATTGCCTTCAGAAGTCACGTAACTAGTAAACAGAGTCCACCTGTGTGTAATTTATTCTCAGTGTAAATACAGCTATTCTGTGAAGCCCTCAGAGGTTTGTTAGAGAACCTTATTTAACAACATCATGTAGGCCAAGGAACACACCAGACAGATCAGGGATAAAGTTGTGGAGAAGTTTAAAGCATGGTTCGGTTATAAAAAAAAATCCCAAGCTTTGAACATCTCATGGAGCACTGTTCCATCCATCATCTGAAAATGGAAAGAGTATGGCATAACTGCAAACCTACCAAGACATGACCGTCCACCTAAACTGACAGGCTGGGCAAGGAGAGCATTAATCAGAGAAGCAGCCAAGAGGTCCATGGTAACTCTGGAGGAGCTGCAGAGATCCACAGCTCAGGTGGGAGAATCTGTCCACAGGACAACTATTAGTCGTGCACTCCACAAATCTGGCCTTTATGGAAGAGTGGCAAGAAGAAAGCCATAAGAAGTCCGATTTGCAGTTTGCGAGGAGCCATGTGGGGGACACAGAAAAGCGCTATATGTGGTGGAAAACTAACACTCCACATCACCGTGAACACACCATCCCCACCGTGAAACATGGTGGTGGCAGCAGCATGTTGTAGGGATGCTTTTCTTCAGCAGGGACAGGGAAGTTGGTCAGAGTTGATGGAAAAATGGATGGAACCAAATACAGAGCAATCTTAGAAGAAAACCTGTTAGACCCCTTTCACACTGAGGCAGTTTTCAGGTGTTTTAGCACTAGAAATAGCACCTATAGAACGCCAGAAAACTACCTCCCAATCATTACAATGGGTGCTTTCACACCCGGGCAGTGCGCTTGCGGGACATTAGAAAAAGTCCTGCAAGCAGCATCTATGGGGCAGTTTGGGAGGGCTGTGTACAGCCCTCCCAAAATGCCCCTGCCCGTTGCAATGAACGGACTGGGCTTCTGAAGCGCCTGAAAAGCGATTTGAAAGCACCGCAAAACAGGAGTTTTTAACCACTTTTTTGGGGTTAAAAACGCTCCGCAAGCGGCCAAAAAGAGGTGCAAAAGTGCAGCTTAAACAGCGGGAAAGGTGGCACTAAAATGAGCGGCACTTTACTGCGATTGCACGGGCAGCCCCAGTGTGAAATCGGTCCTAGAGGCTGCAAACGGCTTGAGACTGAGGCAGAGGTTCACCTTCCAGCAGGACAACAACCCTAAACATACATCCAGAGCTACAATGGAATGGTTTAGATCAAAGCATATTCGTGTGTTAGAATGGCCCAGTCAAAGCCTAGACCTAAATCCAATTGAGAATCTGTGGCAAGACTTGAATATTGCTGTTCACAGATGCTCTCCATCCAATCTGACAGAGCTTGAGCTATTTTGCATAGAAGAATGGGCAAAAATGTCACTCTCTAGATGTGCATAGCTGGTAGAGACATCCGAAAAAGACTTGAAGCTGTAATTGCAAAAGTGCTTCTACAAAGTATTGACTCAGGGGGGCTGAATACAAATGCACACCACGCGTTTTTATTTATTTATTTGTAAAAAAAATTGAAAATCATTTTTCTTCCACTTCACAATTATGTGCCACTTTGTGTTGGTCTATCACATAAAATCCCAATAAAATACATTTACGTTTTTGGTTGTAACATGACAAAATGTGGAAAATTTCAAGGGGTATGAATACTTTTTCAAGGCACTTTAGCTTTGTAAGACAGGGCAATGTCAGATGGGCTCCTTATAATTCTAAATATCCGCTGTTATTCGGCAAGTGATCCTTTGTGTGGAGCACCCTCTCAAAGCCATCACTGTTGTTTGAATTTTCCCTCCACAAAGTACAAAATTTTAAATATTAAAGTATTATGTATTTTAAAGCAGAAACTACCTTCACTTGCAGAAGTAATGAAGAGATTACTGTCAATAACAATGATGTCAGAGCTATATGTAGATCGGGAGATATAGGTTATATGGAAATATCAACCTTCCAGAAAAAGTCAAGCTTGGCTCCATACTCAAAACTTCGGACCTTCTCTATAAGTCCTTCATTGTGATAGGCAATATGAAAAAAGAAGGGCTGAAGCAGGCCTAACTTTTGCAGGAAACTTTGAGGCTTGCTGAAAGTAACCTCTGCTTAACCAATTTTTTTAGTTCCTGGGCTGGTGGTAGGTTCACTTTAAGAAGCAAGTGAGCCTACCTGCTAAAAATCATTTAAGGAATGTTATGGTTGTATGCAGACCATTCACTTTGTAACAACTGAAGGGTCAATTTCATGTTTTGTGTGTATATTGCAGGTACAAACTACAAACTACTAACTATGGGTATCTTAAAGTGGAACCATGTTCACTATAGGTCATACCCAAATACTGTCCTATAACCTAAGCTGGCAAAAGTGGTTGTCCCATACTTACTAATGGAGTACATGGGAAATGGTGGGATCTACGCTGAAGCATAGTCACATATGGCTACTTCCTCATAAATGTTATCTTTAACAAAAACCAACTGCAACAATGCCACAGCTATCGACCCAGAAGCTGCTCATAGGTATTATGATGCTACTTTTCTTAGCAGTTTGGGTTATAGTAATGCACTACAGTTTAGTTTCCTTTACATGAACGTGACTGTTTTTGACACAGTACATTAGTACAGGCCTGTATGTTGGCAGACACAATATACAACTGCCCCCATTTTTTGTCTGCCAATGTGCAAGACTGCACAGATACACCGTGACATTCAGAAACATCCATTAGTCATAAAATCATACCGATGTCCATTGACAATCACCAGTAGATGTTGTGGGCATGGTGCTCACTAACTTTAACGCCCATATAAAGGCAGGCTTAGACTGCAGTCACATCAGATATGAACATACAAATGATTTGCGTTTGTTTGTGAAATATTTTCAGCAAAGATCAGCATCTCTATTGGTAAGACAATATATTTCACAAACAAACAAAAATTCCCCAGCACACTTACCAACTAGCCTGCAAAAAGACTAAATTGACCCTAACAATTCATGTTACAGACATGGGCATCCCCAAATAGGGGCAAGGCGGGGCAATTGCCCCCCCTGGATTGTCCCTTAATTCTGATTTTTGTCCCATGTCCCGGACAATACAGTGTCCCGGAAAAAATAAAACACACCGGCAGTCCACCACCCTGATAATCATTTGCAGAAGCAGCCGAACTGGTTGCTAGGGCCGCTACGCGTCTAGCAACCAGTGACGTCGGCTAACACGTAAGCAGTGGGCACCCTATGGCTGAGCAGCGCACCTCCGAGTCCACCCACCTCCTTTCTCCTTCCGCCTCCGGCCGCAGCAGGAGAGAGAGAGAGAGCGCAGCCACACCAGAGCGATGAGGCGAGCATCTTCATTCTCAGTCCTGACTGGTAGTGGCACTGCTGGTAAGCCAGGATCCAGCCTGTGCCCAGTCAATGCCAGTCCTGGGGCCGCCGCCGCCGACTACTCCCGCAGCCGCTGCAGCACATTACCAGCAGCCCGACTTCTCCAGTTCTCCTGAGCCTCCTCCCGCCCACGAGGGCCGCAGGTTTTGAGCCGCCAGACAAACTTCCAGGTTAGTGTGTGTTGTGGCAGCAAATATCATTCATGACCAGCTCTAAAATGTGATACAGCAACTTGCTGGCAAATACGACCTGAGTCTTTACACTTCCCTTCATTCTTTAGTCACTATTAAATTTTTTAAATCTGCAGACGCTCCACTTCTGTGATGGTGTGATTACATCTGCTACATCCTCTACATCAAAAAATAACTGCACTTTTTTTTTTCCTTTTTTTTTAAAATTATGCCCCCCCCTGAAAAAAGTTCTGCGGACGCCCATGGTTATAGACAGAAGGTTAGTTGCACACATTTGCAAATATAAGTGTAAGCCGCAGTACCCATGTTAAGGCTGCTCTGTATACTGCGGTCCTAAATAGTTTTGATATAAGGAATATTAATTAGGGGTAGAGGGCGCTACCTTTCCAGGGTACCTTGATTTTGTGATATAATAAACCTCAAAGGAAAAAGGGGACAAGAAAAGATGAAAGTGAAAATAAAATTGAAACCAACCTCTTATTCACTCATTTAGGTAGTGAGTCTAATTGTCCAGTGTTACCTAAATGGACTGTGCTACCAGGTGAGTCTTATACCTAATATGCAGGTATACACCGTGTGGCTAATCAACATAGATTAATAAAGTGACATTTTGTAAGAATTATGACATTCCAAAAAATAAAAAATAAAAAATAATTATAAAACACCACGGATTGAAACCTATATTAGTCTCCAATAATGTCCAAATGTGCTTTTATAAGAGGTGAGTTAGATGATCCCACCATTAAGCATATAGTGCAGGGCTGCACATTAGATTAAATAACCAGGTGTGAAATAAAATAAGTGAAAAGTATATTAAATAAATTTAAATTAATGTATCAAAGTCCAGTATCAAAAAGTAAAGACGTCTGTGGTAAGTCACTTTCGTGATAACCAGCTGATCAAATCCGGTGACTTGCAGTGCTCCCCCTCAAAGATCCCCACTCACCAGCTCCCTGCACCCCTGCAGGGGTAGTAGGCGTGTAGTAGCAACCAGCAGTGTGATGTGTATGGGTCCTCAGGGTCCACCGTTCCAGCTGAGAAGTATCCTTCAATGTGTCCTCCTCTTTAATGATGATCCCATGTTATAAGCCTCTTGTTTGCAGAACAAAACCAGATATTTAATATACTTTTCACTTATTTTATTTCACACCTGGTTATTTAATCTAATGTGCAGCCCTGCACTATATGCTTAATGGTGGGATCATCTAACTCACCTCTTATAAAAGCACATTTGGACATTATTGGAGACTAATATAGGTTTCAATCCGTGGTGTTTTATAATTATTTTTTAGTTTTTATTTTATTTTTTGGAATGTCATAATTCTTACAAAATGTCACTTTATTAAGCTATGTTGATTAGCCACACGGTGTATACATGCATATTAGGTATAAGACTCACCTGGTAGCACAGTCCATTTAGGTAACACTGGACAATTAGACTCACTACCTAAATGAGTGAATAAGGGGTTGGTTTCAATTTTATTTTCACTTTCATCTTTTCTTGTCCCCTTTTTCCTTTGAGGTTTATTATATCACAAAATCAAGGTACCCTGGTAAGGTAGCGCCCTCTACCCCTAATTAATATTCCTTATATCATTTAACTCACTCCTTCGGGGGTAAGTGTAAGGGGAGGCTGCAAGCCTTCAGGTCCGTGAGCGCGGAAACCCGTTCCCCTAAATAGTTTTGAGAATCTACAAATTGGGGCACATATAGTAATGGATATGCGGGGTTCCACTCAAATTTTTAACTTAATCTTACCCCCTTCAGTTAATTGCATAGATGTTCAAATGCCGCACGAAAAAATTTTTTATCGCTGTAATTACCTTTATATTGTACTTTATTGTGGCACTTCCTGTCTATCCTCCCATGGGAGTAGGCGTGTTTATTGCCTTTCCCCGGCGCCGCACTGTCTCCTGGGAGCTTAGTGTCAGGCTTCCCAAGATTCAGTGCGGAAACAATGATCATGTGTGTGAACAAGCTGTGAATGAACAGCATTCACCGCATACAGGAAATCAATGCTTGTGGGCTTCACATGCCCACAAGCAAGATGGAAACAGCCAGCATCACATTTTTAAAGTTATTCTTCAGTACGAAAACAGAGGCGGAAATATTACACCCAAACTGTGAGTATTATTTTGGGATTAGCAAAGTGTCTCAATGACCTAAAAAAAAAAAAAAAAAGATTGGTCGCCGGACTCCCACTTTAAGGGCAGATTTGCCTGGAGGAGTCCACTCCTCCCTAACCACTTCCCGCCCGCCATATAGTAAAATGACCGCAGGCGGGGTGTGCTCACATGGCCACACCATGTTCCTAGGACGCGGTGCGACCCCGATCTCGGTAAAGAGCCGATGATGCGGCTCTTTACCCATGTGATCAGCTATGTCCAATCACAGCCGGTCACATGTAAACAAGGAAGTGCCGTTTATTGTCTCTCCTTGCCTCACACTGACAGAGTGTGAGGAGAGGAGAGTCGATTAGTGACATTTCCTCTCAGGGGAGACATGTACAGGTAATCAGGGCACTGATCATCAGTGCCCTGCTTACAGTACCTATCAGTGCCACCAATTAGTGCCCATCAGTGACACCAATCAGTGCCGCCTTTCAGTGCCTGCTCATCAGTGCCACCTATCAGTGCCCATCAGTGCGGCATATTAGTGCCACCTAATCAGTGCCCATCAGTGCCACCTCATCAGCGCACATCAGTGAAGGAGAAAAATGACAAATTATACTGTCTTCCCCTAAGGCTGCTTTGACTTGAGCTTTACAGATGCTATAGCGCTAAAAATATCACCTGCATAGCGCCGGTAAAAAAAAGCCCTGCAAGCAGCATCTTTGCAGCGCTGTAGGAGCGGTGTATACACTGCAGCAGCTCTTTTAACCCCTTTTCGGCCACTAGCGGGGGTTAAAAGCACCCCGCAAGCGGACGAATATCGCAGCTAAAACGACGGTAAAGTGCCGCTAAAAATAGCGGCGCTTTACCGCCAACACCCCAGTGTGAAAGTAGCCTAATTAAGCCATATAAAAACAAGCTGGTACATGGGGATGCCTTTCACCTGTATGAAATCAAATGTGTCATTTTATTCACTTTATAATATGAATGAAATAAAATTTAAAAAAAAATCACAAGTACTTGAAGAAGAATTCCAGGTATGGATATTTTTTACATAGTTAGATTGGTCCGCGTTGGACCAATCTAACTATGTGTATACCATACCTGGACGATGCCCTAGGAAGCTGGAAAGCTGGAAAGTAGACACCACTACTCCGACTGGCTGCCCAGGAAGTCAGCCGCTCAGCATGATTGCCATTCAAAGAGTTCTCTGATTAGATGAGGTGGAAAGCATGACATCACTGCTGCGCCTCACCGCCTTGTCCAATCAGAGAACGCTTTGCATTTATTCATGTAATGCAAAGCATTCTCCAAATGGCACCCATGCCACGTAGCTGACGACCCATAGGTCAAGTAGAACTGAGGGAATTAAACTAATTTTTCCAACGCTCCCTTACCAGCACCGACATCTTCTTCTGTATGCTGGTTTTCGGGCATCTTTATTGTGTGGTGCAGGATAATGTCATTACTGCGCATGCTCAGGAGCCAGTCTTCCCGACACAGGGAGACTGGCCCAGTGCAGTAAGCTGAGCTGCACATGTTTTGTTTCTCTTACCTTTAAGTAGAACTGAAAGGTAAACTTTTTTTTTCCATTTTATTAACAACAATGGAGGGTTATAATCCTTGTTAATGATCTTGTTTGACATCTATGACCCATTGTGGAGATTTCCCTTCACTTCCTGTCCCATAAGCAAAACAGGAATTGAGGAAATCGCTAGTTGTCACCAGAACTAGTGTCACCATAGGAAGATTTCCTCTCTATAAAACATAAAACAGTTGTTTTGATGACGACCCAAAATTTCACATTCTCGGTGATAATGCTAAACAGAGCATATACACTATATTACCAAAAGTATTGTGACGCCTGCCTTTACACGCACATGAACTTTAATGGCACCACAATCTTTGTCCGTAGGGTTCAATATTGAGTTGGCCCACTCTTTGCAGCTATAACAGCTTCAACTCTTCTAGGAAGACTGTCCACAAAGGTTTAGGAGGGTGTCTATGGGAATGTTTGAACACTCTTCCAGACTAAGACTGGGATGCCATTAAAGTTCATGTGTGTGTGAAGGTAGGCGTCACAATACTTTTGGTAATATAGTGTAGATGGGGGAAGGAAGAGACAGCAATACAAATCTGATATATTTTCTAATTCATCCCCATTCTATCCAAAATAAAAAAGGGACACTAAAATCTTATTAAAAAAATAACTATTGCAGTATGCAAGTGGTTGTAAACCCTTTTTGTTGATTTTTACCTATAGGTAGTGGAAATATCTCCTAAACATGCACCGTTAAGGAGATATTTCACTTGTAGTGTGCTGATGTCGTCATCGGCGCATGTGCTGTGAAGAAACGGACCACGGTGCCGTTTCTTCCCCCAGCGTGTGCCGTGACTGACGGCTCCCGCGCGCATTCGTGGGAGTGACGTCACGTGACTCCGGACAGTCACAGAGCCGGAGCCCGCGGCCCCGGAAGAAAGAGGGGGCAAAGATGGATAGACACAGGGGACAGGGCGGGCTTCGTTTGCATGTACAGTCAGGTCCATAAATATTGGGACATTGACACAGTTCTAATCTTTTTGGCTCTATACACCACCACAATGGATTTAAATTGAAACGAACAAGATGTGCTTTATAACTGCAGACTTTCAGCTTTAATTTGAGGGTATTTACATCCAAATCAGGTGAACGGTGTAGGAATTACAATAGTTTGTATATGTGCCTCCCACTTTTTAAGGGACCAAAAGAAATGGGACAATTGGCTACTCAGCTGTTCCATGGTCAGATGTGTGTTATTCCCTCATTATCCCATTTACAAGGAGCAGATAAAAGGTCCAGAGTTCATTTTAAGTGTGCTATTTGCATTTGGAATCTGTTGCTGTCAACTCTCAATATGAGATCCAAAGAGCTGTCACTATCAGTGAAGCAAGCCATCATTAAGCTGAAAAAACAAAACAAACCCATCAGAGAAATAGCAAAAACATTAGGTGTGGCCAAATCCACTGTTTGGAACATCCTTAAAGAGAAAGAACGCACCGGTGAGCTCAGCAACACCAAAAGACCCGGAAGACCACGGAAAACAACTGTGGTGGATGACTGAAGAATTCTTTCCCTGGTGAAGAAAACACCCTTCATAACAGTTGGCCAGATCAAGAACACTCTCCAGGAGGTAGGTGTACGTGTGTCAAAGTCAACAATCAAGAGAGACTTCACCAGAGTGAATACAGAGGGTTCACCACAAGATGTAAACCATTGGTGAGCCTCAAAAACAGGAAGGTCAGATTAGAGTTTGCCAAACAACATCTAAAAAAGCCTTCACAGTTCTGGGACAACATCCTATGGACAGATGAGATCAAGATAAACTTGTACCAGAGTGATGGGAAGAGAAGAGTATGGAGAAGGAAAGGAATTGCTCATGATCCAAAGCATACCACCTCATCAGTGAAGCATGGTGGTGGTAGTGTCATGATGTGAGCATGTATGGCTGGCAATGGAACTGGTTCTCTTGTATTTATTGATGATGTGACTGCTGACAAATGCAGCAGGATGAATTCTGAAGTGTTTTGGGCAATATTATCTGCTCATATTCAGCAAAATGCTTCAGAACTCATTGGACGGCGCTTCACAGTGCAGATGGACAATGACCCGAAGCATACTACCAAAGCAACCAAAGAGTTTTTTAAGGGATAGAAGTGTAATGTTATGCAATGGCCAAGTCAATCACCTGACCTGAATCCGATTGAGCATGCATTTCACTTGCTGAAGACAAAACTGAAGGGAAAATGCCCCAAGAACAAGCAGGAACTGAAGACAGTTGCAGTAGAGGCCTGGCAGAGCATCACCAGGGATGAAACCCAGCGTCTGGTGATGTCTATGTGTTCCAGACTTCAGGCTGTAATTGACTGCAAAAGGATTTGCAACCAAGTATTAAAAAGTGAAAGTTTGATGGATGATTGTTAATCTGTCCCATTACTTTTGGTCCCTTAAAAAGTGGGAGGCACATATACAAACTGTTGTAATTCCTACACTGTTCACCTGATTTGGATGTAAATACCCTCAAATTAAAGCTGAAAGTCTGCAGTTGTTCATTTAATTTAAAATCCATTGTTGTGGTATATAGAGCCAAAAAGATTAGAATTGTGTCGATGTCCCAATATTTATGGACCTGACGGTAAGTGTCACATAATGGGCTAGTATGCGATACATACTAGCCCCTTATGCTTTTTATTTGCAGACCTTGCGGGCATCAAAAGAGGAAGTAAAGCCCACTGGGCTTTACTTTCTCTTTAACTCAGAAAAGACCCTTCTATTGCTTTCATCCTCCTCCAAATCTCCAAATTCCTTCTCTTTTTTTGGCTACCATGATCTGACTTCCTGTAGGGTGGCTACATTCGTTCTCCATGGTCCCCACTGTATGTAGAACATAGCCACCCTGTCTTGCTCGCTCCCAAGATGGACTACGGGATTTGCATTGGGTTCAGGAGTTCACTGTGAACATTACAAGAAAGCAGAAAAACACAGTAAGAAAAGATTTCATGAAAGATAGGTTACAAGATCATTAAGTAATGGATGTATATGAATTATTTTTGTAAAATAAGGATATCATTTAGTGTCACTTTAATGCTGCAACGGTCGCTTTCCCACGCAAACGTGGCTCTTATTGGTTGCTATCAAACAATACAGACAGCTCTTTTTTTTTTTTTTTAAGGCGAGCTAAGCAATGAGATCATCATGCGTTTATAAAGGTCAGACTGCATTCCTCTTGGCAAAATAAATCCTTGCAGTACAGATAACAGCGGACATGTGTGACAATTGTCCTCTACAGTATCCCCATCATATCACAGCTTACATGCCCCATATCAGGCAAAGGTAAAGCATTCCTTGCATATGTGTATACCTGATTCATCACCAGCTGTGCTACGTTTTCATAAAGGAATATTCATAAAAAGATTTGCAGATTATCCCTGTAGTGCCTATTTGTATGTCAGACAGTGCAATCAGCATGCCTGCAGAATAATTAATATGATGGGCTCCATTTGCTAACCTACAACACCTGAGCCATAACATTCTCTATTTTCAGCTCTCGTTGCTGGATAAAATAATCAGTATTGTAAAAAAACAATCAATACAGCTTAGTTAATTGAGGCTATAGAGGGCACACTGTTCAATGAATCATTATACAGACTTAAAGTGAAACTGCGGGCAAACAGATGAACACATATCTGAAATACATATACACTGTATTACCAAAAGTATTGGGACGTCTGCCTTTACACACACATGCATGACGTTTAATGCCACCCCAGTCTTAAGCCTCGTACACACGATCGGATTTTCGGCAGGGGATTGTGTGATGACAGACTGTTTGCCTAAAATCCGACCATCAGACAATTGTTGTCCAACTTTCCGCCAACAAATGTTGGATGGCAGGCTAGTCCGTTTTCGGCGGACAACGGTCTGTTGTCAGATTTTCCGATCGTGTGTACACAAGTCCGTCACACAAAAGTCCAAAATACAAACACGCATGCTCGGAATCAATGCTCACCAAACACGACATTAGCAGAAGGTGCCCAAAGGGTGGCGTTCTAGAGCTGAAATTCCTTGTAGTACGTCACTACGTTCGTGTACCATTTGTATGCAAGACAAGTTCCTGGCACACGCCCTTCAGACAAAAGTCTGACGCTTTGTCTGCCGAATATCGTGTGTACGAGGCTTTAGTCCGTAGGGTTCAATATTGAGTTGGCCCACCCTTTGCAGCTATAACAGCTTCAACTCTTTTGGGAAGGGCTGTACACAAGGGTTAGGAGTGTGTCTATGGGAATGTTTGACCATTCTTCCAGAAGTGCTTTGTGAGGTCAGGCACTGATGTTGGACAAGAAGGTCTGGCTCGTAGTCTCCGCTCTAATTCATCCCAAAGGTGTTCTGTCAGGTTGAGGTCAGGACTCTGTGCAGGCCAGTCAAGTTCCTCCACCCCAAACTTGCGCATCCATAACTTTATGGACCTTGCTTTTCTGCACTGGTCCACATCAGTGCCTGACCTCACAAATGAGCTTCTGGAAGAATGGTCAAACATTCCCATAGACATACTCCTAAACCTTGTGGACAGCCTTCCCAGAAGAGTTGAAGCAGAATCCTACCTTTTGTTGCTCTGCAGAAATACCTGTTTGTTGCACCATGTCCTTTGATAATCTAAATGGGAGGGTCAGGTTCATTATAATCACCTGGTGTGTTCTGATGAGCTGCAGTGTTTGCATTCCTTTAGAAGTATTTAACCCTTAGGGAGTATCTCACCAAAACTAAAATTTTCTATTGCAGGAGGTGCCTAAAAACTGACTTCTTGGTCTTTAAGGGGGGAAGCTGGATTGAAGAGATAAAGGATAGGTACATCCAGTCGGTTGGTAGCCTTTTTTTTTTTTTTTATCCCAGAGTTTAGCTTTAACTCCAGCACATGTCCCTGTATGTTATGGCAAGAGCTGCAGTGCTCAGCCACGCTTCAGTTGATCTTTAATAGGAAAACATTGCTGTGTAACACCTTGTTCTATTCTACTAATAGGACTCTATCAGCACAGTATTATTATAATTACACATTGTAAAACAGTTAACTGTTTTAATATAGCAACGGTATACTAAGCACGACCGTGCCCGTGCAGGCAAAGTGACATAATGGTGGGTTGTGGTAGGTTGCTGCTTGCTTCCGGGTTTAGGGTGTTTAGGGTGCGCCCAGAGCTCTGACAATCAGCACAGGGCTCTGTACAGAGGGAACAATCTGTCTGTTTCTTATCCCGGCAAAGCCGGGATAAGAAACAAAGAAATCTGCTAGCAAAAGCAGAACAGTACACATTGTTAGGCACACGTTTAACCCCTTGATCGCCCTAAACGTTAACCCCTTCCAATAATGTTATCCTTAGTAAGGTCTCTACAGGTTGGAAGAGAAATATGACAGACACCAGGCAGGAGCACAGATACAGGGATACGAAAAGCAAATTTATTTTTAAAGTAGATTAAAAAAAAACCTAAGTGGATGATATTCAGCTTTCTGAAGCATGGTGTATCACAATCAGTTCCTATTTAATTTTTTGTTACATCTCAGTGTTGCTAAACTCCTGCCGCATCTTTCAGCCACCTCCTGTCTACGTGCTCTCCAGTGATGGTTGCATGCCATGATCCAGGGAGGGTTTGTGTTGTACCAAATACCTTCCACTTCTTAATAATAGACTTCACTGTTGACATTGATAAAGCCTTTGAAATGTTTTTGTTGTATCCATCTCCTGACTTGTGCCTGTCCACTAATTTATCCCGGAGATCTTTTGACAGTGCCTTGCCACCCATAGTTGATTGTTTGCTTCATTGCACCATCAGGGATGGAAATGCTCAAGGAAAGCTCTTTTCATGCTAAGCTAATCAAAATGACCACAGCTGACTACAGTTGAAAGTCAAATGGCTTTGTGTGCCATTGAGAAGGTGATTATCTACACCTGATTGAGTCATTTTTAGGAGGGGGTGATCCTTTTTACAACTCAGCAATTCTATTTTATTTTTATTTCTTTCTGACATGTTGGTGTTATATCTTTCACTTGGAAGTTATAAATTGCACTGGGTAAAACAAAAACTGTGTCTGTCTTAATTTCAGGCTGCAAAGCAACAAAATTTATTTATTTTAAGGGGGGGGGGGTGATTTTTTTCTATACACACTGTAACTGTGTGTAACATCAAAGAATTGGTAATCAAGCTGAGAGAGCACTCAGAAAAGTATGGACATCTTTCTTAACTGACCACTTTACATCGATCAGCCATATATTATGACCACCCACCATAACCCGTCAAGGCATGGACTCCACTAGACCTCTGAAAGGTATGCTGCGGTATCTGGCACCAAGCTGTCAGTAGCAGATCCTTCAAGTCCTGTAAGTTGTGAGAAGGGGCCTCTATGGATCAGACTTGTTTTTTAAGTACATCCCACAGATACTCGATTGGATGGAGGTCTGTAGAATTTGGAGCCCAAGTCAACATCTCAAACTTGTTGAGTTCCTCAAAACATTCTTGAATTCATCAGACCAAGCCACCTTCTTCTATTGCTCCATGACTAAGTTCTAATGCTCATGTGTCCATTGTACACGCTTTCGGTTGTGGACACGGGTCAGCATGGGCACCCAGACCAGTCTACCAGTACGCAGCCCCATACACAACAATCTTCAATGCACTGTGTGTTCTAACACTTTTCTATTTGAACCAACATTAACTTTTTCAGCAACTTGAGCTACAGTAGGTCTTCCATTGGATTGGACTACATGGGCCAGCCTTCACTGCCCTTGTGCATCAATGAGCCTTGGCCGTCCATGATCCTGTCGCCATTTCAACCGTTTTGCTTCAAAAAGGCCACTATTTGGTAGGTTCTGACCACTGCAGACCAAAAACACCCCACAAGAGCTGCGGTTTTGGAGATGCTCTGACCCAGTCTTCTAGCCATTACAATGTGGCCTTTGTCATAGACGCTCAAATCTTTACGCTTGCTAATTTTTTCTGCTTTCAACACTTCTTCCACCCACTTCTCGATGCTATTGTAACAAGATAATCAATGTTATTCACATTGTCTGTCAGCAGTCATAATAATATAGCTGATCAGTGTATGTGCTGACGTCCATAACAACATTCTTCAACAGTGAAAATAATAGGGGATTTTAAATACCCTGAAATTGACGGAAGTAATGCCACTGCTGGAACAGTAAAAGAGTGGAAATGTATTAAACCTATTGCACGACAATTGTTTGGTACAGTTTATACAAGCCCCAACTAGAAATCAGGGACATACAGTCAGGGGAGGCAGGTGAGGCCATGAACATAAAAAAAAACAAAAAAAAAATTATCAAGCTTCGAGGGTCATACCTTGGCGACCTGGGGTCACAGAGACCCCAAATTTGGGGGGGGGGGGGGGTAGCTGAAGTCTTACCCCACCACTGTGGTCATCGATCATCTGTGGTTCCGGAGATACGGGGCTCCTTGCACAGCCTGTCAGAAGGTACATACAGAGCAGCCAGTTTAAATACAAGCTGGCACACTCTGTTTGCAGCAGACTGAGAGGATGAGCTCATAGTGCCTCTCGCTTCTTTTCAGAGGCACTGAGCTCAATGGATAGCTTGGAGCCTTGGACCAATGGTAAAGTACCATTGGCCCAAGCTGTCCAATAAAACTCACTGCAGTGTTATAGAAGGGGGCATTGTGTCTAAAAGACAAATGTTCCCCTCCAGTCCAGCCCTCTTAACTAGAAGGAAAAAACATGGGTTTATGGGTATAAGATTTACCCATAATCCCATGTTTTTCTCACACAGTTAAGAGGGAGGATCTGCTGTTGTTGAAAAGGTACTGTTTTAATCACGCTAAATCATATATTATATATGCTATATGTTATAAGATAATAAATTATTATTTATCTATTTACTGTGAAATTACTGGTTTGAAGTTATAACTTCAAACTTCAGTAATTTGTCCATTAAGCCACCTGCTTGAGTACAGTTTATGAAAATATAGTAAACTTAAAAACAATATATAATAATTTTTTGTATATTACTTATGGTAATTAACCACTTGCCACCCAGGCCAATTCTGACACTTCTCTCCTACAAGTAAAAAACATCA
This sequence comes from Aquarana catesbeiana, assembly GCF_042186555.1. NCBI lineage: Eukaryota > Metazoa > Chordata > Amphibia > Anura > Ranidae > Aquarana > Aquarana catesbeiana. The sequence goes on along the minus strand of NC_133332.1, from coordinate 292,611,704 downwards.
TTTTTTTGCTAGAAAATTACTCAGAACCCCCAAACATTATATATATATATATATATATATATATATATATATATATATATATATATATATACACACATATTTAGCAGACACCCTAGGGGAATAAAATGGCGGCTGTTGCAACTTTTTAAATGCGTTTTTTTGGAAAGAAACTGTTTCATGAAAAGAAAAAAAGGAAAAAGGCTGTTTTTTTTTATATAATGTGAAAGATGATGATATGCCGAGTAAATAGATACCTAACATGTCACACTTTAAAATTGCGCACATTTGTGGAATGGCACCAAACTTCAGTACTTAAAAATCTCCATAAGTGACGCTTTAAAAATTTTTACAGGTACATGTTTAGAGTTACAGAGGCGGTATAATGCTAGAATTATTGCTCTCGCTCTAACGTTCGCGGCGCATGTAACTTGTGTGTATCTGGTTCTGATACTAGCCAGTGCTTCGCCAGCCACTGACCTTATGGCATGTCCCTGAAATTATGCTCTGCTGGACCTGCTAATTACAAACCATGTAGAGCTTATTACTAATGTTCATATAAAAGAACATTTGGGTGGAAGTGACCATAACATAATTACATTTAATGTGAGCTGTAAACAACAAACACATACTGGAAAGATAAAAACACTTAACTTTAACAGAGCAAATTTTCCAAGGATGAGGGCTGCTCTAAAAGACTTAGGGAGGGAATTTTTCACTGAAGAACACAGAACAGAAAAGGGAATTCTTAAAAATGACTGTATGTGAACACACTACAAAATATATTTTTATGAGCTTTACAGGCTAAAAATAAAACCCTTTGTGGCTCAGGTTTAAAGTTAAAAAGCTATCAATAATAAGAAGAAAAGAGCATTTAAAAATACAAAAATGAAGGAACACTATCATCATTTAAACGATGCAAAGAATATAATAGAGTATGTAAAAAGGAAATCAAGGCTGCAAAAAATGAAAACAAATGAAAGGTTGCAAAAGAGAGAAAGACAAACTCAAAAAAAATTCAAATATATTAACAGTAAATAGGCCAGGTCTGAGCATATAGGTCCTTTAAGGCTGGGTTCACACTATCTTCGCATGCGGGTCCGATTTCAGCCCAAATTTTAGGCTGAATTCGGACCTGAAATGGACCAAAAGACACACAGGGCTCCTGTGCAAATTTGCACTGGAGCCACAGCGGAGATATGTGAACTGACTCCATAGAGAGCTGGTCAAAATCTACTGCTACTGCGAATTGGATGTGAATGTGGGGATCCAATTCTCAATAGTGTGAAGCTAGCCTAAAACATAAATTTAGAGTTGGACACTGGGGACAAAGAGAAAGCAACCTTTTTAAATACCTTCTTCAGCTCGGTGTACACAAAGGAAAATGGGAGAGCTCGTGTCCATAATAGGGATGGTATTGACATAGCTCAAAATGATCCACAATGGCTCAAAATTAACATGGTGCAGAAACATTTAGACAAAAATAAAGGTGACTAAAAGCACCTGGACCAGATGGCATACACCCAAGGGTCCTCAAAGAGCTGAGTTCTGTTATGTCTAAGCCATTGTTTCTAGATTTAAGAGACTCTTTAAAGACTGGCATGGATCCCAGAGTTCCCACCTGGCTTGGCACCGCGATTGTTCCAATGGTGGCTTAATAAGGGGTTATTAAGAATTGGCGACCTTCTTAATAGAGATCAAATATACACTTTGCAAAATTTTAAAGACAAGTTCCTAATGCCTCCTAGTGAAATATTCCGATACAATCAAATTGCATCCTTTGCCAAATCTAAACTTAACCTACTGGAGGGACCCCTTACGCTTACAACATATGAACTAACATGCAAAGCCAGGGGCTTTCAGAGGGGACATGTATCAATAGTATACGCTTATATCACTGAGCCAGATTCAATCCTTGCATATATGGACCAGTGGGAAAGGGACCTGAATCTTACCTTTGATCTGACTGATTGGTAGGGCATAGCTTATAACCTAAAATTTCCATCAATACTACCCTTATAGAGGCCAATTATAAAACACTCCTGCATTGGTACCTGGTCCCGACTAGGGTAGCTAAAATGCATCCTTCTACCTCGCCAAATTGTTTCAGACGATGCGGCCAGCTGGGGACAATGTACCATATATGGTAGCAATGCCCCCTCGTAACTAGGTTCTGTATTAGGATATTCAATTTAATAAATTCGGTAATGGGGGTCAATATTCGTAGATCTCCAGAAACTGCTCTTTTTCACAAACTGCCCGATGAAGTACCCAGAAAGTTAGTAAAACTGATCACTAATATATTGCTGGCGGTGAGAATTACAATTGCTAGGTATTGGAAACAGTCGGTAATTCCTCTTGATCATGTTAAAAGTAAGCTCAATTGGATCATGATTAATCATAAGCTCACTCATATACTTTGCAATAACTCCAAAAAATTTGACAAGATATGGGACACATGGATTAGCTATATCTCAATTCCAGGGAGAACTCCGGGTTGACCCTCTCCTCCTCCTTCTTCCATTTTTTCTTCCTTTCTTCTCCTTCCTCTCTCTCCCCTTCCTTTTCCCTATTACTTATGTTTTTTTTTTGTTTTTTTTTTCTCCCTGGTATTTACATATACGATTCAGTTAATAGCTTTTGGGACCTTACACAGTAGTGAGACCTGGGATAACCTCAGGGATCGCGGCCAGGATTTTTCCATGACTTCCCAACCATCACTCCCCCCCCCCCCCCCCTTTCACCCTATATCATACCTCTACTCTGGCTCTCCACTATCCACCATACATGGTGGCATCCTTGATCATAACTTGGGAAGTAACTGTTCAGTCCCATTAGTACTCAGATATATGCTATACCTTTTGCTTTCTGATGTGATGGTAGATGATAAATATCTGTTCTAATTATACCTCATATGTCTTTGTATTGCTATACTGACAATCCAAAAATTGAATTGTTACATTTATGCATCTGTTTAAACCAGACTTTGTTTCTTTTTCAATAAAAATATTGAAATATAAAGACTGACATGGGACCACTGGATTGGTGTAAGGCCAATGTGGTGCCTATATTTTAAAAGCCTTGAGAGAGAACTGAAGTTGTCAAATAAATCTGATTTCTTTTTATGAGGAGTTAACCACTTTAAGACCAGCCTCGTTTTGGATTTTAGGTGTTTACATGTTTAAAACAGGTTTTTCTGCTAGAAAATTACTTAGAACCCCCAAACATTATATATGGTTTTTCTTCTAACACCCTAGAGAATACAATGGTGGTCATTGCAATACTTTTTTTTGCACCGTATTTGCGCAGCGGTCTTATAAGCGCACTTTTTTTGGAAAAAATTCACTTTTTTGAATAAAAAAATAAAACAACAGTAAAGTTATCCCAATTTTTTTTTATATTGTGAAATATAATGTTACGCCGAGTAAATTGATACCCAACATGTCATGCTTGAAAATTGCGCCCGCTCGTGGAATGGCGTCAAACTTTTACCCTCAAAAATCTCCATAGGCGACGTTTACAGGTTGCATATTTTGCGCTACAGAGGAGGTCTAGGGCTAGAATTATTGCTCTCGCTCTACCGGTCGCGGCGATACCTCACATGTGTGGTTTGACCACCGTTTTCATATGCGGGCGCTACTCGCGTATGCGTTCGCTTCTGCGCACGAGCTCGTCGGGACAGGGGGGGTTTTAAAAATTTTTTTTTCATTTTTATTATTTATTTTACAATATTTTATTTATTTTTATACTTTTTAAAAAAAAAAAAAAATTGTGTCACTTTTATTTCTATTACAAGGAATGTAAACATCCCTTGTAATAGAAAAAAGCATGGCAGGACCTCTTAAATATGAGATCTGGGGTCAAAAAGACCTCAGATCTCATATTTACACTAAAATGCAATTAAAAAAAAAAAAAAAAAAGTCATTTAGAAAAATGACATTTGAAAAAATATGCCTTTAAGAGGCGTGGACGGAATCTTGGCCTCACTCGTCTCTATACACACCACGGCAGAGGAAGCGATCGCCTCCGCCGCTACCGACGGCTCCGGTAAGCGGCGGAGGGCACCGGATCGCGGCGGGAGGGGGGGGGCCCTCTCCCGCCACCGATAAAAGTGATCTCGTGGCGAATCCGCCGCAGGGACCACTTTTATCTGAAAGCCGGCCGCACAAAAACGGGGATACCGGGGTTATGGCAGCTAGCTGCTGCCATAACAACGATATCCCCGTTCAAACTTAGGACGTACATAGTCGTGCGGCGGTCGGGAAGTGGTTAAGCAAAAACGTAGACAAAAGGAGTGGCTGTGGACTTGGTATACTTAGATTTTGTCAAAGTGTTTGACCTAGTTCCCCACACACGGCTCATGTGTAAGGTAAAGTATACAGGCTTTGAAAGATCAGTTTGTAAATTGATAGAGAACTGGTTAACCGTATTTAGAGAGTAGTGGTTAATGATTCTTACTCTGAATGGTCTAAGGTTATCAGTGGTGTACCCCAAGGTTCAGTGTTGGGACCCTTACTTTTTAATATCTTTATAAATGATATTGGGTCTGGGATTAAAAGTAACATTTCTGTCTTTGCAGATGACACCAATCTATGCAGTGGAATAACGTCCTTACCGAATGTCTCCAACTTACAAGCCGACCTCAATACACTGTTTAATTGGGCAACCATGTGGCAAATTACATTTAATGTAAATTATTATTATTATTATTATTATTTAAGGTACTTACTATATAGCGGCGTCAATTTACACAGCGCTTTACATATACATTGTACATTCACATCGGTCCCTACCCTCAAGGTGCTTACAATCTAAGGTGATAAATGTAAAGTTATGATTCTGAATGTGAAAGCCAATGACAGCATATATCATACATACTAGGAGGGGAACAGCTGGGTAGTCAATGGTGAAGAAGAAAATGGGTGTTCTGGTAGATCATAAGCTTAATAATAGCATGCAATGCCAAGCTATGGTTTCTACAGCTAACAAAATCCTTTCTTGTATTAAAGTGGACATTCATTTTTTCATATTTCAATCTATTAAATCCTCTGCTCTTGTTGTTTTTAACTTTGGATAGTAAAACATTTTTTTTTCTGCCAGTAAATACCTTATACAACCCACTTCCTGTTTCTTGTCTGGTAAAAAAGCCTAGGCTTATCACATCATGCACAGCGCTCTTTCACTCTTGTGAGAGTTTGCCAGGAAGGGAGGGGGGATGAGTCATAAGAGGGCCAATGAGAGCTGCAGGGCTGGAGATGTGCCTCTGTGTAAATCCAGGAAGTGAACAGGCAGCAGCTTCAGCTGCCCACAGTTAAAACGGATGCAGCCAGACTCATTGGAGGGAGATTCCTGCAGCATATGTGGTAAATACAGATTCACAGTATATATAAAATAATATGCAAAAGTAGTTGGGGGGGAAGCTTCAGAATGACAAAGATGTTTTTATTACAAATTATGTGAGCAGACTGCAGTTCCTCTTTAAGAGAGAGATATCATTTTGCCCCTGTACAAATCATTGGTAAGACCTCTTAGGATTAGTAAGATCCCCCTATGCTGGCCAGCATCGATCTATGGAGAGAAGTGGGAGGGGCCAAGGTTCCCTTGTGACGTTAGCTGGCCAGCAGAGGGAAATCTCGGCCCCTCCCACTTCTCTCCATAGATTGGGGCCGGCCAGCACAGGGGATCATGTGACTGTGCGGCTGCGGTGTCAGAAAAGGTGTTTCGCCTTTTCATTTTAAACAAACACTTACACTAATGACAAAATATCTGCATGGGATACATTGATATGTACCAGCCAGAGCCCAGACCTAAATCCGATTGAAAATCTGTGGGGTGATCTGAAGAGGGGTCTGCACAGGAGATGCCCTCGCAATCTGACAAATTTGGAGTGTTTTTGCAAAGAAGAGTGGGCAAATATTGCCAAGTCAAGATGTGCCATGCTGATAGACTCATACCCAAAAAGACTGAGTGCTGTAATAAAATCAAAAGGTGCTTCAACACAGTATTAGTTTAAGGGTGTGCATACTTATGCAAACATATTATTTTAGTTTTTTATTTTTACTTCCCTCCACCTAAAATATTTGTTTGTTGTTCAGCTGAGTTCAAGGTAGAAAAAGTTCTGTAATGATTTATCTTTGTCTCGTTTTTTTTTACATCACAGAAACCTGACATTTTAACAGGGGGTGTGTAGACTTTTTTATATCCACTGTATCTATAGCAATCATAAATTATTTATTTTTATAGTACATATATATTTAGTTTTATAGTACATATATTATAACCTGTTTTTCTATTAATATAATTGAATTAATATACAAGATGTTTATTAATGGTTGCCTTATCCATTGTTAGAGCTACAAGAAAAGATTTATATATAACAGTTGAATAATTTTACTATTCAGCAAAATCATTAGCATAATGTGTTGTTTTCTTGAAGGCCCTGACTCAGCCAGGGTGTGATTTTTATAAATTTCCTTATAATGCCTTCAGTGGCTAGGAAGGTTAATATTTAATTACAACAAATAAAAATGGCTCTATATAGCACAAAATTCATAGATATAAAATCCTCTAAGTGCACAAGATCATTCTGAACAACTTCTATATATTATATACAGTGGGGACGGAAAGTATTCAGACCCCCTTAAATTTTGCACTCTTTGTTATATTGCAGCCATTTGCTAAAATTATTTAAGTTCATTTTTTTTCCTCATTAATATACACACAGCACCCCATATTGACAGAAAAACACAGAATTGTTGACATTTTTGCAGATTTATTAAAAAAGAAAAACTAAAATATCACATGGTCCTAAGTATTCAGACCCTTTGCTCAGTATTTAGTAGAAGCACCCTTTTGATCTAATACAGCCATGAGTCTTTTTGGGAAAGATGCAACAAGTTTTTCACACCTGGATTTGGGGATCCTCTGCCATTCCTCCTTGTAGATCCTCTCCAGTTCTGTCAGGTTGGATGGTAAACGTTGGTGGACAGCCATTTTTAGGTCTCTCCAGAGATGTCCAATTGGGTTTAAGTCAGGGCCCTGGCTGGGCCATTCAAGTACAGTCACTGAGTTGTTGTGAAGCCACTTCTTCGTTATTTTAGCTGTGTGCTTAGGGTCATTGTCTTGTTGGAAGGTAAATCTTCGGCCCAGTCTGGGGTCCTGAGCACTCTGGAGAAGGTTTTCGTCCAGGATATCCCTGTACTTGGCCGCATTCATCTTTCCCTCGATTGCAACCAGTCGTCCTGTCCCTGCAGCTGAAAAACACCCCCACAGCATGATGCTGCCACCACCATGCTTCACTGTTGGGACTGTATTGGACAGGTGATGAGCAGTGTCTGGTTTTCTACACACATACCGCTTAGAATTAAGGCCAAAAAGTTCTATATTGGCCTCATCAGACCAAAGAATCTTATTTCTCACCATCTTGGTGTCCCTCAGGTGTTTTTTTTAGCAAACATCATGCGGGCTTTCATATGTCTTGCACTGAGCTGAGGCTTCCTTCGGGCCACTCTGCCATAAAGCCCCGACTGGTGGAGGGCTGCAGAGATGGCTGACTTTCTACAACTTTCTCCCATCTCCGGACTGCATCTCTGGAGCTCAGCCACAGTGATCTTTGGGTTCTTCTTTACCTCACTAAGGCTCTTCTCCCCCGATAGCTCAGTTTAGCCGGACGGCCAGCTCTAGGAAGGGTTCTGGTCGTCCAAAATGTCTTCCATTTAAGGATTATGGAGGCCACTGTGCTCTTAGGAACCTTAAGTGCAGCAGAAATTTTTTTGTAAATTTGACCAGATCTGTGCCTTTCCACAATTCTGTCTCTGAGCTCTTCAGGCAGTTCCTTTTGACCTCATGATTCTCATTTGCTCTGACATGCACTGTGAGCTGTAAGGTCTTATATAGACAGGTGTGTGGCTTTCCTAATCAAGTCCAATCAGTATAATCAAACACAGCTGGACTGAAATGAAGGTGTAGAACCATCTCAAGGATATTCTGAAGAAATGGACAGCACCTGAGTTAAATATTTGAGTGTCACAGCAAAGGGTCTGAATACTTAGGACCATGTGATATTTCAGTTTTTCTTTATTAATAAATCTGCAAAAATGTCAACAATTCTGTGTTTTTCTGTCAATATGGGGTGCTGTGTGTACATTAATGAGGAAAAAAATGAACTTAAATGATTTAGCAAATGGCTGCAATATAACAAAGAGTGAAAAATTTAAGGGGGTCTGAATACTTTCCGTCCCCACTGTATGTGCAAAAAGTTCATTATTTTCCACAATCTAACAGATTGTGGACTTTTTTGGATTTAACAGATGGTGGAACGCAGTTAGATTTTGGTATGTATATATACACGAGTATATGTATTATTTGGAGCAAAGATAGAAATTGTATGTGTACTGAGAGCTGAATTTGCACTGTTTGTGATTATTTCAATGCATAATATATGGCTTGTTGGATGCAATCAAGTGATATTTATTCTAATACATAATGACAGATGTTCTCATATTTCCTCCTGATAGTATAAAAAATACTGCTCACTTTACATTCAGGTCCTTTCATACAAAATGCTTCAGATACAGAAAATACCATCAACACGGTGCTGAAGCACATAAATAATAAAAATACAATGAAAAAAAAAAAAAAAGAGTTTCATGCTTTGGTTTCATTTGAAAAAACACAACATGGAGCACCACCTGAAATGTCGGATTTTGTAATGACCAAGTTAAACGTTTCACCTTTAGTAAAAGATCAATATATGGTAAGACCGGTCCCCAAATCCCACACATTCAGATCCGTGTCTTTTCTGCTGCTAGCATGGCGCCGCTCTCCCCTGCTGCAAGCGCTTTGAGCAGAATGTAATACGAATGAAAGGAATTTATCAAGATCACTACATTTCAAACCGGCCAGACATTGATAAATGACCTCCAGGTTTAAAAAACGCCTCCGTAAGCAGTAATTTAACGGCGTAAAGGCACAGAGGTTTTTTTCCTTTTTTTTTTCTTCTATGTGTGCAGCAAGAAAAGGGCGGATTGTAGGCAGAGGGGGAATAGAAAGCTTGGCGTGATCAAGCTGAATTTATCACGCGCTATTGGTGTGTACTGGCTTTCTAGGAAGGGAGCTATTGAAGGGTCCCTGTGTACAAGGACATTACACTGAGGGACCATTTAAAAGGTAATTGGGTGGAAGGTTTTATGGAAGACCTGGTATACTGTATAGAAAGAAATGGAAATGTCACACTCACTGTTCACAAATTTAAACATTAAAGGTTTGCAGGTTTTATTCATTACTGGTTTAATCAGAAATTAGCTTTTTTAAAATACATTAAAAAAAAAAGAAAGGCAAAGATTACAGGTGAACGGATATGAGATCTGGTCTTTAAAACATAAGGCCTCACTCAGAAGAGTGAATAAGGGCGGAAAGGCTGCGGAGTTCAGAAGCGGTTAAACGCCACCTCTAGACGCAGAAGAATTCTATGCTATAGCCGCATCATAAACAGAACAATTAGCTGAGGCTAAAAACGCCATCTTTAGATGCAAACTGTCTGCATTGTCGCATGTAGCCGGTAACAGGTGAACAGCGGCAGCGCCAGGCAATTATTTGTACAGGGTACAGATCTAGCCGTGGTTGCTCACGCACAACACATGCATTGGGATAGTTGCTCCACTGGCTGCCAGTATGAATGGGCCCTAGAATTAATTGTATACCTATATAATTTTAGCCTGTAGATCAGTCTTTCTTAACCCTTTTACCCCAAAGGAACCTCTAAAATAATTTTTAGGTCTTGGGGAACCCTGACTAAAACCAACTCATGGGGGAGTCACTAGGAAAAATGCCCCTTACTTTGGTGGTCAGTAGGAGGCTTGAACCCCCTCAATGGCGGTCACAATGCCACCCTTACAGGCTGACTCAACCAAATGGCATTGGCCCTGGAACTATACAAGCACCATTAAATAGGATTTTAGACAGCAAATGCTCAAGGAACCCATAGCAATACCTAGAGGAACCCTGGTTGAGAATCAATGCTGTAGATGGTTAAGGGTTGGAGTCACACTTGTGCATTGCGGTATTTACAGGTGTATTTGCAATGCAGTGCAACTCACTCCCAACACACAAATACAGTTAAAAAAAAAAAAAAAAAAAAAAAAAAAAAAAAAAAAGCACTATAGATAGCACTGTATAGATGTAAATGTTCAGTTGGTTGTGATACAGTGGGGGTTATTTACGAAAGGCAAATCCACTTTGCACTGCAAGTGCACTTGGAAGTGCAGTCTCTCTCAATCTAAGGGGTAGATCTGAAATGAGGGGAGGCTCTGCTGATTTTATCATCCAATCATGTGCAAGCTAAAATACTGTTTTTTATTTTCCTTGCATGTCCCCCTCATATCTACAGTGACTGCACTTCCAAGTGCATTTGCAGTGCAAAGTGGATTTTCCTTTAGTAAATAACCCCATCATGTTGTCAAAAATAGTGCAACCCACTGATAACCCATTAAAAATGAATGGGTTACCTTAAAGCGGTATTAAACCTAAAGCTAAAAAGCACAAAAGTGTAATATTTTGCAGCATACCAATCATTAGATGTGAAGGCTGCATTCGTTTTTCTTTCTTTGGCTTTTTTCCCCTCTGTTTTAACCCGGTGATCGGGTCACCAACACACCACCGGTATTAGTGAGACACAACTCTGGAGGAATGAGCATCTAAGGCCGCGTACACACAAGCAAACTTTTCGACAACCAAAGTCCGATGGCCATTCCGGCGGACTTTCGTCACACTTTTGACGGACTTCCGACGGACTTTTGAACTACCGGACTTGCCTACACACGATCACACAAAAGTCCGACGGATTTGTACGTGATGATGTACGACCGGACTAAAATAAGGAAGTTGATAGCCAGTAGCCAATAGCTGCCCTAGCGTCGGTTTTCGTCCGTCGGACTAGCATACAGACGAGCGGATTTTTCCACCGGACTCGAGTCCGTCGGAAAGATTTGAAGCATGTTCCAAATCTAAAGTCCGTCAGATTTTCGACTGGAAAAGTCCGCTGAAGCCCACTCACGATCAGATTTTCCGGATTTTTCTGTCAGTCTTTGGGGTGCGGGTGTTAACTATATTAGCAGATTTAGATCCACTAACAAATTGAAGCCAAACTCCAGTTCAAACTTTATAAGCAGTTAGAGCAAACAGTTTTCTTTTCCTTTTGGGATAAAGGTTTTACATGTATAAAGCTGATCATTTTAATTACCTCTGCCAGTGTTAGGTGGTTTGTTTTAGCCTTATAAACTGATACATTCTGCTGGAGAGCTTGTGAAAAACAACAGACTTACTGTCCAGATCACCAGATGAGACTAAAAGAAAGCAAGCCTAAGAAAAGGAAACAAAAATGGCCATCACAGGTAAGAATTGGTAAGCTGCAATATAATAAATGTTTGCTTTTGAAAACATGTGTATTACTGCATTGCATACATGTGAATGGGCCTAAGGCCTGTTTCACATCTATGCAGGTTGCAGTTTGCATATTGCAGGTGCATTTTGCTTTTTTTCAATACACATTTTTGATTCATTGAAGACTATGGAACCAAAAACCAGAAAAAAGTCCCTGGTCCTTTCCGTAAAATGCACAGATGTGAACGTGACCCATAGGAAACCATGTTAAATGGACTGTAGTGTGTTTCTGCAAAAAATGAAAATGCACTAAGAAATGCATAGGTGTGAACCAGGCCTAAAGGATCAGTGCGGCCAATACTGATATTTCAGTATTGTTTGATAGATGATAGAAAGTTAACCACTTATGGACTGCTGCACACCAATATACGTCCTAAGTTTGAAGAGGAATATCGTTCTTATGGCAGCAGCTAGCTGCCATAACCCCGGGATCCTTTTCTTCGGCCGGCGGTCCGCTTTCTGATAAGAGTGGTCTCTGTGGCGGATTCGCCGCAAGATCACTTTTATCGGTGGCGGGAGAGGTGCCCCCACTCTCCCGCTGCGCTCCGCCGCTTACCAGAGCCGTTGGCAGCGGCGGAGGCGATCGGATGTTACCCCTTGCTGGGTATGGAGACGAGTGAGGGGAAGATGGCCCCCCACCCGTCTCTATAACATTGCAGGGCGGAAGCGACGTCAAAACGTCACTTCCACCCATAGCTCTTAAAGGGCCATTTTTTAAATTTATTTATTACATTATGAGATCTAAGGTCTTTTTGACCCCAGATCTCATATTTAAGAGGTCCTGTCATGCTTTTTTTCTATTTTAAGGGATATTTACATTCCTTGTAATAGGAATAAAAGTAAATAAATATCTACTTTGTGACTTGAACCAGTATCCAGCTGGTTGTTGCTGCAGCACCCAAACTTTGAGAGCTTATCCAGGAACGTGTGCAATGGGAATATGAAGTATTACTTTATGATTAGTATTCACTCCGGTGAGGTGCACAGACCGGCAGCACAGGGCATCGCGGCCGCTATTACAATGGGGTCCAGAGGGGTGGCCAGGCCAGTTGGAATGAACTCACCTTTTCATTTTCATGAAAAGATGAACTTACCTTTTAAACCACCTTGAAGATTCTTCAGTTTTTCAGGGACTGTATTAGTGAGAGGATACCCCAAACTCCCCGGAATGGAGTCAGACATTACGGGAGGGAGGTCTTGCTGTTGGAGCATCCAAGATATAATGAAAGCAGGGGCTAACACAGAACATCAGATTCCAACCATAACTGGATGTTGTGGTTAAATGTAGAAGTAATACACCTGTCACATAAGCCACAATTTTAACAGCATATTTATTACATCACTTTACTTTATTCTGAACCGAACTTTACCAATTTTTAGGTCACCTGTTCCTTTTTACACATTAACAGACCCCACAGTGTGTCTGCTCAAGAACAACATCTCACAAGCTGCCTCCTGGGATGTGCAACCTAGCCATCTCATGAGTTGTTTGTGAGATATTGCACAGGCACGCATGCCACAAAGACCTGGCATATTAAGAGCATGTCTGTGCATTGGCTGGATCTCTAACTAAAGATGGCGGTGATGCTTCAAGCAAGAAACTGGATTTTTATTATTTTAAGGCAGGGACCAGTGTCAGGGATTTTAATATTGGGGGGGGGGGGGGGGGGGGGGGGGTAGGCATAGTTAATTTCTCTGTCAGAGTAATGATCACGGTAAAAATATTGTTCGCAGAAACTTGTAGTGGCCGGAAAAACACATTTTTTAATCTGCATATCTTAAATACTTCAAGCTGATTTCTGATTGATTGGCACACCGCTGCCTTTTGAACAAACCGCTAATGATGCTAGCCTAGCCATATTCACATTTTACATTTTTTCGATGCAATATAAAACATTTGATCATATTTGGATTTTTTATTTGACCATACATATGTTTTAGTCCTTTTCTGTTTAATTCAGTCTGATTGAAAAATCAAGTTACAAAATCATTCAGTGCTGCAAATAAAAAATAAATACATAAATAATAATATGGTTGCAATTTAATCAACCCTAATGGCTGGAAATGATAATGAGAAGATTGAAGAAAAGTTCAATAAGCCATACGCTTAAGTTGGAAATTCATGTTACAATTTCATTGTAAATTTCCTTCACATTTACTAAAAATATATTTTTTGAGAGTCTACCTAAACAATCCACTTTTTATCTAATCAGATAGGCCCTTAAAGTGGAAGTAAATTGCAAACCAAAAAAAAAAATAAAACTGGGGTCTCTAGGAGCTTTTTACCATAATATATATGCACTGCATGTTAGTACATTATGGCAGACTTACCCACCCAAAGTGATCCCCATCCACCACTATGATGTCAGCACTTCCCTCTACCATGGTGCTTCTATATACGTCCGGTCTTCTTCCACGTTCAGTCTTCAGCTGCTTGTATTGGCTAGGCCCAAATTAAGGCCTGATTCACATCTATGCAGGTTGCAGTTTGCATATTGCAGGTGCATTTTGCCTTTTTCAATACACGCTTTTGATCCATTGAATTTATGGAACCAAAAAACAGAAAAAAAGTCCCTGGCCCTTTCCATAAATTGCATAGATGTGAACTACATCCATAGGAAACCATGTTCAATGGAATGTAGTATGTTTCTGCAATACTGAAAACGCACTAAAAAATGCATAGATGTGAACCAGGCCTAAATAACCTCCACACAGGCACATGGTTTTTACTCTGTCTTGGCACAGAACCTGAACACCAAGGCAGTACACTGAGCTGCAGGCAAGGAGAAATATCTGTGATAGACGAGACATAGATAGTCTCTTCTGCCATAAAAAAAATATATATATATATTTTTTTTATAAAAGTGGCTTTACCTCCACTAAGATTGACACACATGTTACAATCAAATTTTACAATTTACCAACAATGACGTAATGCAAGTGCCTGCCTGACTGGATAAAAATTCAATTGACTTTTTTTTTTTTTAACATGGGTTTGGAAAAATCTAAAGAGAACTGTAACGTCAGACTATATCATGTATAGCCAACAATTGTATTGTATAATAAGTATATAGTCTAATTAAAGTGGAGTTGCACCCAAAAGTGGAAGTTCTGCTTTAAGGCCTCCTCCCAGGCTCCAAATTGTGAAACTGAGCTTTTGGGGAGGAGGGTGGGAGCAGGTACGCGCTCCCACTTCCGTTCCGGTCGCCTTAGGCGATTGAAAGCGGAAGTTCTCCTCCCCCCCGCCGAAGACTTCAGGACCAGTCACAGAGCGCAGCACCGCTCCCGCATGCGCAATGGGCACCTGGCTGTGAAGCCGCAAGCTGTCACAGCCGGGTGCCCATAGTAGAGATGCCGGCGCCGCTGAGGGAGGACAGAGGGTGAAGATGGCTGCAGTGAGTGCACTGCTGGATCGTGGGATAGGTGAGTGTGTGTTTATGAAAAGTCAGCAGCTATAGTTTTTGTAGCTGCTGACTTGTAATAAACACAAATATGACTGGAGCTCCGCTTTAACACTCCACTAAACAAGAATGGAAATTTGCCAACCTGATAATGTGCTCCTTTTCCAGTTAAAATATTTGAGGCCCATTGACACCATTTGCATTGGGCTGTGCTGGGAAACCTTGCCCAATGCGGTTCAGACACAAAGACAATTTGCCATGTTTGCCATGAAGTCAGCTCACACCAATAGGTTACGGTGGTGTGTAGGGAATGCAGTATAGTTTTGTAGTGAAGCACGCTGCAACGCAAACTACCACATTGGAACACAACTGCGGTGAGTAGAACCAAATGAAGTATCACTTGTCCGTTCACACCACAAAAATGTCCTCCAGATCCGTTCCGTTTTTATCGCGGTTTGGTGCATTTTTGTTGCATTTTCTTATGCGTTTCAGATTTTTTTTTCCTTCTTTTTTCCTGTTTTTTTTTTTTTCACTGTACTAGGGTCCAGTGCATTTTTAATGCTTTTTTACCACGTTCTAGTACAGTTCTGTGCAGGAAAAAAAAGCAGCATGTTGTACAATTTTTTCTGGAACTGAAAAACACTGCAATGCACTGCACTGGTGTGAACTCTGCCATTCGAACCTATTTAACCTACTTTTGATGCAGAAAAAAAAGACACTGCACTTCATGTGATGTGAACATTACAAACTTAATTTCAATCAAGTTCTAACTAAAAAAAAAAAAAAAAAAAAAGAAAAATTCCAGCTCTTGGCGGGCCTCCTAGCGCAAACCATTGGCTATGCATTCAGCGCTGCCTGCTGGTGTAAAGGAGCCCTGAACAATTGGATTGTAACAAGTAGCTCAAGAAATATGTGAAAGATTCAGCAACTTGCCATCGAAAAACATTTGTCATTCTTACAACTACTCTAAACCAATGAAAGGTATAAACCCATGCAATGGTATAGGTTTTACAATAAGCACATCACCATCACCCTTATTAGAAAAGCCCAGCTAAAAAAATCATGACCACCCAGCAGCACTACTAATTATTGACACATAAACCCAATAGGTGACAATATTATGCACAGATCTTGGTTAACAAATCAATACAATAATGATAAAACAACTCAATGCATCAATTCCATTATACTTTAACCCCTTGAAAAGCTGCGGACATTCTCCTTGACCCACTTGGCCGATAATGAATCGCCTCTCTCTCACACTGTCCCTGCCGGAAAAATGTCAAGCAATGGGGACCTTTCACATCCCAATGAATGGACAGGAGCTTTTCACAACCATGTTACAGCAAAGACTGCAGCAGTGAGGAGGCAGGATGTGGGGAGGGAAGGGGATGAACAGGGCGAATGGGCAGCCATATAGAATGGAGGAGGAGACTATCCCAGAACTCGCAGCGAATCCCCCCCCCCCCCCCCCCCCCCATGAAAATGAGCAAGATCCTGGCAGGGGTGACCGGCGTACCACATGACGACTATGAAGATATAAATCATGACTCAACCTGACGATTCTTCACCGCTTTTTTTCCGGTAAATGAAGACACTGCATCATGTTCAATTCTTCTGCTACTCCGGAGGTCGGAGAGAATTCGATTTTTTACCCCCACGAAACGCATTGTGGGTGTTTCTCCAGGAGCACTGTTGTGCTGTCATAGAACGCTGATGGCAAGTCATATTTCTTCAGTCTATAAATCCACCTTCTTTGTATGGAGGAAAAAAAAACAAAACAACCTCAGTAATGTAATGGTTGCAAATGCCATTTTATTTTCTCTGAGCTAAGATAATATGGCATTATTTTTACCCAGCTGATGCTTTCATAGCTGAGGTGGAAAAAAAAAAAAAGTCCATTGAGTTGAACCATAACAAAAACACCAATAGGGGGTGACAGTCATTATGTAAAAAATGTCTGGAGGACCGTGCTGCGTAAAGCAGCTGATCATATCCTTCTCAATATCCCAGTCTGCCCTATAAACACGGCCAGAAAAATCTGATTTATTCATGCGTGTTGCAGTGATCTCCAAGACATTATTCATTATATGGATACGCTCTTTAGGGGCCTCTCACACACAAAAGCAATCATTTACTGATGTTTATACACAGGATCGTGCTAGCAGGAAGATCCTGAGTAAAAAAAACGCAAGTTGTGTTTTGTAAAAACTTGCGTATATATACATACAGTTGTGCTCATAAGTTTACATACCCTGGCAGAATTGATGATTTCTTGGCCATTTTTCAGAGAATATGAATGATAACACAAAAACTTTTCTTTCACTCATGGTTAGTGTTTGGCTGAAGCCATTTATTATCAATCAACTGTGTTTTACTCTTTTTAAATCATAATGTCAACAGAAACTACCCAAATGACCCAGATCAAAAGTTTACATACCCTGGTGATTTTGGCCTGAT